>NC_133854.1:3251841-3855769 GCF_047830755.1 Zonotrichia albicollis
ATTTATGCAGAGTCAAGTTTGATTTCTGCCAAATTCTTTTTGTCCAGTGCCCAGGGGATGCTCAAGGGGTCTCTGTGCCTCTCGCCCTGGGGGATGCTTGGCAGGGGTTTGGGGGGGGTGTCCCTCTCCCTGTCACCCCAGGCCATTCCCCAGGGGGTCTCCATCATTTAAACCCAGGGAATGCCTGGGGGGTTCTCCCTCCCTCTCACTCCTGTGCCAAGGGGTGTTCAGGGCAGTCTCTGTCCCTCTCAGCCCAGGGGATGTTTGGGGGTCTCTGTCCCCTCACCCTGGGGGATGCTCGGGGGGTCTCCATCCCTCTGGCCTCAGGCAATGCCTGTGCAGGGCTGGGGACCAGGGGCTCTGTGTCCCTCTCACCGCTGAGGCTGCTCGGGGCTGGGGGGGCTCTCCCACCTTCTCACACCTGGGGAGGCCGGGGGGGGGGTCTCTGTCCCTCTCAGCCCTGCTGTGACCCCACCCAAACATCATCGGGGTCACAGGGACAGAGACACCCCCAAACCCCCAGAAGGGCTGAACCTGGAATTTGGTTTGTGGCTGAGGATTTAGGAAGGGGCTGGAATTGGGGCTGGGATTGGAGTTGGGGCTGAGATTTGGATTAGAGCTGGGATTGGGGTTCAGGCTGGACATGGGATTGGTTTTAGGGCTGGGGTTGGGATTGGGTCTGGGGCTAGACATGTCAGGCACTGGGATGTGATACAGAACTGTGAGTGTGTCTAAACATGGAGTGAGATTGAGACCAGGATCAGGGTCAGGTTTGGGACTGAGCTCACCCAGGGCAGGACAGGGGGGATGTCACTGCAGGATGTCCCTGGCGTTGTTCCAGCCCTCCTCAGGCACCTCAAAACATGGGGAGCAGCTGGGTGCCCCAAGATCCAGGTGCTCCCACGCTGCCCCTCAATACCAGGCGAGCATTCCCTGAGGGCAGCCCTGACTGTGACCACTGGGGCTCTGGGATCAGCCCTCACATCCCTGTGGGAGCAGCAGCAGACAGGATGAGAGATTCCCCCGCCCCGTTTTTCCTGTAGAAGGGTGAAGTCCCGCTGCCCTTTTCTTCTGGTGCCTCCTCTCCTCAGCTGAGGATGTCAAACTCTCCAGGAGCAGGAAAATCCCCATTCCCTCTTTCCTTGTGGCTGCAGCCTGGAACATCCACCCAGAATGAAGGACTTTCTGACAGCCCTGCTGAATGACACTGGCAAAAGGTTTGTGAGAAGGGGAAGAAATTGTATTTTGATAGTAAATAAAAGGTGTGTCATGGTTTGAGCCTGGCACAGAGCCAGTGCCCCCATGAAAATGCCTCACCCTGGTGTCTGCTGTGAGATGTGACCAGGAATAAGCAAAACAGGCTCTAACTTAAACATAAAGACCACTTTATTACTTAAACTACAGGGAAATAGGGAGAGACTATAAGGAGAAAGAAGAAAAAAAAACTGAAAACCTTACAAAAAAACCATTTTCCTCCTCCCCACCACCTGACTTTCCCAATCCAATACATTCTCTCAAAACAACTGCCCAGCCCGGCACGACACTTTAGTATACTCAAACATCAGTTCATGAAGAGGAAAAGGAGTCCTTCTTGTTCCATAGGCTTCTGGAAACACACTGAAATCCCGGATGCTTCCTTGTCACTTCGGCACCGCCCGGAAAGTCCATTTGCCGCTTGTGACATGTTCCTTCCATGCTCAGTGCTCTCACCACCGAGACATGGCCAGAGCTGCTTTTAGGGTGGTCTTTCAAGGATGCCTTGTCTCACTCCAAAAAGGCACAGTCTCTGCTTTTGGGACAACTGTCCCCCCCATATTTTTCCAACCCCCTGGGGCCGGGGGGTCCTCACAAATGAACCCTCCTGGTTTTGAGGCACTGCCTCCCCCTAAATGCAGTCTGTGTCACAGGAACAACTGAGTCCATGGCTACAAGAAAAAGTCCAGCCAAAAGGCCACTCCAAATCATCTCTCCCCATCCAATCATCTCCACAATCTCCGAGCCAAGTCATCTCATCTCTCATCTCCCTTCTTATTCAGCTTCGAGGAGGATTAGCATTTTTGTAAGGCCCCAATCATGCAAGAAAGGGTTAAAAGTTTTCAGTCTCTGTCTGTCGGTCGGCTCCCACGCACGCTGCCCACACGCTGCCGCTGCGGCCGGGCAGTCTTCCTCCCCCTTCTCGCTGGCTGCTCTCCTGGGGGGGGAGGGGGGGGGGGGCTGGCTGCCCGATGTCTCTTGGGGCTCCCCCACCCTTCCATCCTCGAAGCCCCCTCAACACCATCTCTGTCCAGGCCCCAGGCCTTACCGCATGGCTGGCCCCTCCCCCGCCCAGCAGCAGCGGGCCGGACGGGGGAGAGATCTGAACTCCTCGCCCGACGAGGTCCAAAGAGGAAGTGCCAGGGCAGTGCCCTGCTTTTAACCCCTGTGTATTCTCGGAGGTGTGTCCAAACCCCACTGGCTACACCAGGTGTCAGTATGAAACCCAAAACCTTCATTGGTTTGACCACAGCTTCCCAGAATTCCCACTTCTTCCTGGTCAAACCATGACAGGTGCAAAATTATTCCTTTCTGTTAATATTCCTTTTCAGTCAGTTCTGGTCTGTTTTCAGAGTGCCACCTTCTCAGCTGACTGTGTCTGTGCCCTCCGTTCTCTCCTGCCTCTCTTTGCCTGCTCTGTATCTCTCTCAGTGTCTCCCTTGACCCAGGGCAGCTCACACCAAAGACCGTGCCTGGATTTAATTCCCAATTCAGGAGCTACAACAACCATGGGGGAAGTTATGAAGGCTCGCAGTGAAATGCCACTGTAAGATCTTGCTCCACTTGGCTTTTGGCTCCTTCTTGACACCTTTGCCCTCAAGGGCAGGAACATCTTTTCATAGCTGAGAACTGGAATTCCAGACCCTGGCAGTGTGTGTCGTGGATCCCAGAGAGGCATTCCCGAGGCTCCCAGGGTGCTGCTCCTGCCGTGCCTCCCAAGGAGTTTCTCTCCCAAGGGGAGAAGATCCAGCAGCTCTGTGGGCTCCCAGAGCACACAGCAAAGGTGGCGTGGATGGACATTTTCCAGCACCTTCCCCTCTGGAAACAGAGGGAGGGAGGAAATAGAAACGAGTCCTGGAAGGACTGGGGTGGGAAGGGACCCTGTCCATGGATTACGATCCCGCGAGGGAGAGACGCCTCTGCCCCAGTGAAGGAGCGAATGAGAGCGTGGGACAGCAACCGACGATTATTGAACGTGGACTGAACGGAACAAGAAATGGGGAGGACAAAGGGAGAGAAAGAACTCGGGAAGAGGTCTCAGAGAACAGAAAGAAACAGGAAAAGGCTCCCGACCTGGACTCCGCAGCTCCCAGGAACACCCGCAGGGCGGAGCGCCTTTTACAATTCCAGCCAATCAGAGGACGCGGTAAACAATTTCCAGCCAACCAGAGGTTTTCTCGCTGATGACTCCCCGGTTGCCAGGCGGGCCCGCAGAGCCCAGCGGCCCCGAAGCGGAATTTGGGGCTCGGGCCGGGGGGACGGATCCGCCCCCGGGGGGGTCCCCGAGCCCCCTGCCCAGCCCTGGGGCCGATCGGGGGCTCCCCACCCAGCAGCCGGTGCTGCGGGGCCGCGGGGCAGAGCGGTGGGAAAGGGGGGTCCGGGCTGGGAGCGGAGGAAATGCGGGAGGAAGAGGAGGGACAGGAGGAGCAGGAGCGGGAGCGGGAGAATCGCGGCGCTCGCAGCGCCCGCACGCTGAGCCTGCAGCACCCCCTGCCCCGGGAGCATCGCCCCCAGCCCCGAGCCGCAGGGGAGGGCGGAGGCCGAGCTCGCCCCGGCTCCAGCCAGGGGTCTCCAGGAGGATTTTTTGGAGAGTGTTCGGAGCCGGCAGATCCCAGACTCGAGTCCCGGATATCTCCAGGCTCCCTAAGAGGAGCTTTTTCGGGGGGAGGGGAGCCGCGATCGCCCCTCGGGAGGGTCCCGGGGGCTCCACGTGGGGATGGCCCGGTACCGACGGGGCGGGACATTGGTTTTGGGGATCCCCGTGAGAGCCGGGGCTGTGGAACGGGGCACCCCGGGGCGGGGAGAGGGGAAGGGGCGATACCGGAGCTGGGGCACCCCCGGCAGCCCGGAGATGAGGCGGGGACGAGACCCCCTGACCGTGACAGGGGTGTCATGGGTGACTTCATCATGCTCGTACTCCCATCGCTCTGTTTAGTCCAGAAATGAGTTCTGCACATTTAAGGCTGGTTCTGAGAGCGAAGAGGAGGAGGAAGAAGCCGCAGTTTGTTTTCAGAAACTGCGCTCACTCCTCTACATTCCAGGTGCTGGATGGACAGAGAGCAGGACAGAGCTCTCCTTTGTTTTTAGTTAGTTTTTAGCTCGCTGAGCCAGAGAAGTTCCCTGGACTGTGGTTTTTCTTTTTCTTTGGAGCTGTTTAAACCTGCTCTGCACTGAACAACCAGCACACCACTGGCAGCTCCTCCCTGAAGCTCACTGGGATGGGCCTGGGCTGAGGCATTTCCAGCACTGGATGGACTGATAAGAGACTGATAATAGACTGATAAGAGACTGATAAGAGACTGATAAGAGACTGATAAGAGACTGATAAGACACTGAGTGCACGGAGCTACAACCCAAGGAGGGACTTTGGGAGTTTGTCATCTATTTTGGAGCATCAGGATGTTTTATTGCTTAATATTGTTCAATTTTTGTGCTGGTGAATGCTTTGGCTGTAGAATAAAGATTATTTCCACTTTTCTCCCCGGAAATATTTTCCCAGACTGGCTGAGGGTGGAGCTTCTGAATTGGCATTCTAGAGGAAACTCATTTTGGAGGTTTTCAACCGAATTTGCCCTAAATCAGAACAGGGTGGTGGAAAGAAGGGGGAACCCCAAGTGGCTGGACTGAGGGGAGGCTGGAGAGGGGGACCTTGGGACCCCAGAACCTCCCAGAATCCAAAAGCAGGACCCTGGAGAGGGGGGATCCCCAGGACCAATGGGATCCCCACCAGCCCTGAGATGGGGGACCAACCATAACCCAAGAGGAATGAGACTGGAAATGGGAAATTCCTGGTGGGTTTTTTTGATTCACTCTTGATTTTTGGACATCAGATGACTTCTAGAAATGGACTTGGGTGGGAGGAATCCCAACCCAAGGCATTCACAGCTTGTTTTTCCCCAAACAAGGAAATTCCCCAAACCTTCCCACCGTAACAACCCCCCTGTCCTGCCCTGGGTGAGCTCAATCCCAAACCTGACTCTGATCCTGGTCTCAGTCTCACTCCACGTATAGACACACTCACAGTTCTGTATTTAATCCCATCCCAGTGCCAGACTTTTCTAGCCCTAGACCCAATCCCAACCCCAGCCCTAAAACCAATCCCATGTCCAGCCTGAGCCCCAATCCCAGCTCTAATCCAAACCTCAGCCCTGACTCCAATCCCAGCCCCAATTCCAGCCCCTTCCTAAATCCTCAGCCACAAACCAAATTCCAGGTTCAGCCCTTCTGGGGGTTTGGGGGTGTCTCTGTCCCTCTGACTCCGATGATGTTTGGGTGGGGTCACAGCAGGGCTGAGAGGGACAGAAACCTCCCCAGGTGTGAGAAGGTGGGAGAGCCCCCCCAGCCCCGAGCAGCCTCAGCGGTGAGAGGGACACAGAGCCCCTGGTCCCCAGCCCTGCACAGGCATTGCCTGAGGCCAGAGGGATGGAGACCCCCCGAGCATCCCTCAGGGTGAAGGGACAGAGACCCCCTGAGCATCCCCCAGGGCTGAGAGGGACAGAGACTGCCCCGAGCAACCCCTGGCACAGGGGTGAGAGGGAGGGAAACCCCCCAGGCATTCTCTGGGGTGAGAAGGATGGAGACCCCCTGGGGAATGGCCTGGGGTGACAGGGAGAGGGACACCCCCTACGCAATGGCCTGGGATGACAGGGACAGGGACAACCCCCCCAAACCCCTGCCAAGCATCCCCCAGGGCGAGAGGCACAGAGACCCCTCGAGCATCCCCTGGGCACTGGACAAAAAAATTTGGCAGAAATCAAACTTGACTCTGCATAAATCACTTTGATGAATATTTGTATTTCCCACAAGTCAGATGTGATGAAAATGCAAACAAATCCCAAACATTAATAAACTGACAGTACAAGCAATTTTGTGGCAATTCCAAGTTCCTGATTCCTTCACAGTTCCAGCTCAGCTGCTACCACATTCTGATAAAAGTGTAAATTCAGCCCAATACAGATATCATTAAAAGGAACGTAAACTCTTTGTAGCTGTCACAAAGGCGACAGGGATGAAGAGAAAAATGATTCTTACATTTTGCAAAGCACTCAAGCCTGGGAATTCAGGAGTTATTTGGGAATTTAGCTATTTGAGCTGAGCTTCATGTAGGACTTTTAGCAGCCTTGTGTTCCTCACCATGGGGTGAATGAACCTTGTCAGTCTTGCTGGTATCATTTGCTCCCTTTCCTCCTGTGATTTTAAAAAACATTTCAAGGAAGGATGTCGCAGACATTTTTTCATAAAATGCAGTCTTTTAGAATTTGTCCTTCCTGGGAAGCTGGGGCCCCAGAAGAAAAATGCAAACAATAATTATCTGCTGATGTGGAATGTAATGGGAGCATCTGTAATTGGTCTTCTGTGAGTGTTTGGATTTGCTGACCACTCACAGGAGAGTTGGTCCTTGCTTTCTGCTGGACACAGAACTTTGTTATTCATTCTTTTCTTTCTATTCTTAGCTTAGCAAGCCTCTGCAACTTTTCTCTTTATTCCTTTTAGTATAGTTATAATGTATTATATATCATATATCATAAAATCCAGCCTTCTGATCATGAACCAAGATTCTCGTCCACTTCTCTCACCATGAAGACCTTCATCAGGTCGCTGTAATAGAAGGACAACAAAATATTTTCTTTACACTCCGGGCCCACAAAGGCGATTTACCTCATCGGTTCTCCCATAAGTCACTCAGAGGAAGCTGCAGCCCAGTTTCAAAGAGTTCCTCCCGAGAGAACCACAACCTCCTCAGAGGAGGGAACCATGCTGTTGTCAAAGGCACTTGGGGTCAGAGAACAGTGCCTAAACTCACTGTGCCAAAATAATTTTACAGTCTGGTGAGTCTGGTTAAGAAAAGTGTTAGAGAGATTCCTCTGCCCCAGTTAAGGTGATAATGAGACCATACCCAAAATGAATTTTATTGAACAACGGGATAGAAATGGGATAGAAAAGGGAGGACAGGAAGGGAATGACAGGAAAAAGAGCCCTCCCCTGGGGCCGGTAAGTGTGACATTGTCTCGTGTGTGTGTGCCCTTCCCAGGGTGGGGGTTTTACAGCTGAGCCAGTTTGGGTAAGGGGGGTGGTGTTCACCCCCTGAGCAGGGATTACCCCACTGTTTCAGGCTGCCATGCAAGATGTAACCAAATGCATGTTTTCAATCCCCACCTTCAGCAACTGTTATAAACAGGTGGGGCATTGTTCTTTATCTCTTCCATGACTCAGCCCTGATAACGCCCTCCAGGGGAGATATCTTCTGCTAATGGGCCATTGAGTGTCACTGCAGGACTGATAAAATTCCATCCTCCCATTGTGGGATGCTCCGCCCAGGGGGAGGATCCAAGCATTCCTACCTGGATATAAGCTGACACTTTGCTACACCAGGAGCAGTTTGCCTACTGGATTGCCAGAGTACAAGAGCTCCAAAACCACCACTGGACCTCCAGAGGAAGACCAGACCCTTCTACAGGATCACTGCTTCGACAGAATCACCTTCATCACTCCAACAGGACTGCAACCACCATTTACTGGGACTGCTGCCACCACCCTGAACAACAGGGTGTCAGGTTATATCCTGACTCTGTCAGTTTAAGGCATTGTTTCTGTATCATTGACTTGATCTTAGTTTTCTTTTAAATTGTAATTCTGGTTTAGACCCTCCCCAGGTTTGCCTTCAAACCAGTACAAAAGACAATGTGCGCACCCTTTGTTTTCTTCTCAGAACAGGATTTCCCATTCCCAGACTTTGATTGGACGGAGAAGGAGGCTGTGATGAAGAGGAAGGAGCCCCAGGACACCCAGATAGGTGAGGAAGAAATCAGTGCCCCTTTCCCCCTCTCTCCTGCTCCATCTCCCAGCCCAGCACAGCCCCTGGCTGCAGGACAACCCTGCTGCCAACCCCGTCCTGCCAGGGATGTACTGGAGGGATCTCCTTCCCCTTCCCTCTGGCATGGAGGCAAATCCCATCCTGTCCTTGTCCTTCCTTCCCCAGGGAAGGAACTGAGGATGGAGACCAGGGAGGAAAATTCTGCATGGCAGAACCTCGTGAAAGAGGCCGTTTTGAGTGATCCTAGCGCACAGGAATCCAACAGGGGAGAAAAACCTCAGACATCCCCCATGAGGAGGGGCTCCAAACCCATCCCAGGGTGCCCTGAGGAAGAAAGAGCCACCCTGAGCCAGGAAGGTGGACAGAGCTTCAGCCAGAGTTCAGAGCTGGTGGTCCATGAGCAGCTTCATGATGGGAAAAAGCCCCACAAGTGCTTTCAGTGTGGGAAGAGCTTCAGGCAGAGACACCACCTGATCAGCCACCAGATGATCCACACCGGGGAATGGCCCTATGAGTGTGGGGAGTGTGGGAAGGGCTTCAGCTACAGATCCGCCCTTGTGACCCACCAACGCATCCACACTGGAGAGAGGCCCTACGAGTGTCCCCAGTGTCAGAAGAGGTTTCAGACCAGCTCCAGTCTCCTCCAGCACCAGCGGATTCACATTGAGGAGAGGCCCTTCCTCTGCCCTGACTGTGGGAAGAGCTTCACGCACAACTCCAAGCTCATCAAGCACCGGCGCATCCACACCGGAGAGAGGCCCTACAAGTGTCCCCAGTGTCAGAAGAGGTTTCAGACCAGCTCCCATCTCCTCCAGCACCAGCGGATTCACACTGGGGAGAGGCCCTTCAGCTGCCCTGAGTGCGGGAAGGGCTTCAAGCACAACTCCATCCTCATCATCCACTGGCGCATCCACACTGGGGAGAGGCCCTACGAGTGTCCCCAGTGTGGGAAAAGCTTCACCAGCAGCTCTCACTTGACCAGACACCAACGGAGCCACTGGTAAGGGAAGCCATGCAAATGCCACAAATGCAGGAACAGCTTCATGCACCACTCCAGCTTTATCCCCCATTAGAGGGCTCACATTGGGAAGATCCCTGGTGATCCAGTTTCCCTGTGGTTTATGCTGGGAAGACGCCTGTCCCTTTTCCTGTCCTTGCCAAAGACATGATGTGGGATGGAAGAACATGAGTCTCTGGCCATGGCCATGTCATTACATTTACTCGCAATTCAGAATATTGCCAGGGGCAGGAAAGGGACTCTGTCTCTCTCTCTCCCTGAGTAGAAGTGTGTCCTTTCCAGGCAGGGGAAATGCATGGCCAGGAAGAGTCTGTTGTTGATATATTAGTTTTCCCTGTAAACAGTTTTTCTAATCCCTTCTGTTATCAATAACATTTCTGTTTCTGTTTGTTCCTTATCTCATTGCTGTTCCCAGTAAATTGTTCCAGCAAATTGTTGATCCCAGCATGGGATCTTTGCCTTTTGTGCTTTCCATGGGAGGTGGGAGGGCAGCAAGGGCAGCGCGGTTTTTGCAAGAGAAAAAAATTGGGGAATCCCATTCCTGCACCCTGGCCCGTGGAAACTGAGCATCCCAGCTGGTCCCAGCCCCGGTGGCCATGGCAACAGCCTTGGGAGCGGGTCCCTGGCTGGGGCTGTGGGAGCCTCTTCCCTCTGGTGCCCAGGGACAGGAGTGGAGGGAACGGCTGCAGCTGAGTCGGGGCAGGCTCAGGTTGGATGTCAGGAAAAGGTTTTTGCCCAGAGGCTGCTGAGGCCCTGCCCAGGCTCCCCAGGGAAGGGTCCCAGCTCCAGGGCTCTCTGAGCTGCAGCAGCGTTTGGACAGCGCTGGCAGGCCCAGGCTGGCATTGTTGGGGTGTCCTGTGCAGGGCCAGCAGTTGGACTGGAGGATCCTGATGGGCCCCACCCAGCTCAGCCAATTCTGTGGCTCTGGGATCTCATGAGCTTGGGGATGGGGCTGCCAATGGTTGCCATAGCAATGGGCTGCGGCTGCAGGCCTGAGATGGTGTCCATGGCAACCACCCCTGGCATGGGGTCTCCATGGATCTGCCAAGGGACTGAGCATAGCAACAGGGGTCTGGTGATGGTTGCCATGGAAACTGACTATAGCAACAGGGACTGGTGATGGTTGCCATTGAAACTGACCATAGCAACAGGGGCTGGTGATTGTTGCCATGGAAACTGACTATAGCAACAGCAGGCTGGTGATTGTTGCCATGGAAACTGACCATAGCAACAGGGGCTGGTGATGGTTGCCATGGAAACTGACCATAGCAACAGGGGGCTTGTGATGGTTGCCTACTTAGGATCAGATTTGTCACAGGCCCTCAGAGGGGTTCCCTGGGGACTTTCCAAGAGTCTTTAGGCTGTTCCAGAGCTGGAATGTCACAGGCACAGACAGGGACTCCATGAAGACCTCCCAGGGCTTTCTGGGGATGGTAAAGAGCCCTGTGGTCAGAGGCAGTCTCAGCCATTCCATGGTGACATCCCAGGGCGCCTTGTGCTGCAAAGGCACCCATCTGTCACAGGCACTCACGGGGGCTCCACGGTGACATCCCAGGAGTCCCCAGGCTGCCAAAGAGTTGGGATGTCCCAGACACTCATAGAGTTCCTGTCATGGGCAGGTATATTTATATAAATATGTATTCTCTATTATGGTAATGATTAGACAAAATTGCCTTAATCAGAAATATTTATGCCAGGATTTAAGAGACGTCAAATAGATTATACAGAACACTAGGAAATTATTTCACAGCAACTGTGTTAAGCAAAACCTGTAATTAAGCAGAGATTGATGTCACTCCCCCAGACCAATGACCATGGGCAATTCCCTTTGGCTCAGCCTGGAGCAGTGACCTTGTGGGTGTCCCCACCGCTGGGAGGAATCCCCACACCCATCAAGAAAGGAAATGTCAGGAGATGCTGCCATTAAAATTTGGGATGGGACTTTTCCAGTCTGAGGTGCTGCCCTGTCAGTCAGATGTGCCCAGGCTGGGCCAGCTCAGCAGCTCTGCAGAAGCTCTCAGTGGTGTCACTTGGTTGTTCCTTTCTCTGGAGATTTTTCCAGCTCTGCCACAGCTTCAGCTCCCTCTGAGGATGTTGAACTTTGGGATGGAGGAGTCAGGCTGGTTTCAGCATTATTCACTCCCAAAGCAGTGTGACTCCCCTCCTTCATTTCCCACTGGAGGCTTTGCAAACAGGGCCTTGCTGGAGTTGCTGCAGCCCATTACAGGCAGAGCCTCCTGCTCCAGCAGTTACTGCCTTTCCTGTGCCATCAGCAGGGCAGGTCTCGCTGCAGGAAAAGCCCCAGACCAGCCCCAGCACAGGGAAGGGCTCGGGCACAAGGGCAGAGTGCCGTGCTGGGAGCTGGGCCAGGGAGAGCCTGAGGCACCAAAGGCACCTTGGCAGCAGCAGCTGCTTGCAGGCCATGGCCAGAAGCCTCCCTTGGCAGCCCGGCCTGGTGGCCACCACTGCAGAGCTGCTGCCTCAGGGCTCATTCCTGGCTGGGCTCTGAAAAGCCATTTCTGCTTCAGGAGCCTGCCTGGGAATCCATTGGCCCAGCACCTTGGGGACAAGATATTAATGACAAAACTCTTCATGGCAGCAGAGCCAAGGCAGGGGCAGAGGAAAGGGCAGAGCCAGGCCCAGGGGACAGGGCTGCCATGGTGATGGCTGTGAGGTCACTGCCCCTGCAGCAGCCTGGCTGCCCTCAGCAGACATTCTGGCCAGAAGCCTTGTGAGGGCACCCAGCACAGCAGAGAACCCACAGTACGGGAATTCTGTCACTGGGGATGAGAGGGTTTCAATGGGCAAGGCTACACAAATCTCCTGCTCTTGGACAATTCCTGGGATGGGGAATCCACTTCTCTGGAAAAACAGCTGCAGTTTCCTGCCACTTTTATAATTGTAAAATATTTCCTCTTTCTAACAAATGTTAATTTGTCCCCATTCAGTTTAAAGATACTGACCTGTTTTCTATCACTGTAGGATTTAGTTGAAAATAACTTCGAATGCTATTTTTCCCTTTTCACAGACCTTGGATAGGACTCAAAAATCTCCCAGAATGGGGTTTGGAAGCCTCATCACAAAATCAGCAGGGAGAGGCTGATGGCTCTGGAGTCAGTGGAGTAGATACTGAGGACTGAAAGGGAATAGCCTGGGAGGGATTGAATGGTGATGTCAGGCTGGAGCTTTTCTTCCTGGAGGATATAAACATGAGAAGGAAATAATGGCACCAAGGGCAGCTGGAGAGGCCCACACTCAACACCAGAAGAAAGGAATTTCCCTGCCAGGGCAGGGCTGTGGTGCAGCACGTCCCCAGCAGGAGCCTGGAGCAGCCCAAGGCTCTGTGTGGGCAGGCAGAGGCAGGCAGGAGGCAGAGCTGTCAGCAAAGGAAGGGCCCAGCCAGGTGGGACAGCCGGGGGATGCCGACAGCCTGCAGGGACAGAGGCGCAGGTTTGCTCAGCACCAGAGACACCTTTCCCTTGCTTGTCCCTACCTGTCATCACTGCCACCAGTGTTCTGCTCTACCTGGAACCTGCAGACACTTTCTCGGTCCTGTCCTTCAATGGGACCCTTCAAGAAAACTTCTGTGTTTCAATTTATTTTTGAGTTTTTGAGAAGTTTTGAGCACACTGTGAGGGACTGAGTGTGATGCAAAGAGCACCAAAGCCCCAGAGGCTCATTAAAGTCCCTGTGCTGTGTCTGTGCTGCTGAGCTGGGCCCGCCTCCTGGCCCAGAGGCAGCTCCTGGCAAGGGCAGCGCTGCAGAGAGACAGCTCTGGCCAGGAGCAGCTCCTCTGCACAGCCCAGCAGGGCTGAGGCACTGCCAGGGCCCCTCAGGGACACCAGCAGGGCACAGACAGAGCTCACAGGGGCTCAGCACTGTCTGGGCTGTGGGATGGCCAGAGGGGGCTGTGTCACAGCAGCACCTCTGTGGCTGTGTCACAGAGGCACAGAGCAGCTGGGATGCCAGCCAGGGGCTGTGGGACGGCACAGAGTGGGCTGTGTGAGGTCACAGATTGGGCTGTGACATCACAGAGTTTGTTGTGTGAGGTCACTGAGCAGCTACAGTGTCATAGAGGGGACTGTGTGACATCACAAAACAGGCTGTGAGATCATGGCATGGCTGAATGACATCATAGAGCTGGCAGTGAGGTCAAAGTATGTGCTGTGGCCTTACAGAGTGTCAGTATGACATCACCGAGACGGTTTTGTGACATCACTGAGGGGGGTTGTTACATCACAGAGCTGGCTGTGACTTCATAGAGTAGGGTGTGAGGCCATAGAGCAGATGGCCATAGAGCCATCATAGAAGGTGGCTCTGTGACATCAGGGAGTGGGCTGTGACAACACTGGTTGGCTGTGTAACATCATAGAGCACGCTGTGACATCATATTAGAGACTGTGAAATCATAGAGTGACTTTCTGACATCACAGAGACTTCTGTGACATCACAGAGCAGCTGTATCACATCGTAGGGTGCCGTCTCAGATTTGGCTCTGGGACATCACAGGGGCAGTGTGACATCACAGGGGTTGTGTGACATCACAGGGATCTGTGTGACATCACAGGGGAAGTGTGACATCACAGGGGCTGTGTGAGGTCCCTGGGGAGGTCACTCTGCCCCGGCCCCCCTCACAGCTCCCCCCAGAGCAGTCCAACCCTGCTCGTGCACAGCGGGGTCTCCTGTCCGTCTGGGTCCCCCCGCCCCCGGCCCCGCAGCCTCCCCCAGAGGATGTTCCACGAGATCGACCCCAGAACCTGACACAGGGACGGGGGACCGGGGCCCTGGGGGTGGCACAGGGGGACAGGGACCCCCCGGCAGTGTCCCTGTGTCCCCCAGGGCCAGAGCCTGGGCCAGGGCTCCTTCACCCTGCTACCAACGAGGCCTTGAGAGCGCTGGAAAATCCCCAGCAAGGGAGCAGCAAAAACCAGATTGAATATTAAGGGACAGCAGCACAAATTTCCTTGGCAAGAGTCACTCTGCTCCTGACTGGACACTTCAGGCACAACAAGGAAACAAAGCAACAACAAAACCAAACAGAATCCAAACAATCAAACCAGAAATTTACTGAGAACCGGGACTTTCATTCCTAAGGAAAAGAACTGTCCTTCTTATCTAGGTGCCCATGGCCAGAATTTGGATTTCACTTCCAGTATTCCCTATTGTGACAGAGTGGAGGAGTTTCTTGGCTCAAGACATTTCATGTGTGGGGAGTGTTGCAGTGTGTTGCAATTTCCTGTTTTAAACTTCCCAGCCCCTTCCCAGGTGTGGCAATATCTCTCTTCCCCTTCCCCCTTGCCCCCTGCTGGGCTGTCAATCAGTCTTAACATTCCAGCAAGGCCATCCTGTGGTTGGTCAGGTTCCAAAGATGCCCCTGTGCCCAGAGGTCATTGGTCTGTCTGGGTGTCATCGTTCCCTGAGACCCTGCCCCTCCCACCTGGTTGGTGGCTCACCTGTCCCTTCCCTCCCCCTTCCCCTGGAGCTTAAAAAGTCACTCAGGCCATGCGGTCGGCATTCTGTTGGAGCTGTTACCTAAGATTCAGACGTCTGTAACCATGGAATAAACTCTTGATATTAACCCTCTGGCAGAATCTGTCTCCTTTTCCTCTTCACCTTAGCCTGAAGCCTTCCCACCTGAGGCAAACTGAGTTTCTACAAGCCTGGACTTGTTTCAGTGCTCAGCTGCACCATCCAGCCAGCCAAAAGTGTCTCTGAGGTGAAACACCACACTTGCCGCCTTTGGCCCAGGAGCAGGGTTCAGACGAGCCCAGGCACAATCTACCTGGTAATATTGGGATCTTATTCCAATAGGGGAGGAAGGGGCAGGTCCAGCCCTCCCCTGTCCTGGAACCCCAGCCCTGCCCTGCCCATGAACCCCAATCCCCCCAGAGCCTCTATGCCAGCCCAGCAGTGGCTGCCAGTCCCTGGCACAGCACAGGCAATGCTCCACAGCCACCTCTGCAGCCCCAGCCCAGCTCCTGAGGGACCAAATGACCCACAGTCCCACCTGGGGGAAGGGCCCCGGGAGAACAGGGGGTATTGAAGGCTGACCACAAGGCAAGCACACATCTTGACCCTACCTCCTCTTGGAATTTCCATCTAAACACTGCTGGAATCCAGGAGTTCGTACCTTGTTTATGCTCCTCTGTATCCTTTCTGCCTCTCTCTCTTTCTGTCCTTTTTTTCTATTTCGATCCTTTTGCAAATTTGAGTAATGTAAAATTCAAATAGCTTAGAGTTTGTGAAGCTGAATGGGCCAAGTCAGTGCTTTAAGAAGTGTTCTGTGTTGATTGAATGTCATATTAAATCTTTTGCTAAAAATTCTCTGATTTTCTAAAGTTCCCAGTAAAGACTGTTTTGTTGTTTTGAGCTCCTGAGGATCTCTTGTTGGTGTTTCTCCAGGGAGTCCAATTCAGAATACAGAAACAACTGTAATTCCTTTTAAATATCTCCTTGACAGAGTTTTCTACTGGATGGAAGTCAGGGCTTGTGTGTCCTGCTTGGCCCAGCCCAGGCAGGGCTTTCCCAGCCCCATTCCACACTCCATTTCCCAGCTGGAGCCGCTGGTGCCTCTCAGTTGTGCTGCCCCAGCCCCAGGGACGCTCTCCTTGTTTGCCCGTTCCCCCTTGGTCTCTGGGCAGGGATGGCCTCAGTGGGGGCTGCTGACATCCTCAGCACCTTGGAGGCTGCTGCTGAATTTTCCTGCTGCAGAGGCTTGTTCAGCCTTCAGCTCTTCAGTGCAGGAATTCAGTGTCCCAGGGCTCATTAACATTCAGTACAGGTAAACAAGCGAAGCTTCTGGGAATAATTTGATTGAAGTGTTCAAATCAAATGTGTGGTTAATTAGGCAGATTTCAGAAGCCAATTCAATGTGAATACCCTGAATTTAAAAAAAAAAAAACAGTAAGAAAATATTTTTTTAGGTTCTGTAATTTTTTTTTACTAGTAATTCATTGAAATGTGCAATCTCCAATTGACATTGAATCCAAATACCTCCTCAAGCAGTTTGAATGGGTATGAAAATCAAGACCTTTCATGGCTGACAATCAATCAGACTCTGTCCCTACCCCCACCCCACCATTTTCCCCATCCAAGGCTGGCACTCAGAGCAGCCTTGTGCAAATCTGAGCTCCCTCCAGCCCACACTGGACCTACCCAACAGACCACAGTTGAACAGGATATAACTTAATAAAAATTGCACCATTAAAATAGCAATCACACAATTACAAACTCTTCCCTGAGCTATGTGCAATGTCCCAGCATGTCTGATGAGTCCACTGTTCACAACTGATTTGCATACTAAAATTAATTTTTGACTAATGTGGTTCTGTGATAGATATAAACACAGTTAAGTTCTTGTATCAGGATTCTTGTCCTGGACTGAGGACAGAACAGTTCAAACAATTCCTGATTTGCAAATCTATCAGTGGTGGATGGAGAAGGGAGGTCAGGCTGCTCTTGGTGTTGAGAAAATGCTGAAAGCAGCCTGACTCATTTCATCTGCTCATGCCCTGGCTGATCTCCCTTCTTTCCCCTTCCACCCATTGGCTTTTTTCTCCCCCCAGCCCCCTATGAAGAGCCTGGCTCTGTGTTCTCCATCCCCTCCTGGCTGGCACTGCCAGGCTGGCATGAGGAGCCCCTCAGCCTTCCCTGCTCCAGGCTGGACCAGCCCAGCTCCCTCAGCCTCTGCTCACAGCCCAGGGGCTCCAGCCCCACCTTGGGGCCCTTCCCAGACCCTGCTCCAGCTGCCAGACATCTTTCCTGCCCTGGGCAACCCAACCCAGGCCACTGTGACCTGGATAATCCCAGTCCTTGCTGTCCTGGTCACACAGCCCTGGCCCCTTGTCCCCTGTCAGGCTCTGGGGTGGATCGTGTGGAACATCCTTTGGTGGAGGCTGTGGCTCCAGGTGGTCTGGGGGGATCCTGGGGGACAGGGACCCTGCTGGGCATGGACAGCATTGGAGTTGTTGGGAGAAACTGTGAGGGGGAGCTGGGGCAGAGTGACCAACCCAGTGACCTGACACAGCCTGCTGGGATGTCACACAGCCCCTCTGGGATGTCACAGCCTGTTCTGTGATGTCACAGCCCATTCTCCAATGTCACACAGCTGGTCTCTGATGTCACAGAGGCAGACTATGATGCCATGGCTGCTCAATGACCTCACCTAACCCACTCTGTGATGTCATAGCCCACTCTGTGACCACATGGTACCAGATGATAAATTGTCTTCACCAGGTGAGCTCACACCCGGAGCTTGTTCTCCACAACCCCAGGCCTGTGGAAACCACACAGTGCCCATTGTGTGAGAAGGGAACTGGAAGTTCAGCAGCCTCAGTGTCCTGCCAGCTCAGCCAGGCCCACGGGAACATTGGGGTCCACGAGCACCAGGGACCACCAGGGAGACCCCCAGGACAGGAGAATGCATGGGTAAAGGGGAGGGGAATTATATTAATGATTTTGGGGAAATGATTATCATATGTATTTTTAGTCCAGGACAATCAATGAATATGTATGCAAAATACAGAATATAAGCAGAAACTTTCCTATTCTCAGCCTGCACAGCTTTGGGAGGAGCCCTTAAAAACAAAGGGGTCCTGGAAGGACGGACACATTTCAAGAAAGTAATCATAAGGGGGAAGAAGCAGCCTGTCCCAGTGCGGCAAAAGATGAGCTAGTGAGGAAAATGACTGGCCTGGCTGCCCATGGAGCTTTTCTGGAGACTCAGGGGTGGAAAAAGGACCAGCAGCTCAGGAAGTCTTTAAGGATGTTGCTGGGTCATACAGAAAGTAAAGCTGAGAGTTGAAAACTCTATTAAAACTTAACATGGAGAGTTCTGCAAAAAGATTAAAAATGTTTTTATAGAAAAAATAATAGCAAAAAGGAGGAGTAGGAGAACCTCTACTCTTTATTGGATGCAGTGGAGAATATAGTAACAAAAGATAAGGAAAAGGCTGAGCTACATTACTCCTAGTTTGTTTCAATTTTCAATATTAGGAGAGGATATCCTCAGGACAAGTGGTCTCCTGAGCTGGTAGATGGGCACAGGGAGCAGAACAGCCCCTGGAATCCAGGAGGAAGCAATGGGTGACCTGCTGAGCCACTCAGATGCTCACAGGTGAATGGGATCAGACAGGATCCATCCTAGGGCAATGAGGGAGCTGTAGATGAGCTCCCCAGGCTGCGCTCCATCATTTACCATCAGTGCTGGCTCAGCAGGGAGCTCGCAGAGGACTGGAGGTGCCAGTGTGAGCCCATCCCCAAGAAGGGCTGGAAGGAGGATCTGGGGAGCTCCAGGCCTGTCAGCCTGACCTGGGTGCCCAGCAAGGTTATGGAACAGATCACCTTGAGTGCCATCACAGGGCACCCACAGGATGGCACTCACAGGGCACTCCCAGCTGATGGGAACAAACTTTCTGGCTGACTGCAGAGGCCAGGAAAAACCTGGGTGGTCTCCTTGCCATCCCCCAGCCCTTGCTGGCCCCAGGGCTGATGGCATTTGTGCTCCCTCAGGTTCATGTCCCCACACCAACAGCATGGGGGTGCTCTCCCTGCTCTGTGCAATGCAAACAGGGGCTGCTGAGCCAGTGCTGCCGTGTCTGTGCCTGCAAGGATGGGGCACCTGTGTGAGCTGGGGAGAGGCCAGGGCTGCAGAGGGGGGATGTTGTTGGCAGCTCCATGAGGACACTCTGGGACGCTGCCCTGGGCTGTGCAGCGCACTGGGGATGGATCAGCCCCTGCTATGCTGCTCCTTCCCGTCTGTCCCAGGACCCTTGCAGAGCACCAGCTGCTGCTGTCCTCAGCTGCCATGGCAACCCTGGGACAAAGCGCTGTCAGGGCTGTTCCAGGTACAATTGCAGTGACACTCGTGGGTGACACCAGGTGCCATGGCAATGGCCACAGGGACCTGTTCCTTGGTTTGGTGCCATGGCAACCAGTGCCCGGAGCCGTTGTGATGGTTGGTGGCCATGGAAAGCTGCCCTGGGCCCTTGCTCAGGGCTGGTGTCAGTGCCCAGAGCCAGAGGGGATCCCTTGCTGGGGGCTGTGCCATGGCCACCTGCCCTGTGCCGCGCTGGCCGCTCAGGCACCAGGAACCAGCAGCCAACGGCACTGCCAGGGCCAAAGGCCAGGTCAGCCAGACAGAAAGGGGCAGGGCTGGGCACTGTTTCTATGGCAACCGACACTGGGGGGGACACCTGGGTCACCTGGCCTGGCAGTTGCCATGGAAACCCCTGGCAGGGACTGAGGGCACAGCCCCTGGCACTGAGACACTGCTGGGCCAGGTGCTGAGCACAGGGCTGAGCACGCAGAGATGGTTTTGTTCTTGCTGAGCTGCAGCACAGCCAAGGCCTGTCCTGCCCCTCGGCAGCCACGCTGGGGAGGGGCTGGGGCTGCGGGGGAGCTGGGCAGGGGACACAGCCAGGACAGGGGACCCCAACTCACCCCGGGCATACTCCAGACCAGAGCACATCATGCTCAGGGTGTGAAGGGGGGAACAAGGAGGAAGGGGGGAATTTTGGAGGGAGGGCTTTTGCCTTCCCAGGTAACACTTAGGCAAGAAGGGGCCCTGTTTCATCCGTGGCAGGGTCACTACCAAAGACACAGACACCAACTGAAGGAATTGTGTCATTTATATCATGCACAGCTGCAAAGATTGACAAAAGGATAAGCTCAGCAAAGCACATCATCATTAGCAAAGAATTACAACAAAGCTCAGCAATCCATCATAACCCATCATCACGTTTTGATGACCAATTCCTTGGTGAAACTCTAGAGGTGTTTATGGCAGAAAAAGATTCTGGCTGACTATCAAGGTACACCTTACAGACATCAGTAGTACTTTAGTGACACTGTTCTTCATTCTTTTTTCTCAATCCCATTGGAGTTAGGAACAAGAATTCTGTTGTGCCTGGAGCTGGCACCTTTTTAATTCCAGAATAATGCCCCGAGGCCCTTTGCTTTTCAGCTTTACCATGCTGTCTGTGGCTAACAAGGCTTGGGGGGCCCTTTCCCCTCTGGCTGGATGGGGCTGGGTCCCAGTCCCTGAGGGGCACTCAGGCTCCTGGATGGAATTCCTGTGCAAGTCCCTCAGTGTCACAGCAGCCTTCACATGGGGCCTCGTGGATCAGAGCATTTTCCACAGGGGCCCTTGGGGCAAACAGGGAGATCTGGTCTGGCAGGATGCGTAAAGCAATATCCTGTCAGATTCTCCTGACACAGACTCCTTGGCTGCAGGGACACATTCCCAATGTTCCTGCCCAGGTCTCAGGACTCAGAGTTGTCTTTCCTAGGAGCTGCTCCTTCAGCTGCCTCGGGAGGGCCATTTGGCCTCCGGACCCACACTCTGGCTCCATTATTAGGGCTGATGGATCCAAACCCTTTAGCTCCACAAATGGTGGTGACTGGAGCTGGATCTCCTATTTTCACAATCATTCTTAAAACTGCAAGATCAATAATTGTGCTACCCTGTCATGGGGTTGAATAATCCAATCTTGTTATTTATTGTTTAACAGATTTACTGTAATTTCTCCTTGATATTCTGCATCAGTTCCTCCTGCCATGACATGAACACTTTGCAAGGCCAAGCTCCAAGGGAGCAGTTACCAAAGCAAAGTGTCCTGGAGGCATCTGAATTCCTGTTTCGGTATTGATAGCTCTCATTTGCTTTGAATTTCTCCACATTAATTCCAATGCATGAAGGCCCAGCCCTGCAGCTTCTGGGCTGGCCCTGACAGGGGCCATCACAGCCAGAACAATTTCCCAGGCAGCCCAAGTCTCACTGCCCATGGTTGGATTTGCAAACTGGGGGCAGCTGTGCACAGCCAGGGGGTTTCATTTTCCCAGTGGGCCACTGTTAAGGGCATGGAGCACATCTGGGAGATGGGTTCTCCACGGGCAAAGGTTCCATCTCCTCATTTTTTCAACTGCTCTTTTAACAACCCCTTCACCTGTTCAACCAATCCTGCAGCTTGTGCATAGTCTGGTACATGAAAAACCATGCAGGCTTAATCACTGCATTTTTCACAGGAATAGACAAAGCACTCTGCACCACAGTATCAGCAAACCCTGTAAAAATAGCCAATTTCCTCCCTTCCTCCTTTTTCCATTGTATGCAATCTCAGCAAGTTGACCACTGACTTTCGGGTCCTGGCCAATCCTGTTCTGTAGGGCATTTAGTGTTGCATCCCTGAGCAGCCAAAGTTACCAAATTACTACTGTCAGCACTATTTCACAATATTATTATTTTGTATGTACATATTGATATAGAATTATAGATATATAGATATGCAGATATAGACATATATAAATATAAATCTATAAATATAAACATGAAGGTCTTATTATCCTATAAATATGTATATAGTTATTTATTACATTGATATTTCACTTGCACAAGTGCATCTGAGCTCAAGATTAAAACCTTATTCTGTTGCTCCATGTGGGAGCATTCCAACAATAATTGCTCCTTCTGAATGTGCTGTTTCCTATGTACTCTGAACAAATTCATCTTTGTCTGCCCAAACCCACAAAGTCTTTTCCATTTGAAATTTTTGGATGCATTTGAAGACATCCAGGGGTGCAGCTTTTACCCGACTGCCCCACTGCTTCCACGGGGCTGTGACCTCAGCCCACTCCAGAGCCAGGGAACTCCAGGGAAGGGCTTCCCATCTAGGAATTTCTGATGGGACTGGTTCCTCACATTGACACTGAACAAGTTACATTTTGTTGGGATCTGGCCAGACTGGGCCAGTTTTGTTTTACCAGTGGGCAAAGTCAGCACCAAAGACACAGACACCAACTGAAGGAATCAGTGTCATTTCCTGCAGTTCAGAGCTGCAAAGAATCACAAAAGGAGCAGCTCAGCAATGCACCCAACCATCCCCACCAAAGAGTGCCTGCAGTGATTAAGAAAGATCCAGCAGCATTTACCCTCAGCCTTTACCATCCCCCAGACCCACACAGCAGCTGGGGAAGCTGTCACAGCCAAGGGCTGCAGAGCCCCTCCTGGGCACTGGGAATTCCTGCAGGTGCCTCCAGCCCCAGGAGAGGCTCCAACCCCGCTGGGAGAGGGCCCAGCTCTGGCAGTGCTGAATGAACAAACTGACAGCACTGCTAGTGTGGCCACATCTGCTTTCATCCTCCTCTTGGGTCCCTCCCAAAGCCTGGCCAGGGCCCCAGGAGGAACCAAGGGAGCTGACTTTGACCATACAGCCCCAAACAAGGCCAGATGTCAGATTTCATGGCCTTGTCTGGCTTCTAAATACACAAAGGTCAATACATGTTTCACTAATGAGTGGCTACATCTATCACAGTGCTAATGACCATGCATATTTCATCAGGGAGCAGATACAAAGATAACATTTGCTTGGAAGGTTCATCCAGAGGCCACCTTTGGCTCAGGGCCTGCTGTCCAGGCCTCACTCAGGGCTGGTGTCCAGGCCTTGGCACTTCAGGGACGTGGTTTAGTGCTGAGCTTGGCACTGCTGGGTGAGCGGCTGCACTGGGTGAGCTCAGAGGGCGTTTCCAACAGAAAGGATTCTGTGATTCCATGATTATATCCACTGCATTCTGCTGAGTCTATTTTAGCAGCATTCCTTTGCTCCAAAAGTTCCCTCTTGCCCAGCTCCTGTGGCCTGAGGCTTCAGCTCCTTCAGCTCCTGGTGCTGAGCTGCTCATGCTGAACAAGACGACTCAGAGAGATGAATCCAGTCCATGCAATTCCTTCTGGGACACGGAGAGGGGAGGCTGTGCAAACAGGAGCATTGTTTGCTGTGGCCTCCTCTCTGCCCCTCACGCCTTTCACTGCTTTGAACCAGCCAAGAAGCCAAGAGCTTTCTCCAAGAGTGCAATGGAGCAGCTGTTCCTGCTCCCAGGCCTGGCTCTTCCCAGTCTCTGCCCTTGCCTGGTTCTGTCCCTCTTGCTGTGCCCTCTGTTCCCCCAGGGCTCGCTGGCTGCTGCCCAGGACTGTGGCACTGGCACAGATCCAGTGCTCCAGAGCCTCCTTTCTGTGCCCTTGGAGCTGCCTGGGCACAGCAGCCTTTTCCATCTGCAAGCTCCCCATGGACAGGGAGTGCCCAGCTCCGTTCCTTGCACAGCCTCCAGGAGCCCAGGGCTGCCATCTCCAGTCCCTGCTGGCACTGGGGGCTCCCAGGTGCCTCAGGCTGCTGTGACACCGCTGCCCACGGGAGGGAAGAGGGGCAGGGGCTGTGCTCAAAGTCAGCTCCATGTGCTGCTGCTGCTGCTGCTGTGGGGTCATTTGTGCAGCCCTGGCCCAGAGTCAGGGATCAGATCCTGCCAGTCTCTTCCAGCCCTGGCTGCTCAGAGTTTGGGCCTTGGAGCCTCAGGTGGCCAAAGGCAGCTGCTGCTGGTCCCTCTGTGTGCCCGTGTTCAGCAGTGCTGCTCCCTCAGTCTGTGCCCAGCAATGGGGAAAAGCCTCAGCCCTGCAGGGCCAGGAGCTGCCGGGCTCTGCCTGAGCAGCTCAGCCAGCAGGAAGGGAGCTGCTCCACATGGGAACCAGGAGCAAAGGACATTCCTTTTGTAGGACATGTTTTCTATTTAAAGGAGAAAAAAGGAAAAAATAATTAAAAACTATATAAAATATGAAAGATAAAAACAAAACCCAAGTGTGCAGTGAAAAATCTTCTCTAACTTTGAATTAGAGGTAACTGATCTTTTGAAACAGAACTCAGTTATTTCTTTTGTAAATGCGCTGATGGCATGGATCCGTCTTACTGACCTCAGCAGTCCTTATAAAAAGTTTTTGGGGATTGTTTCCAATATTGTTATTTTAAATTGTGGTCGAAGCAAGAGGAAATTGCTTTGTGCCCTTCCAGCTCCAAGCAGGACTGGGAATGGAAACCCTGTTAAAGCCCAAATCCTTTACAAGATGACCTTCCTTTTCACCCCGCAAATGAGCCGCACATTCCTGTGGAAACTGCCAGGAGTTTCTTTGAGACACAAAGTCCCACTTACGGCTTTTTGCTCTGGTTTGGCAGTGCAGAAGGGCAATTCTCCATCCACCAGCTCCAGACTGTACTGCCTCAGGAGCACGGCCCACTCGCCAGCTTTGGCCCACTCGTGGCACTGCTAGAGGAGGAAGAAAGTGCAATTGCACAATTCCAGCCAATAAAGAAGGAAGAATGGGACAGACAAAACACCCTGTACAGATCCAGGCATTCAGCTGGGACTCTGGAGAGTTTGGGTTCTTGCCAGTTGGATGTGTGTCCCCAGCTGCAATCTCTGGGCCTGCAGCAGAGTCTCACTCACCGGGCAAAGCAGAAAGCTCAGGCGCTGTGCTCACAATGGACTCGTCTGATGCAGAGCTGTCAGAGCAATGTGAGGGCAGAGCCAGCCCAGCTGGGCCCAGGGCTGAGCCCAGCAGAGCCCTGGCAGAGCCCAGAGCAGCCTCAGCACTCGCAGAGCCCAGCTGCAAGGAGAGAAAGCAGAAAGTGCCCGTCAGCTGAGGGCTCCTGTGCCCTTGTGCCAAGGCCTGCGGTGCCCAGGCCATGCTGGCTGTGCCCAGAGCTGTGCCCAGAGTCAAATGTGCCCAGCGTGCAGCCAGCCACGGCACATCCAGCCCTCAGCAGCTGCCCAGAGTCAAAAAGCAGCTGGGCAGCTGACTGAAGAATTCATTGCATCTGCCCTTGCAAAGGGGGAATCTTTAGTGCCCAGCCAGGCCGTGCCATGTCCAGATCTGGAAGCATCCCCCTGCCTGTGGACTCACCTGCAAATTGGGCCTGGAGCCTGGCTTTGAAGAAGGTGCCAGAATCCAAGTCCATCATCTTCAGCTGGCCAGGCCAAGGAAGAGATTGTCATCCTTGAGGTTGTCCTTGGTGTCTCCAGCAGCAGCCCCACTTGGAACAGCTTCTCCAGGGGCTCCTTCTCCTTCCCTGGGGCCAGACCAGGCTCTCAGGGCTCTGCCCAGGGCCCCAGCCATCCATGAACCATACAAACAAAACCAGGGGGGTTGGTGGCCACCAGTGCTTGCCACACCATGTCTGCAGCTCAGCTCCAGCCCAAGAGCTGTGTGTTCCCTTCTGCTGACCCCTGCTCAGAACTACAGGCAGGACAAAACCAGCTTGGTTTGCTTTGCCACTGATTGCCAAGAGATGCATGGAGCTGGTACCTGCCAGGCCCCTGGATCCAGCTGTGCACGTGGATCTCTTCAGTCTTCTAGGGCAGAGGAACACCCTTCACCCAAGGATGACAGAAAAGATCTTCTAAGGATGGCCTGTCCGAAGGCTGCATGGACAAACATCTCTTAATGACATCTTGGCACGCTGGGGAGAGAAACCAGAAATCACCAATCAGTTGGAGAAGTTGTCCCCCTGTTTCCACGCCCAGGTCATGCTGGTTGTGCCCAGAGCTGGGCCTAAACTTCCCCATGGATACTCTGTTTGGAGGAGAGCAGGATAGCAGGACATGTGCCACCTCCTCAGCAGCTGCCAGAGTGGGATGCCCATCAGCCCGCTGCTGACTCCCAGCACTGGTATTCCCCCGCGTGCCCAGAGATGAGGATCCACCTTGAGAGAGCCATCGTGGGAACAAGATTTGCCCACGGATGATCTCCTGGCCCCTCCTGAACGGGTGCTTCCCCATGACCAGGTGGCACAGCAGGAGGCCCAGGGACCAGATCGTGGCTGCCTCGCCGTGGTAGCGTTGGTGCTGGATCCACTCTGGGGGGCTGTAGGACAGGGTTCCTGTGGAACACAGACAGAGATCAGCAGGGGGATGCTGCTGCTCCCAGAGCCTGGCCCCAGCATCCCTGGGCATGTGGGGGCTGCCCCAGAGGCACACGGGGTGAGCGCTGCCCTCTCTCCAGCACCTGGGACTTGTGCACAAACTCGGGGCTGGAAAAGAAGCCACTGGTCGTGGAAGAGGGCAGAAGAAACCCTAGGAAGGCCCAACCATGACACACAAAGGAAAAACCCACCCCGTAGTGGAGAAAACCCACTCTCCTTCCCACCTGCACGGCCCCCAAAAATCTTAATAAGCCAAGGAGAACAAGGGGAGTGGAGCAGTCCAAGCCCTTCCTCGCCTGCACACCAAACCATCCAGGGCATGGGGTCAGACCCCTCTCCCTGCTACCCCCATGGGGGTTTGTGTCGGGCTGGCTGCCCCAGCTCCAGCGCCAGCCCAGGCCACAGTGGGTGCTGAAGGCTGTCAGCAGGGCTGGGAGCTGGCAACCCTCACACCCCACCCAGAACAACTCGGCTCCAGCATCAATCCCATTGCGGTGCTGCACCCAGGCTGGGCCACGAGATGCCCAGGAGCATCCCCTGCGAGGGCTCACCTGCAAACTGGGTGTAGGCTGTGTCTTGGAGGAAGGTGCCACAGCCAAAGTCGATGAGTTTCAGCTGCCCGCTGGCCAGGTCGAGCAGGATGTTCTGTGGTTTGATGTCCCGGTGCAGGACCCCGCAGCTGGTGCAGTGCTGCACGGCCTCCAGCACCTGGCGGAACAGCTCCTGCGCCTCCTCCTCCGGCAGGAACCCCCGCTCCGCCAGGACACCCGAGAGCTCCTGGCACCGCTCCGGACGCTCCAGCACCAGCAGGAAGATGTCAGGGAGCTCAAGCCATTCCAGGAGCTGAATGACACCGGCACAGCCACGGGACACCTTGGCCAGCAGCACGATCTCCAGTGGGGCGCTCGTGCCGTCGGGCTGCGTGAGGACCGTGGTGCCGTCAGTGGGGCCGAGGCCGTGCCGGGGCTCTGGGAGCCCTCAGCCAGCCCGGGATGCTCTGCACGCCCCGCTCAGCCCACGCCCGCTCTCCCCGCAGGGGTCACGGCGGCTCCCACCGTGCCGGGCCCCGGCTCCTCGCCGCCCGGCACGGCCCGGCTGCTGCCGGTGGCCCCGCTCACTCACCAGCTCGCCCCAGTGCCGGATGAGATCCCTCGGCACGCATTTGATGGCCACCTGCGAGCGAGGGAGAGCAGCGGGGTGAGCTCGCCGCCCGCCATGCCCAGACCCATCCTCCTCCTCCATCCCCTCCTCCTGCGCCCGCCGCCGGCCCCGCCACTCACCGGGGCGCCGTCCGAGAGCCGCGTGGCAGCGAAGACGCTGCCGAAGCCGCCGCGCCCCAGCAGCGAGCCCAGCCGGTACCGCTCCTGCAGGGCCTCCTGCGCCTTCCCTGCGGGCGAGACGCGGCTGTCAGCGCTCGGCCCGGGGCCAGCCACGGCCCCCGAGCGCCCCTCACCCGCCGCGGGCCCGGCATCCCCACCCGCCCCGGGCCGCGGCGGCTTGGGGCCGGAGGCCGCGCTGCCGAGCGGCGGAGCTCGGGCCGGGGAAGCCGCAGCGGAGGCGGCGGGAGCGGCCGCGCTGCCTGTGTCCTCCGCGGGGCCCGGGGGGAGCCGGGACCGGGGCCGGGGCCGGGGCCGGGGCCGGGGCCGGGGCCGGGACTGGACCCTGCGTCGGGTCCGGGGCCGGGCTCGGGCCAGACGGAGGCAAAGGGCGACGATGCCGCCCCAGCCCCAGGCACTGATGCCCGCCCAGCAGCGCCACCGCCAGTACAGCCGGAGCCGGGCGGAGGCGAGACCGCGGCGGGACGGCCGGGGCCGGGCACGGGGCAGCCCCGCCCGGGGCCGGGGGCGGGCCGGGGGCATGGCCCGGCCCTGCAGGGGACAGGGAGGCGGGGAGAGGAGAGGGACGCCGGGCAAGGGACTCTGAGAGAACGGTGCGGGACAACGGGAAAGGGAGAGAAAGAGAAAGAAAGAGAGAAAGAGAAAGCAAAGGAGAAAGACTATTAAAAAGTATCTGTTTTGCTGCTTCTGCCGCCACTGCCGCCGCCGCTGCTGCCGCCGCTGCCGCCGCTGCAACTGAAGCACCGGGGCCGTTCGTCCCCGTGTCCGTTCCCCGCTCGCCCCACGAGCCCCACGTTCCAGCCCCGCGCGCCCCGGGGACAGCCCCTTCTTCTGTCCAAACACGGGAACTTTGCAGCCTTGAGCCCGGATGCAGAGCCCTGACTCCTGCACACTGGCACAGCGATCCCCTCCCCTGCTGCTGGGCATTGTCCTTGCTGAGGGTCAAACACTGCCGGGCCACCTTCCCTTGGGGTAGGATTCCTACCTGACCCAAGCACTGCACTTACATCTCCAGTGTTGCTTTCCAGTAAAAACAGGGGAAGGAAAACTGTGTGTGGCTCATGGTATTTTAGAGTGTCCAAAAGTCACTAAGTCACCAATCTTAGAGGTGAGGTGCATCTGGAATTACTGGGATGGAGAAGTAGTGCAACATGGAAAAGGGGAGCATAGACATAAATAGAGGAAAACATCTTGGATTGTTTCTTTCATTTTCATTTCCCTTCTGGAAAGCTGTTTCAGTTTTCCAGGAATCTTCTCCTGTCTGCTCTTCCCAAGAATCTCTCATGGAGAACATGGTCAAGCTTCTGTCACAAGATTTGCCACCACGAAATTAGGCCACTGGTGAAATTTTCATTTTGACTGTTTGTGCTGGTTTAGGGCAAATTTTGGGAGGAAACCTCCAAAAGGGTCCGTCTAGAAAGCAAGTTCAAGCAGCCCCTCCCCCTACTAGTTCAGGAAAAGACTTCCCTTGAGAAAAGTGAAAAAACCCCAGTTTATTTAACAAGTAAAGTATTCACAAGCATGAAAAATTAATAATAATAAATAAAACCTCTGACACTGCTGAAGAGATGGCAAATTCAGAAAGTCCTTTTTGTGGGTTGTTGTTGGCTCACTCAGTCTCTTCTAAGTCCCTCTGGTGCTGAAATGGAGAGTCTCAGAGCTCGGTGGGCCACAGGTGTGAGCTGCCGCTGGTGTTTTTCTGGGTTTTCAGTCCAGAGCAGGTTTAAACAGTTTCCAGAGAAAGGAAAGTCACAGTCTGAGGAACTTCTCTTCCTAAGCTAGCTAAAACCAATTTGCTAGACCTGGGCTTTGAAGGCATCGGGAAATTTCCAAATCTGGGCACTGGTGGTCCCAGCAAACACCAGATCTGGATGGTGCTGGAGCCAGAACCTGCACATTTCCAAACTTTGGCTTTCTGTGCCAGCAAATCACTGGGCTTGGGCTGTGCCAGCACCAGGAAGTTTTCAGATCTGGGAGCTGGCACTGCCAGCAAACATCAGATCTGGGTGGTGTCGTTGTCAGTGAAGAAATCTGCCAGATTTGGGCTCTGCTTGCACTGGGAAATTTCCAAATCTGGGTTTTGGTACAGGAAACACAAGATGTGGGTGGTGCCAGACCCAGTAGCAGGAAGCTGCCACAGGTTTTGGATTTCTGTGCCAGCAAATTGCTGTCCTTGGGCTGTGCCAGAATAGGGAAATTTCCAGATCTGCCAGGAAACAGCCCATTTCAGGCTCCAGGCTCCAGGCTCCAGGCAGGACTGGGTCTGGATGCCTTCCTCTTTTCTTTCCTTCTTTCCTTCCTTCTTTCTTGGGATCCTGCTGCTAACAAACTCCAGATTGGGCAGTGCTGGCAAGGGGAAATTGCCAGGTTTTAACTTTCTTTGCCAGCAAATTCTGGACATGGGCGGTGCCAGAAGAGGGAAATTGCCAGATGTGGGCACTGGCAGGGCCAGCACACACCAGATCTGGGTGGGGAATGTGCCAGCACCAGGAAATTGCCAAATGTTAACTTTCAGTGCCAGCATATTGCTGGAATTATGCTGTGCAGGCATCTGAAAAGTTCTGGATCTGAGCACTGGTGGTGCCACCAAACACCAGATCTTGGCATTGCCAATGACAGTAGCAGGAAATTGCCAGATTGTGCCTTTCTTTACCAGAAAATTGCTGGACTTGGCTCTGCCAGAACAGGGAAATATCCAGATCTGAGCACTGGCAGTGGCAGCAAACACCAGGTCTGGGTGCCTGTATTGGCACCAGGAGACTGACTGATTTTGGCTCTCTGTGCCAGCAAATTGCTGCACTTGGGCTGTGCTGGCCCTGGGAGATTTCCGGATCTGGGCACTTGCGCAGCAAACACCAGACCTGGGTGGTGTGTTGTAGTGTGGTTTTATACTTTGTAATAGTTTGTAATAGTTTTGTTTTTGAATCCCTTCCCATTTTTCCCAAATGGTTCATCCCAGATGGTGTCCCCCTCCCTTTACCTGTGTAACCCCTTTCCCTTGCTGAGATATCCCCAAATCCCCACCCTGGCTCTCTGTCAATCACTCAGCATCCCATCCCCTCTATCTGGAAGCTTTGGTCCAGGATGTCGAGTGATCAGCCAGAGGCCAGGGGTCAGTCCCCCAAGCCTTGCCCCATACGCTGTCCTAAATGTCTGTCCCCCAGTACCCATCCCTTAAGGTCACTTATTGGTCAGTAAAATGTTATCTACTTTTGGTTTCCACCTGCCTTTAAATGTAACCTTGGCACATCTCCCGGGGCTCTCGGCAAGAGCCCCCTTAGGTGTAGGGGCTCCTTTGGGACTCCTAGAATAAAACCTTGGATTAGCCCCAGGTAGGAGTCGGCCCTTTATCTCCTGCCGATGTCTGTGGTGTCTCTTGTGCTGCAAAGGCGACCAGCCCAGGAGCCCTCAGTACCCTCGGGGCACAGAGAGCGTTTTCCCCCACTGTCGGCCGTGTCGGGGCTGCCCCCAGTGTCTGCCGACTCGGGACTGGCCGGAGATCCTGAGAGGCTCCCAGAGAGACAGAGACAGTGCTGCTGGTGGCAGCACCAGGAAGCTGCCGGGTTTGGGCTTTCTTTGCCAGAAAATTGCTGCACTTGGGCTGTGGTGGCACAGGGAAATATCCAGATCTGGGCATGGGCAGTGCTATCAAACACCAAGTCTGGGTGGTGACAGTCTTGGCACCAGGAAATTGCTGCCTTTTGTCTCTTTTTTTTCCAAAAAATTGCTGCACTTGGGCTGTGTTGGAATAAGAAATGTCCAGGCTGGGGTACGGGCAGTGGCAGCAAACACCAGATCTTGGCATTGCCGGTGCTGGCAGCGGAAATTGCCAGATTTTGGCTTTCTTTACTAGAAAATTGCTGAACTTGGCTCTGCCAGAACAAGGGAATTTCCAGATCTGGGCACTGGTGGTGGCAGCAAACACCAGATCTGGGCGGTGCCAGACCCAGTAATGTTGGAAATGAATTTGTAGAGAATTTTTAAGGTTTGATAGAAGGTTTCTATAGTATGTATACAAGTGTCACGATCCATCCTTACGAACAGGTTTTGTGGTGGTTTGTGGGTTGATCTCAGAGTGCAAAAAACACCGACACGATACAGGGAGTTGCTGCTATAACCAAAACAAATGTACCTTTATTGAATAACCACAGCAAAATGCATTGAGGAGGAACTGGGGGAAAAGGGAAAAATAAGGAAAAAGAGGGAGGAAGAGAAAGGAAGGTATAGAGCTACCAACTGTTTTACTAGGCCAGGACTAGACCCAGAGCTAAGCAAACACATGCAGCCAGGTGACATTGTGTAACATCAGAAGCTGGCAACCATGAGGACTTGGCTGCCAAAAGGTGACAGTTTGTACTGGGCCCAGAAATGTTTTTCCCTAAGGCAAAGCAAATTGAAATGTGACGTTTAAAAGCTTCAAATGACTATGAAAGGAAACTGCAGAATAATTTCTGGAAGGGCATCGTTGTCAATGATCATGCAGCCCACCAACAGCTGGAGCTGAATCCAGAATTGCTTCTTCCAGCTGTGCAGGAATTCATTCCACTGGCAAGCACTGGTCCATGGGAACAAATGATCCCCTAGCTCGGGGCTGAATGGTGCCGAGGCTGCAGTGCAGATTTGAGGAGACCTTGTCACTTGTTATTGGCCTCCCAATGCACTCATCCTTTTGCAAACAAGGTGCAAACAACACAGCTGGACTGCTGTCCTGGGTAAATATACATACAGGTGACTTTGCCAAAGCAGTGCATCATTTCCCAGTGGAATACATGACCTCTTCTTGCCTATGGAATTGTGATTGAGGACACCTGTGAGCCAGATCTGTGGGAGATTGCAAAGGAGCAAAGCTTTGGGATTTGGGCACACTTCTCTTGGTTTCTTTGCTCAGGGCTTTGGTGAGTAAACAACACACCTAGGTAGAAAACCTTTGACTAGACAGGATCTTTTGGATCCATTGTCCCCCAAACAGGTCAACAGGTGACTCTGTTGTAATGCCAAGTAACAAAGAGCAGCACAAATGACACAAGGAAACGATGGCCAAAGAGGAAGAGGAGAAGCCCAATGAGGAAGGGATGCGGTGAGACACTGGCACACTGAGTAAGCTGCACTCCCATAATCTCTAGGCTAGCAGGTCCTGGTCTCACATTCTCCTCTTGGTTTATTTAAATTTTATTTATTTATTTACTTTTTTCATCATCAAAATAATCATCTGGAATATTGCAAATTTGCAGGCAACGAGTGTTCGTGAAGGAAGCAGCAGAACAAACTGGATTCTTTGGGGGTTGGCCCATTGTGTTGGAAGTTGATTTGGTTCAACACTCACTCTCCCTGTGCCTGTACAAAGGCAGGCTCCCTTCAAAAATGTTGATAAAAAATAAAATCCTCCCCCTCAAACAAATCCAAAAAAGGATTTTCCACTGGATGCTGGTGAATTCACCAAGCTTCTTCCAGCTCCACAGGGCTGGACAGCAGAGCAGTATTCCCAAAAGACAGATAGTCATTGTAGTAACTAGGATTGACCTGGACATCTTTTGTAAATTTGGAAATTTTCTTGGCACTACTACTTCCACTGTCCTTTGCAAAGACTCTATCTTCAGAAGCACAATTCTCACTTAATTGCTTTACAGGGGGCAGGGTAGGGAGAGCATGGTGGGGCCTTACACTTAAATGTAAACCCATTTTCTCCTCTTTCCCTTTCCTCTTTGTGACCGATATTGAACATATTCAAAACCCCACTTTTCCCTAATAGTATCGGTTCCTTTGTGGTCTGCAGATGAACCGGCTGAGGATTAACAGCTCATTCCCAAGAGCAAAATGATTCAGCAGAAGAGGAATGAGCTAAAGACAGATTGGATATGTTTGATCTCATATTAGCAGTGGCAATATTTGCACAAAGGAGACATTTCTCCTGTCAAGCACTTACTTTCTTCTTAATTCTTGTCAGAATGTCTTCCAGGTCATGGGGGGAAAGAGATTGTTCCAAAAGCATTTTAAATTGTTGATGACTGAGCAACATCTTCACCATCTCCTGTCCATAATGGGGAAGGAAGTAAGGAAAGAGAAGGAAGGAGAAGGAAGGAAGGAAGGAAGGAAGGAAGGAAGGAAGGAAGGAAGGAAGGAAGGAAGGAAGGAAGGAAGGAAGGAAGGAAGGAAGGAAGGAAGGAAGGAAGGAAGGAAGGAAGGAAGGAAGGAAGGAAGGAAGGAAGGAAGGAAGGAAGGAAGGAAGGAAGGAAGGAAGGAAGGAAGGAAGGAAGGAAGGAAGGAAGGAAGGAAGGAAGGAAGGAAGGAAGGAAGGAAGGAAGGAAGGAAGGAAGGAAGGAAGGAAGGAAGGAAGGAAGGAAGGAAGGAAGGAAGGAAGGAAGGAAGGAAGGAAGGAAGGAAGGAAGGGGAAGGAAGGAAGGAAGGAAGGAAGGAAGGAAGGAAGGAAGGAAGGAAGGAAGGAAGGAAGGAAGGAAGGAAGGAAGGAAGGAAGGAAGGAAGGAAGGAAGGAAGGAAGGAAGGAAGGAAGGAAGGAAGGAAGGAAGGAAGGAAGGAAGGAAGGAAAACAATAGTGAACTAACAAAGGAAGAGTGTTAACAGAAGAGGCTGATACCTTAAGCTCATCAGGTGCAATCCCTGCATGAGAAGGCATTACCTACTTGCAAAGAGGGAGATTTACACAAGAGGCAAGAGGAGAATGTGGGGTGACAGAAAAATACCATTTCACTCTGAAACTGGAGGTGTGCTTCTGTGGCATCAAAGGATCCCAGGGAACAAGCAAAACACATCTGCTTTGTTGTCAGAGCCTATTAGCAGTGTCCTGCTGCCATTGCACAATAATTTGCCTTTCTTTAACTGGCAGGGAAGCCAGAACAAAACACCTCATGCTCCTCTTGATTATTCTATACTATGTGTATGCAGAGGGGCAGCTAGTTGATCTGGTGTTCTTGGCAGCTATTCATGGGAATTTCATCATCAAAGGAAGGGGATTTTGTTGGTTTGGGTTGATTTTGCCACTAGGAAACCAGAGTTTTCTTCAAGAAGAAATGTGGAGCTCACTGAGTCACAGATTCTAGAAATCTGCAGAACAGGTTTAGAAAGACTGAATATGTTGGCTAAAGACCCCTGGCATATTTCTAGGATAGTCTGAAGTTGATGAGAAATAGATGTTTGGGATCCTTCAGTGATGAACATTAGCCAACACTTTGGCTTTTTCTTGTGCAACACAAAAGTGTTGGACTAGCTGATCTAAGCTCTTTTGATCTCAGTAAAGAATCCTTCAAGCCACAGGAAAAAGGTGGCAATGTTCCTTTTTGCTGGTCAACCTCAGGTTTCCCAGTACAGCCATTTGCCCAGGCAACCCAGAGCAGTGGTCACAGTGCCAAGGCTGACAGAGCTCAAGAAGAGTTTGGACAATGCTCTCAAGTACATGGAGTGACTCTTGGGGTCACTGCACGTGGCCAGGAGATGGACTCAATGACCCCGATGGGTCCCTTCCAACTCAGCATAGTCCATGATTCTATGACCCTTATTCACACCGTGAGGTAACTTCATATTCCCTTTAGTTTCCATTCTTGTGTGGTTGCATCTTTATAGCCAGACACAAAATGCTTTTCCTGTTTTGGGAGGTGAAATGAAGATCATTACCTTGTGTCCTTGTGACAGTCCTGAGAAAGCTTCCCTGCCACGTGTGGCAGCCTCTCAGCCTGGGTGTGCCTGCGAGCTGGGTGACTCCAATTCTCTCCATCAGGGACAGGAGCAGTTGGGCCGCACACTCGCACCAGGGCGGGGCGGCTGCTGGGGAGGAGAGAGCAAACCCTGGGCACAGGGACAAGGAGCAGCAGCAGCGCCGGCCTTGGCCAGAGCTGCTCCCTGCCCTTGCTGGGGGAAGGAGCCTGGGCTCTCCCTGCACCTTCAGACACCTGCAAAAGGCTCTGTCCTCAGGGAAACACAAAGTTAGCATTGTACGCAAGGCCTGCCTGCACGGAAGAGGGAGAATTCAGTCTCCCTGCACTGTCTGATACTCAGTTTCTTTCACAGTATTTACTCTGAGAAAGATTAAAGAAATATATTACATATGAATTAATTACATAGAGATTAAGGACAATTCATTCTGACCCATCAGAGAGCACTCAGTACACAGAGCTGCAGGAGGATAGAGGTGCTTTCCACCCATTTATCCCCAAATCTGCAGACCTTTGGAAAACAACAAATGCAGGGAAAACATGTTGTGGGCCGTGAAGCTGCAGAATATCAAGCAATGCAGCCTATTTCTTCTGTGGGGTTTGAAAATGGATGCATCTGAATGTTTTACCCTATTCCAAAGCTGAGGAAAGGGTGGCAGGCAGTTTAGCCAGGCTGTCCTGTTCCAGAGAGTGTCTCTGGGAACTATCAGGCCCAGCACCAACATTTAAGGCAGCATTTGCTTCAACTGTCCCATGGCAGTCAGCCTGTGAAGGTGCCTGTAAAGTGATTCATCATCTCAAGGCTAACATGAAACATCACTTTGAATAGAAAGTAGACCTCTAAGGCCAGGACAGACATACAAGACTCCTTTGGCAGGAGCTGCACCTGCTGTGCAGGCTGTGCCACACCCAGCAGATTGTCCCCCATGTGCTCCACATCCCAGCAAGGAGCCTCCTCATTTCTCAAGTCAATGGCATCATGAGGAGACATGGTTTTCCCAGGGCCTCTGTGGTTAGCACTGTGAAATACCAAACACTGCTCACAGCTGTAATTGCAATTGTCCCTCTGCCCACAAAAGCACAAGGTTAAGGCTCTGTCCTTGGCCTTTGCAGGCACTTTCCGTTCCCCACCAGTCACCACATCTAGGAAAATCTGACAGACTGGGAGAACTCCAGGAAGCAGCAGGAAGCTGAGTCAGAGGAGCTTTAGTTTGGGTATCAGGAAAAAGGGTTTTTCACCCAGAGGGTGGCTGGGCACTGGAACAGGCTCCCCAGGGCAGTGGTCACAGCACCAAGCCTGACAGGGTTGAAGGAGCATTTGGACAACAATCTCAGGCACTTGGTGTGACCCTTGGGCTGTTCTGGGCAAGGCCAGGAGCTGGACTCGATGGTCCTGATGGGCCCATCCAACTCCCCATGTTCTACAGTTCTGTGATTCTGAGAACTAATGGGCTGCAGGAGGGCAGAAATAGGTGACAAGAGGAAAGAAGTGAGGTTGGTTGGAGAATCAAGTCACTGAGTCCACAGAAGATGCAGGATACAGGACCCTTCCCTCCCACCATTCCCATTCTCTGTCTCATCCCTTCTCCCTCCCACACACATGAAGCTGAAGAATATCACTAAAAGAAAAGAACCTACTTGACTCCCATGTCCATGAGAGCAGTCATTGCTCGTGCAGGAGTCACATTCTCCACCAGGATCCCCAGGGTCTGACTGGCTGCTTTCTGAACAAATTCTGGGGAGCTGGACACCATCTGGAGAAGGACCCGAGCAACCTCATCCACCTCAGAGTCCATGTCCTTCTTCAAGGTCACAGAGAGCTCTCCCAGAGAGACAATGGCAGAGCAGGACACCTTGGAATGGAGGTTGTTCACCTGGGGAAGTCATGAGGGGAAACATAAGAATCACCTTGAAAAGAAAACCAGTTGCCTTTAACAGAAGTCCCAGGAAATGACAACACGTCCCACTGTGTCCAGAGGAACATAAAAGTACAAGAAGAGCAAGAGAGTACAAGCACAGAAAGGCATTTACTCTGAGGCCCAATTTCTGGCCTCAGACCTGCTCACTGCAGGCCTAAAATAAAAATTTCATTCAGTGTTCTACTTAACCCTTCTAAAATGTCCACAGCTTTGATTTTAGGCCCTTTAACTAGAAAATTAAATTAAGAGCTTCTTTCAAATCATAAATGCACAAGTCATAAAGATAAAAGAGTCAGGTGCTCCTGTTCAAAAAACCAACACCAGCAGCTGAAGCACTCAGCCAGGAAACAGAAAACACAGGCTCAGGTCTACAGAATAATTTGCAGTGTTGAATTACAGCTTGGGCAGAGACTGGGACTCTGGCAAATAACATCATCAGTGTCTCAGTTTCTGCATTTGCACATTTCATTATAAAGGCTCCACACTCAAAGATGAGTGTCAGATACACGACCTGCCAGTAAATACAGATGCATGTACCCACAGATCCTACAGATAGCTGATAGACATTAGAAATCTCAGGTCTAAAACCAGAAATGAAGGCAGACCCTGAGCACATATGGAGATGAACAAGCACATACCTACTCTACATACCGTGTATGAAGTATGGGGGACAATTCAGAACAATGTTCTCACCTCGCTGGTAACTGCCAAGCAAACCTCACCAAGTCTACAAAGCAGGACCTCTGAATGGGACCCAGCCAGGTGTTTGATGGTGAAGAGTCCCTTCTCCTTCAGCTCCCTGGAAGGCAGAAGATTGATTTTTCTCTCCACCAAGGCAACACCCTCTGAAATGACCAGGCTGGCAGCTCAGTTGAACAATGGGAGGTGCTTTTCAAGGAGTGTTTAATTAAATCGTGGAACGCGTTGCCCCAGGATGCTGTGGCTGTCAAAAGAATTCACAATCCCAAGAGGCAAAGAGAGGGGTTTCAGAGTGGCCATTTGAGAAGACAGCCTTTCTGAAACCTCTGGCACATGAGGCCCCTCTGTCACTGCTTCCTAGAAGCTGTGAGACCAGGCCATGCTGCTGTTTGTTGTCACCTCCCTGTACCTGTCCCTGAGACACAGTGCCACCGGGCTGTTATTGGGGCATTTTCCTTCTTTGCCAGCCCTAGCAGGCATTCAGCAGTGAGAGTCTGCACTGCCTCTCTGGAGCTGAGTTTCCACTCTATGATCTCGGCCTCTCTGTCTGTCACCCCCTCTATTCCCCCTCACACATTCCCCAAAAAAGCAGCAGGATGTCTGCTGGCACCACCTCAGCCTGCAGGAAGGCCAAGTGGGTCCTGGCCTCTCCTGACCCACAGCACAGCTTGCTTTCATCCCAGCATGGAAATATAAAAACTGTATTATCACATCACACAGAGGGCCAGGAGCTTTTTATTTTGGCTGCAAGTGTCCACAGGGCGTTGGGGAAGAGGAGAAAAAGAGTGTTTTGCAGCAAGCAACCCAGCTACTCGGGCAGGATGATAGGAAAAGTGTCTGGAAGCTGCTTTTTAGGACTTTGGTTGTTCTGCTGAAGCTTCTGACAGAGCTGATGGGCAGATCCCAGAGCTGTGGAGAGTTCCTGGGTAATTTGTTCTTGGATATGTCTACGAATGCTCTCCCAGCCATGAACTGCCATCTGTGTCCTGTCCATATGTTACTGCCTTTACTGTTGAGTGTCTGAGGTGCCTCTTGAGGCTGCTATGGACCTCCTTCACCAAGGAATGGATTGTGACACAACATCCCTTCCTGCTTATATTTGGGCACTGATAGAGCTTGGACCACTCTGGCTGGAGCTTGTGCTCTGGCCAAGCAAGATTGCAAATAAGAGCAGCTCATGGTCCTCAGCTCTTCCCTGCTGCTGGGACAGACAGACATGGCCATGGGGACACAATGGAGCTGCCCCATCTGCCAGGGCACTAAGAAGGATGTGAGTTTTTCTCTGCCCTGTCACCACCAGTTCTGCCTGGGCTGCATCCTGCAGTGGGCAAAGAGAAATCCAGCATGCCCACTCTGCAGAAGAATGATAGAAGCTGTCAGGTTTTCTGAACAGGATGAACAGGACTACATACAATTTGCCATCAGCTCCCCCAAACAATTGCTGGAGACCAGCAGGGAGAGAGCCTGGCCACCTTGCTGAAAGCAGCCCCCCAGACCCTGTGATGGCTGCTCCATCTTCCCCACAGGGAACACTGTCCCCAGCTGAGCAGGGGGCTGCAGGACCAGAGCCTGTGGATGGCCTCCTGCCCAAGGAGTGGGCTGAATTTTTCAAATAAAAATGTCATCTACTGGACCAAAGGTGGCCCTGGCTGCAGCAGAAGCTGGAGGGAATATGCCAGCACCAGAGATGGCTGGGTAAGGAATTCATAGAGCAGCATCCTGCACGCCCTCTGTGCCTATGGTCAAGTTGACAAAATCTTGGTGCCAGTGCTGCAGCTTCTCCTCTGCAGCAGTCTGAATTGCTGCTAGCATAGTCCAGGGAAAAGAAGCAAAAAGGACCTTTGCATGATCTCCACAGATGTTTTATTCAGCTGTGCAGGGAGATGTTCAGGTCCCAGCACCCACACACAGAGGGCCTCACTTTGTCTCCACAGGGGCCTGGGGGCTGACCCTGATCTCGGGGCAGTACAAAGATAAGGGGGGCAATCAGGGAATAGGGAAGGTGTGGCTCAGGATCGCAGGAACAGACACAGGAACAGGGGAAGGAGCCAATGGGGTCTAACAGCTTTTTGAGGGAAGCTTCTTGTGTCTCCCTAGGCCAGGGAAAGCCCCCCCAGGGTCTCCACAATTCCCCGTGTTTTATATTATTAGGAAAGCTTCTCTGAAGGATCAGCTGAATCAACACAAAATGACAAAAACAATCAAAAGCACTCATAAGACAATTGTTCAAAATGCAAACAATTCTGAGTTCCCAATGTGCCAACAGATTTCTTGGAGTGTCTTGGATCTGGCAGGAGGGATGCAGGGTTTTCTTAGCACAGTTTATCAGGAAACTGAGTCACACCTACTGAACCTCTGGTCCACGGCCTCCTCACTGCCATCGTGCAGCAAGGAGGCCCAGAGGCTGCTGTGCTCTGGGCCTGTCAGGGATGAGCACAGCGTCTCTGTGGCCAGTGCCAGCTCCAGCTCCAGCAGCTCACAAGAGGAGACTCCTTCTAGAAGCTCTGCTGGCTCCAGTGTGGCAGACCAACAGAGCCCACTGGAAGCCCCCCTCCATTGCAGCCACCCCCAGCTGCGCCCATCATCACTGCAGAGCAGGAGCTGCCCCAGAGGAGCCGCGGCCGGAGCTCATGGCAGTGGCAGGTCCCTGTGCCCAGGGCAGAGCCACAGAACCTCTGCTCCTGCCTGGGACAGGGGCTGCTCACCCTGGTGTCCCACCGAGAGGAGGGATCCTGGGCCCCAAACTCTGCCCAGCCCTGCCAAAGGCCACCCCGCCAGCAGGGCCAGCAAGGTTCCTGCAGCCATTCAGTCAAATCAGAGGAAACAAATGTCTCTTCAGCTGACACAGTCTCTGCACACAGCTTTCTCCCCCTTCTCCTGGTGCCTTTCCCTGACTCCAGCAAGAGCTGCAGGAAATGCTGTGTGAGCCATGATGATGGGAGAGCTACTGATAAAAACACTGGGGTGATGCTTTCAGAGGAGTCATGAATGGAAGATTGACCAACCTTCCAGCCAATGGTATGCCAAAAGTTTCCATTCTTTAAATAATTGACTGCAATGAATTAGTAAAAAGAAAGATACAGAAACAAATTAAATCTCCCACAGCTGCTGGCTTTCCTCAGGCTCCATGGTCTATGTATTGCTAGACTTACTTCATTTAGGCAGAATATTAACTGCCCTGACTTGCTGGAGACTGACCACAAGGTCTCATCTGTGGTAGGCAGTCACTAAAATTAGCTCAGCAGAGGCATCTTCAGCTGTCCTAGTGTAGCAGAAATACATATTCTCTGCTTCATGGCTGTGTGGCAGCAGCTGCTGGTGTGGGTTTGTCAGCGTTGCTTCATGGATTACTCCTGGGAAGGAATTGTGTGCACAGGCACAGTGTGATGGCTTCGATCTCCTCTAATTACTCCAATCGGATGATGGCCAGAACTTTTAGGCAAAAAGCATCATGACAGAATAATTTACAATATTCCCCAAACTACTCCTGTGGTTTTGATTTTCTTACTGATTAGGTTCAGTGTGTGGCCTCAAGAAATCAGAAAGAACAGGCAAACCTCAGCTTGCAAGTTAGAGTTCAAGTTTTTAATCTGCCGTTTTTTCAGCATCTACAAACTGCTTTTCAACCTATTTGCTAAAACATCTCTTAGTTCTTGCTATGCCTATCCAGAACCTGACTCTGTCCTGGTTTTATTTTGATTTGAGATCCAAACATGATTATTTTCTGGACAGGAAAGTAAGAACCAGCAGCAAAAACAGACTACAAGTGTGAATCTGTACTGGAGAAACTGAGCTGTAGCTTGGAATTAAAGGCAAGAAGGGATGCCATGGTAAATGTGAACATTTAGTGCTGGCATAGGAGCCTTCTGCAATGCTCCACCAATTCATGGTTCACATTGCTACAAACTCTCTTTCTGATGTTACACAGAGTGTTGAAGAGCTGTCTGTAAGTAAAAAAAAAATAGCCAGAACGTTAATTTTTGCTACTATGGCAAACAATGACTATCTAATAATTCAGAGCTCGTAGAAGTGAGTATTCAGATTTCCACTTAGTATGTGCCGGCAGGTTTAATTTGAAATCAACAAGTTTAATTTGAAATCCAAATCAAGTTATCCATAGGAATTAATTTTCTCTATGATCTACCTAAAAATGCCTCATTGTCTTATAAGTTTAGTAGAAATTTGCAAAGTCAACAGTCCACAGATTTTCATTTCTTGTTTAGTGGCTATTCTGCAGGAAAGCTTTTACAGACTAATCAGTTTGGATGCAATTAAAATGCCAGTACATTTTATCTAGCCATTTTGGTATTAGAACAAAACCATATGACTGATCAGCCTTTTAAAAAATATTTTCAAATAAAGTTTCAAATCAACAGTCTGAGTACGACTCAGAATAAAAACTCTACCAAACTTCAACTCCATTGGAAGATTCCCTTGTCACCCTGTGAATCAGCTCTACATTCAGAAGATTAAAAGTCCCAATGATGGTGGTTTTGGTATGGTTAGGAATTGGGGAAGGGTTTCTTCCTTCTCAGCTCCACGCTGCAGTGCCTTTGGGATGTGGCCTGCTGGCCGTTGTTTGTGCAGCCCTGGTGTTTCTCCATGAGGCAGAAAGTGCAATTGCATTTCCAGCCCAAAGCCCGTGAGGAGTGGGGCGTGCAGAGGTGTGCCAGACCCAGGCCAGCAGCTGTGCCCCCAGAGGGTTTTGGTTCCTGCCCAGGGCAGCTGGTGCATCTCTGCCGTGAGTGCCTGCCCTTCCAGGTGCCCATGGACAGCAGGTGCAGGGTTCTGCAAGGGGCCCGGAACAGGGTGGCGATGTCTGCTGGCAACAGAGTGCAGCGGAGAGCAAACAGTCCAGGATGGTCCTGCAGTGTGTGACAGAGAACTCCTGACACAGCTGTGACTGAGCCAGTGAGGGAAGGCACTGCTGGACCTGCTGTTTGTGAGGAGAGAAGGGCTGCTGGGTGACAGGAGGGCTGGAGGCGGCCTTGGGCTCAGGGATCACAAAATGCTTCTGTTTGGTTCCCAGAGAAGGAATGAGATACGCTGGGGAAGTGTTGACCTGCAACAAATTGTGAATTTGTTAATCTTTACCAGGCAGTGCTTAGTCGTACCGTCCCTCACACCAGTGGTTAATGTGTGCAAGCGGATGTCTTAGCCTTGAGAATAAAGACAGTGGGCCTACTGAGGAGGTAGCTGCAATGCATTCAAGGAGAAGAAGGCTCCTAACCATGGAAGGAGAATTTGAGGAATGGGATGTTCACCACATGACCAGCAGAGACCCTCAAGAGACCCCTACTCTAAATGTCAGTAATTTTGGGGAAGTGATTTAAACATGTCAAATACTTTGTGAGAATGTTTAGCCTGTGAGTTTCAGCAAAGTAATGAATAAAAGTAATGAAAGTAATGTCTTAGTTCTGTGAATACTAACACGTGGGTGTGCATGTTTCAGGGCAGTGATTCCTCACACACCCAGCACTGCAATAAAGTAATGCCTCTTTTCTCACACTGAGCTGGCAGTGTGGATCGGCCCTGCTCGGTAACTTTCATTTTGGTAATTTCTATTGAAGCATAAAGAATGGTTGAAATGAAATCTTTTCTAGCTGTTTCCCTCTGGTTTACCTGTTTGAGGGTTAAGATTCTGTGCTGCAGGTGTGCTGGGTGTGTGCAGAGCAGTGCAGCCCCAGAAACACCTTGGCTTGCCCACAGGTTGTCATGCCTTGTTGCCAGGTGTGCCCAGCTGTGGCAGCAGAAGGAGCCCACAGCGCAGTGGGCACCGTGCCCTGCCCAGCCGTGGCTCTCTGGCACAGAGCAGCAGCAGCTCCAGCACCGTTCAACCCGCTCCTGCCTTGGCTTCCCCTGGCACACAGAAGCCTCTGGAAATCAGCAGCGCCAGTGGCGTTCCCAGCTTGGAGCAGCTGCTGCTGGCGGGCAGATGCTGCCAGTTCGACTGCTGCCAAAGGGGAAGAAAGAGCACAGGAAGAGATGTACATACACAGCAGCCATGGAAACATCCTATAAACATGCAGATATATGGGGTGATTTGTTAGGAATTACTTCAGCTGCTATGCCAAGAGTGCTTTCTCTCCTGGTTCTGTACAATGCTTTGGGCCATTTTCTTGGTCTGGTTTCCTTTGCTTGTGTCCCATCTGAGTGCTCAGCTGGGGTACAGGCTGTAGGTGCTTGGGGCACTCTTGGAGTTCCTCTTGGATCCCTGAACAGCAGGGTTTGGCCCATGGGGGGAGTTTGTGCTGCTTTGTGTCAGAGGAGAACTTCCGAGGCCATTTTGTGTTTGCTGTAGGAAAGGCTGGGTATTGCTTTGCATAAATTCACAGACTAACATGCTTTGTGATGCTTTGCTTTGTCATACTTTGCTTTGTGATATCAGAGCATGGTTGCCACATCGTTGTGGTGACATCAGAAGGTTGCCTTGGTGCATGGAAGGCCTCAGTGCCAGAGCAGTCCTAGGGGTTGCTCAGATCAGGAGCATCCTCCTGATTGTGGCCTTTGTCCACGTGTAGCTGCACACTGACAGGAGTCTTGGTTGGAGCAAACTTGAAGCACAGTGCTATAATGATTGAGCAACTCGCTGCTGCAGTTTGCACCATGTATGGCACTGTTTATTCCGCCTATTTCATTACCAGCCTGGCAAGTAAGTAGAGGTTTCAACTCTATTTAGGCTAGGGTGTAACCTAACCCAGCTTTTGCATGTCTTCTTGCTCTCTCTTAGTGACTGAGTTGATTTTGAAAGAGAAGGAGCATTAGGATGCCTCTGGTTTGGTAAAGCTCCTGTCAAGAGGTTCAGCTAAAAGGGGGTGTCTGTAGCCACAGGGGCAGCATTTGCAGGGGAACCTGCAGGGCTTCCGTTCCCTCCACGGGAGAGTCTGTGGCAGCAGAGTCTGTCATTTCCTCAGTTTGCTGGGACAAGCAGGACATCTTCCCAAATGCAGACTGGGAGGCTTCTCAGAAGGCCTTCTAAAGACTATGTAGTTCTCCCCAGAACTCAGGGAAAGCTTCTTTTATTCTAAATTTTGTAATGAAAGGATTTGACTGTCCATTTTGACCCTTGACTGAGTGCTAAAAGAGTGATTCCCTTTGCAGTGAAGTGCAACCGCCAAAGCAGTGAGTGTCTGCTCCTGAGCCTGGAGCTGCTGCTGTGCTGTTTCACAATAGAACTGCCACAGCTCTGGGGGATTTGGGGAAGCTTTTCTGGGTGACTGTTTTCAGCAACTTAATGGGAATTACTGCATGCAACTTCTTTTTTGAAAAAAGTACCTGAAAGACAAGAGAACAAAAGCTGCTTTATCTGTTGGACAGAACAGAAGCATTGAGTGATAAAGAACAATTTGAATTTTCTTTATCATGTTTGTATTAATTTACTGGCTGAACAGGCTGAAGTGTAGGCACAACCAATATTATTGTCCTGATCTCTTGCTGGCTGTGTGAAAGAACTATGTCACATGGAGGGATGTTGATATAGAAAAATACTCTCTGTTTGGGTTGACCTCTTCTGTTGGATTCAGCAGCCCAGGCAGTGTTCTCATAGCATTTGTTCATTTTCCCTTGCCCACTCCAGGTCACCTGAAGCGTGTATTCAGAGGTGCTGATCCTGAGGTGAGTGAGAAAGGAACATTTCATGTTCTGGTGCTTAGGCATTGTAGAGCAAGCTGTGAGCTTGGCCTGTGGCAGTAGAGTGTAGAGGGCCAGCTGGGTAGGCTGAAAGAAAATCCATTTCCATGTCTGCAGCAGCAATAACAAAGGCATCACTGGCTATTTCCTAATTTTCCATTTCAGAACTTTCAAGGAATGAAAAGCCCATTTTGCAGAGAGAATGTTGCTTCTTGATAGTAGCCAGGGCGTAATGTCTAACTCAGAACAATTAGCAATTCTGTTGAATTAACCCATTCAAATTTAGTCGCAGTGACTTAGAATCCCATTGTTACCAAAGTTTATGATTTGTCCTTAGCAGAGCTGGTTGTAGAAATAGAGCTGAATAAAGTGCTGAATACAAATAAGGTTATAAATTACAGGTAACTTTGTGTCCCTCACACTGCTGTCTGTCCACTAATCACAGAACCAACAGCAGTCTCTCCTCTGGCTCCCTCTGCTCATGGAGAGGAGGCCGAAGAGGAGGCAGATGAGGTGGATTATTGGAATATGTATCCCAATATAACCAGTTAGATGGTGCCTAGGCCAGTTCTGACCTTCGCTGCTGGGCCACAGGCAGCTCTGCGGTGTTATACCTCAAAGATACCTTGGCTGGCGGCAGAGTGCAGCGGGGCACAAGACAGGACTCCGTTTACCTCAGGGGAGAGCTTCTGGCGATGGTGAAGAAAAGAAGGGAGCGGATTCTGCTAGAAGGTAGCCAGATGTTTATTCCATGAGCACAGATACGTCTGCACTGGGCCACTGCTGGTAACAGAATGGCGCCACATGGTCTCATTCACATTTTAAGCTCAGGACAGGGGAAGGGGAGGGGACAGGTGAGTCACCAACCAGGTGAAGGGGCAGGGTCTCAAGGTACTAGGGACACCTATCACACGACGCCTTGCTGGTATGTTAGCCTGATTGACAGGGCACACTCAGCGAGGGGCGAGGGGGAAGGGAGAAGGTAAAACAGGATATTGCAACACACCACAACATCTCCCCCTAGTTTTGTTTAAAAAGAAGAGGGCTGTGTTTATGGTGCAGAATGATTCTACTGAGGCCTCTAGGTCATCCACTGGAGCACTGAGGGCTTCCAAATGGTAGACCTCAGGAGGGGGAGATGAGCTTGAGATTAACTTGAGAACCATGCGTCTGATTACTCCAAAAACAATGCTAAAAACTACAATAACTAAAAATAAACAGCACTAAAATTACAGTTTTCAGAATAGATCCCAACCAGCCCGAGAGTCCCCAGCCATTGAAAAGTCCATTCAGCTCGTTGTCAGTTTCTCTGTTGATGTCTGAGAACCTTTATCGAGGTAGTCCATATGTGGTTTGGGCTGCAGTACTATGTAGGAGATTGCAGGTGGGATGATCACGAGTAGGACGAGAAGCAGGCTCGGTCTCATGACGTCTCGAGGCTACACACGAACAGTGGGATCTAAACTGGTACAAAAACTTGAGACAAACATATATTACAAACTATTCCAGATAGGAGGCTTAAATGGAATTTCCTCCAGAGAACGTGCGCGGCGTTTTCTTCTCCAGGCAGCGTGAGCAACCTGGGGTGCTTCTGCAGATTTCTCTGAGACTTTGGGAACATAGGGCTTTACCCATTTGGAAGGAACCCACCTTAAACCAGAGGGGGTGGACACACAGGCGTATCCACGTCCCCAAGTAACCAATTTGTAAGGTCCCACCATTTTCCAAGTCTCAGGGTCTTTTACTAAAACTGGAGGTTTTTCTTTCATCAACCTGTGACTGTTCCCCCCAAAGTGGCGTAGGATGGGTGGGTTCAGGCTGTCAAAAGAACAATTCAGAAAATTGATTGTGAATAGCGCCCTGGTTAACCGGATGTGGGGAGGTTCTACCTTCAGAACCTGTTGTTGCTGGTCCAGGACCCTTTTAATATCACGGTGAGTTCTTTCTACAATAGCTTGACCTGTAGGGGAGTAGGGGATGCCAGTTTTATGCTCTACTCCCCATTGCTGCAGGAAGCTCCCGAATTCCTTGGATTTATAAGCAGGCCCATTATCAGTTTTCAACTCCTTGGGGATGCCCATGAAAGAAAAAGCCTGTAAGAGGTGCTTAATAGCATCAATAGATGATTCTCCTGTGTGGGCAGAAGCATAGACCGCTCCAGAAAAGGTATCTACACTAACATGAACATATTTCTGCCGTCCAAAAGCCTGTATGTGTGTTACATCTGTTTGCCACAGTTCACAACTGTTCAGTCCCCTTGGGTTTGCTCCCGTACTCACTGTAGGGAGTGCATGTTGTTGGCAATTTGGGCACGTGGCCACAATCGCTTTGGCCTGTTCTCGAGTGATGTTAAACTGGCGAACCAGGCCAGGTGCATTTTGGTGGAAAAGCTGGTGGCTGATTTTTGCCTGTTCAAAAACATTTGGGAGAGTGGCCATCACTGCAGGTGCAGCAAGAGCATCTGCCCTTCTGTTGCCTTCAGCGATAAACCCTGGCAAGTCAGTGTGTGACCTGACATGCATCACATAAAAGGGTTGCTCTCGGTGAGTGACTAACTTTACCAGTTTGGAAAGCAATTCAAAAAGTGCAATGTTAGATACATCTTGCAGTATTGCTTGATCTGCTCTGGATACTACTCCTGCCACGTATGCAGAGTCTGTAATCAGATTAAATGGTTCTGAGAACCTTTCAAAAGCCCTAACAACCGCAGCCAATTCAGCAACCTGAGGTGAACCTTCCACCTCAGCAATGTCCGTCTCCCACTGCTGGGTTTGAGGATCTTTCCAAGTCATAACAGACTTGTGTGACCTCCCGGACGCATCTGTAAAGACAGTTAGAGCCCTTTTTAAAGGTCTCCTACTTAGAGCAGTTCTTAATTTTAAAGTAAATTGAACATCTTGTTCAAACAATTTGCAAGCGGGCCGTGCTACCGAAAATTGTCCTGAGTAGGAATCGAGAGCAAACTGCAACACTTCATTTTCTTGAAACAATTGTTCCAGTATTTTCATAGTATTTTGACCTGATTTTAACTCAACTGGAATGTGAATGCACTTAAAATCACATCCTGCTAACTCCCTGATCCGGGTCCTTGCTTTCCGGATCAGTTCTGCTATCAGCTCCTGAGGCTTTGTCAGCCTCTTGGACCTTTTGTGACTGAGGAAAACCCATTCTATGATCAAGAGAGAGTCCCTCTGGTCCCGGTCCTTTTTTGGTGTGTCCTTTGCCTTAGGTGTTTGTTTTTCCTCCCACTGGAAAATAATTCCATGGAGGTGTGGCAACTTACCTAGGATGATAAATTTGAATGGCAGATCAGGCCGGCATCGGTGGGCCTGTCTTGTGGACATTGCAATCTGAACCTTTTCTAGAGCTTTCCGTGCCTCTGGGGTAATAGACCTAGGAGCACCTGGGTCCTCTCCCCCTTTCAGTAAATTGAAAAGAGGGGCAAGGTCTTCATTAGTTAGACCAAGCCATGGTCTTACCCAATTCAAAGACCCACACAACTTGTGGACATCCGCAAGGGTCTTGATCCTTGGATTGATTTCTAGTTTTTGAGGAACAATGGTCCTATTTCCAATTTCTAAGCCCAAATACTTCCAAGGTGGCATCTTTTGAATTTTCTGTTCCTGGAGCTCGAACCCTGCAACAATCAATGCATCGATCGTTAGGTCAAGCGCATGTGTTAGTAAATCATCATTGGGGGCACACACAAGGATATCATCCATATAATGGTAGATGATGGCCTTCTCTGCGGCTGCACGAACTGGGGAAAGCAGGGAAGAGACATACCACTGGCAGATAGCTGGAGATACCTTTAGGCCCTGAGGAAGAACGGTCCAATGGTACCTTTTCATAGGAGCTTCTGAATTGATAGAAAGGACAGAGAATGCCAAACGCGGTGCATCATCAGGGTGCAATGGGATTTGGAAAAAACAATCTTTAATATCAATAACAGCTAATTTCCAATCTTGAGGAAGCATTGTTGGGGATGGCATACCAGGTTGAGGAGAACCCATATCTTCAATTACATTATTAATTTGTCGGAGGTCACAGAGAAGTCGCCACCTCTTTTTGTCAGCTTTTTGGATGACAAACACTGGAGAGTTCCATGGGGACATGGTCTCCACAATGTGGCCCTTTCTTAGTTGCTCTTGTACTAGTTCCTCAAGCACCTTTATTTTTTGTTTACTGAGTGGCCACTGTTTCACATCAACTGGTTCGTCTGTTTTCCACTTAAGTTTTTGGGTGGGGCGCTGTTGTTTAATGACTGCTGCACAAAAATGCTGTGGAGAGTCTGGAATATTAATTGTGACACCCCACTGGGCCATTAAATCTCTCCCTAACAAAGGTTCCGAATAATCTAACACAAATGGACGGATATTTGCCAATTGTCCGTTTGGACCCTCGAATTGAATAATGCTCTTGGATTGCCTTGCCAATTGCAGACCTCCTACACCTCGAAGGTGACCAGCAACATTTTGTAAAGGCCAGTGAGCTGGCCAGTCTTGTACTGGAATCACTGTGCAGTCTGCACCTGTGTCTACAAGCATCTCAATGCGTTTAGACTCCCCACCCCCACTGACATTGCACCACAATTTGGGTTTATCTGTCCCAATAACTTGGACCCGGGCGACTGTGGGCCCCTGTTTATCGACATTTTCAGGTAAAGATGGCACAGGGATAGCTTGAGCAACAATTTGTCCCTTGGGAAGAAACAGGGGTGGGTGGAAACAGTGCAGGCTGAGAACAAATTGCTTGGGATCTGATGTTGTCAGTCCCGGAGCAATTTCGATCTCTTGTGGTGTGTTTTTGTCCCCAGTGATGATGTACTTACAACGAATTTGGTTCCAAGTACCTTTCTGTTCAGGATTTACAGAGACAAAATGCCAGTCAGTGTCCTTCAGGTGGAGTGACTCTGTCAGCTGCAACCTGTAAGGCTCATTGACAGAAGATGCGGTTAATACAGAATCACTTAAATCACAACAAAGGTTATTTTGTTTCACTTTCAACAGTGGACTAGCAGACTTGGTCTTTGAAGCACCTGCTTCACTTACACAAATGTTAATATTATCGCGCGCTTGATTTGTTTTGCTACCCTTATTCTCTTGGCCTGCTCCTTTTATGTCTGCACGCCTGGCAGGCTGGCGCTTTATTCTTCGTTTTTTTGTTGTTGACCCCCAGGGAGGGCTTGCAGTTCTCCTCCCCTGCTATTTTTAAATTCATCAAATTCCCTTTTCAGGGGGCACTGGTTACTCCAGTGCCCTAGCTTGTTACAAAGCAGGCATGGTTTAGTGGGCTCAACTATTGCTGGTCTCCGCTGCTGCCCAGGGTACTGCTGTGCTGAAAGAGAAGGTGCAGGGCTGGCAACAGCAACACGCTGAGGTGGTCTTGGCAGCAGCCTTGGTCTGGTGTCTTCAGCAACACTCATCAGAGGCACTTTCCTGTTACAGACTAGAAGCATATCTTTTAATGTAGGGGAAGGTTCCATAGGAAGGCTCAGGATTGCTGCTCGACACTGTTCATTTGCATTTGTAAATGCTATTTCTTCTAAAATTGCTTCCCTTGCATTTTCCTTTTTAACTTGTATTTCAATGGCTCTAGTTAGCCTTTCTACAAATTTCACAAAAGGCTCTGATGGTAGTTGTTTGATTTTACTATAGGGCTCAAAAGGCCCCTCAGGTTGGAGGGAAAAGAATGCCTTTTCAGCTGCTTCCTTTACTTTCTCAAGTGTTTCTGCAGGAATTGCAGCAGCTTGGACTGAGGGAGAAGACCATTGACCTTCACCACAGAGGTGGTCAATAGTAATGGGGTTACCATTGTTGTCTTTTGCTGTGTTTGGATCAGCCTGTAAGCTTGGGAGAGCATCTTTTAGCAGTTGTTTCAATGCTGATTCCCATAATTTGAATTCCGTGGATGTCATGAGACATGAAAAAATTTGTTTTAAATCATGTGGAACCACAACAGTTCTACTTAATTCAGAATTTAAAAGGCCACGGAAATATGGACTTTGTTGACCATATTCTTTATGAGATTTACAGATCTCTTTAATCAATTGTCGTCCAAAAGAACTCCAATTAGCAGTTGGGGCTGCTCCAGCTTGAGCTGCAGGCTGAAACGTAACAGGAGCCAGTGACAACATGGCACCATGCATTGGGTCTGCTGTCCCCTGCTCTGTATCCCTTGAATCAGAAGCATTGGGATCACAGCTACAGGTTTGGGGACAGGCAGTGGGTGTGTCCCCACCGTGGGAACCCGGGGAGGGGGCGGGGAAAGGGAGCCGGCAAGGGGCGGGGAAACCGTGGGAACAAGGGGCGGGGTCAAGGGGCTGGCAGGGGGCGGGGATACCGTGGGAACAGAGGGCGGGGTCACCTGGTGACATCACGTCAGCGGCCGCCCCCTGGGAGGAGTAAAGAGGCGGAGCTGAGGGTATTGCAGGAAAGGCGGGGGGAGGGGGAAAGGTGTCACGAGGAACAGGAGGAGAGGGGGATGGGGATGGAATTTTGGAATGCATAAGAGGATTTTGGGAAGAAGAAGACCAGGTTTGGGAAGATGCCACGTGGCATCCACCATCTTGTGGACCCCCTAGGGACTGGGGGCCATTTTGGACATCACTGCTCTCCGAAAAACTAACACGTGCTCGGGATTTTTTTGGGGAAAGAGGTTTAGGGGTTTTAGAGGGAGAGGGAGGAACAGGGAGAGCAGAGGCACATGGCTTTACATTTGGCTTTTTCTCCATTTCCTTTTGTTTGAGCAATGCTGTTCGAATTTGCAAACTCCAGAACACAAATTTAGCTGAGGGTAATTTGCCAGATTGTCCTAAGGTTATCAATTCATTCCCAACTTTATCCCAGAATTGAATATTGTGGATTTCTTCAGGGGAAATGTTTGGGAACTGCAGAAAAAGCCATCTTATAAACTGTTTCAATTTTCCTTTAGAGAATTTCACATTACTCTTGATTAAAATGCTAACAATATGATAATACACTCCCCTTTGTACAATGCTAAGTTTGGAACCCATGTTAAAAAGCAAAGTACTTAATCCCGCCTGACCAAAAACAAAGCTAAAATCAGCTACCAATTTCTAAAAAAAACCACAGATAGAAAGCGATAACGAGCAGACAAAAGCTTCACAATGCAGCTGTATATACTGCTTTTAAAATTCCCGGGCAGCAGCAGCAGGGAGCTGGGACACGCCCTGCCGAGCCGAGGCAGAAACAAAGCCTCCCCCGCGGTGGAATGCAGCAGCCACTCCCGCGGAGCAGAGACAGCAACTACTCCACGTGGCAGCCGAAACCGGGACGCCCCCCCCCGCCGCCGCGTGTGCAGAGCACTCCCGACCCCCGCAGGTCCCCCGGCCACGTGGAAAGAGAGCCCCCCCCTCTCCCGCAAAGAGAAAGAGAAAGAAAATCTCCTAACACGTGTCTGAGCACACTGCTGAGCCGGGGGGGGAAGGGCAGAGAGCGATCCCGCTCCGGCGCGAATTCTAAAAAACAGTGAAACACGCAGCAGGAAAGCTAACACTAGAACGCTATGAATTCTTGTCTGTGGGGCTGCGCAGCCAAAATACAAAGGCAAAAAGGAACAGAACTCGCGGCAGAGTCTGTTATTGAGCTTCTGCTCTACCGAAAGCAGAGATACTCACGTGAAATGGAAGCTGTAGGCTGGGTACAGGCAGGCAGGTCTCCACCGGAAAAGGACCTCTCTCTGGGTGCAAGAGAAGCTACCCTTTTCTTCCTCTGGAAAATCTGTTCACCACAATGAAGCAGGGCTTTCCAAAGGCGCCGAACAGTCCACGAAACTTTTTCTGGGAGTATTCCCAAAGTCTCTAGCTGGGAGTCTTGAAGCCAGGCTCCTTTCAGCTGGATGCACGGCTGGCAGAAGCTTCTCTGAGGTACTGCGAGTCCGTTTTTGGCTCAGGGTCGAGCCCACCCAGGGACGCCAATATATTGGAATATGTATCCCAATATAACCAGTTAGATGGTGCCTAGGCCAGTTCTGACCTTCGCTGCTGGGCCACAGGCAGCTCTGCGGTGTTATACCTCAAAGATACCTTGGCTGGCGGCAGAGTGCAGCGGGGCACAAGACAGGACTCCGTTTACCTCAGGGGAGAGCTTCTGGCGATGGTGAAGAAAAGAAGGGAGCGGATTCTGCTAGAAGGTAGCCAGATGTTTATTCCATGAGCACAGATACGTCTGCACTGGGCCACTGCTGGTAACAGAATGGCGCCACATGGTCTCATTCACATTTTAAGCTCAGGACAGGGGAAGGGGAGGGGACAGGTGAGTCACCAACCAGGTGAAGGGGCAGGGTCTCAAGGTACTAGGGACACCTATCACACGACGCCTTGCTGGTATGTTAGCCTGATTGACAGGGCACACTCAGCGAGGGGCGAGGGGGAAGGGAGAAGGTAAAACAGGATATTGCAACACACCACAACAGTGGATGAGCGCCAGCCTCCAGCTGTGCTCATACCACAGCCTGAACATTCTGAGCCAGTAAGTGCCAGCTGTGTGTGCTGCTGTCTTTAGTGCAGGGCAGAGCTGCAAGTTTCTGACCAGCCAGCACTTGCTGTTGCTGGCTGAGGATGCTGAGTGCTGGAGTCCTGCCAGGGCCTGGTGATTGCCCCCAGCCTGTGACAGCTGGACAATGGGCTTTGGTCTGTCACGTTTAGGCACCAGCTTCCTGGCATTTTGATAGGGGCCAGCCTGAAGCACAAAGGCTCCCTGATCCCAGAGCAGGGAGCATGTCAAAGACACTGTGCTCAGCCTTGTTGGATACACAGGGGACACTGTGGCGTGGAGAGACCTGTCCCCCTGCACAGACTGGCCAAGTAGCTGCAGGCACAAAAAAATGTTGATCTGACCACAAAAGCTCTTGGTGGTGCTTTGTCCCCACAAACTTCTTGGGTGTGCTTACTTGGGAGTATTTCAGAGACACACTGGGGATGTAGAGTTGCTGCTTGAAGTCAGGGATTTTGCTGCCTTTGTTGCCAGGTTGCTCTTTTGCCCCTTCAGGCAGAGCAGCCGGTAGCAGAGCAGATAGGTGCTCTGAGTCTGCCTGTTTCTTGGTCTTTGATAAGCTGCAAGGAGATGACTGTGTTGTCCATGAAGCTGTGGGGGACCATTCTTGTCTAGTGCGGCAAAAGAAACAAAGGGAGTAGTTCTGAATCTTTCTTCTGAGGCAAAAACCAGACACTGCATGTGTCTGTTGATACCTTCTATTGTGTAGTTTGCTTTGAAAACTGCATTGGAGCCTAGAATGGGAGCAAAGCTGCAAGTCCTTGACTGCTGTCCTGTAATGCTAAACCCAGGGTGTACACCTTGCAATGGTGCCTGCTGTATCTGAAGTGCAATGGGCACCTTTGTGGCTGGGGAGCTGTGTGGGCCCAAAGGACGCAGGGCTGGCGGCCGTGAGCAGCTGAAGATGAGGCAGCGTGGGGCCAGGGGGCCAAGAAGGCCAAGGGCACGGTGGCTGTGCCAGCAGCAGTGGGGCAGCAGGAGCAGGGCAGTGAGCGTGGCCTGTGCTGGGCAGCGCTGCAGCCACAGCTGGAGTGCTGTGTGCAGCTGTGGGCCCTGGGAAGCAGAAAGTCATGGAGGGGCTGCAGCGTGGGCACAGAAGGACAGGGGAGCTGGGCAAGGGGTGCAGCACAAGGCCAGGGAGGAGGGGCTGAGGGAGCTTTAGCCTGGACAATGGGGGCTCATGAGGGACCTTCAGGCAGACTTCCATAGATGCCTGCCTTGGATCCATAGAGCCAATGCTCAGCACAAGGGCTGTTTCCCTGCCAAACATCCCTTCACTGCATCCAAGTGCTTTAGACACTGGAGTGGGTAACACTTTCATATTTTGTTGGTTGTTTGTTTGTTTGTTAGAAGGAGAAGCCTTGTGTAATTTCTCCTTCTCCAGGGAGCAAGGGAGCTTTTTCTCAATCTTTCCTGCCCTTTTCCAGCACTGGCAGAAACACATCACTTTCAGGTTAACGGCTCCTGTGTCTTTTGGCAGCCCAGGGAATCAGTGTGTGTTGTGTTTGGGAACTGAGCAGGAAATCAATGCCCTTGCATTCCAGCTGGTGCTCAGAGATTAGAGGAGCTGGAGGGGCTGGGCTGCATTTCTGACTCCAGCCACTTTAGCCCCATCAGTGTGGTCCAGTTCAAGAGAAGAACTTGCCCAAGCAGAGATGTACAAAGAATGCAGTTCCCAGTGGAATGCTCTGGGTCTGGTTGCATTCCATAGGGACCCACACGCTCCAGATTCCCCAAGAGTGTGGGTTACTGAAGCAACAGGAGAGCAAATTCAGGACGGCTGCTGATCGGGGCACTGCTACCGAGTGCTGATGTGTGTAGCGACAGAAAGGACAGTATCGATTCAGGGTGACCCCCCCCATGGGGAATAATGTGCTTTGGCTCTATGATTTAGAAGGTTAAAGAAATTCTTTCTTAAGCTATGTTATATTACACTAGCACTATATTAAAACTATTCTATAGACATACTGTACTAAAAAGCTACTAAAGAAAAACTCGTGACTGTCTCCAGACAGTCACAACACAGCTTTTATCTAATTAGCTAATCAGGCTAAACAACTATCACTAAAATCCAATTAACAAATCACTTTCAGTAAACAATCACTATAACACATTCTACATGTACTAAACAACAAGGGCAGCAAGTAGAGATAATAATTGTTTTCTCTTCTTCTGTAAGTTTCTCACTACCTTCCCTTAAAAAAATCCAAGGAGAGAGAATTATATCTCTCTCTGTTCAAAGAATGTAAATACCACAGCACAGTAAAGAGAGATTATAAAAGTGAGATCTGTCTATCTCTCTATTTGAATCTTCCTGGCTCTGCTCCAAAGCAGTGGAAGATGCAAAGCTCACCTAAAGGCATCCCTTCAGGAGAGGAGTAGAGACAAGTTCCACTGACGGAACATGAGCAGGCAGAGATGTTTCCCTCTCCAGAGATGGTTGTTTTTTCCCCTCATATTTTCCTCCTCCAGCCTCTTGTGCCCTGAAGCCTTCTTTTTATCCTTTAAATTTTTGCATGTCCTGAGGGAGTGGAACTATCCCATGCTGTAGCTGGGGTCTGGTGACTTTGCTCATACACACATTACATGACACATGGTTTCCTTCACTGGCATCCCCAGGGCTGTGTAAGTGCATCCGTTAATGGGGCCTTATGAGAAACTCTGTTACTGCTGGTCAGAATTCTCAGTTGACAAGAGGGAGAAGAGACACCTTGGTCCTCCTCCATATACTGAGATGGCCATCGAGGTTCTCTGACTTCCATCAGAGATCTTTTCATGCATCCTCATCTCCTGAATGACCCGGTTTTCTAACAAGAGTGTGGATGTCAGGAAGGAGGAATGCTGGTGTAGGCCTGAAGAGAAGGTGAACTCCAGAAGTGTCTCTCACAAGGAGTGAGCTCACCCAGGAAGCCCCTGCAGAGCCAGGATGGAGCTGTGGGACAGGGCGGGGTGTCAGTCACTACTGAAAGACGAACAGGACATGGCAGAAGCAGAGGGAAGCCCTCACCAGACCCTTGAGAAATGCCACCCCTTCCCTGTCAGCTGCCTGAGAGGCTGTTGGAGCTTCAGTCCCAGTGGCCCCTGATTGTAGGGCCAGGGTCACTTTGGAATCTGTGCCTCCCCACGGGCAGAGAACGACCCAGGAGAGCAGCAGCACAGTGCTTTGGGAATGTGTGAGCCCAGCAGTCTGTGAGTCTTGGCCCACAAAGGGCATATGGGAAGTTGAAACCCATCTTCTCTTGCTTTCTGTGCAGGTGCTTCTAGAGAAAGAGCAGGAGCACACTGCCTTATCTGAGATGCCATGCCAGACTCAGGGAGAGCTGTTCCCTGCCCGAGAGCAGGAAGAGCAGCTCAGGCAGCAGGTGGAAGAGCCACAGGAGAATGGCCAGGTGAGCCTGACTGGCCAGGGGACAGAGGGAAGGGCAGGAAGAGGGGCATAAACCAAAGCTCCTGGGACTGAGGAGGCCAGGAGTCCCACAGGCACTGGAAGCACAGAGCCTTGGAATCTGCAGAGAAAAGCCCTGGGACAGGATGGTTACAGTGGAAACAGAGCTGGGTAGGGAAGCAGAAAGAAGGGGCTGAATAAATGTGATTTTGAGGCTAAAAGAGGGAAAAGCTGAGCCTGATGGCAGCTCTCAGTCACTTGCTCTGCTTTTGTGTGTACAGAACATCAAGGCAGAGCCACAATCAGAGCTGCCTGAAGCTCAGAGTGCCATCATGGCAGTGAAGAGATGGAATGAAGACATCCAGGAGGTAAAGAATCTCCCTATGCAGAGGGGCAATCAACAAAAACAGGTGAATGAAGGAATGGCAGCCACTCTACTCATGAAAGAGAGTCCTTTCCATTGTTGTTTACAGAAAATTGACAAACAGATGCAGGCACAGCTGTATGAAACTGAGGCTAAGACCAAGGTAAGGAAGATGAGGCTAGACAAAAAAAAATTTAAATCATCCAAGAGAAAATGAATCGCCTCCTTCAGGAGCAAAAGGCTCTAGAAAAGCAAGCGAGTGAAATAGCAATAGGCACTGCAGTCACCCAAGGGGTGGTTTCTGCCCTCCTTGCCTTTCCAGTGCAGAACAGCAGGGGGGTGGGTGATGCCTCTGAGTGCCATCCTGATGAGGCCTCTGTCAGAGCTGCTCTCAAGGACACTTCCTGCTCTGCTGGATCTCAGCTGATGCTCTAGACTGTGGCATTACTCCTCTGGCCATTTAGCCAGCAGTCATACGAATGAACTCCTGTTGGCTTCTTCCAGGTGGCCTTGTTTCTTGAAGTGTTTTTGCAGGTGAACATGGTCACTCACATAGATTTGGAATACGAGCTACAAGCTGTCTGTATCCCTTGTGAATGCTCCTGTCCTTTCCTTTCTTCCCAGTCGATGACTCCTGGCTGACGGGGACAAGCTGTAGTCTCTGACTGCTTTGTTCTGTTTGACTTGAGGTGGAAGTGTCGCCATCCTACCTGGCAGCCTGCAGAGAGTTCCAGCAAATGACGGGCAACCAAGAGCCCCGAGGCTGGCATGAGGCCCAGGAACTGAACCATCCAGAGATGCTGCAGGATAAGCTCGTCCCGAGGAAGGTGCAGAAAAAGAGAATTTCATGGCAGGAGGTAGAACATTAGAATGAGGAGCTGCAAATGTATCTGCAGACCTAGGAGGGGGAAAGGAGTCTTTGGGAGGAAGTGGAGCGGTCATTGCTGCTGTCGTCCTTTAGAACAAGAAACTGGCTATGAACTCGAGTAAAACCAGCCTTTGGTTTTGACCATTTGGTTTCACAAGTGGACATCCAAAGCAATCCAGTTGAGGAGTTCTGCCTGTGGCTGACAGCAGCTTACTAAGGGCTTGCATTTCAAATGGCAATCTCTCTTGCATTTCAGGGCAATGTCTGCCACACCTTCCTGACATCAACTCATTTCTTGTCTCAGATCTACACCGACTCGGACACTGAAGTTGCTGCAGCAGCAGTGCCGTCCCAAGGAGCCTTTGCTCCCCAGCTGAAGAAGTGGAGCCTGAGCCCTTGGTTCACCTCCCGTGCTGACCCAGCTGCTGCTCAGCAACAGGAGATGGCGGGTGACTCCCTGGAGCGGCAGAGTACGTCTGGTATCTTTCTTATCTGAGGGACAGTGTGTTGTGTGCACGTGTCAGCACAGCTGTACCAGAGGGTTCTGCTCAGTTTAGTGTCACAGAAGTGCTGGCAGTGCTCCGAGGCAGCAATAGAGAGCTCTGGGTGTTCCTGCTGCCTCTGAGGGCAGCTTAGACCGGCTGGAGTTTGCCTGGGCTTCCCTCTCTGCTGAAGGCAGAAGCAGGGATTGTTCCTGGATCAGCAGAAGGCTGTGACTGCTTGAGTCCTAGACACTGGCAGAAGTCCTGCTGAAATCAGTCTCTAGGAGAACACATCAAGCCCTTTGTGATTCTGCAGCACAACCCAATGAATCTGCTTCTTGCTTGTAACAGCTGCCAGTGCTGTGCTCTCAGAAAAGATCTGGTAGGGTTCAGAAGAGAGCCTAGTGAATTCTGTGGCTACCGTCACCAGTTGGGACAAAAAGGGCACTGCTCTGTGCCTCGGTGTGGCTGATCTCAAAGCCCATCCTGTTGTGTCCTGAATGGGGGCAACAGCTTGTCCGGGGCTCAGGCTGACTCTGGCTTCTTCCCATCAGTGCCTGTCAGTGCTCATGCTTGGGCTTTGCCAGCCTTGTTGTGGTCGCTGCCCTGCCCCCGAGGGCTGTGGGACTGCAGAGGCCAGAGCCTTCCTTAGCTGGGAGGGTCCCGCTGCTGCCCGGCTGCTGCAGCGCGGAGCTGCCTGAGGCAGCAGCCCCTTCTCTGGGCCGGCTTCTGCCTCGCACGGCCTGGGCTCACAAGAGGGTCAGCATCTCCTCTGGGCAGCTCTCTGTGTCACAGGGGCGCCTGAGGAGCACTGCTGTCCTCTGTGCCCGCCGTGCCGAGTTGGGAAGATGGGGACGTGTGCGGTGCTGAGAGGGCAAGTGCAATGGGAGCGACGGATCCGCGCTGTCAGGGTGAAGAGAAGCGGCGCGGTTCTTCACGCGGGGCACGGGCAAGGGCGTCTTTGGGCTCAGCCTGCTCATAAATGGTGAGGGTCCTGATGCTGAAAGCCCTGTGGGGATTGGTTCTAGCATGAGCTGCTCTGCTTTACAAACACAGAGGCATTCTTCTGGAAAACTGCTGCAAGGTGGAAAAGATGGGAACACTTGGCAATATTCCTCCACTTCTGACCTTGGCATCTGTTCAGAGGAATTGATTCTAGATGTCCAGGTGCATTTAATCTTAGCAAATAGAAAACCTTTTCTAAATCTCACAGTGTTTATTCCCAAGGAAACAAAGGCACTGTTAGTTCCAGCTCTCCTTAATGTTTCTAGATGACAAACTTACTTGCCTTGCTAGGTATTCTCTTCTGGTCTCAGTCTCCTCTGAATGTATCTCCCTGTGCTTCCCTGTGTGCCTGCTGTCAAGCGGTCTCTCACTTCAAAGGATGCTGGAAATCAGTCTCTGTGCCAGCCACTTTGACTGTGGGCCTGCTGTTCTTTTCTTGTTGTTCCAGTTGCTGTTCCTGTTGATGTTAGCCAGCTGTCCACCAAGGGAGGGCTCAGAGCCCCAGACAGTGGGGCTGCCTTTTGTATCTCCTAGAAGGTGGGATCTCTGCTTTAAAGTGAACATCTTGCATTTTGTTTCCCTCAGGGAGAATGGTGAAGATGGAAAATCCTATTCTAAAATACATTGAACTGGAAAATATTGGCAGTGGGTGAGTCCAAGCAATGTTAATTGTACAAAACTATGCATCAGGTGTTTTGCTGGTGGAATAGGTATCAAGTGTAAAGTCAGACAAGCTGCAAATGTGTTCAGACGCTGGGCTTAGATTGTCAGTGCTGATCAGAATTTCTAAGTGTGCTCAGAAGGCATTGTCAAAGACATCTCCATGCTTCCAGTGTCCTGCAGGTCTTAGGCATTGACAGCACAGATCTCCTGTGTGGGCTGGCTTTCACTGCAAGATCTAAATGGCTTCTCTTTTCTCTGCTTCTGTTTTGTTTCTAGGACTTTTGGAGATGTTTGCAAAGCACTCGACACTGCCACAGGAGGAGAGGTAAATGTCAACAGCCCCTGCAGACTCTGCTGCACTCGAGGGCTTTCCCCTCTGGTGTGAGCTGTGGCTGGAGCTTTGGGCAGAGCTGTGCTGAAAAGGCACAAGAAGCACAGACTGGTGCCAGCCCACAAAACACATTTGGGACTTTGTCCTCCTCAGCTGCCGGAAGGAAGGCACGGAGGGCAGCGGTTCCTTTCAGAGAAGGACGCGCTCACTCGCTCTCTATTGCTAAAACAAAGGTGGTGCCTTCGAGCACCTCACTGCTCCTTGGGGCTACAGCTTCAGAGTCCTGAGTTCTCATTTCTGGCTGCCAGCAAATCCATCTGAAAGTTACTGGTAGTTCCTTAGCCACCTGCAGTTCTGCACTTGGGAACTGCACATAGGGAGAGATCTGCAAGGCGTCCCTGAAAGCCCTAAGCCCTGCCCATAGCCCAGGATGTATCCACAGAGTATTAAGGCAAGGATTACTTCTTCTGAGTCCCAAACGACGCAGCAGAGAGTGTGGTCAGAGGTTTGTGGGTGATAACTGAGACACCGCTGTTACCAAGTGCTCAAGGCAAAATGTCAGTGGCCCCACGTGTCCTGTAACTGGCTCCCAAGGGAGCAGAGAAATGGGCTGTTGGAATGTCAGTTCCTCATTACTGCAGTGCCTAATCACAAGGCAGTTTGGCACAGCTCAGCTGTATCATTGCAAAATCACTCGCTCCATGTGCCTTGTGGTCTCGTGCCACCAACCTCTCAAGTTACTGATTTTCAATGTCATTTTAGGTGGCCATCAAGAAAATACAGCTTCAAGGGCTGAGGAAGAACAAACTAAAAGTCAATGAACTCATGGTCATGAAGGTGAACAGGAATCCCAACCTGGTCAACTGTTTAGACAGGTGAGTTGTGCTTTTGTCCCATGAAAGTTTGTTCACCTACTGCAAACATGCAAGGAAAAATCCCACTTTGGTCACTGGTAGAAAATAGAGCTGTAATTATTGGCTAATTATTATTGCTCTTTTCATCTCCAGTGGATGGGAAGACATTGCATTTTGTCTGCATGAGTCTTTGCTGGCACATGGTATTTGAAAATTGTTCAAAAACCCGGATGAGTAGTTTCTTACTAAATCAATGATCTCTATATTCACAGCCACCACTTTGGTTTGGAGCTTGATTTTATTCAAGTGTCTTCTTACGTCTAGGTAAACTAACAAGGATTTCCCTTGGATTGTTGCCCCTGTTTTCCATTGCTATGCATGCCAGGAAGACTAGGTGCTTTTTTCCATAAACACCATGCATGAGAGGCTTTTTATCTGGGCTGTTACTAAACTGCACATTTTGCTTGCTGCCCATCTAAGACATCTCTTTTTTCGCAGCTGTACCTTTCTCCTTGAGACTGCACAGATGGCAAACAATGCACAGCCAAGAGGGAATGTCTATTCCTTTATTTTGTCTTTGTCTCAAAGGGACCTGAAAAGAAGAGTGAATCCGTAGTTTCCAAACAGCAACCTAGCCATGTACATTCATCTCCACGCCCTTGTGTCCTTCTTTCAGCTACCTTGTGGGTGAGGAACTGTCCCTGGTTATGGAGTACATGGATGGAGGCACTCTGAGCAATGTCATCAGCCAGACCTACCTGTCGGAAGATGAGATGGCAGCCATCAGTCGGGAGGTCAGCAATCCCAGCTGTGTTTCCAAGGGCTTGGACAGCATTGTCTGGGAAACAGGGCCTCAGAGCTGGAGTGATTTCCTGTGCCAAGCTTTGTTTCTGTGTGGCTGGTATTCTATGGGCAAGTAAAAGCATCTCAAGTGAAAGGCCTGCCAGTGCCCCTGCACTCCCTGTACTCAGTGCCAGTACTCTTATCTCCTGCTGTTGTATTCTCGCTCTGTCTCTTGTATTTTTATTTGCTGTTCTCCACCTTGCCTCTCTAAATGTTTGCCTGGAGTTTGTCTTCACTGCATTCCTTGCCTGTGAAAGCAAAGGTGCTGGTGGCAGGATTTGAAATGATCAGCAAAGAAAAAAGACTCATTTCTCCCAGTCCTCAGCTGAAAAGGATAGTAGTACAGCCAAAATGCTCTTTGCTTCAAGAAGGTGACTGGTGTGATACATCCAAGCCTGTGCTGAGGCCAGCAAGAAAATCTTTGTCATGCAGCCTCCCACCCAAAAGTGATCCGCTTCACACCAAAGGGAGGGACTTTTCCTTTTCAAACCCCTCCTTTGTCCTCTGCATGGAAAAAGCACTTCCACTGCAGCAGGAGTCATCCTGGCTGGTTTGCAGGGGACAGCCTACAACAGCAGGTGCTGTTGCTCTTTCAAAAGCTGTCGTGCCTTTCCTCAGAAAGGTCCTGCTCTGCAAGTGTTGGAGCAGCAAGCTCTTCCTCTCAGTGGCCATTACTGTTCTGCCATTACTCCCCATTCCCGTGGAGAGGGAATCTTTTAGGTTCTTTGTTTTCTTTCTTGTGGGATGAAATCACATCACTCATTTTTGCCCTCCTGTTTCTGTTTTCTCTCTCAGTGCCTGCAAGGACTGCAATTTCTTCATACAAACCATGTCATCCACCAAGATTTTAAGAGCAGAAATATCCTTCTCAGAACTGACGGCTCTGTCAAGCTGGGTCAGTAAATTCTTGGTCAGGTGCAGCGTTCCAGGGCTGTGGGTGTGGGGCTGCTTGGAGTGACTGCCAGCTCCCCAAAAATGGTGCTGGTGGCTGTGCAGGGACCCCTGCTGCGAGCTGAGGGCACAGTTGCAACGTGCACAGAGGTAGAAGGAACCACAAGCAGTCAAGAGTGGCCTTGCTCTGTGTGTGTCCCTTCCAGAGAGAGGGAGCTACAATCTAAAGCTTCAGGGGAATAAAGTCAACTGCTGTGAGCAGCATTGAGAAATTGGGGTTTTTTTGGAAGTGGCCAATTGCATACTCCCTTGGCTAAAGCCCCAAGGAAATTGAGTGTGGACAGTTCTCCAGGAGATTCAACAGCACATTCCTAGTCCGAGAGTGGGGAATTCTTTTGCTTGGTTTCCTAATTGGAGCTGGCTTTCATGGTTTGTTGTTTTCTCCACAGCTGACTTTGGCCTCTTTGCTCAGCTCAGCCCTGAGCAGGGCAGACGGAGCTCCGTGGCCGGCGCTGCTGGGTGGCTGGCGCCTGAAGTGGTGACAGGTCAACCATGTGGCCCCAAAGTGGACATATGGTCTCTGGGAATCGTGGGCATCGAAATGGTGGAACGAGAAGTTCCTTCCTGGAATGCAACTCCTGTCTTGGTAAGGTGCAAATACTCACTGATCCCACTGTCTTTCTCACCTGTCCCATGCTCTGTGTGCCATTGGACAAAATCCCATTGCCATCTGCTGGCACCACTTCCACCAAGGTCTCCTTCTAGAAATGCCCCTGCAACATATCAGCATCTGCTGTAGCTTTGGTTGTATCAGAAAGGGAAGTGGCAGTTCAGAAACCTAACCAGTTCAGAAACCTGCCATTTTGGCCTCCAGCCATGCCTGACATTTCTCACTTGTTTTTTGAACAATGTTGGAACTCTGTTTCTGAGGGACAAGAATTTTTCAGTGGAGAGGGTAGACATGTGAAAAACATCCTGAGCAATGGAGGTTAGACCTTCCCAGTTTCAATTTTATAGAAAACATAAGAAAAAAGGAAAATGAAAAGTAAACAAAAAAGAAAAAGAGAAAAAAAAAACCACTACCAAACCAATGCCCAAGCAGTTCTGCTTGCTTTTTCATTTTTTAAACACAGCTCTTCTCTTCCGTTCTGTAGCATCTTTTCCAAATCCTGTGGATCTTCAAAACTTTCAAGCTTTCAAGTCATCTGTACATTGCTCAGTCACAGATGTGGGTGGCCTGGATAAGTTTAGGATGTGTTTTTCTCCGACTGCAGTTAGAATTTTTTGCCAAACCCTTGGCTGTTTCTTGGTACTTTAACAAGTTGATGAGCTTGCAGGCAGGTGCCTGGGCTGGGATCCAACATGGGCAGTTGACACCGGTGCTGTGTTTCTTTACCACAGGAGCAGGGCCATCCCTGGCCTGCAGAGTTCTAATGACAGGGAGGGCTCCAGCTCCCCACCATGGCCAGTGGCTGAGCTCAGCTGAGAGTCAGGATAAAACCCTCTTTGTCACTTCTGGTGATGTGGGAAAAGGACAGAAAGCCACATAAATTATTTGTACACAAGGGGAGTGCATTGCCATTTCTGGCTTTGAAATTCTCCTTTGGCTTAAAGAGGATAATAGCAAAGTCTCTTTGGTCACCATCTATTTCAATGCCACGAGCACAGAGTTATCATGACAGTGGTGGGCATTTTTATGGAGACTCCAAGGCCTCTTGCCATTGTTATTTTTGCCTATTTGAGATGGATTCTGCAAGTTGAGGTTTGAATAGTTCCAAGTTGGTGTCTTATGTTTCTAAATACCCTCTTGCAAAAGCAGAATGAGCTCTCTCCCTCTGACTTGTCAGTGCGTTAGAGCTTGGTTCCACATGAACCACACTGGATAATGATCAGCCGATGTCTTGCCAATCTACACTGTAACTTCATAGCCTGAGGAGTATCAGAAAGACCTGCTGAGCTCCATGGACACTGTCAGCTGCATGGAAGTGAGCATCCTTGGCCTTGCTGAAGAAACTGGAGCTCAGCTTAGGTTAGATGCTCTTGAGCAGGAGAAAGGCTGGAATCCTCAGGGGTTTCCAGAGGCCTGCGTGCCCAGAGGGACTGAGTTCTGGGGAGCAGCTGGATGTTTCTGCACATCATGGAAAGGGATTGCCAGACAGCTCAAGCCTCACCACAGGCAAACACTCCCCAGCTCTTCTCAGGACACATTTGCTTTGGGTTTCAAGTTGTTCCCACTTGTCTGTCTGTGAAGATGCCCCTAAAACCACAAGGCAAGCCTCTCAGAACTGGTGTCAAATTTCCAGAAATGAAGAAAGGATGCCCAAACACAAGAAAGTTGCTAAGGCACTGATTTCTAGAGAGGAACTTAACCCCCTGTGCAGTTTCTTCTCACTGGGAAACATGCCTGAAACCTGGGCATGAGGGTCTAAAGGCCACAGAGTCTCTTCTGCTTCTTGTGCAGTGCTGCTGAAACACTCAGTGACCGTGTTTCTCTCCTAGCCCAAAGCAACATTCTCCACATCACCAAGCCAGAGCCTGGTGATGTGGAGAGCCTGCCAAAACCTCCCATTTGTTTCCTGGCACTTCCTGGGATGGGCCTACCATTCATGCATTGACTTGTGTAGCCAAATGGGTAGAGGGTGACCGTAGGGATGGAACCTCTCCTTCTGATTTGACCATGAAAAGCTTTTCTTTTCCATATAAGGAAAGCAGAAATTTTCAGACTGCTGAGAGACAGAGCTGCAGGTGGCTCCTGTGTGTCCCAGCAGGCGCTTTCATCCCAATACATTTGTGCATGCATCTTAATGTGTCTGTGTTGAAGATGAGATTCCCAATGTTTGTTTCCTTACCTGAGGAATACCTGGTGGATTTCCTTTCTTCCCTTCCAATTCCCATTGTTTTCAAGAACAAAGCAGAAAGCTTGATTGGTTTTGTTTTATGGCAGCTGTGCTTAAGTGACCAAGAAGCACTGCAGATACTTTTCATATCCTAACCCTTGGATACAGTAGAGTTAGTACAGCAAAGTCCTTCTTCCAAAACGCCTCTCAAGCTGATATGAATCCTCAGGGAAGGAAATGTGCTTGTGCTGATGTAGTTCCCACTAACTAGGTCAGCCAATGAAATCAGCTGCCAAGGCAAGATCTGCAGGACAGTGGGAAAGCTGTGGCTGCATCGGGGTTTGGGTTTTTGGTTGGTAAAGGAAAGTCATCTCTGGGTCTCTGCCAGGGCAGAAAGTGCCACTGCAGAGTGGAGCTTAATCAATGGGATCTGGGAGAGCAGTGACAGATGGGAAAGAAGCAGGTGGAGCCTGGTGTCTCCTTTTTCCCCAGCCTCACCTCCTGATAGCCACAGGAGGAAGACAAAAGCTGCAGCAGCCCAACCTATTTTCATCTTGCCTGCGTGACTTCCTGAGCTGCTGCCTGCAGAGAGACGAGGCGCGGCGCTGGTCTGCCAAGGAGCTCCTGCAGGTAAAATGTGAAGGGGCTGCAGGTGAAACAGGCTCTGAGCGATGGGCTCCTCCTCCACTCAAGCCCAAGGCAGCAGATGAGCTCCCTTCCTCTTCACCTCCATTCTTGGTGCTCTTCAAATGAAAACTGTGAGGAATCCTAGACTGGGCTGGGTGGCAGGGCCCTGTAAAGGTCCTGTGGTGCAAGTGTCCTGCAATGAGCAGGGACATCTTTAAAGAGATCAGGTTGCTCAGAGCCCTTTGCCACTGGAGCCAGAATGGTTGGAGGGATGGGGCACCTACAAGCTCTTGGGGCAAGCTGTGCCAGGGTTCCACCATGCTCCAAGTAAACAAGTTCTTCCTTACACCTACTCTGATTAGATGCCCTTTGTGTTTAATAATATTTGTCCATATCCTATTGTAACTGGCCCTGTAAAAATGATGTCCCCCACTTTCTTCAAAGCCACTCTGAAATCTTGGAAAATGGCAATAAAGTCTCCCTGGTGTCTGTTCTTCACAAAACTGAATAACTCTAGCTCCCTCCGCATTTCCTGAGAGGAGAGGTGCTCTGTCCTCTGACTGTTTCTGTCGCCCTCTTTTGTAATTTGGTGGAGGGCTCAGTTTTATCTAATGGCAAAAGAATTGAAGCAGAGCAATGCAGGGTACAGAGACATGAAATGGTGGTGGAGGAACCCAAGGAAGCCAGTCCCAGCTGAGCAGTCAGAGATTTGGCTGTGGGCAGGAGGGGCTGTGGGGGCTCACTCTGAGGGGCCCTGGTTTGTGCCCCCCAGCCCACCCTTAGAGGTTTCTGCCACGCAAACAGGGACAGCTGGGAGGGACTTGTCCCAGCCCCATCTGCTGCCTGGCACGCTCAAGCAGATGGGAACTGTGCCAGGGTTACTGCCAGGCTGTGTGGCAGAGAGGGAACTGCAGGGCCCAGTGCCACTGGGCTGGCCCTGCTGGGAAGGAAGGAGCCATCCAGCACACGAGGGGCAGGGCATGGAAAGGCAGACACTGCTTTCTGTCCCTGTGGGAATCAGCACAGTGCCTGTCTTTCAAAGGCAGGGACCCGTGTGAGCCATTGGAGTTTCCTGAAAGGAAGAAAACCCAGGGAGAGGAAGCACCATTTCTAGAGCACTGGCAGGGCAAAAATCCCAACAAGATAAAGAAACCTGAATAAATGGATGAGTGGGGTTCTGGGCCAGGTTTGCCTGTGATGGCAGGGTCCTACACATGACTACTGGATAGCAGATGGTCCCATTGCTCCTTTTTCTGGGTCTTTTTAGGACCCAGAGCGATCCCAACTGAGCCTGTGAAGCACTGAGCTTGGAAAGTGATGGTTCACTGTTCACTGTTCTTTGTCTTTTTGTTGTTTGTTTTTGGTTTATTTGTTTTGTTTTGGTTTTGGGTTTTTGTTTGTGTTTTGTTTTCTTTTTTGGTTTTGTTTCTGTATTTGTTTTATGGTTTTTTGGCCTTTTTTTTTTGTGAACAGCATCCATTTGTAACATCAGCTGAGGCTGCATCCACCCTGGCACTGCTCATCATCTCAGTGAAGAGGAGGATGGAGAAGCAAACAGCGCTATAATCACATCAGGACCATTTTCTCCATAGCCATCTTAGAGTAGGATTGTAGAGTAGGACTGTAGAGTAGGATTTAGAGTAGGATTTAGAGTAGGACTATGCGTGGAGAAAAGAAAAAAGACTCTGCACAATTTATTGAGAATCAAGGAGAAGCCATTTATTGTGCTTCTAAACATAGTTTATAATTAGTTCCTATCCTGTAGCTTTCTGTAGTCATGCATTGTTTGGTTGCATCTTTTTCTTAATCTAATTGGTAGATGCTGTAAGGGTCATTTTATTTGGGTTGCTACCCCTTTGTCTGTCAGCAACTCTTCTGCTTCTTCTTTCTGCTCGCAACATCACCTTTTTATCCACAAACTTGAATGCAGCTTTATTAAAAACCTGACTTAGTCCTAGAAGGTTAGTTAGTTTAGTTAGCTCCAGAAGGTTAGGCTGGTTGATTTAGTGCCTGTCCATTTTTCTGTAAATACCACCCTAGAGGATTATAGAGTAGGATTGTAAATAAATAAAGTTTCTGAAACTTTAACTCATCTGGAAGAATCCTTTCTTTCTTACCCTGTGAACAAGCTGAGCATTTCCTTCTGAGTTGTCAGCTGTCTCTTAAAGGTGCAATGGCTTCTTTGGTGTTGTGAAAAGTACATATTACAGGACAGGCTCTTCACAGATATTAATATAATAATAAATTAATATACTATATGTGTTATGTTGTCTTAGTTAGTAGTACTGTATTTTTTTAAGTAGTGTGGTATGTTGCGGTGCTATGTCATGGTTTGCCTCAGATACCCCAGGTTCCTCCCTGATCATTCCCTGCCAGGTGTGTCAATCATCCCTCCTTTCCACACCCTGACCCCTGCTGAGCGCTGTCTGTCAATCCTGGCATTCCAGAAGGGCGGCGAGTGATTGGCAGAATTCCAAAGATGCCCTCCCCTCCTGGAAGGACATTGGGCCATCCAGGTGTCCTCTGTCCCTTGACACTTCCCCGCCCCGTACCTGGTTGGTGATCCCCGTGTTCCCTCCCTGCCCCTCTGCCCCGGGTAAAAGAGCGAGCACACCATGCGGTTGGGAGTTCTCCTGGAGCCATTGCTGAATTCAGAGGCCTGTGGGCCAGGAATAAAGCTCTGGATAGAAACCCTCCATCAGAACCGACTCCTTTCCTTCACCTGGCCTTAAAGCTTCTCCACCAAAGGTAAAGCTGAGCTCCTGCATGCCTGGACTTGCCTCCAAGCGCCCAGCTGCAGCATCCAGCTAGCCAAAAGTGTCTCTGGGGTAAAATTCCACAGATGCTGCTATTTGGTCAGGCAGCAAAGGCCAGACAAGCTCATGTTCGTCCCGGCCAGCTATATTGGTAATTATTTCAGTGGTAAATAGAGTTTTAGATTATAACATTATGTAAAACATGGACTATGTGATGTAAGATACTTTTTTAACTAGCTCAAGAAAGGGATGGGGTAATCAAGAAATTCTTTCCCCAGAGATGACAGCAACAGAACACGAAAAGCCCCAAGGGAAGAATTCTTGCGTCCTTATTGGAAAAGACCAACTTTCTTCCACCTCCTTCCCGACTTAAAGGAGCCAACAGGGTTAAGGGGGAGAACTTGACAATAAGCAGAGAACACCCTTTGTTTGAAAAGAATTTATGCATCATGTATGAGATATATGAATATGCAACAGGCTATTGCTTTTAAGGGCTAATCCTTTGTTAGCCTGTGTACTTTCGGGGCATAATTGCCCAGGAGGCACCAGGACTGTCTGTATGTTTTTGTTTTTATTGTCCTTTACTGTTCTAACTCTGATTGTCCAAATGCTTATTATTCTAACTTCTATTACAATCTAAATAACTATTTTATTGCTACTAAACTGTTAAAATTTAAAAAGAAGGGATTGTTGTTTTTCTCAGTGTGCTTTGAAAGCTGGGAAGACTCTTCATTCATCATCTCCAGAGCAAACTGCCCTTGGCCAGAACACTGGCTCGTTTTGGTACATCTGTGACACTTCTAGTTGAGGCAGAAAGGGCAATGGCATTTGAAGGCAAAACCAAAGGAAGAATGGAGCAGCCCAAACATCTTGCGCAGATGCAGGCCTTTAGCTGTGACTGAAGAGCATTGGGGTTGCTGCCACTTGGAATTGTATCCCTAAATGCAATAATCTCTTTGGCTGGAGGAGAGCCTTGCGCAAGTGAGAAAGCAGAAAGATCAGAGAGGGTGCTCGGGAAGGTCTCCTGTGGCACAGAGCTGTCAGCGCCTGTGAGGTGAGAGCAGGCCCGGCCTTGCCTGGGCTGGAGCCCCAGCAGAGCCCCGGCAGAGGCCGGAGCAGCCTGAGCCCCGGCAGAGGCAGGCTGGAAGGAGGCCCTTGGAGCTGCAAGAGGCAGCAGCCGGGCCCTGGGTGCCTCTTGCTGGGAGTGGGCGAATCCTCCGCTCTCAGAGCCCAGGTGGCAGCTGGCTGCTCCCGAGGGGAAGCGCAGCCATGCTGGGCACAGCCCAGCCTGGAGGCATTGGCCGTCTGGAGTGTGCCCAGGAGCAGGGAAAGGCCAAGGGCAGCCGCGGGCCGCTGGGCTGCCTGAGGATTCCTCCTCTTCTGCCGGCTGCCCTGCAACTCCTGGCAAAGGCCAGCAGTGTGTGCAGCACTCTGGGCACCGGGGCAGGGAGCCGGGCTGCTCGGCAGGCTGGAGCACAGGGCAGCTCCTTCAGGCCCGGCACTTGTGCCAGGAGAAGCGAGGCCAGCATGAGGCAGGGACAGCTTGGCAGGGCCCATCTGCAGGAGCCAGAGCCTCACGCAGCTCTGGGAGGAAGCGCCTGCAATCCTGCAGTTCTGCTCTGAGCCAGAGCAAAGGTGTGAGATGCAGAGTGATTGGCAGAAATATTCAGGCCCACCAGGCCAGCCTGCTTTGTGCTCTCTGGCACACAGCAAGCGCTGTGCAATGCAGCTCTGAGCTGCTGGGAGAGAGGCAGTCAGGGATGTGCCTGAGGTGTGTCAAGGGGTTAGCTGAAAATGTAATTAGGATAATTGAAAAGTGCAGATGGGTCGAGGGGCCAGCTGGGAATACAATTGGGATGGTAGGAGACTGCATATTTTAGTTAAGATTTTAAAATGAGGTAAGAAACTAAGTTGGTAATACAGCTAGAAGAAATCACATACCTTAGTTAAAGAATACCAAATATATTAAGAACATAAAGCTAGGAGTGATAGGGATAGAGGAAGCAATTGTGAAGAAGCAGAGACCATAGAAATACCTTGCCTTAAGAATAACTGAACAGTTAGGAGAGGCTTGGACCATGGGCAGGTCCAAAGGTCTTCCCAGCTGGCCATGGGAAAGAGTTCATCATGAGGAAGACGGCTTTCTTCCTCCCATACAACCACTCCCTCATTTCAAAATCCCACCAACCCAGTTAAGGGAGTACAATTGCACAGCTGTAATAGATATTCAGCTGATAAAAAAGCGAAGCAGGCAGGTAAGAATTATGTATTATGGGTCCTTAGAAACCTAATGTAAAACCTTTTCTGTAGAAATAGAGAGCAGGAGTCTGCAGCTCCTTGCACGTGTCTTTGAAAACTAGTTCACATGTGTCCAGCGCTGCAATAAATACCCTTCTTTTCTACTATAATTAGTTGAAGAGTCATCTGTCCATGCTTCAAGGGTTATGGTGGAGTAGTGAACTGATTTGGAAGGGAGCAGAAGAGTTTCAGCAGGCAATTTTTGGAAGAGATGGAAGGCTCTTGTGACTGAAGGGAAAGCTATTTGGAATAGAGTAATGATCCCAAAGTCCATACAATTGTATCTTTCTGTCTGAATTTAAATCAGAATGCTTATAGATAGCTTCATGCAATTTGTCTACAAATTTATCAAAGTCTTCATTCTTTCTTTGATAGATCTGTGTAAAAGATTTAGTGTGTAACCCATCTGGAAGTGCAAGGACAGCATTATATGCTAGTTGTTGGCTCATCTGCAAGACTTGATCAATGCTCTGAGCCTGGGCAGTGGCAGTAGCCCAGCGCCCCTTGCCAAGTAACTGTTGTGCTGTTAAACCATACAGAGGATCACCCTGCACTCCAGGTCTTGCTGCTTCTTGAGCACACTTTTCCTCCCAGCTTTTATGAAACATCACCTGCTGATAGGGTGGCATTCTAAGTCATATCATGGTATGCACATCAGCTGGAATTAATGTGTTAGATGGAAAAATATACTGCAGAAGTGACTGTGCAAGTTGGGATTTTCAACTAAATTGTGAAACTGCCACTCTCAACTTTTCTAAAATCTTCCAATCGAAAGGTTTTCAACCTCTACTTGCAGCATTAGTTACTACAGGAAAAGCTTCTACATCATTGGAGAGAAAAGTCCCTTCTACAATAGCTTCTGGAATAACTTTTTTCTACTTTCATTTCTGAGCTGCTTCTATTTCAGGGTCACATTCCAATTCTAATTCCACATTCTTTGCAGCATGAGAGGGAAGATTTTGTTTAACTGGCTCGAATGCTGGCTCAGAGACAGAATGGCGGAGTTTTTGCAAGACAATGGCCATATTCAGCCGATGCACAATCCAGCCTGCTTGTAATAATGGACAATGTACACCTTCACAAAGAACGAATTATGGACATGTTCAGAATTGGGGTCGGTATATCCTTGAAAAAGATACAAGAAGAAGAGTCATCAGGACTCAGCAAGTTTGTCAGCAAGCTTGGCAAAGTGAGACATGGGTGGGCCAGACAACCACAGCAAGATGCATAAAAAATTAGATGATCCAATCAGAATTCTAATTAAGATGTGTGAACACCTAGGATTAACCAATCATGTATTAGCTAGAGACGTGTGGATAGCAGAGACTTTTTTTAAACAGAGTCTTTTAAAGGATAATAAATTTGGCTTCACTAGATCATATTGTTTACGGTGTGATGTCCCAGAACCTCCACGCCCTGCAGCCTGTTCCCGCAGGAGGCTCTGGTGAGCCCCTTCCAGGATGCTCCGCTGTGCACGCAGCCCTTCTCCTGCCCGCCCAAAACGCTCCTGGGACAGCAGGACACAAGCTGGCCGGCTCTGGGCTCAGCACATCCCAAACAGAAGGGCAGGAAGACGCAGCGGCTGTTTTGCAGCCCTGCCCAAGAGAGGTGGGAAGGGTCTCCTCCCTCTGGTCTCACTTGGTTGGGTTTCTGACTGGGCCTGAGGCAGGGGCTGCCATTGCTCACTGTGGGGAGACCAGAGTTGCCAGAAGCACACCGAAGGTGCAGGCACTGCCTGACAGCGCTGCAGCCACTGGGACCGTCGCGCCTCCGAGTCTCAGCCACTCCCTGCTGCTGCTGCTGCTGCTTTTAGGCACACCCAGAGCTCACTGTTAGGCCACGACGCTCTCTGCTTCTGCCCTCTTCCTGTCCCTGTGTAGGGATGGAGCACTGCTGTGCTTTCAGGAAGCTCTCTGTGAAACCTTCCAGCATTGCTTTGCCCTTGGTGGATGCCTGCCATGGAATCCCGCACAGCTGGGTTCACAGCATTTTCAAGCTGGCTCTTCTAAAACCCAGGGTCCTTGTCCCCTTCAGTGTGCTCAGCACGCCCTTTAACTCCACGGTGCTGTGCAGCTGGAGCAGCAGGACAGGCACCTTTGCAGCCTGACTGCCCTTGTTCCTCTCTGCCCATGCCCGGAACACAGCAGACAGGAGAAGGGCAGCAGGGCCCTGCGTGTCCCCAGGCTCAGGATTTGCGTCGCTTCAGCTACATGGAGACACGGGTCAAGTGAAAAACCCAAACTGTTCATTAAGGGAAAGCGAAGGTAAGGGGTGAGCTGGGAGGCAGAAAAGGGGATGGGCAGGGCCTGAGGGCTGCAGGGAGGGGGCTGCCAACAGGGAGAGAGATGGCAGGAGCTGCTGGAGCTTCCCACAGGCTCAGCTCTGAGCAGCCAGAGCCGTGCCTGGAGCTCCAGCTGGTCCGTCCTGTTCTGCAGGTGCTCCCATCTTCAATGGGCACTTGAAATCGTTGATGGACTCTGGTACATCTGATCCATCAGACAAAGTCCTGCAGATCTTCCTTCAAAGATCAGCTGAAGCAGTTTGCTCAGGCACGATGGACTCTCATCTTCCTTCAGGGTTTGAAGAGCTGGAAGAGAGAGGAACAGAGCCAAGGTCAGAGGCCAGATTGAGGAAATCCAAGGAAAGCCTCCTGCCAGGGCCATCCCAGCCGGCTGCAGCAGCCCGGGCGCGGCTCTCACTGTAGCCGGGCAGCAGCTGGGCCGGGGACAGGGAGGGGCGCGGGGCTGCTGGCTCACCCATGAACCTGAGGGCTGCCTCTCGCAGGGTCCTCTGTGGGCTCTTGGCTGCTCGGCTCTCGTCCTGCAGCAGCTGTGGGGAGCGCCAGCAGGGAATGCTCGGCACAGGCTCAGCCCCTCGGCCGGGCTCTCCCTCCCCCAGCACAGGGCGAGCCGGCCGGCACGGCCCAGGGCAGGGAGCAGCAGGGTGGGCGCAGGCTGGCGGGCCCTGCTGCGGTGCTGGGCAGGGCCACAGCTGCCGGCCCCCTGCACCGAGCACCGGGGCAGGGCTCGAGCTCCCGGGCTGTCCTTACCAGGCTCTCAGCAAACTTAATCCGCCACGCCTTCATCAGCAGCTCCTCAAGGTCCCTCCTCCTCAGGAAGCGTGCCGCACAAAGCAGGGCTTGGAAAGAGGCCTGGAGAGCGGCAGAGAGCTGCAGCTGGCACCAGAGCCTAGGGCACAGGACTTGTGTCGCTGTGCCACGGCCATGGGGAGGCTGGAGCTGTGCCAGGGCAGAAGGCGGCCAAGGCCCCTGCCAGGGTTGTGGCACCGTCACACAAAACCTCACCTTGGCCACGTGCAGGTTCTCATCGTGCCAGCGCAAGAATAGAGGGAGCAGGCTCTGGTTCACAAATGTCGTGAGAAGCTCTTCCCCCTCTTCCACTACCAGCTCCATCACCTTGCAAAAGAGCTGAATGGAGAGCAGCTGCACGTGGCTGTTGTCCTGGAAGGAAAGGAAAAGACCTCAGCACCAGCTACTCCAGGCCCGTTGACGCAAAGGCCCAGAACTGCACAGAGCACAGTTTCCAGGTAGCATCCAGTGCCCTTGGCTGGGGGCACAGAGCCTTACGTTCTCAAAATGTGGCAGGAGGGACTCAGCCAGCTTCAGGGTGGTGACACTGGGTAGCAGGAGGTCATTGTCCTGGAGCACATGTGTGAGCACACAGAGGCTCATCCAGACCACCTCTGCATCTGGATCAGCCAGCTGCTCCACCAGGTGTGGATAGAGGCAGCATATTCCTCCGGCCTGTGCGCAAGACCAGGCTGTGCTGTGAAGCCGTGAATGGCCGCAGCACCAACAGCTGCTTGGGGCACTGGGGCAGCTGAAGCAGGAGGCAGGAGAGTTGGGAGCAGCTGCCTCTGCTGCCAAAGGCCAGCCAAGCCCAGAGGTCTGCGTTGCCCAGCCCCACACTGCCAGCGTGGCTTCAGCCACTGCCCCCTTCTCACCAGCGAGGGCTCCTTGCTGAGCACCACGAGGCCTCTGAGCGCCAGGCGCAGCCTGTCCCTGCACTGGCTCAGCAGGTGCCTGGATACCACCAGCAGGGCACTGGGACCATGTTTGCTCAGGTCCAGACACTCCAGGAGCTGAAAGGCACAGGGCAGTGACGGTGGAGCTGGCCGGCAGGAGCCCGGAGCCTCACAGGGCTGGGCCAAAGCAGCAGCAGTGGGTGCGGGCAGCCTCCCAGGCGGCTGCAGCTACGAGAGGCCTGAGAGCTGGCAGGCAGCTCAGCCAGGCAGCGCTGGCCATCAGGCTCACCTCCACAAAGAACGCCAGGGCAGGCAGATCCCAGCAGGGCTGCTTCCCGACGAGCAGGCTGAGCAGGTGTGAGGCCATGTGGGGACACAACGGGCTCAAGCCACGGCGCATCTCCCTGGCAGGGGAAAAGGCACCAAGGCTTTGAGCCGGGTGGGCAGACCTCTCCCAGGCGTGGTCTCACAGAGGTGTGATCTTTCCCCAGCACTCTGCAAGGGGACATGGGGCCCTTGGGAGGCAGCTGCTGCTGGGCATCCTCCTCTCCCAGCCTTTTCCAGTCTGCTCGGCCCTCCATCGCTGACAAGGCCCTCTCGCTTACAGCGCCAGGGACTGTGTGGGGCACTCTGGGCAGGGGGCACAAATGCTGACGGTGGCGGTGGGGAGTAGGGGATCTCACCTGGCCAGCAGACCCGCTGCATAGTGCTGGGTGTCGGCACAGAGCAGCTTCTCCCAGACCCGCTTGTTCTCCAGAGCCACCAGCTTCTTGTCAAAGCCCAGGCGGGAGAGCAGAGCCTTCATGGTCTGCACTGCAAACCTGCGTGCCGAGCAAAGGCCAGGTCACTCTGGGAGTGCTGGCCCTGGCCATGAGGGCGTCGGAAGGACAGGGAGACTGGCACCTGTGGGGATGGCAGGGAAGGCCGTGTTCTTCTTGGCAAGCTCTCCAGAATCTCCCAGTTTCAACATCCCCTGGCATCTGCTCTGTGGTGGTGAAAATTTGCAATAGCAGAGCCACAAACAGTTGGGGAGAATGAAGCAGAATGGCACAGTGCCACTCACACATGGGGGCAATCCTCCAAAGCACCAGAGTTGCCTGCAAGAGCCAAAGCAGCCCGAGGCAGCGTTCAGTGCCAGGGTGTCCATGAGGCAGGGCCCGAAGGGAGACGCAGGGGGAGCACGCGGCCTGCTGCCCCTGAGCCTGCCCCTAGGCCAGCTTTGAGCCCAGGCACGGAGCTGCAGGCTAGGGAGAGCAGGGAGAGCTGCTAGAGAGGCAACCAGGAGGGCGAGCAAAGATCAGCTCCAGAAACTCACAGCCAGGGCAAAGACAGCCTTGTCTCCACAGGAGAAGCTGCTATAGGGCGGCTGCTCCTCCATGGCAGAGAGCAGCGCTGGAAGCACCTCCTGGGCGGCCACTCCGGATGTGCCGATGGCTCTCCACATCAGCATGGTGGCTCTGTGTGAGCAGAGCTGTGCGTCAGCACCGTGCCCCGTGTGGCTGCGTGGGGCCGGGTGACAGAGCCCCGGTGCCCTGAGGGGCAGGGAGGGAGCATGGCAGAGCCTCAGAAAACAGAGGGGCCCGAGGCTCCTGCAGCTCTCCACCTGTCTGGCAGAGCCCACTGGACAGGCTGTACAGGGTGAGGGGCCCTACGGGCTGGTGAGCACCGAGCTCTCGAGGCACTTGTGCTGCGTACCTGTCACACGTTGGGGCACAGCATAGGAGGCTCATCACCACTTGAACAGGGTGTTCCTCCGTCAGGCTCAGAATCTCCATCTGCAGTCTGGCATCCATGGTGACACAGGACGCCAGTTTCCGGAGAATATCCCTGACCATGGCTTGCACCTGGAGGATGCAGCGTGGGGAAGACTTGGAGTGCTGTGCAAGACAGCAACTTGCCCAGCTTCCCCCAAGAAGTGCTTGCCTTCCCACCCCACTGTAATGGCCTCAATTGCTGAGGGGGTTCAGCGGATGTAGCTTGAGGAGCCACGTGATCCTGGGAGGCCTTTAGCCCTGGCCCCATGTTGCTTAGCTGTGGAGAGCTTTGTTCAAACACGGCTTATAGAAAAAGGCCATGATCACATACAGCTGGTTGAAAAGTAAAAGGCAGCTGTAAGAAGCAAGTTCTCAGGCTTTTCCTTAAAAACAATAAATACCTTGTCCTTGGCTAAGGTATTAGAAAAACATGGTGGAAAACATGGAGTCCTTGAAGAGTGCTCAATAACAAGTCAACAGCAGGATGAGAAAAACAAGTATTAGCCTCAACAAGAAACCACAGGTATTGACAGCAAAGGAGGGGTTGGCGTGTAATCTGTAACCAATGATGAGCCTGGGTTTTGCAATATGTATGAACTTCATTAACACTACTGTAAAAGTGTGTAAGCTGGATCAATAAATCTGAGATCAATGCTCATCAATCGGATGTGTGCTCGTTCTCCCTTCACTTTTGTCACTTTACCTGCTGTGGAGAAGCAGAATGCTCCTGGAAAACTTCCAGAGTGGGTGCAGGAGCCACAGTCAGTGATGGCATGGCCTGAGTGTCTGGCATGCCCTGAGCCTGGGTGTGGGTGATGGCCATGCCCTCAGTCAGGGCCATGCCAGCCTCCGCCCTGTCCTGGGCCGTGTCCTGCTCAGAGGCTGCTGCGAGCTCCAAGGACGCTGAGATGGCAGCAGCCTCTGCCCGCAGCTGGCCAGGCCTGGAGTCGGGCTGGGCCGTGCCCTCGGTGCCGGTGTCACCGGTCTTTGTGCGGCCCAGGTGCAGAAACCTCCGCAGTGCCTGCAGAAAAAGGAAGGGAGGGAAGGGAGAGACGTTCCATGGCCTGCTCCAAGCGCAGGGATCAGCCGAGCACCACCAGTAGGGCTGGCCCAGGTGGGGATGGTGCAGGTACCTGCGCTGCTCTGTGGAAGCGGCCACGGGCGGGCTTCTGCTCTTGAGTTGGGTCCCTGGCAGCATCTGTTGAAGAGCAAGCACAGCCAGAGGTGAGGGGCTGCGGGAGAGGCTGGAGAACACAGCCCAGCCGTGTGCTCCCAAGGCAGGGACAGCCCCACGGGAGCCCAGGGAATGGAGCACGGCCATTCGGGGGTGCAGCCCTGGTCTCTCTCCCATCCCGTCCATGGGCATGTCCACAGGGATGGGATGGGATGGGATGGGATGGGATGGGATGGGATGGGATGGGATGGGATGGGATGGGATGGGATGGGATGGGATGGGATGGGATGGGATGGGATGGCGCCAAGCTAGCTGCGGGCACCGACCCTGTGGCCCAGCTCTGCCACTCACCCTCCTGTGGCAGGTCAAACGGCACCACCTCTTTGGTTTGATGTGCTGGGGCAGCTCCAAGGCCTTCTTCCTCCTCTTCCCCCCAGGCCACCTTGGGCACTTTCAGGGGTCTCTGCTCCATGTTAATGATGGGATTTGTGAGGGCACCTGCACAAGAGAAGCCTCGGGAAGGCCACAGGTCAACAAGTCCTGTGGTCTGGCCTCGAGGTCAGCTGCAGGAAAAACGCCTCCGAAAGGCTCCGGGTCAGACGGGAACGAGTGCGCTGTGCGGGGGCTCCTCACGGCACGGCTCTGTCCCGTTCTGCCCCATTGTGTGTCCCCAGCAACAGGAAAGCTTCTATCTCCCACGTGTCACAAAGGGCCCTTGGTCACCGGGTTCCGTTCCATGGCACAGAGACCGTGCTGCAGCGTGCCACCCAGGGCCCTTGCACACACTGCCTTCTGCCCTGGGGCTGCCCCCAGCCCAGCCAAAGTGGCCCAGGCTGGAAGGAATGCCTGGCCCCAGGTGTGTGAGACAGCCCGACAGGATCTTTAGGGAAGGGCTCAGACCATCAGCAAACGCTGCCCGGCTCTGCGGGCTCAGTCCTATCCCCATATCTTTCGCTGAGAGCATTTGAATTTTTATATGAGAATCATTTGAAGGGAGGGGATTTACATTTTCCATTTCAGAGAAGCCTTCTGCCTTCATTAGCCGACACCTCTCTCTTCAAACCAAGACAATTGTTTATCATCTTGCAGATGCGCAGTTGCTGGGGAGCCCCATTTTACACCAGGGACCTGGAGAACCATTCCCAGCAATTGGGAAAATCCTAGGTGCTCCATCCACCCATAGATGAGGTCTCCAAATGTGCCCCGAAATTTGGTCCGGCTCTTAGAGGCCTAAAAGAGCAAGTCCAAGTGACTTGATGATATTTTTCGGCCCAGAAAGCCCCGCAGCTGATGGCACACTTCACAATCAGCAGGGGACACAGCTAGGCCAAAGCCCAGAGCTCTGCTGGGAGACTTTCTCCTCAAATACCCTTCAGACAAACCTCCCTGCAAGCCAGTTGGGAACGTTTCTTCAAATGATACGTTTCTGGCACACGACTATACAGGGTTATGGGAAAGATTCTAAACCAGCTGCTCTGGAGTCAAAGAGCCAGCACTAAGAGTCCTTGTCATCTCTTTGTAGCTAAATCCCACTTTGGGGGATTTGAGGGAGTTTGGAATGAGCTAGAGAGCAGACCTCTGAGTGTTTTAGATGATGCCATTGCTTTTTCTTCTCTTCTACACAGACAGGAAGTGTGAGTTTGGCTCACATCTCCACCGCGTGGCTCACAAGGCCGCAAGACTTGTACTTACGAGAGCTTTGAAGGGTTGCTTGGCCAAGAAGACACTGCCAACAAGGATATTTATGTTTTGCAGCCAATCCTTCAATATTTCGTCTTAGAGGCTCATGCTACAGTGTAAGCTTCCTTAGCCAATCATGTTATGACACACAAACCTACAGCAGTGCATCCTAAGCTCCTTGGTTACCATTGTAACTACTTTTATTTTTTTCTAGATCTTCAGCCCTAAAACTCTAAACTTTCCTCCACTTCAACCTTCCTCCCCGTCTCTCTGCTATAATAAACTAGAAATCCACATTCTCGCTTCTAGCACCTAAGTTTGGAAGCCCTGTCCAAGGTCTCCGATCAAATCCTGTGTTTAATTCTAAGCTTTGCTGACAAGACCAAAGGTCTGAGATTTCCCTGCATTTGGGTTTCCAACAACACTGATGCTGTTAGTTCCACAGTGCCCAGGATCCCTCTTGCAAGTCAATTCTGGCAGGAACAAGACGGCTGCGGGGGGGCTGCTTGTGGCCTCTGACAGCCCATTGCTCAGGGCTTGCCAGCGCCCCAGCCCCTCAGGCTCTGCCCCAGCCCGGCCAAGCTGCCCGGCAGCAGCGCCGCAGCCCCACAGCAGCTCCAGAGCAGCCCCATCCAGAGGCACCTGGGAGCCCTCAGCAAGGCAGCCAGCAGCACACGGGCACGAGGATACAGAGGGTGGTTCCTTCCTGGCACAGGGCTTGTGGCCATCTCCAGGCACCGCTCTCACAGGGATCCCTGCAGCCCCGGCCCCTGCCCACCCGCTCTGTCACCAGCACAAAGGCTTCAGCAGTACCACCACAGGCCAAGGGGCTTCTGGCCATTTTCCCTTGCCCACTGCACGCCTGGGCAGCTTGCTGAGCCAGGGTACCCTTCTCCCACTCTTCCCCTATGACCTGCAGACCCTGGGTAGCAAAAGAAAGCTCCTGGGAGTCTGTGTATTATAACACACTCTATTATTCATATATTAAAGAAAAAAAAAAAAAAAAAACAAAAAGAAGCAAAGAACATTCTTAAAGAAATGGAAAATTCCAGCTGGCTCCGGTGGCCCCAGCAGACAGAGCCTCTGGCATCAGCTCTCTGCAGAGCTGCAGCAGCGCAGCCAGCCGAGCCCCGCCAGACGAGGCCGTGTCCTCCATGCCCTGCGGAGCTGATCTTGCAGCCTCTGGAAGAGGGAATATCGCTCACTCTGCAGTGCCTGGAGGACATACAGTGTTTCTAGTGCCACATCCGACACGCCACTGCTGATGTCCTCTGTCAGGGGTTCAAGGGCTGCAAGAGAGAGGGACAGAGCCATGGTCAGATCCCGGATCTGCGGGGAGCCCAGGAGAGCCCCCTGCCAGGGCCATCCCAGCCGGCTCTAGCCATGGCCAGGAGGGAGCAGGGACCAAGGGCACCGGCGCGAATCTGCTGGCCACGAATCCCCAAGGTGGCCCTGAAATCTCTGTGGGCTCTGCCCACGCCGCCCCATGTCCACAAAGGGAGCAGAGCCCTCCGCAGCCGGGGCAGGGCTTGCAACTCCCCCGGCTGCCCCCGCTGTCAGCCCGCTGCCCTCACTCACCAGTGCAGATCAGCTGCAGCTCTTCCTTCTTCCCCCTCAGGTGCCGCCCGGCCATGCCTGTGAACACAGAGCCTGTCACGGCCCCAGCGGCACAGCTCCCTGCCAGCGGCGCTGCCGGCGCTGAGGCCACACGGGCTGCTGGACCGGCAGGGCTCAGCCCGGCCCTTGCCGCACGCTGCCGGCCCAGGGCACGGCTGCCAGAGGGCGGCAGCAGCAATGCCCAGGCCAGGCGGGGCTCCAAAGCGCCCCAGGGCCCGGCTGGCGCTGCCGGGGCAGCAGGCGGGGCTGGGGCCGAGCTGCGCCGGGCCGGGGAGGGGAAGGGCAGCCCGGGCTCGTGGCTCACCCATGAACCTGATGGCCGCTGCTCGCAGGGACTCCTGTGGGCTCTGCAGGTAGGGCAGGGCCCGGCGCAGGTGCTCGGCCGCTCGGCTCCTGTCCTCTGCCAGCTGCAGAGAGCGGCAGGAGGGAAGGGTGGGCGCGGGCTCAGCCCCGGCCTCCCGTGCCCGCACAGCCCTGAGGCGCGGCCAGCAGCCGCTGCCCGAGGGCTCCCGAGGGGAGGGGGCAGAGGGCCGGCTGCTGCCCGGGGAGCCTCGGTGCCGCCCCGCAGCTCTGCCAGGCCGGGGCTCCATGGGCACCCGGCTCGGGCCCACGGGAGCCTGGAGAAGAGCCCGCGCGGCCTCTGCGTGCAGCACCGGGCAGGGGCACAGCTGCCAGCCCTGCACACTGAGCACCGCGCTCAGGGGACTTCTCCGGGCTGAGGCTGGGGCTCGCAGGCTGTCCTTACCAGACACTCGCTGAACTTCCACTGCCTCTTCACAGCAGCAACGGCAGCGCAGGGGGTGTCGGCCCGGCCCAGCCGGGGCTCCCGGCCAGGAGCAGCAGCAGCGCCGGCCCCTTCCCGCCTGCCCCTGCCTCGGCTTCCAAGGGCTTTTTCCAGCTTAATTCGGGAGCAGAGCAGCCAGCAGCCACACACAGCCCTGACTGCTCAGGGCCCGCCTGTGCTGCCCTGAGGCAGCCCTCAGAGGAAGAAAGGATCGGGTTCCAGCACTGTTTTCAGCGCTCTTTTACTCACCCTGAGCTGACAGCAGGAGGCTGCTGCTGCCTCTGCCTTGGCAATTGGAGATCACGCCTGCTCTTGGCCCTCTTGTGCTTGCCACCTGAATTTTATCAGTACAACTGCACTTCCCTCTTTCAGTCACTGCTGCCCACTGTGCTTTTGTGATGGTCAACTCAGTGTTTTTGTCAGAGGCATCATGATTAGCAGAGACTCAAATGCTCACAAGTCCTTGATTACTAAGTCGAGGGGAATGAAAGCCTCACAGATCACATTTGCAGCACTCAAACACCACTCTGCTGCTGGTGCTGTTGAAATAGAATCAACCTACAGAGACCATCATAGAAATTGCCTCTGGAGTGGCAAATCAAATGAAAAAATCCACCAGGAGAACGAAAAAACAGAACTTGACTGCCTTCATTGCTTCCTCGGAGCAGCAGAAAATGGAGATGCCCAGAGGTATTTTGCACTGCTGCTGATCCCACTTGGAGCCCAGCCCTCTGCAGAGTCCCAGCAGGAACCCGAGCCCAGCCCAGGGAGCTCCCAGAGTGTCCTGGAGATTCTCTCTGCATTCGGTCAGGCTTGCATTCCCCAGCAAGTCCCCAACAAAACCTCCTGTTCTCTTGGGTTAGAACAGGCACAATGAAAAACTCAGCAATGGCACAACTGCCCAGCCCACAAGGAAAAGAAAGGACAAGTTGTCAAGGAATGCAAACATTTGTCTTGCTTTGCTGCAGAAGTCGTGCTGCACTCACAGTGTGGAAAGCCAAGAGAAGCTGCAGTTGGGGGCACCTCTTGTGACAGAAGCTGCACCTCGTTCTCCAGGAAAGGTTCTTGAAAAGGGCAGACAGGACTGTGGAGAAGATTCCTGGGGAAGCGAAACAGCTTTCCAGAGGTGAAATGAAAATGGAAAGGAACAATCGGAGATGTTTTCCTCTATTTACTTCTGTGCTCCCCTTTTCCATGTTGCACTGCTTCTCCATGCCATGAATTCCAAATGCATCTCACCACTCAGATTGGTGACTTAGCGAGTTTTAGACACTGTAAAATACCATGAGCTACACACAGTTTGCCTTGCCTTGGTTTTGTTGGAAAGCAATGCTGGAGCCATCAGTGCAGCACTTGGGTCGGGCACGAATCCTGCAGGCAGGGAATGTGCCCTGTCAGTATCTGAGCCTCAGCAGGGACAATGCAGAGCAGCGAGCGAGGGATTTGCTGTGCCCTGTGCAGGAGTCAGGACTCTGGATCTGGGCTCAGCACGGCGAAGTTCCCGTGTTTGGACAGACTCAGGGGCTGCCGCGAGGGCAGCAAATGGGAGAGTTCCTGGCTGGGAGAGGCCCCAGCAGAGGAGGGGATCTTGTCCCTCCTCGAGGCCCCTTTGAAGTGGAGGTTTTCTCTTTTGAGGGTTTTTTGGGGGGGATCCCACCACTGCAAGGGTGTCTTTCCCTTCCCATTTTAGGGTGTTTGTGGGGCCACAGCCACACAAGTGCTTTTCAAGGGGGGATCATGACAGCTTTAATTGGCATTTTTATGGGGCCCCCACTCCAAGCCCCTGTAGGGGATGTTTTGCCTCCCAGGGTGGATTTTTGGGGTTCTCTCTACCATCGCCGCTTTAAGGGCCCCCACTATGGTTGGGTCCCATTATAAGTCCCCTTAAAAGGGCAACACCACTCCTGTTGATTCGGACAGTGGAGCCTGGGAGGGGGAGTTGGAGATCCTGGGAATGTTGGGGGTCCCAAGCGGGTTTGGGGGTCCCGGGAGGGTTTGAGAGTCCCTGGGTGACGGCAATGGGGACTCAGTGCTGGGTATAAACTGTTGTGAGGGGTTCCTGGGGAGGTTTTGTGTATACCAGGGATCTTGGGGGGTCATGGTGGATTTTTGGGGGTTCCCAAGGAGGGGTTTTCGGGCGTCCAAAGGGGGGATTAGGCAATGCCAGGGGGAACCCAAGGCTGTTTTTGGGTACCTGCCAGTGACTGAGATGGGGATCCCGTGCCAGGTATGAACCTTCTCAGGGGCATCTGGAGGGATGTTGGGGGACCTCCTGTGGGAATTTTGATGTCCTGGGAAAGTTTGGAGGGATCTGTATGGGGTTTTGTGGTGTTGGGGAGCTTTTGGAGAGCCCAGGGATGATTTTGGGGTGTTCCAGGGGGTCTGGGGGTCCCAGGAGGTTTTGGGGGTACCTTGGCAATGCCGGTGACAGAGCTGGGACCCCGTGCTGGGAATGAGCCCCCTCACTGAGCACAGGCAGCGTCAGCGTGTTCAGGGGGATCCTGGGGGCCAGGGGGGTCACCCCAACCCCCAGGGGACCCCAAATGCAAAGGGACCCCCGAACTCCCCTCAGCGCTGGATCTGCTGCAGGCAAGGGGCACCAGCACTCAGCCCCCAGCCCCACCATCACAGGAGGGCTGAGGAAGAAATCTGGGGGGGGGGGGGGGCACGGACAGGTGGAGGGGCCCCTAAAGTCCTGGGAATGGGGGAACACAGGAGAACTCCCAGGAATCCCCAAGTGCGGCTTATGGGGGACCCAGGAGGAGTTTGGCGGGGGGCTGGGTGGGACATGGGGGACCCCCAGAAGTCTTGGGAGGGGGGAAGAACAGAGTGACCCCCAGGAAGGGTTTGGGGGAAAGCGGATTGGAGCCTCCAGACGCCGAATCCGATGAGGAGAACAACGCCGATGGCAGCGCGGACAGACACAGGGAGCACCAGGGTGAGATTCCCGCTGGATTCCGGCTCTGGGAAGCACGGCATGGTGAGGCGGGGAGGGGAACCCCCATCCCGCTGCTCCACATTCCCAAAGGGAGGAATAGGGGTCAGGGGGTCTCTGGGTCAAAGAAAAGGGGGCTCTGGGGGCTGGGAAAGGGGGGATGGCCGGGAAGGGGGTGCGCGGGTTGTTGGTGCCGGATGAGGGGGGGCAGGGTGGAACCCATGCCCGGGAATGGGGGTGCGGGGGGATGGCGGCGCTAAGAAATGGGGGTTCCGGGGCCCCTCGGTGCTCCAGAACGGGCGATCACAGAGTCCCTGTGCCGGGGGTCCCCCTCAGCTCTCGCCGCCCCCCGGGCCCCAGGAGCACCCCCAGCCCCAGTGCTGGAGCCATCGCGCTGCTCTGCTGCGGCCCCGGCCCCTGAGCCTCCTCCGGCCCCGCCATTGGCGCCGCTCTTTGCTGCCCGCCAATGGCGCCCCGAGTCTGCAGTGACGTCTCCCGTCGCCGGGCAAAGGGAGGCCTGGGGATGAGGGGCCCCGGACTGGCCGGGAATGGGGTCCGGGGGTCCCCGGGCTCATAGAAACGGGGGATCCAGGGGCTGCCAGAGGAGGATACCCAGGAAAGGGGGTGCAGGGGGTGTCGGGGCAGGATAAGGGGGTGCAGGGGGTCCTGCAGCTGGGGAAGGAGATGCGGGGGGTCCCAGTGCCCAGGAATGGGCATTCAAGGGGGTCCCCGGGAGGCTCCCCAAAGCCCCTCCCGTGGACAGCAGGAGCTGGCTCAGGAGCTCTGGGCAGAGCAAAGGGGGTGACTCCGGCTTGGGGGGCACACTGGGGACTCACACACGCTCCGGGGGGGACACGACCCCCGGGGACCCCCCCTCACTTTGTCCCGCCGGGGAGGCCGAGCCCCAGCCCGGGCAGACGAAGCCCCCGAACCCCGGCAGCATCCTGGGGGGGGGCGTGCGGGGCCGGGAGGGGCAGGATCCGGGAAAGGGCGGCGGCTGCCGGGGGCCGCGGGTGCCGGGGAACCGCGAACGCGGCGGCGGCGTCTGTGACAGCGGCGCGGCCTCAGCTGCCCGAGAACGCGGCCCTGGCTGGGTGTGCGCAGCCTGGGCTCCTGCAGGCGGCTGCACTGCGCGATTCACCACGGGAATTGTTCGCGGCGCATTAGTCTGCACAGAGAATTCCTACAACTGCAGAGCATTGGCCTCTGCAAAGTTCCTACACCTGCAGAGCATTGGCCTCTACAAAGAGATCATCAACGTGCATAGCATTGGCTTCTGCAAAAGGTTCCCGAATTTTATTTGAAGGTAAAGATCGACTCAAGTTGAATTTCTTGGTTTTGTCTCATCTGCACTCTGAGAGAGAATGCCAAAGGGAAATACAGGATGGGATAGTGCCCATCCTCTGGTGCAGCAGTTCAGTGGTTTGCCCAGCTGAGTGGATGAACAGTATATGCTATACTGATTGTGCTTTTTTTTCCGCACTGAAGAAATGGAACATTTTCTAAATGTACTCCTCTATACATTTTTCCCTATAGTGATTGCTTAAACTACTTAAAGGTGAACAAGTTCTGTTCAAGTTTCAGTGGGTTGTTATCATCGGGTTATTAAAATTATTAGGGAGATGCCTCTGAATTGCTGCAGCAACCTGGCTGCCCTCAGCTGACATTCTGGCCAGAAGCCTTGTGAGCACACTAAAGAACCCACACAACAGGAATTCCATCCTTGGGGAGGGAAAGTGTTTCCCTATGTCAGGTTGCACAAAGCTCCTGCTCTTGGATAATTCCTGGGATGGCACATCCACTTCTCTGGAAAAACAGTTTCAGTTTTGTTCCACTCTCATCACTGTAAAATATTTCCTCCTTCTAACAAATGTAAATCCCACCTCATTCACTTTAGACATATTGACCCTTGTTCTGCCACTGCAAGATTTGGGAGAAAATACCTTTGACCACTGTTTTTCCATTTTCACAAACCTTGGAGAGGACCCAAACATCTCCCAAGATGGTGTTTGGAGGCCTCATCACATAACCAGCAGCGAGAGGCTGCGGGCTCTGGCCTCAGTGGGGTGGAGAAGGAGAACAGAACAGGAGTAGCCTGGCAGGGCTGAAGGGTGGTTTCAGAGAGGCTGGAGCTTTTCTTCCTAGAGGATATAAGCATGAGAAGGAAATAATGGCACCAAGGGCAGCTGGGCAGGCCCAGCCTGGGCAGCAGCAGAAAGGAATTTCCCTGCCAGGGCAGGGCTGCGGTGCAGCACGTCCCCAGCAGGAGCCTGGAGCAGCCCAAGGCTCTGTGTGGGCAGGCAGAGGCAGGCAGGAGGCAGAGCTGTCAGCAAAGGAAGGGCCCAGCCAGGTGGGGCAGCCGGGGGATGCCGACAGCCTGCAGGGACAGAGGCGCAGGGCAGGGACACCGTGGGACAGCCTGGGCTGCACAGGGCACAGGGATGGGCAGCAGCTGCAAGACAGCCCTGCCAGAGCCACCTTGGGCAGCACTTTGGCCATGGCTGCTGGGCCTGGGCCTGAGGCCACGAGGGGACAAGTGACCCTTGCAGGGCTGGGGCCTCATTGCCTCCTTGTCCCTGCTCAGCAGCCTGGCAGGGGCCGCCCCATGCTCCTGCCCTTAGCATTGCACATCCCCACATGCCAGTGCCCATCCCGGGAAGAGCCCTGAGCAAGGAGGGAGGGACAGGATCTGCCTGGTCAGGGGCTGGGGCTCAGGCCTCGGCCCTTTGCATTCCTCAAACACATGCAGGTGTGCTCAGCACCAGAGACACCTTTGCCTTGCTTGTCCTTGCCTGTCATCAGTGCTTCCAGGGTTCTGCTCTAGCTGGAACCTGGGCACATTTTCTCAGTCCTGTCCCTCGGTGGGACCCATTAAATCTTCTAGCATCTTCAGTGTTTCAATTGAACTTTGAGTTCTTGAGAAGTTTTGTAAACACACTCTGAGGGACTGAGTCTGATGCAAAGAGCACCAAAGCCCCAGAGGCTCATTAAAGTCCCTGTGCTGTGTCTGTGCTGCTGAGCTGGGCCGGGCTCCTGGCCCAGAGGCAGCTCCTGGCAAGGGCAGCGCTGCAGAGAGACAGCTCTGGCCAGGAGCAGCTCCTGTGCACAGCTCAGCAGGGCTGGGGCACTGCCAGGGCCCCTCAGGGACACCAGCAGGGCACAGACAGAGCTCACAGGGGCTCAGCACTGGCTGGGCTGTGGGATGGCCAGAGGGGGCTGTGTCACAGCAGCACCTCTGTGGCTGTGTCACAGAGGCACAGAGCAGCTGGGATGTCAGCAAGGGGCTGTGTGACAGCACAGAGTGGGCTGTGTGAGGTCACAGATGGGGCTGTGACATCCCAGAGTTTGTTGTGTGAGGTCACTGAGCAGCTACAGCATCATAGACGGAACTGTGTGAGATCACAAAACAGGCTGTGAGATCATGGCATGGCTGCATGACATCATAGAGCTGGCAGTGAGGTCAAAGTATGTGCTGTGACCTTACAGAGTGTCAGTATGACATCACAGAGAGGGTTTTGTGACATCACTGAGGGGGGTTGTTACATCACAGAGCTGGCTGTGACATCATAGAGTAGGATGTGAGGCCATAGAGCTTATCCTGCCATCACAGAAGGTGGCTCTGTGACATCAGGGAGTGGGCTGTGACAACACTGGGTGGCTGTGTAACTTCATAGAGCAGGCTGTGACATCACAGTAGAGATTGTGAAATCATAGAGTGACTTTCTGACATCACAGAGACTTCTGTGACGTCACAGAGCAGCTGTATCACATCATAGCGTGGCATCTCAGAGTTGGCTCTGGGACATCACAGGGATCTGTGTGACATCATGGGGGCTGTGTGACATCACATTTATCTGTGTGACATCACAGGGGCAGTGTGAGGTCACTGGGGAGGTCACTCTGCCCCAGGCCCCCTCACAGCTCCCCCCAGAGCAGTCAAACCCTGCTCTTGCACAGCAGGGTCCCCCCCTGTCCCCCCAGGTCCCCCCGGCCCCGCAGCCTCCCCCAGAGGATGTTCCACCCCAGAGCCTGACATGGGGACGGGGGGCCGGGGCCCTGGGGGTGGCACAGGGGAACAGGGACCCCCTGGCAGCGTCCCCGTGTCCCCCAGGGCCAGAGCCTGGGCCAGGGCTCCTTCACCCTGCTACCAACGAGGCCTTGAGAGCGCTGGAAAATCCCCAGCAAGGGAGCAGCAAAAACCAGATTGAATATTAAGGGACAGCAGCACAGACTTCCTTGGCAAGAGTCACTCTGCTCCTGACTGGACACTTCAGGCACACCAGGGAAACAAAGCAACAACAAAACCAATCAAAATCCAGGCAGTCAAACCAGAAATTAACTAAGAACTGTCGAAATTTGTGCACCTGAATGTGTGCCTAAAGGACAGTGAGGGCAAGGATAAAATGAATGCAGCCTAAAAGCTAAACACAACTCAAATTTAAGAGGCCTTGATTGATACCTTAGACTTCAGCATTTAGCAATAGAACAACACTTGAACAGTATTTAACCTTACGTATAACCTAGGACTTAATGATTTTACAGTGGAAAAACACTTCACAATATTCAGCTTAGCTGATAACGTATGTTAAACTTCACTACTTAGCAAAAGAAAAACTCTTAGCAGCATTTAACTTAGCTTACAGTTTGTGACTCACCCTTACCTACAGGCCTGACTGACTCAGCTGTCCAAGGCACTCCAACCCCTCAGAGAGCAGCATTTCTGCCACATTTCCCCAGCACAGGCACTCCTGTGTGCACACAGACACCAAGAGTCAGTGCAAGGCGCCTGTGAGCAATTCCCCTGAGGGCAGGCAATGCTCGCTGTGGATGCTTTGGCATCTCCCCAGCAAAGGGCAAAGGGTTGAGCCTGGAGGAGTGGGGGGATCAGCCCAGGCTCTGTGGTTGTTCAAGATCCCCGAGTGCAGCAAACGGGAGAGTTCACGGCTGGAGAGGCCCCACTCAGAGGGAGTCACTGGCCCAGGAGAGCTCCAAGGGCTCCTTTTGGAGCGCTGTTTGCAGGGCCCCAAGAGAGGGGCTCCAGTCCCAGCAATGGCTCATCCTGGCCACACTTGGCACCAGCAGCTTTCTTTGGCAGTGTGAGAACAGGGATGTTGTGCCCCTGAGGGAACAGAAACAGCTCCCAGGGCTGCTGCTAAAGGAACCAGGAGCTGGTTGGGCAGCAGCAGTGCCTGGAGCAGACAGTGTTTGTGATGAGCTGCAGAGGAGCTGAGCCCAGGGGCTGTTGGCCAAGGCCAAGGCCCAAGGATCATTTCTCAGCTGGCAGGGCAGCCTGAGAAGGGCAGGGGGGAACGCAGCCGCACAGGGCCATGGAACCAAGGGACCATTGTGACACTGTGGGGCCCTGTGAGACCAAGGGACCATTGTGACACTGTGGGGCCCTGTGAGACCAAGGGACCAGTGTGACACTCTGGGATCTCATGGAACCATGGAGACCATGGTGACATTGCTGGGTCTCATGGAACCAAGGGGACAGTACTGACACTGTGTGACTCCATGGAATGTAGGGATCATTGTGCCACTGAGAGGCCCCATCAAACCAAGGGTCCATTGTGACACTGAGGGGCCTCATGGAACTGTGGAGACCACTATGGCACTTTGGGGTGTCATGGAAACAAGGGGCCATTGTGACGCTGTGAGACCCCATGGAACCAAAGGTCCACTGTGACATTGCAAGGCCTCATGCAACCATGGAACCATGGAAAGACCATTAAGTCACTTCACAGCCTCATGGAACCAGGGAGCCATTGTGACACTGAGGGGACTCTTGGAATCCTGGAGACCACTGTGACACCATGAGGCCTCATGGAATAAGCAAAGCATTGTAACACTGGACACCATGAAACAAGAGGCCTTTGTGACACTGCAGGGCTTCAGGGAACCAAGGGGCCATTGTGACATTGCCAGGCCATCAGTGTTCCTGGGTCCCTGTGGTTCCATGAGGCCCCATGATGTCTCAAGGATCACTGGATAACAACAAGGCCCTGAGATATCCCAAAGGATCTTTGTTTCTAACTGGTCTCACTGAGTCACACGGGCCTCTGGATTCCATGAGGACCCACAGTGTCAGTGTCCCTTTGGTTCCATTTCGTCCTGTAGTGTCACGAGGATTCCTGGGAACCATGAGGCCCTGAGGTATCACAATGGATGGTTCCATGAAGCCCCAGAGTTTCACAGTCTCCTCTTGGTTCCATGGAAGCCCAGGGCCCCAAAGGAGTCTCTGGATTCCACAAGACCCTGGAGTGTCACACGGCCCCTGTAGTCCCATGAGGATTTGCAGTGTGCCAATGTCCCCAGGAGACACTGCAGTGTGCCAATGTCCCCAGGAGACCCTGCAGTGTGACAATGTCCACAGGAGGCCCTGCAGTGTCACAGAGGAGCAGCACAGGAGTGGGCAAAGCACCAGGGGAGGTTTGGCAGTGTTCCCGTGTCTGTGACACAACAGAGGTGGCAACATCCCCTCTCTATGATACCACAGTGGTTCAAGACCGAGCATTGCCCTGTCTGTGACACCACAGGGGTGGCAGCCACAGTGTTTCCCACTCTGTGACACCACGGTTCTGGCAGGACCATGTCCCCCCCTCTATGTGACACCACAGCAGTGACAATTCCAACGGTCCCCTCTCTGTCCCACCACAAGGATGGCAATTCCAATGTTCCCCTCTCTGTGACACCATAGCTGTGGTAGCTCTAAAATTCCACTCTCTGTGACACCACAGCAGTGGCTGCCCTAAATTCCATCTCTGTGACACCACAATAGTGAGAGCCACAATATTCTCCTCTCTATGACACCACAGTGGTTGCAGCCCCTGTGTTCCTGTCTCTGTGACAACACAGCTGTGCCACCCCTCTTCCCCCTCTCTGTGACACCACAGAGGTGGCACCCCCAGCATTCCCCTCTGTATGACACCAACACAGTGACAGACCAGATATTCCCCTCTCTATGAGAAAACAGTGCTGGCAGCACCAATGTTCCAATCTCTCTGACACCACATTGGTGGCACACCCAACTTTGCCCTGTCTATGAAAACACAGTAGTAGCAGCCCCAATGTTCCCCTCTCTGTGACACCACAGCAGCTGAAGCCACAACTTTCTCTCTTTGTGACACTGCAGCTGTGGAAGCCCCACGTCCCTCTCTCTCTGACACCACAGCAGTGGCAGCCCCAACCTTCCCCTGTCTGTGATACCACAGTAGTGGCAGCCCCAAAGTTCTCCCAGTGACACCACTGCTATGGCAGTCCCAATGTCCCCTTCTCTGTGGCACCGCAGCAGTGGAAGCCCCAAAGTTCCCCTCTCTATGACACTACAGGGGTGGCCGTCCAAAGTTCTACTCTCTATGGCAGCGCCGCAGTGGCAGTTCCAACATTCCCCTCTCTGTGACACCTTAACATTTGCAGCCCCAGTGTTTCCCTGTCAGTGACACCCCAGTGGTGGCAACCTCAACCTTCCCCTGTTTGTGACATGACAGCAGTGGCAATAACAATGTACCCCTGTCTATGACAGCAAAGCAATTGCATCCCCAGTGTTTCCCTGTCAGTGACACCACAGAGGTGGCACCCACAGCGTTCTCCTCTCTATGACAGCACCACAGTGGCAGCCCCAACATTCCCCTCTCTATGACTCCACAGGGGTGGCAGCCCCAAATGCTCCCCTGTCTGTGACACCACAGCAGGGACTCCCCCAACATTCCCCTCTCTGTGATACCACTGAGTTGGCAGTCCCAACATTGACTTCTGTATGACACCCCAGTGGTGGCAGCCCCAAGATTACCCTCTCTATGACAAAACAGGGGTGGCAGCCCCAAGGTTCCCCTGTCTTTGAGCCCACAAGGATGGCAGCCCCAACACTCCCCTCTCTATGATACCTCAGCAGTGGGAGCCCCAGCATCCCCTGTCTGTGACACCTCAGCTTTGGCAGCCCCAACAGTCTCCTCTCTATGACTCCACAGCAGAGGCAGCACCAATATTCTCCTCTCAATGACAATACAGCACTGGAAGCCCCAGCGTTCCCATGTGTATGATACCACTGTGGTGTCAGCCATAAAGATCCCCTCACTATGGCACCACAGCAGTGGCAGCCCCAGTGTTCCCCTCTCTAAGAAACCACAGCTGTGCCAGTCCCATTTTCCCGGTCTCTGTGGCACCACAGTGGTGCTGCCCGAACGTTCCCCACTCTGTGACTCTGCAGCTGTGGCAGCAGCACTAGAACAGAAGCAGCATCTGTGGAACAGCAGGGGTGCAGGGCAGGAGCAGAGATGGAGCAGAGGAACAGTGGGAGATGAGCAGTGTTGGAGCAGCAGTGGAGCAGCTGTGAAAGAGCAGAGGAACCGTGCTGAAACAGAACAACACAGCTTTTGAGCAGCAATGGAGTGAGCATGGAAAAGGCGGAACAGTTGTGGCACAGGAACACCAGCCATGGAACAGTGGTGGCACAGGATCTACAGCCATGGAACAGTGGTGGCACAGGAACTACAGCCATGGAACAGTGGTGGCACAGGAGCTGCAGCCATGGAACAGCGGTGGCACAGGAGCTACAGCCATGGAATAGCGGTGGCATGGGAACTGCAGCCATGGAACAGTGGTGGCACAGGAACACCAGCCATGGAACAGTGGTGGCACAGCCCCACAGCTGTGAAGAGGTGCCTGAGATGCCGAAGCTGCGGGACACAGAGCAGCTCCCAGCGCTGTGTCCTGCAGGAGCCGGCCCCGCACACACCAGAGCGATGCCCCTCAGGCTGAGCCAGAGCCGGGGGCAGAGGCAGGAATTGCTGCTGGGCTGTGGAAGGTGTGGATCGAGTGCATTTAATGGTGACCTGGGGATTTGATCCTGCTCATTGTGGCTGCTTTTGTGCTGTTGGGACCATTCCAGTTCATCTGAAGTCGTGAAATCAGGAGAAACTTGGGAACAAAGGAATCAAAGTGCCTTCTGTCCTGCTGTCTTGGTTTGGAAAGACAGGTGCCTGCTAAGGAAGGCAGGAGCCTCCCATGAAATGGAGAATGTAAACCCTCCCCCTCTGAATTGCTATGAATTTTAAATCAAGAGGCTCTCAGGCAAAAATATGGGAGCAGGAAATAACAGTTATTTCATAGGGAAGAAAATAAAAAGATAAAATAAACCATGCAGTAAACTAAAACAGCACTTAGAGAGTCAGAACACAACGTGACACCCTGTTGGTCAGAGTGTTGGTAGCAATCCAATTGGAAATGTGGCTGAAGTCCTCCTGGAGTGTCAGGTTCTGTTGGAGCAAGGCTCCTGTAGAAAAGGGTGTAGTCTTTTTCTAAGGATCCAGTGGAAGAAGAGGCAGCTGCTCTTCCTCTGGGAAATCCAGTGGAGAAGTTGTGCTGCTATTCCAGAATCTCCAGATTCTAGCTGGCTAGAATGCTTGGCTCTTCCATCTGGGCAGAGCATCTCCCAATGGGATGCTATAGTTCTTATCAGCCATGCAGTGAAATTCAATAGCCTGTTATCAGCAGATGTCCCCCCAGGAGGGAGGAGTGGTTGTGGAAGAGATAAGGAAAACTGTCATACAGATGGCAAATAGAATGCATCTTGCCTTGCAATCTGGGGCACCTGCAGAGAAAGACAACTTGGTAGAAGTTGAATGATTTCTGATTTGGGAACCGAAGTGGGTCAATTATTGGCCTGTGGTTTGTTCTAATCCAGAAAGATGTTCCAAAGTACTGCAATTTGGCATAAAAAATCAGGAACGTGCCTCTACATCTGGATATTGCACATGGACTACAGAGCTATTTGTGGTCATTATGATAGGAAAACAACTGGAGATCTTTTCCTGATTTCACTCTTTCTTCCAGTCTCTGGGATTAGGCCTCCAACACTCCCTGCAGGTCTTCTTTCCATAATCTGCTCCTCTGGAGTTGGGATGTGACAAATCAGCAGTGGGAAGAGTGAGGACAATGGTCCATTACAACTGCAAACTCTGTTGTTAGAGTCTCTGGATTTCCAGTGCTTAGAAACTGTCATGTTTTCAACTGTCTGAACAAATCCCACATTTGTCACTTTTTCCCTGTCAGAAAACCTTCCTTTGGCCCTATTTAGGAACTGATCCAGGGAAACACCTCATTCCAGATACTTTATTGTCGGTTTTGCTAAGAAATGCCAAGAAAATCAGCACAGGGGCGAAGGGATGAGAGAAAGGGAAGAAATAATTCCTTTCTTTTCCTTGTGGGAACTCTCCTCTAGAGATTGTCCTCCAGCCAGAGACTTCCCGGGCCAAGGGCTGATGGAAGCAATTCAGCTGAGGGAGTTGAGGCATCTCCTCCCTGGTCTGTAGCCCTAGGGCTGAGAGGGGACATGGGTGCCCCCCTTGCACCCCTTGGCATGGGGGATTCCTCCTGCCTCTGCCAGGTGCTCCTGATCCTGGCATTAGCCCTGGCTTGGCTGCTCCTGCTCTGAGCTCCCTGCCATGGTCATTGCTGGTGGTGGAGGGCAGGAGGGAGGGATTCAGTACAAACCTGGGAGGTGCCAGTGGGCTCAGAGATGTGTGGAGGTGACAGTGACACGGTGACACAGGGAGGTGCAGATGGACACAGGGACAAGACAATACCTCTGGGAAAAAACTCTTGAAAATTTGGGGGACTTTGAGTGTAAAGTACACATGAACACAGAGACACAGACACAGAATGCTGCAAAGCATTTCCCAGCTGTCTTAGGTTGGACATGGGGGGTGTATTCTATTCCTATCTGATGGGGCAGTTACCCTCTGTTAATTGGGCAGTTTTCTTTATCTCTTCCAAAACCCATCCTCCCTCCCAGGAGATATCTTCTCTTAATGGGCCATTGAGTGCCACTGCATGACTGATAAAATTCCATCATCCCGTTGTGAGAAGCTCCGCCCAGAGGGAGGAGCCAAGCATTCCTACCTGGATATAATCAGAGGGCTGGAAGACCAGAGTCAGCCTTTTCCACAGGATTCCCAGAGGAAGACCAGGCCCAACATCACCACCACTGGATCTTCAGAGGAAAACTCCACCCTTCTACAGGATCCCTGCTTCTACAAAACTACAGCTGTCACTGCAGGAAGAATACAGCCACCATTTATTGGGACTGCCACCACCACTGTAACCCAGAGAGTGTCAGGTCATATTCTGAATCTGTCAGTGATTTTTCTTTGTACTGTTGTGTTTATATTTTAATTTTCCTGCTAAATAACTGTTATTCCTATTCCCATATCTGTTGCCTTAGAGCCCCATAATTTCAAAATTATAACAGCTCGGAAGGAGGTTGTTTACATTTTTCATTTCAAGGGAGGCTCTTGCCTTCCTTAGCAGACACCTGTCTATTCAAACTGTGACTGCCCCACGACACCCAGGCGGGTGAGGAGGAAGTCAGTGCCCCTTTCTCCCTCTCTCCTCCGCCATCTCCCAGCCCAGCACGGCCCCCGGCTGCAGGAGAACCCCACTGCCAAAGCCATCCTGCCGGGGAAGCACTGGGGACATCTCCTTCCCTCTGGCACAGAGGCAAATGTCATCCTCTCTTTGTCCTTCCTCCCACAGACAAGGAGCTGCGGATGGAGACCAGGGTGGACTAATCCCCAAAGCAGAACCTCATGGAAGAGGCTGTTTTGAGGAGCTCCATGGCACAAGAATCCAACAGAGAGGAAAAGCCCTGGAGATCCCTCAGGAGGAGGGGCTCCAAACCCAGCCCAGGGTGCTCTGAGGAGGAAAGACCCACCCTGGGCCAGGAAGGTGGACAGAGCTTCAGCCAGGGCTCAGAGCTGGTGGTACATGAGCAGCTTCACCATGGGGAGAAGCCCTACAAGTGCTTGGAGTGTGGGAAGAGCTTCAGGCAGAGCAGCACCCTGATCAGCCACCACATGATCCACACCAGGGAATGGCCCTACGAGTGTGGGGAATGTGGGAAGGGCTTCAGCTGCAGCTCACAGCTCATCAGGCACCAACGCTTCCAACTGGGGAGAGGCCCTACGAGTGTCCCCAGTGGGGGAAGAGCTTCTCACACAGCTCTACCTTGACCCGACACCAACGGAGGCACCGGTAAGGGAAGCCCTGCACGTGCTCCAACTGCAGGAGGAGCTTTATGCACTGGTGCAGCTTCATCCCCCATGGGAGGACCCACACTTGTCAGAACACTGGTGACCCACATTCCCAGTGATCCATGTTGGGAGGACACCTGGCTGGTTATCCTTTTGGCCCTAATTTTCTTCTGATTTGTCTTTCTCACTTAAAAGCACTTGAAATAGGACTACAATGAAAGTAATTGATCAAGGATGTCTAAAGTCCCACCATTTAACAGGTGTTTGAGGTGGAATTTATGGTTTGTGAACATTTGTTCTGCAGGATTTGTGGGTTATGGGGGGATTTCAGCAAGTGTTCTCCATATCTTTGCACTCCAGAATTCCAGATAGATTGGTCTGTCACCTCAAAATGATTCAATCCCATTGAAAACACCTCAATTTTACCCCAAAATTGACCAATCCATGTCAAAATGCCTTATTCTCACCTAAGAAAAATTCAGTCCCATGACAAATCTGCTTGATTCCGCAATGTCCAGGGTGAGATGGGGTTGGAAGGAGATTGGGAGAAGCGCATCCAAATTTGAGGGTGTGGGATGGTGATTGTGTGGGGCTGGGTGTGTGGCCTGTATTTTGATAGTAAATAAAACTTTCAGAATTACTGATTTCTGTCCCATTCATTTTTTGTCAGTTCCAGTTTGTTTTTCAGAGTGCCACCTTCGCAGCTGATTGTGTTTGTGCCCTTCTTTCTCTCCTGCCTGTCTTTGCCTGCTCTGTTTCTCTCTCAGTGTCTCTCTTGACCCAGGGCAGCTCCCACCAAAGACCCTGCCCTGATTTAATTCCCAATCCAGGAACTACAACAACCACAGGTGAAGCTACGAAGGCTGGCAGTGAAATGTCACTATAAGATCTTGCTCCACTTGGCCTTTGGCTCCTTCTTAAGAGCTTTGCCTTCCAGGGCAGGAACATCTTTTCCTGGCTGGGAACTGGAATTCCAGCCCCTGGGAGTGTGTGCCATGGATCCCAGAGGGGCATTCCTGAGGCTCCCAGGGTGCTGCTCCTGCCGTGCCTCCCAAGGAGCTGTGCAGGGCCAGGGGACAAGGTCCAGCAGCTCTGTTGGTTCTGCAGTGTCACAAGTGCCCCTGGGTCCATGAGTTTCCCTACTGCCAACAGCGGTTCCTTGGTTTTCATGATGCCCTGCTGTGTCACCATGGATATTTGGTGCCATGAAGTTCTTCAGTGTCACAATGGCCTCCCTCGCTCCATGAGCTTCCGCAGTGTCACAATGGCCTCCTTGGATGGGCATTGCCACCATGGACCATTGGCTTTGTGCAGCCCTGCTGGGTCACCATGGACTCTTTGGTTCCATGAGGTTCTGGGGGTGTCTCCATTGTCTCCTTGGATCCACAGTGTCACAATGGACCACTGGATCCACGTGGCCCTGCTGTGTCACCATGGCCCCTTGGTTCCATGGGACCCCAGGGTCACAATTGACTCCTTGCTTCCACGTCACCTTCTCAGTGCTAAAATGGCCCCTTCGTTCCATGAGGAGCACAAAAGTTTTGTAGCAACTTTGAAAAATCGTGCTTAATACACATGGGAACATCTGTTTGCATTCAAGAGAGAGGTAAAAGGTGAGGATGGCACCAGCAGCTTCATCTGCAACAGAGATCCAGGGAAAGGACAGGGACAGAGAATTCAGCTGCAAGACTCCGAGAATTCTGCTCCCAGAGATCATTTCTGCTCACACTGTCCCTTGTAGAAAGGTGACATCATTCCAGGCAGCCTGGACTGAGCAGGTGGTTTCTGAGGTGGGTTTGTTTTTCAGGAAACCCACTCAGGCTTTTCCATTTGTTCTGGTTTGAAAACAAAACCAGAGAGAGACTCAAAGTCAGAAATACAATTTAGTAGGAAAAAAAATATAATGCAATAATACAAAAGAAAAAACACTGATAAAGTCAGAATATAACCTGTCACTCTGTTGGTCAGGGTGTTGATAGCAGTCCAGCTGTAGTAGGGTGTAGCCTACCTCTGAAGACCCAGTGGAAATGGCAGCTGTTGCTCTGGGAAATCCAGTGGAAAGGCAGCTTGTTTTGTCCCAAACCCCAGATTATATCCAGGGGGGGATGCTTAGCTCTTCCCCCCTGGGTGGAGCATCTCACAATGGGCTGATATCATTCTATGAGTCATGAGGTGGGTCCATTAAACAGAAATGGCTCCTGGAGGGCGTTATCTCTGAGTCATGCAGAAAGACATTGATGGGCCTATGAACAGGAGATAAGGAATAAAACAATGCCCCTCCTGTTTCAACATCTCTTGAGGATGGGAATAGAATACATCTTTGTATTCTAACCTAGGACATCTCTCACCAATGGAAGGGTGGGACAGAATAAGTTCATATTTGGTGTCATTTCCTGCTCTGCTGGGAGTTTCCTGAGGGCTGGTAGTGCTGTTGGCTTCAGGAACAGTTTTGGGTAATGGCTGTAGGACTGAGGGCTGGGTAAAAAACCAGAACAGTATTCTTGTATTTATAGTCTTTTACTACATGCCCAATTTTCCTGCAGTTATTACAGTTTCCACTGCCTTTATTACATTCTGTATTGTGGGGAAGCACGTTTGCTGCAACCAGCATTTCAATTGCACCCTGGCTGGTGGCCTTGGCTAGGCTGGAGTCACGGTCTGAGACGGCTTGGCAAATGCAAGCATCAACCATCTGAGCAATGGTAGGCTCAGGGTGAAGGGGGAGGCTGTGAAGAACCTTTCTGCAGTCAATACTGGCATTACAGAAAGCTAATTTGCTAATAAGATAATCCTGGACCTTTTGATCATCTATCTGTTTTTCCAGGGCTTTCATAAGGTGCTTTATGAACTTGATATAGCTCTCATTCAGGCCCTGGTGAATGTCAGTGAAGTCAGTGTGAGGTGTAGATGCATCAGGTGTTTGGAGGAGGGTGGACCGTGCAGCGCCTTTGAGATCTTCCAGTATTGACTGGGGGATGACTTCAGCCTGCTACTGCAGTCTAGTATAGTCTCCTTCCCTGGTAATGCGGTCCATTGTGATGTGTTGTCGCCCTTCCTCCCCAACATAATCTTTTGATAACTCATTAACTTTATTTATCCAAACTCCTTTCCAGAAAATATATTCATCAGGTGACAATATAATGTTCATACACAGTTTTAAATTTTGTGGTACCATTGTGTGGGCAGTAAATGGCATGTGCAGCAAATTGTTAAAATAGGGAGAACCCCTGCCATAATCCTTGGCAGCTTTTACTAAGTCCTTCATTTCCCTATGGAGGTAGGGAATCCAAGATTCAGGTGGCAACTGTGCAATAAAGGCAGGGATCAATACCTAAATGGGAATCTATTCCCTATGGATTCCCAGGGGCCAAAACCTAAATGGGAATCTATTCCCTATGGATTCCCATTTCCTAAATGGGAATCTATTCCCTGTGGATTCCCATTTAGGTTTTGGCCCCAGCTTATACTGCACAGGTGCCACCTGAATCTTGGATACCACCTCCCAGTCCCCCTCCTTTGCAGCTTTTCTCCGCATCCTCTGCCAAAAATCCTTGGGCTCAACCTCACTCTCAGATAAGCTATCACTCTTTTCCTCTGTAGAGGAGGCAGATTTGTGATGTCACAGTCCCTCTGTGATGGCAGAACACACTCTCTGATGTCACAGCCTTCCCTCTGACATCAAACAGCCTCTTGTGTGATGTCACAGGGAACACTCTAATGGCACACAGCCCCCAGAGATGTCACATCCTGCTGTCTGATGTCACAGAGCCGGCCTCTACAATGGAACAGTCTGCTCTGTGACCTCATGGCCCAGTCTGTGATGTCACAATGCACTCTGTCACAGCCTGCTCTATGATGTCACATTGCCATGTGACTTCACTGCCTGTTCTATGATTTCACAAAACAAACCAGTGATGTCACAGCCCACCCTGTGACACCACAGTCAGCTCTGTGATGTCATACAGCCACACTGTGATGTCACAGCCTGCTCTGTGATGTGAAAACCTACTCTGTCTTATCACATGGCCAACACAGTGATTTCATACAACCACCCTGTGATTTCACAGCCCACCCTGTGACACCACAGGCTGCTCTATGTCATACAGCCACACTGTGATGTGACTGACTGCTCTGGGATGTCGCACAGACCCCTCAATGATGCCATGGCTGCTTGATGGCCTCACACAGCCCACTCTGTGCTGTCACACAGACCCTTGCTGACATCCCAGATGCTCTGTGGCTCTGTGACACAGCCACAGAGGTGCTGCTGTGACACAGCCCCCTCTGGCCATCCCACAGCCCCTGCCAGTGCTGAGCCCCTGTGAGCTCTGTCTGTGCCCTGCTGGTGTCCCTGAGGGGCCCTGGCAGTGCCCCAGCCCTGATGGGCTGTGCACAGGAGCTGCTCCTGGCCAGAGCTGTCTCTCTGCAGTGCTGCCCTTGCCAGGAGCTGCCTCTGTGTTCTGTTTTCAAAGCAAAACCAGTAAGAGATTCCAAGTCAGAAATACAATTTATCAGGAAAGGGGATAAAACCATATACATGCAATAACACAAAAGAAAAATCAGTGACAGAGTAAGAATACAACTAACTGGCACCCTGCTAGTTAGGGGGGTGGTAGCAGTCCAGGTGAATGGTCTTGTTGAAGTGGTGATCCTGTAGAAACAATCTGGTAGCTCTTGTCCTCTGGAAACCAGGGGGCAAGGGCAGCAATTCCTCTGGGAATCCAGTGTAAAGCCTGACTGCTCTGTCCCAAAGCCCAGATTATATCCAGGTGGGGATGCCCAGCTCCTCCGCCCTGGGCAGAGCATATCACAATGGGCTGAAATTGTTTTGACTCATGGGGGGGTCCTTGGTTACCCGATAAACAGAAATGGCTCCAAAGGGAGTTATCTCTGAGTCATGAGGCAAGACATTGATGGGCCCGTTAACAGGAGATAAGGAAAAAAACCAATGTCCCTCCTGGTTTCAGCAGCTCTTGAGGATGGGAATAGAAGACATTTTTATATTGTAACCTAGGACACTCTGGGCCAGCAGCCCAGCCCAGCTGAGCAGCACAGACACAGCACAAGGACTTCAATGACCCTCTCGAGGCTTTGGTGCTGTTTGCATCAGACTTAGTGACTCAGAGTGTGCTCAATGAACTTCTGAAGAACTCAAACTCACATTCAAAGTCCAAACTTTTATTAACTTTTAATGGGTCCCACTGAGGGATGCAACTCACGTGAAAGTGTCCCCAGGTTCCAGGTAGAGCAGAACCCTGGAAGCACTGATGACAGGCAAGGACAAGCAAGGCAAAGGTGTCTCTGGTGCTGAGCACACCTGAGTGTGTTTGAGGAATGCAAAAGGCCGAGGCCTGAGCCCCAGCCCCGCCAGGCACATCCTGTCCCTCCCTTCTTGCTCAGGGCTCTTCCCGGGATGGGCACTGGCATGTGGGGATGTGCAATGCCAAGGGCAGGAGCATGGGGTGGCCCCTGCCAGGCTGCTGAGCAGGGACAAGGAGGCAATGAGGCCCCAGCCCTGCAAGGGTCACTTGTCCCCTCGTGGCCTCAGGCCCGGGCCCAGCAGCCATGGCCAAAGTGCTGCCCAAGGTGGCTCTGGCAGGGCTGTCTTGCAGCTGCTGCCCATCCCTGTGCCCTGTGCAGCCCAGGCTGTCCCACGGTGTCCCTGCCCTGCGCCTCTGTCCCTGCAGGCTGTCGGCATCCCCCGGCTGCCCCACCTGGCTGGGCCCTTCCTTTGCTGACAGCTCTGCCTCCTGCCTGCCTCTGCCTGCCCACACAGAGCCTTGGGCTGCTCCAGGCTCCTGCTGGGGACGTGCTGCACCGCAGCCCTGCCCTGGCAGGGAAATTCCTTTCTGCTGCTGCCCAGGCTGGGCCTGCCCAGCTGCCCTTGGTGCCATTATTTCCTTCTCATGCTTATATCCTCTAGGAAGAAAAGCTCCAGCCTCTCTGAAACCACCCATCCATCCCTCCCAGACTATTCCTGTTCTGTCCTCCGTCTCCACACCACTGAGCCCACAGTCCACAGTCTCTACCTGCTGGTTATGTGATGAGGCCTCCAAACCCCATCTTGGGAGATGTTTGGGTCCTCTCCAAGGTTTGTGAAATGGAAAAACAGTGGTCAAAGGTATTTTCTCCCAAATCTTGCAGTGGCAGAACAAGGGTCAATATGTCTAAAATGAATGAGGTGGGATTTACATTTGTTAGAAGGAGGAAATATTTTACAGTGATGAGAGTGGAACAAAACTGAAACTGTTTTTCCAGAGAAGTGGATGTGCCATCTCAGGAATTATCCAAGAGCAGGAGCTTTGTGCAACCTGACATAGGGAAACACTTTCCCTCCCCAAGGATGGAATTCCTGTTGTTTGGGTTCTCTAATGTGCTCAGAAGGCTTCTGGCCAGAATGTCAGCTGAGGGCAGCCAGGTTGCTGCAGCAATTCAGAGGCATCTCCCTAATAATTTTAATAACCAGATGATAACAACCCACTGAAACTTGAACAGAACTTGTTCACCTTTAAGTACTTTAAGCAATCACTATAGGGAAAAATGTATAGACCAGTACATTTAGAAAATGTTCCATTTCTTCAGTGCGGAAAAAAAAGCACAATCAGTAGAGCATATACTGTTCATCCACTCAGCTGGGCAAACCACTGAACTGCTGCACCAGAGGATGGGCACTATCCCATCCTGTATTTCCCTTTGGCATTCTCTCTCAGAGTGCAGATGAGACAAAACCAAGAAGTTCAACTTGAGTCAATCTTTACCTTCAAAGGAAATTCGGGAACCTTTTGCAGAAGCCAATGCTATGCACGTTGAAGAACTCTTTGTAGAGGCCAATGCTCAGCAGGTGTAGGAATTCTCTGCTCAGACCAATGCTCCGCGAACAATTCCCGTGGTGAATCGCGCAGTGCAGCCGCCTGCAGGAGCCCAGGCTGCGCACACCCAGCCAGGGCCGCGTTCTCGGGCAGCTGAGGCCGCGCCGCTGTCACAGACGCCGCCGCCGCGTTCGCGGTTCCCCGGCACCCGCGGCCCCCGGCAGCCGCCGCCCTTTCCGGGATCCTGCCCCTCCCGGCCCCGTACGCCCCCCCCCAGGATGCTGCCGGGGTTCGGGGGCTTCGTCTGCCCGGGCTGGGGCTCGGCCTCCCCGGCGGGACAAAGTGAGGGGGGGTCCCCGGGGGTCGTGTCCCCCCCGGAGCGTGTGTGAGTCCCCAGTGTGCCCCCCAAGCCGGAGTCACCCCCTTTGCTCTGCCCAGAGCTCCTGAGCCAGCTCCTGCTGCCCACGGGAGGGGCTTTGGGGAGCCTCCCGGGGACCCCCTTGAATGCCCATTCCTGGGCACTGGGACCTCCCGCATCTCCTTCCCTAGCTGCAGGACCCCCTGCACCCCGTTATCCTGCCCCGACACCCCCTGCACCCCCTTTCCTGGGTATCCTCCTCTGGCAGCCCCTGGATCCCCCGTTTCTATGAGCCCGGGGACCCCCGGACCCCATTCCCGGCCAGTCCGGGGCCCCTCATCCCCAGGCCTCCCTTTGCCCGGCGACGGGAGACGTCACTGCAGACTCGGGGCGCCATTGGCGGGCAGCAAAGAGCGGCGCCAATGGCGGGGCCGGAGGAGGCTCAGGGGGCGGGGCCGCAGCAGAGCAGCGCGATGGCTCCAGCACTGGGGCTGGGGGTGCTCCTGGGGCCCGGGGGGCGGCGAGAGCTGAGGGGGACCCCTGGCACAGGGACTCTGTGATCGCCCGTTCTGGAGCACCGAGGGGCCCCTGAACCCCCATTCCTTAGCGCCGCCATCCCCCCGCACCCCCATTCCCGGGCATGGGTTCCACCCTGCCCCCCCTCATCCGGCACCAACAACCCACGCACCCCCTTCCCGGCCATCCCCCCTTTCCCAGCCCCCAGAGCCCCCTTTTCTTTGACCCAGAGACCCCCTGACCCCTATTCCTCCCTTTGGGAATGTGGAGCAGCGGGATGGGGGTTCCCCTCCCCGCCTCCCCATGCCGTGCTTCCCAGAGCCGGAATCCAGCGGGAATCTCACCCTGGTGCTCCCTGTGTCTGTCCGCGCTGCCATCGCCGCTGTTCTCCTCATCGGATTCGGCGTCTGGAGGCTCCAATCCGCTTCCCCCCAAACCCTTCCTGGGGGTCACTCTGTTCTTCCCCCCTCCCAAGACTTCTGGGGGTCCCCCATGTCCCACCCAGCTCCCCCCAAACTCCTCCTGGGTCCCCCATAAGCCGTACTTGGGGATTCCTGGGAGTTCTCCTGTGTTCCCCCATTCCCAGGACTTTGGGGGCCCCCCGACCTGTCCGTGCCCCCCCCCCCCTCCCCAGATTTCTTCCACAGCCCTCCTGTGATGGTGGGGCTGGGGGCTGAGTGCTGGTGCCCCTTGCCTGCAGCAGATCCAGCGCTGAGGGGAATTCGGGGGTCCCTTTGCATTTGGGGTCCCCTGGGGGTTGGGGTGACCCCCCTGGCCCCCAGGATCCCCCTGAACACGCTGACGCTGCCTGTGCTCAGTGAGGGGGCTCATTCCCAGCACGGGGTCCCAGCTCTGTCACTGGCATTGCCAAGGTACCCCCAAAACATCCTGGGACCCCCAGACCCCCTGGAACACCCCAAAATCATCCCTGGGCTCTCCAAAAGCTCCCCAACACCACAAAACCCCATACAGATCCCTCCAAACTTTCCCAGGACATCAAAATTCCCACAGGAGGTCCCCCAACATCCCTCCAGATGCCCCTGAGAAGGTTCATACCTGGCACGGGATCCCCATCTCAGTCACTGGCAGGTACCCCAAAACAGCCTTGGGTTCCCCCTGGCATCGCCTAATCCCCCCTTTGGACGCCCGAAAACCCCTCCTTGGGAACCCCCAAAAATCCACCATGACCCCCCAAGATCCCTGGTATACACAAAACCTCCCCAGGAACCCCTCACAACAGTTTATACCCAGCACTGAGTCCCCATTGCCGTCACCCAGGGACTCTCAAACCCTCCCGGGACCCCCAAACCCCCTTGGGACACCCAACATTCCCAGGATCTCCAACTCCCCCTCCCAGGCTCCACTGTCCGAATCAACAGGAGTGGTGTTGCCCTTTTAAGGGGACTTATAATGGGACCCGACCATAGTGGGGGCCCTTAAAGCGGCGATGGTAGAGAGAACCCCAAAAATCCACCCTGGGAGGCAAAACATCCCCTACAGGGGCTTGGAGTGGGGGCCCCATAAAAATGCCAATTAAAGCTGTCATGATCCCCCCTTGAAAAGCGCTTGTGTGGCTGTGGCCCCACAAACACCCTAAAATGGGAAGGGAAAGACACCCTCGAAGTGGTGGGATTTCCCCAAAAAACCCTCAAAAGAGAAAACCTCCACTTCAAAGGGGCCTCGAGGAGGGACAAGATCCCATCCTCTGCTGGGGCCTCTCCTAGCCAGGAACTCTCCCATTTGCTGCCCTCGGGGCAGCCCCTGAGTCTGTCCAAACACGGGAACTTCGCCGTGCTGAGCCCAGATCCAGAGTCCTGACTCCTGCACAGGGCACAGCAAATCCCTCGCTCGCTGCTCTGCATTGTCCCTGCTGAGGCTCAGACACTGGTGAGGCATATTCCCCGCCTTCAGGGAATGCAGGACATCAAGCGCTGCACTGATGGCTCCAGCATTGCTTTCCAACAAAACCAGGGCAAGGCAAACTGTGTGTAGCTCATGGTATTTTACAGGGTCTAAAACTCGCTAAGTCACCAATCTGAGTGGTGAGATGCATTTGGAATTCATGGCATGGAGAAGCAGTGCAACATGGAAAAGGGGAGCACAGAAGTAAATAGAGGAAAACATCTCCGATTGTTCCTTTCCATTTTCATTTCACCTCTGGAAAGCTGTTTCGCTTCCCCAGGAATCTTCTCCACAGTCCTGTCTGCCCTTTTCAAGAACCTTTCCTGGAGAACGAGGTGCAGCTTCTGTCACAAGATGTGCCCCCAACTGCAGCTTCTCTTGGCTTTCCACACTGTGAGTGCAGCACGACTTCTGCAGCAAAGCAAGACAAATGTTTGCATTCCTTGACAACTTGTCCTTTCTTTTCCTTGTGGGCTGGGCAGTTGTGCCATTGCTGAGTTTTTCATTGTGCCTGTTCTAACCCAAGAGAACAGGAGGTTTTGTTGGGGACTTGCTGGGGAATGCAAGCCTGACCGAATGCAGAGAGAATCTCCAGGACACTCTGGGAGCTCCCTGGGCTGGGCTCGGGTTCCCGCTGGGACTCTGCAGAGGGCTGGGCTCCAAGTGGGATCAGCAGCAGTGCAAAATACCTCTGGGCATCTCCATTTTCTGCTGCTCCAAGGAAGCAATGAAGGCAGTCAAGTTCTGTTTTTTCATTCTCCTGGTGGATTTTTTTATTTGATTTGCCACTCCAGAGGCAATTTCTGTGATGGTCTCTGTAGGCTGATTCTATTTCAACAGCACCAGCAGCAGAGTGGTGTTTGAGTGCTGCAAATGTGATCTGTGAGGCTTTCACTCCCCTCGATTTAGTACTCAAGGACTTGTGAGCATTTCAGTCTCTGCTAATCATGATGCCTCTGACAAAAATACTGAGTTGACCATCACAAAAGCACAGTGGGCAGCAGTGATTAAAAGAGGGAAGTGCAGTTGTACTGATAAAATTCAGGTGGCAAGCACAAGAGGGCCAAGAGCAGCCGTGATCTCCAATTGCTAAGGCAGAGGCAGCAGCAGCCTCCTGCTGTGAACTCAGGGTGAGTAAAAGAGCGCTGAAAACAGTGCTGGAACCCGTTCATTTCTTCCTCTGAGGGCTGCCTCAGGGCAGCACAGGCGGGCCCTGAGCAGTCAGGGCTGTGTGTGGGTGCTGGCTGCTCTGCTCCCGAATTAAGCTGGAAAAAGCCCTTGGAAGCCGAGGCAGGGGCAGGCGGGAAGGGGCCGGCGCTGCTGCTGCTCCTGGCCGGGAGCACCGGCTGGGCCGGGCCGGCACCCCCTGCGCTGCCGTTGCTGCTGTGAAGAGGCAGAATCTGTGGATGTTCAGCGAGTGTCTGGTAAGGACAGCCTGCGAGCCCCAGCCTCAGCCCGGAGAAGTCCCCTGAGCGCGGTGCTCAGTGTGCAGGGCTGGCAGCTGTGCCCCTGCCCGGTGCTGCACGCAGAGGCCGCGCGGGCTCTTCTCCAGGCTCCCGTGGGCCCGAGCCGGGTGCCCATGGAGCCCCGGCCTGGCAGGGCTGCGGGGCGGCACCGAGGCTCCCCGGGCAGCAGCCGGCCCTCTGCCCCCTCCCCTCGGGAGCCCTCGGGCAGCGGCTGCTGGCCGCGCCTCAGGGCTGTGCGGGCACGGGAGGCCGGGGCTGAGCCCGCGCGCACCCTTCCCTCCTGCCGCTCTCTGCAGCTGGCAGAGGACAGGAGCCGAGCGGCCGAGCACCTGCGCCGGGCCCTGCCCTACCTGCAGAGCCCACAGGAGTCCCTGCGAGCAGCGGCCATCAGGTTCATGGGTGAGCCACGAGCCCGGGCTGCCCTTCCCCTCCCCGGCCCGGCGCAGCTCGGCCCCAGCCCCGCCTGCTGCCCCGGCAGCGCCAGCCGGGCCCTGGGGCGCTTTGGAGCCCCGCCTGGCCTGGGCATTGCTGCTGCCGCCCTCTGGCAACCGTGGCCTGGGCCAGCAAGGTGCGGCAAGGGCCGGGCTGAGCCCTGCCGGGCCAGCAGCCCGTGTGGCCTCAGCGCCGGCAGCGCCGCTGGCAGGGAGCTGTGCCGCTGGGGCCGTGACAGGCTCTGTGTTCACAGGCATGGCCGGGCGGCACCTGAGGGGGAAGAAGGAAGAGCTGCAGCTGATCTGCACTGGTGAGTGAGGGCAGCGGGCTGACAGCGGGGGCAGCCGGGGGAGTTGCAAGCCCTGCCCCGGTAGCAGAGGGCTCTGCTCCTTGTGCGGACATGGGGCGGCGTGGGCAGAGCACACAGAGATTTCAGGGCCACCTTGGGGATTCGTGGCCAGCAGATTGGCGCCGGTGCCCTTGGTCCCTGCTCCCTCCTGGCCATGGCTAGAGCCGGCTGGGATGGCCCTGGCAGGGGGCTCTCCTGGGCTCCCCGCAGATCCGGGATCTGACCATGGCTCTGTCCCTCTCTCTTGCAGCCCTTGAACCCCTGACAGAGGACATTAGCAGTGGCGTGTCGGATGTGGCACTAGAAACACTGTATGTCCTCCGGGCACTGCAGAGTGAGCGATATTCCCTCTTCCAGAGGCTGCAAGATCAGCTCCGCAGGGCATGGAGGACACGGCCTCGTCTGGCGGGGCTCGGCTGGCTGCGCTGCTGCAGCTCTGCAGAGAGCTGATGCCAGAGGCTCTGTCTGCTGGGACCACCTGAGCCAGCTGGAATTTTCCATTTCTTTAAGAATGTTCTTTGCTTCTTTTTGGTTTGTTTTTTTTTTTTTCTTTAGTATATGAATAATAGAGTGTGTTATAATACACAGACTCCCAGGAGCTTTCTTTTGCTACCCAGGGTCTGCAGGTCATAGGGGAAGAGTGGGAGAAGGGTACCCTGGCTCAGCAAGCTGCCCAGGCGTGCAGTGGGCAAGGGAAAATGGCCAGAAGCCCCTTGGCCTGTGGTGGTACTGCTGAAGCCTTTGTGCTGGTGACAGAGCGGGTGGGCAGGGGCCGGGGTTGCAGGGATCCCTGTGAGAGCGGTGCTGGAGATGGCCACAAGCCCTGTGCCAGGAAGGAACCACCCTCTGTATCCTCCTGCCCATGTGCTGCTGGCTGCCTTGCTGAGGGCTCCCAGGTGCCTCTGGATGGGGCTGCTCTGGAGCTGCTGTGGGGCTGCGGCGCTGCTGCCGGGCAGCTTGGCCGGGCTGGGGCAGAGCCTGAGGGGCTGGGGCGCTGGCAAGCCCTGAGCAATGGGCTGTCAGAGGCCACAAGCAGCCCCCCAGCCACTGCCTTGTTCCTGCCAGAATTGACTTTCAAGAGGGATCCTGGGCACTGTGGAACTAACAGCATCAGTGTTGTTGGAAACCCAAATGCAGGGAAATCTCAGACCTTTGGTCTTGTCAGCAAAGCTTAGAATTAAACACAGGATTTGATCGGAGACCTTGGACAGGGCTTCCAAACTTAGGTGCTAGAAGCGAGAATGTGGATTTCTAGTTTATTATAGCAGAGAGACGGGGAGGAAGGTTGAAGTGGAGGAAAGTTTAGAGTTTTAGGGCTGAAGATCTAGAAAAAAATAAAAGTAGTTACAATGGTAACCAAGGAGCTTAGGATGCACTGCTGTAGGTTTGTGTGTCATAACATGATTGGCTAAGGAAGCTTACACTGTAGCATGAGCCCCTAAGACGAAATATTGAAGGATTGGCTGCAAAACATAAATATCCTTGTTGGCAGTGTCTTCTTGGCCAAGCAACCCTTCAAAGCTCTCGTAAGTACAAGTCTTGCGGCCTTGTGAGCCACGCGGTGAAGATGTGAGCCAAACTCACACTTCCTGTCTGTGTAGAAGAGAAGAAAAAGCAATGGCATCATCTAAAACACTCAGAGGTCTGCTCTCTAGCTCATTCCAAACTCCCTCAAATCCCCCAAAGTGGGATTTAGCTACAAAGAGATGACAAGGACTCTTAGTGCTGGCTCTTTGACTCCAGAGCAGCTGCTTTAGAATCTTTCCCATAACCCTGTATAGTCATGTGCCAGAAATGTATCATTTGAAGAAACTTTCCCAACTGACTTGCATGGAGGTTTGTCTGAAGGGTATTTGAGGAGAAAGTCTCCCAGCAGAGCTCTGGGCTTTGGCCTAGCTGTGTCCCCTGCTGATTGTGAAGTGTGCCATCAGCTGCGGGGCTTTCTGGGCCGAAAAATATCATCAAGTCACTTGGACTTCTTCTTTTAGGCCTCTAAGAGCAGGACCAAATTTCGGGGCACATTTGGGGACCTCATCTATGGGTGGATGGAGCACCTAGGATTTTCCCAATTGCTGGGAATGGTTCTCCAGGTCCCTGGTGTAAAACGGGGCTCCCCAGCAACTGCGCATCTGCAAGATGATAAACAATTGTCTTGGTTTGAAGAGAGAGGTGTCGGCTAATGAAGGCAGAAGGCTTCTCTGAAATGGAAAATGTAAATCCCCTCCCTTCAAATGATTCTCATTTAGAAATTCAAATGCTCTCAGCGAAAGATATGGGGATAGGACTGAGCCCGCAGAGCCGGGCAGCGTTTGCTGATGGTGTGAGCCCTTCCCTAAAGATCCTGTCGGGCTGTCTCAGACACCTGGGGCCAGGCATTCCTTCCAGCCTGGGCCACTTTGGCTGGGCTGGGGGCAGCCCCAGGGCAGAAGGCAGTGTGTGCAAGGGCCCTGGGTGGCACGCTGCAGCACGGTCTCTGTGCCATGGAACGGAACCCGGTGACCAAGGGCCCTTTGTGACACGTGGGAAATAGAAGCTTTCCTGTTGCTGGGGACACACAACGGGGCAGAACGGGACAGAGCCGTGCCGTGAGGAGCCCCCGCACAGCGCACTCGTTCCCGTCTGACCCGGAGCCTTTCGGAGGCGTTTTTCCTGCAGCTGACCTCGAGGCCAGACCACAGGACTTGTTGACCTGTGGCCTTCCCGAGGCTTCTCTTGTGCAGGTGCCCTCACAAATCCCATCACTAACATGGAGCAGAGACCCCTGAAAGTGCCCAAGGTGGCCTGGGGGGAAGAGGAGGAAGAAGGCCTTGGAGCTGCTCCAGCACATCAAACTAAAGAGGTGGTGCTGTTTGAGCTGCCACAGGACGGTGAGTGGCAGAGCTGGGCCACAGGGTCGGTGCCGGCAGCCAGCTTGGCGCCATCCCATCCCATCCCATCCCATCCCATCCCATCCCATCCCATCCCATCCCATCCCATCCCATCGCATCCCATCCCATCCCATCCCTGTGGACATGCCCATGGACGGGATGGGAGAAGGACCAGGGCTGCACCCCCGAATGGCCGTGCTCCATGCCCTGGGCTCCCGTGGGGCTGTCCCTACCTGGGGGGCACACGGCTGGGCTGTGTTCTCGGGCCTCTCCCGCAGCCCCTCACCTCTGGCTGTGCTTGCTCTTCAACAGATGCAGCCAGGGACCCAACTCAAGAGCAGGAGCCCGCCCGTGGCCGCTTCCACAGAGCAGCACAGGTACCTGCACCATCCCCACCTGGGCCAGGCCTACTGGTGGTGCTCGGCTGATCCCTGCGCTTGGAGCAGGCCATGGAACGTCTCTCCCTTCCCTCCCTTCCTTCTGCTGCAGGCACTGCGGAGGTTTCTGCACCTGGGCCGCACAAAGACCGGTGGCACCGGCACCGAGGGCACAGCCCAGCCCGACTCCAGGCCTGGCCAGCTGCGGGCAGAGGCTGCTGCCATCTCAGCGTCCTTGGAGCTCGCAGCAGCCTCTGAGCAGGACACGGCCCAGGGCAGGGCGGAGGCTGGCATGGCCCTGACTGAGGGCATGGCCATCACCCACACCCAGGCTCAGGGCATGCCAGACACTCAGGCCATGCCCACACTGACTGTGGCTCCTGCACCCACTCTGGAAGTTTTCCAGGAGCGTTCTGCTTCTCCACAGCAGGTAAAGTGACAAAAGTGAAGGGAGAACGAGCACACATCCGATTGATGAGCATCGATCTCAGATTTATTGATCCAGCTTACACACTTTTATAGTAGTGTTAATGAAGTTCATACATATTGCAAAACCCAGGCTCATCATTGGTTACAGATTACACGCCAACCCCTCCTTTGCTGTCAATACCTGTGGTTTCTTGTTGAGGCTAATACTTGTTTTTCTCATCCTGCTGTTGACTTGTTATTGAGCACTCTTCAAGGACTCCATGTTTTCCACCATGTTTTTCTAATACCTTAGCCAAGGACAAGGTATTTATTGTTTTTAAGGAAAAGCCTGAGAACTTGCTTCTTACAGCTGCCTTTTACTTTTCAACCAGCTGTATGTGATCATGGCCTTTTTCTATAAGCCGTGTTTGAACAAAGCTCTCCACAGCTAAGCAACATGGGGCCAGGGCTGAAGGCCTCCCAGGATCATGTGGCTCCTCAAGCTACATCCGCTGAACCCCCTCAGCCTTTGAGGCCATTACAGTGGGGTGGGAAGGCAAGCACTTCTTGGGGGAAGCTGGGCAAGTTGCTGTCTTGCACAGCACTCCAAGTCTTCCCCACGCTGCATCCTCCAGGTGCAAGCCATGGTCAGGGATATTCTCCGGAGACTGGCGTCCTGTGTCACCATGGATGCCAGACTGCAGATGGAGATTCTGAGCCTGACGGAGGAACACCCTGTTCAAGTGGTGATGAGCCTCCTATGCTGTGCCCCAACGTGTGACAGGTACGCAGCACAAGTGCCTCGAGAGCTCGGTGCTCACCGGCCCGTAGGGCCCCTCACCCTATACAGCCTGTCCAGTGGGCTCTGCCAGACAGGTGGAGAGCTGCGGGAGCCTCGGGCCCCTCTGTTTCCTGAGGCTCTGCCATGCTCCCTCCCTGCCCCTCAGGGCACCGGGGCTCTGTCACCCGGCCCCACGCAGCCGCACGGGGCACGGTGCTGACGCACAGCTCTGCTCACACAGAGCCACCACGCTGATGTGGAGAGCCATTGGCACGTCCAGAGTGGCCGCCCAGGAGGTGCTTCCAGCGCTGCTCTCTGCCATGGAGGAGCAGCCGCCCTATAGCAGCTTGTCCTGTGGAGACAAGGCTGTCTTTGCCCTGGCTGTGAGTTTCTGGAGCTGATCTTTGCTCGCCCTCCTGGTTGCCTCTCCAGCAGCTCTCCCTGCTCTCCCTAGCCTGCAGCTCCGTGCCTGGGCTCAAAGCTGGCCTAGGGGCAGGCTCAGGGGCAGCAGGCCGCGTGCTCCCCCTGCGTCTCCCTTCGGGCCCTGCCTCATGGACACCCTGGCACTGAACGCTGCCTCGGGCTGCTTTGTCTCTTGCAGGCAACTCTGGTGCTTTGGAGGATTGCCCCCATGTGTGAGTGGCACTGTGCCATTCTGCTTCATTCTCCCCAACTGTTTGTGGCTCTGCTATTGCAAATTTTCACCACCACAGAGCAGATGCCAGGGGATGTTGAAACTGGGAGATTCTGGAGAGCTTGCCAAGAAGAACACGGCCTTCCCTGCCATCCCCACAGGTGCCAGTCTCCCTGTCCTTCCCACGCCCTAATGGCCAGGGCCAGCACTCCCAGAGTGACCTGGCCTTTGCTCGGCATGCAGGTTTGCAGTGCAGACCATGAAGGCTCTGCTCTCCCGCCTGGGCTTTGACAAGAAGCTGGTGGCTCTGGAGAACAAGCGGGTCTGGGAGAAGCTGCTCTGTGCCGACACCCAGCACTATGCAGCAGGTCTGCTGGCCAGGTGAGATCCCCTACTCCCCACCGCCACCGTCAGCATTTGTGCCCCCTGCCCAGAGTGCCCCACACAGTCCCTGGCGCTGTAAGCGAGAGGGCCTTGTCAGCGATGGAGGGCCGAGCAGACTGGAAAAGGCTGGGAGAGGAGGATGCCCAGCAGCAGCTGCCTCCCAAGGGCCCCATGTCCCCTTGCAGAGTGCTGGGGAAAGATCACACCTCTGTGAGACCACGCCTGGGAGAGGTCTGCCCACCCGGCTCAAAGCCTTGGTGCCTTTTCCCCTGCCAGGGAGATGCGCCGTGGCTTGAGCCCGTTGTGTCCCCACATGGCCTCACACCTGCTCAGCCTGCTTGTCGGGAAGCAGCCCTGCTGGGATCTGCCTGCCCTGGCGTTCTTTGTGGAGGTGAGCCTGATGGCCAGCGCTGACTGGCTGAGCTGCCTGCCAGCTCTCAGGCCTCTCGTAGCTGCAGCCGCCTGGGAGGCTGCCCGCACCCACTGCTGCTGCTTTGGCCCAGCCCTGTGAGGCTCTGGGCTCCTGCCGGCCTGCTCCACCGTCACTGCCCTGTGCCTTTCAGCTCCTGGAGTGTCTGGACCTGAGCAAACATGGTCCCAGTGCCCTGCTGGTGGTATCCAGGCACCTGCTGAGCCAGTGCGAGGCCAGGCTGCGCCTGGCACTCAGAGGCCTCGTGGTGCTCAGCAAGGAGCCCTTGCTGGTGAGAAGGGGGCAGTGGCTGAAGCCACGCTGGCAGTGTGGGGCTGGGCAACGCAGACCTCTGGGCTTGGCTGGCCTTTGGCAGCAGAGGCAGCTGCTCCCAACTCTCCTGCCTCCTGCTTCAGCTGCCCCAGTGCCCCAAGCAGCTGTTGGTGCTGCGGCCATTCACGGCTTCACAGCACAGCCTGGTCTTGCGCACAGGCCGGAGGAATATGCTGCCTCTATCCACACCTGGTGGAGCAGCTGGCTGATCCAGATGCAGAGGTGGTCTGGATGAGCCTCTGTGTGCTCACACATGCGCTCCAGGACAAAGACCTCCTGCTACCCAGTGTCACCGCCCTGAAGCTGGCTGAGTCCCTCCTGCCACATTTTGAGAACGTAAGGCTCTGTGCCCCCAGCCAAGGGCACTGGATGCTACCTGGAAACTGTGCTCTGTGCAGTTCTGGGCCTTTGCCTCAATGGGCCTGGAGTAGCTGGTGCTGAGGTCTTTTCCTTTCCTTCCAGGACAACAGCCACGTGCAGCTGCTCTCCATTCAGCTCTTTTGCAAGGTGATGGAGCTGGTAGTGGAAGAGGGGGAAGAGCTTCTCACGACATTCGTGAACCAGAGCCTGCTCCCTCTATTCTTGCGCTGGCACGATGAGAACCTGTACGTGGCCAAGGTGAGGTTTTGTGTGACGGTGCCACAACCCTGGCAGGGGCCTTGGCCGCCTTGTGCCCTGGCACAGCTCCAGCCTCCCCATGGCCGTGGCACAGCAACACAGGTCCTGTGCCCTGGGCTCTGGTGCCAGCTGCAGCTCTCTGCCGCTCTCCAGGCCTCTTTCCAAGCCCTGCTTTGTGCGGCACGCTTCCTGAGGAGGAGGGACCTTGAGGAGCTGCTGATGAAGGCGTGGCGGATTAAGTTTGCTGAGAGCCTGGTAAGGACAGCCCGGGAGCTCGAGCCCTGCCCCCGGTGCTCGGTGGAGGGGGCCGGCAGCTGTGGCCCTGCCCAGCACTGCAGCAGGGCCCGCTAGCCTGCGCCCACCCTGCTGCTCCCTGCCCTGGGCCGTGCCGGCCAGCTCGCCCTGTGCTGGGGGAGGGAGAGCCCGGCCGAGGGGCTGAGCCTGTGCCGAGCATTCCCTGCTGGCGCTCCCCACAGCTGCTGCAGGACGAGAGCCGAGCAGCCAAGAGCCCACAGAGGACCCTGCAAGAGGCAGCCCTCAGGTTCATGGGTGAGCCAGCAGCCCCGCGCCCCTCCCTGCCCCCGGCCCAGCTGCTGCCCGGCTACAGTGAGAGCCTCACCTGGGCCGCTGCAGCCGGCTGGGATGGCCCTGGCAGGAGGCTTTCCTTGGATTTCCTCAATCTGGCCTCTGACCTTGGCTCTGTTCCTCTCTCTTCCAGCTCTTCAAACCCTGAAGGAAGATGAGAGTCCATCGTGCCTGAGCAAACTGCTTCAGCTGATCTTTGAAGGAAGATCTGCAGGACTTTGTCTGATGGATCAGATGTACCAGCGTTCAGTAGCGATTTCAAGTGCCCATTGAAGATGGGAGCACCTGCAGAACAGGATGGACCAGCTGCAGCTCCAGGCACAGCTCTGGCTGCTCAGAGCTGAGCCTGTGGGAAGCTCCAGCAGCTCCTGCCATCTCTCTCCCTGTTGGCAGCCCCCTCCCTGCAGCCCTCAGGCCCTGGCCATCCCCTTTTCTGCCTCCCAGCTCACCCCTTACCTTCGCTTTCCCTTAATAAACAGTTTGGGTTTTTCACTTGACCCGTGTCTCCGTGTAGCTGAAGCGACGCAAATCCTGAGCCTGGGGACACGCAGGGCCCTGCTGCCCTTCTCCTGCCTGCTGTGTTCCGGGCATGGGCAGAGAGGAACAAGGGCAGTCAGGCTGCAAAGGTGCCTGTCCCACTGCTCCAGCTGCACAGCACCGTGCAGTTAAAGGGTGTGCTGAGCACACTGAAGGGGACAAGGACCCTGGGTTTTAGAAGAGCCAGCTTGAAAATGCTGTGAACCCAGCTGTGCGGGATTCCATGGCAAGCATCCACCAAGGGCAAAGGAGCTTGCAATGCTGGAAGGTTTCACAGAGAGCTTCCTCAAAGCACAGCAGTGCTCCATCCCTACACAGGGACAGGAAGAGGGCAGAAGCAGAGAGCATCGTGGCCTAACAGTGAGCTCTGGGTGTGCCTAAAAGCAGCAGCAGCAGCAGCAGCAGCAGCAGCAGCAGCAGCAGCAGCAGGGAGTGGCTGAGACTCGGAGGCGCGACGGTCCCAGTGGCCGCAGCGCTGTCAGGCAGTGCCTGCACCTTCGGTGTGCTTCTGGCAACTCTGGTCTCCCCACAATGAGCAATGGCAGCCCCTGCCTCAGGTCCAGTCAGAAACCCAACCAAGTGAGACCAGAGGGAGGAGACCCTTCCCACCTCTCTTGGGCAGGGCTGCAAAACAGCCGCTGCGTCTTCCTGCCCTTCTGTTTGGGCTGTGCTGAGCCCAGAGCCGGCCAGCTTGTGTCCTGCTGTCCCAGGAGGGTTTTGGGCGGGCAGGAGAAGGGCTGTGTGCACAACAGAGCGTCCTGGAAGGGGCTCACCAGAGCCTCCTGCGGGAACAGGCTGCAGGGCGTGGAGGTTCTGGGACATCACACCATAACCAATATGATCTAGTGAAGCCAAATTTATTATCCTTTAAAAGACTCTGTTTAAAATAAGTCTCTGCTATCCACGTGTCTCTAGCTAATACATGATTGGTTAATCCTAGGTGTTCACACATCTTAATTAGAATGCTGATTGGATCATCTAACTTTTTATGCATCTTGCTGTGGTTGTCTGGCCCACCCATGTCTCACTTTGCCAAGCTTGCTGACAAACTTGCCGAGTCCTGATGACTCTTCTTCTTGTATCTTTTTCAAGGATATACCAACCCCAATTCTGAATATGTCCATAATTCATTCTTTGTGAAGGTGTTCATTGTCCATTATTACAAGCAGGCTGGATTGTGCATCGGCTGAATATGGCCATTGTCTTGCAAAAACTCCTCCATTCTGTCTCTGAGCCAGCATTCGAGCCAGTTAAACAAAATCCTCCCTCTCACGCTGCAAAGAATGTGGAATTAGAGTTGGAATGTGACCCTGAAATAGGAGCAGCTCAGAAAGGAAGGTAGAAAAAAGGTATACCAGGAGCTATTGTAGAAGGGACTTTTCTCTCCAATGATGTAGAAGCTATTCCTATAGTAACTAATGCTGCAAGTACAGGTTGAAAACATTTTGATTGGAAGATTTTAGAAAAGTTGAGAGTGGCAATTTCACAATTTGGTTGAAATTCCCAACTTGCACAGTCACTTCTGCAGTATATTTTTCCATCTAACACATTATTTCCAGCTGATATGCATACCCTAAAAAGACTTATAAGGCCACCCCATCAGCAGGAGATGTTTCATAAAAGCTGGGAGGAAAAGTGTGCTCAAGAAGCAGCAAGACCTAGAGTGCAGGGTGATCCTCTGTATGGTTTAACAGCACAACAGTTACTTGGCAAGGGGCCCTGGGCTACTGCCACTGCCCAGGCTCAGAGCATTGATCAAGTCTTACAGATGAGCCAACAACTAGCATAGAATGCTATCCTTGCACTTCCAGATAAGTTACACACTATGTCTTTTAGACAAATTTACCAAAGAAGAATGAAGACTTTGATAAATTTGTAGACAAATTGCATGAAGCTATCTATAAGCATTCTGATTTAAATTCAGACACAAAGATACAATTGTATGGACTTTGAGATCATTACTCCATTCCAAATGGCTTTCCCTTCAGTCACAAGAGCCTTCCATCTCTTCCAAAAATTGCCTGCTGAAACTCTTCTGCTCCCTTCCAAATCAGTTCACTACTCCACCATAACCCTTGAAGCACGGACAGACGACTCTTCAACTAATTATAGTAGAAAAGAAGGGTATTTATTGCAGCGCTGGACACATGTGAACTAGTTTCCAAAGACACGTGCAAGGAGCTGCAGACTCCTGCTCTCTATTTCTACAGAAAAGGTTTTACATTAGGTTTCTAAGGACCCATAATACATAATTCTTACCTGCCTGCTTCGCATTTTTATCAGCTGAATATCTATTACAGCTATGCAATTGTACTCCCTGAACTGGGTTGGTGGGATTTTGAAATGAGGGAGTGGTTGTATGGGAGGAAGAAAGCCGTCTTCCTCATGGTGAACTCTTCTCCCATGGCCAGTTGGCAAGACCTTTGGACCTGCTACTCATGGTCCAAGCCTCTCCAAACTGTTCAGTTATTCTTAAGGCAAGGTATTTCTATGGTCTCTGCTTCTTCACAATTGCTTCCTCTATCCCTGTCACTCCTAGCTTTATGTTCGTAATATATTTGGTACTCTTTAACAAAGGTATGTGATTTCTTCTAGCTGTATTACCAACTTAGTTTCTTACCTCATTTTAAAATCTTAACTAAAATATGCAGTCTCCTACCATCCCAATTGTACTCCCAGCTGGCCCCTCGACCCATCTGCACTTTTCAATTATCCTAATTACATTTTCAGCTAACCCCTTGACACACCTCAGGCACATCCCTGACTGCCTCTCTCCCAGCAGCTCAGAGCTGCATTGTACAGCGCTTGCTGTGCGCCAGAGAGCACAAAGCAGGCTGGCCTGGTGGGCCTGAATATTTCTGCCAAACACTCTGCATCTCACACCTTTGCTCTGGCTCAGTGCAGAACTGCAGGATTGCAGGCGCTTCCTCCCAGAGCTGCGTGAGGCTCTGGCTCCTGCAGATGTGCCCTGCCAAGCTGTCCCTGCCTCACGCTGGCCTCGCTTCCCTGGCACAAGTGCCGGGCCTGAAGGAGCTGCCCTGTGCTCCAGCCTGCCGGGCAGCCCGGCTCCCTGCCCCGGTGCCCAGAGTGCTGCACACACTGCTGGCCTTTGCCAGGAGTCGCAGGGCAGCCGGCAGAAGAGGAGGAATCCTCAGCCAGCCCAGCGGCCCGCGGCTGCCCTTGGCCTTTCCGTGCTCCTGGGCACACTCCAGACGGCCAATGCCTCCAGGCTGGGCTGTGCCCAGCATGGCTGCACTTCCCCTCGGCAGCAGCCAGCTGTCACCTGGGCTCTGAGAGCGGAGGATTCGCCCACTCCCGGGAAGAGGCACCCAGGGCCCGGCTGCTGCCTCTTGCAGCTCCAAGGGCCTCCATCCAGCCTGCCTCTGCCGGGGCTCAGGCTGCTCCGGCCTCTGCCGGGGCTCTGCTGGGGCTCCAGCCCAGGCAAGGCCGGGCCCGCTCTCACCTCACAGGCGCTGACAGCTCTGCACCACAGGAGACCTTCCAGAGCACCCTCTCTGATCTTTCTGCTTTCTCACTTGAGCAAGGCTCTCCTCCAGCCAAAGACATTGCACCTAGGGATACAAATCCAAGAGGCAGGAACCCCAATGCTCTCCAGTCACAGCTGAAGGCCTGCATCTGCGCAAGATGTTTGGGCTGCTCCATTCTTCCTTTGGTTTTGCCTTCAAATGCCATTGCCCTTTCTGCCTCAACTAGAAGTGTCACAGATGTACCAAAAGGGGCCAGTGTGCTAGCCAAGGGCAGTTTGCTCTGGAGATGATGAATGAAGAGTCTTCCCAGCTTTCAAAGCACATTGTGAAAAACAACAATCCCTTCTTTTTAAATTTTAACAGTTTAGTAGCAATAAAATGGTTATTTAGATAGTAATAGAAGTTAGAATAATAAGCATTTGGACAATCAGAGTTAGAACAGTAAAGGACAATAAAAACAAAGACATACAGACAGTCCTGGTGCCTCCTGGGCAATTATGCCCCGAAAGCACACAGGCTAACAAAGGATTAGCCCTTAAAAGCAATAGCCTGTGGCATATTCATATATCTCATACATGATGCATAAATTCTTTTCAAACAAAGGGTGTTCTCTGCTTATTGTCAAGTTCTCCCCCTTAATCCTGTTGGCTCCTTTAAGTCGGGAAGGAGGTGGAAGAAAGTTGGTCATTTCACATAAGGACGCAAGAATTCTTCTCTTGAGGCTTTTGGTGTCCTGTTGCTGTTATCTCTGGGCAAAGAATTTCTTGATTACCCCATCCCTTTCTTGAGCTAGTTAAAAAAGTATCTTACATCACATAGTCCCTGTTTTACATAATGTTATAACCTAAAACTATATTTACCACTGAAATAATTACCAATATAGCTGGACGGGATGTACATGAGCTTGTCTGGCCTTTGCTGCTTGACCAAATAGCGGCAACTGTGGAATTTTACCCCAGAGACACTTTTGGCAAGCTGGATGCTGCAGCTGGGCACTTGGAGGCAAGTCCAGGCATGCAGGAGCTCAGCTTTACCTTTGGTGGAGAAGCTTTAAGGCGAGGTGAAGGAAAGGAGTCGGTTCTGATGGAGGGTTTCTATCCAGAGCTTTATTCCTGGCCCACAGGCCTCTGAATCCAGCAATGGCTCCAGGAGAACTCCCAACCGCATGGTTTGCTCGCCCTTATACCTGGGGCAGAGGGGCAGGGAAGGAACACAGGGATCACCAACCAGGTACGGGGCGGGGAAGTGTCAAGGGACAGAGGACACCTGGATGGCCCAATGTCCTTCCAGGAGGGGAGGGCATCTTTGGAATTCTGCCAATCACTCGCCGCCCTTCTGGAATGCCAGGATTGACAGACAGCGCTCAGCAGGGGTCAGGGTGTGGAAAGGAGGGATGATTGACACACCTGGCAGGGAATCACCAGGGAGGAACCTGGGGTATCTGAGGCAAACCATGACATAGCACCGCAACATACCACACTACTTAAAAAAATACAGTACTACTAACTAAGACAACATAACACATATAGTATATTAATTTATATATATATACATATATATATTTTAATATCTGTGAAGAACTTGTCCTGTTATATGCACTTTTCACAACACCACAGAAGCCATTTGCACCTTTAAGAGACAGCTGACAAGTCAGAAGGAAATGCTCAGCTTGTTCACAGGGTTGTCCTGGGGTGACGTTATGATGCTTGTATATCCCCATTCATCTGTTCTGTGCCTTTAAGACCGGCACTGAAGAGTGGAAGTTTTGTTTGGGTTTTCTCTTATCAGGACACAGAGACAAGCCGTAGACAGAGCTGTTTTTTTTTTTACTTCCAGCTTTGGGCTTGCTGCTTTTGCTTGCTGCTTTTGCTTGCTCTCTTTTTCTGCTCTTGCTTCTGCTCTGCTTTCTGCCTCTGCTTATTAGCTAGTTCTAGCTAAACAGTCCACATTGCTTCCTGGACTGTTTCTCCTCTCCTGTTCCTGTGACCATCTCGAACCTGCTCCGGACTGGGACCCGGGAACACCAAGGGTTCGGCTGCAGCGGCTGGCCCAGCGCCGGAGGGACTGAGAACAGAGCAACCACCCCCGAAAGAGACTTTCTGATTTTGCCATCTTTCTCAGAGCGGTGTCATCGGGAATTGTTCATTTTGTGTGCTGGGGGGTGCGGGGCCAGTCAAATAAACAGGTTCTTTCCACCTCTCTCCGAGGAATTTTTTCCCGAACCGGTTGGGGGGAGGGGCCGTGTGGGTTTCGCTTTCTGGAGGGGCCCTCCTTTGCAGATTCTTTAACAAATTTGCCCTAAACCAGTACAAGGGTGAGAAAGAAAGGATTCTTCCAGATGAGTTAAAGTTTCAGAAACTTTATTTATTTATAATCCTACTCTATAATCCTGTAGGGTGGTATTTACAGAAAAATGGACAGGCACTAAATCAACCAGCCTAACCTTCTGGAGCTAACTAAACTAACTAACCTTCTAGGACTAAGTCAGGTTTTTAATAAAGCTGCATTCAACCTTGTGGATAAAAAGGTGATGTTGCGAGCAGAAAGAAGAAGCAGAAGAGTTGCTGACAGACAAAGGGGTAGCAACGCAAATAAAATGACCCTTACAGCATCTACCAATTAGATTAAGAAAAAGATGCTACCAAACAATGCATGACTACAGAAAGCTACAGGATAGGAACTAATTATAAACTATGTTTAGAAGCACAATAAATGGCTTCTCCTTGATTCTCAATAAATTGTGCAGAGTCTTTTTTCTTTTCTCCACATAGTCCTACTCTAAATCCTACTCTAAATCCTACTGTACAGTCCTACTCTACAATCCTACTCTAAGATGGCTATGGAAAAAATGGTCCTGAAATGATTATAGCGCTGTTTGCTTCTCCATCCTCCTCTTCACTGAGATGATGAGCGGTGCCAGGGTGGATGCAGCCTCGGCTGATGTTACAAATGGATGCTGTTCACAAAAAAAACCCAGAAAACCAAAAAATGAATACAAAAACAAAAACAAAAAAGAAAACAAAACACAAACAAAAACCCAAAACCAAACCAAAACAAATAAACCAAAAACATACAACAAACCAAACAACAAAAAAACAAAGAACACTGAAGAGTGAACCATTACTTTCCAAACTCAGTGCTTCACAGGCTCAGTTGGGATTGCTCTGGGTCCTAAAAAGACCCAGAAAGAGGAGCAATGGGCCCATCTGCTACCCAGCAGTCATGTGCAGGACCCTGCCATCACAGGCAAACCTGGCCCAGAATCCCACTCATCCATTTATTCAGGTTTCTTTATCTTGTTGGGATTTTTGCCCTGCCAGTGCTCTAGAAATGGTGCTTTCTGTCCCTGGGGTTTCTTCCTTTCAGGAAACTCCAATGACTCACACAGGCCCCTGCCTTTGAAAGACAGGCACTGTGCTGATTCCTACAGGGACAGAAAGCAGTGTCTGCCTTTCCATGCCCTGCCCCTCGTGTGCTGGATGGCTCCTCCCTTCCCAGCAGGGCCAGCCCAGTGGCACTGCGCCCTGCAGTTCCCTCTCTGCCACACAACCTGGCAGTAACCCTGGCACAGTTCCCGTCTGCTTGAGCGTGCCAGGCAGCAGATGGGGCTGGGACAAGTCCCTCCCAGCTGTCCCTGTTTGCGTGGCAGAAACCTCTAAGGGTGGGCTGGGGGGCACAAACCAGGGCCCCTCAGAGTGAGCCCCCACAGCCCCTCCTGCCCACAGCCAAATCTCTGACTGCTCAGCTGGGACTGGCTTCCTTGGGCTCCTCCACCACCATTTCATGTCTCTGTACCCTGCATTGCTCTGCTTCAATTCTTTTGCCATTAGATAAAACTGAGCCCTCCACCAAATTACAAAAGAGGGTGACAGAAACAGTCAGAGGACAGAGCACCTCTCCTCTCAGGAAACACAGAGGGAGCTGGAGTTATTCAGTTTTGTGAAGAACAGGCCCCAGGGAGACTTTATTGCCACTTTCCAAGATTTCAGAGTGGCTTTGAAGAAAGTGGGGGACATCATTTTTAACAGGGCCAGTTACAATAGGATATGGACAAATATTTTTAAACACAAAGGGCATCTAATCAGAGTAGGCGTAAGGAAGAACTTCTTTTCTTGGAGCATGGTGGAACCCTGGCACAGCTTGCCCCAAGAGCTTGTAGGTGTCCCATCCCTCCAACCATTCCGGCTCCAGTGGCAAAGGGCTCTGAGCAACCTGATCTCTTTAAAGATGTCCCTGCTCATTGCAGGACACTTGCACCACAGGACCTTTACAGGGCCCTGCCAGCCCAGCCCAGTCTAGGATTCCTCATTTGTCTAGGATTCCAGCCCAGTCTAGGATTTTCATTTGAAGAGCACCAAAAATGGAGGTGAGGAGGAAGGGAGCTCATCTGCTGCCTTGGGCTTGAGTGGAGGAGGAGCCCATCGCTCAGAGCCTGTTTCACCTGCAGCCCCTTCACATTTTACCTGCAGGAGCTCCTTGGCAGACCAGCGCCGCGCCTCGTCTCTCTGCAGGCAGCAGCTCAGGAAGTCACGCAGGCAAGATGAAAATAGGTTGGGCTGCTGCAGCTTTTGTCTTCCTCCTGTGGCTATCAGGAGTTGAGGCTGGGGAAAAAGGAGACACCAGGCTCCACCTGCTTCTTTCCCATCTGTCACTGCTCTCCCAGATCCCATTGATTAAGCTCCACTCTGCAGTGGCACTTTCTGCCCTGGCAGAGACCCAGAGATGACTTTCCTTTACCAACCAAAAACCCAAACCCCGATGCAGCCACAGCTTTCCCACTGTCCTGCAGATCTTGCCTTGGCACCTGATTTCATTGGCTGACCTAGTTAGTGGGAACTACACCAGCACAAGCACATTTCCTTCCCTGAGGATTCATATCAGCTTGAGAGGCTTTTTGGAAGAAGGACTTTGCTATACTAACTCTACTGTATCCAAGGCTTAGGATATGAAAAGTATCTCTGCAGTGCTTCTTCTCTCTTAAGCACAGCTGCCATACAACAAAACCAATCAAGCTTTCTGCTTTGTTCTGGAAAACAATGGGAATTGGAAGGGAAGAAAGGAAATCCACCAGGTATTCCTCAAGTAAGGAAACAAACATTGGGAATCTCATCTTCAACATAGACACATTAAGATGCATGCACAAATGCACTGGGATGAAAATGCCTGCTTGGACACACAGGAGCCACCTGCAGCTCTGTCTCTCAGCAGTCTGAAAATTTCTGCTTTCATTACATGGAAAAGAAAAACTTTTCATAGTCAAATCAGAAGGAGAGGTTCCATCCCTACGGTCACCCTCTAGTCATTTGGCTACACAAGTCAATGCATGAATGGTAGGCCCATCCCAGGAAGTGCCAGGAAACAAATGGGAGGTTTTGGCAGGCTCTCCACATCCCCAGGCTCTGGCTTGGTGATGTGGAGAATGTGGCTTTGGGCTAGGAGAGAAACACGGTCACTGAGTGTTTCAGCAGCACTGCACAAGAAGCAGAAGAGACTCTGTGGCTTTTAGACCCTCATGCCCAGGTTCCAGGCATGTTTCCCAGTGAGAAGAAACTGCACAGGGGGTTAAGTTCCTCTCTAAAAATCAGTGCCTTAGCAACTTTCTTGTGTTTGGGCTTCCTATCTTCATTTCTGGAAATGTGACATCAGTTCTGAGAGGCTTGCCTTGTGGTTTTAGGCGCATCTTCACAGACAGACAAGTGGGAACAACTTGAAACCCAAAGCAAATGTTGCCTGAGAAGAGCTGGGGAGTGTTTGCCTGTGGTGAGGCTTGAGCTGTCTGGCAATCCCTTTCCATGATGTGCAGAAACATCCAGCTGCTCCCCAGAACTCAGTCCCTCTGGGCACGCAGGCCTCTGGAAACCCCTGAGGATTCCAGCCTTTCTCCTGCTCAAGAGCATCTAACCTAAGCTGAGCTCCAGTTTCTTCAGCAAGGCCAAGGATGCTCACTTCCATGCAGCTGACAGTGTCCATGGAGCTCAGCAGGTCTTTCTGATACTCCTCAGGCCAAGGAATTACAGTGTAGATTGGCAAGACATCGGCTGATCATTGTCCAGTGTGGTTCATGTGGAACCAAGCTCTAACACGCTGACAAGTCAGAGGGAGAGAGCTCATTCTGCTTTTGCAAGATGGTATTTAGAAACATAAGACACCAACTTGGAACTATTCAAACCTCAACTTGCAGAATCCATCTCAAATAGGCAAAAATAACAATGGCAAGAGGCCTTGGAGTCTCCATAAAAATGCCCACCACTGTCATGATAACTCTGTGTGCTTGTGGCATTGAAATAGATGGTGACCAAAGAGACTTTGCTATTATCCTTTTTAAGCCAAAGGAGAATTTCAAAGCCAGAAATGGCAATGCACTCCCCTTGTGTACAAATAATTTATGTGGGTTTCTGTCCTTTTCCCAAATCACCAAAAGTGACAAAGAGGGTTTTATCCTGACTCTCAGCTGAGCTCAGCCACTGGCCATGGTGGGGAGCTGGAGCCCTCCCTGTCATTAGAACTGTGCAGGCCAGGGATGGCCCTGCTCCTGTGGTAAAGAAACACAGCACCGGTGTCAACTGCCCATGTTGGATCCCAGCCCAGGCACCTGCCTGCAAGCTCATCAACTTGTTAAAGTACCAAGAAACAGCCAAGGGTTTGGCAAAAAATTCTAACTGCAGTCGGAGAAAAACACATTCTAAACTTCTCCAGGCCACCCACATAAGTGACTGAACAATGTACAGATGACTTGAAAGCCTGAAAGTTTCGAAGATCCACAGGATTTGGAAAAGATGCTACAGAATGGAAGGGAAGAGCTGTGTTTAAAAAATGAAAAAGCAGGCAGAACTGCTTGAGCATTGCTTAGGTAGTAGGTTTTTTTTCTCTTTTTCTTTTTTGCTTACTTTTCTTTTTCCTTTTTTCTTATGTTTTCTAGGAAATTGAAACTGGGAAGGTCTAACCTCCATTGCTCAGGATGTTTATCACATGTCTGTCCTCTCCACTGAAAAATTCTTGTCCCTCAGAAACAGAGTTCCAACATTGTTCAAAAAACAAGTGAGAAATGTCAGGCGTGGCTGGAGGCCAAACTGGCAGGTTTCTGAACTGGTTAGGTTTCTGAACTGCCACTTCCCTTTCTGATACAACCAAAGCTACAGCAGATGCTGATATGTTGCAGGGGCATTTCTAGAAGGAGACCTTGGTGGAAGTGGTGCCAGCAGATGGCAATGGGATTTTGTCCAATGGCACACAGAGCATGGGACAGGTGAGAAAGACAGTGGGATCAGTGAGTATTTGCACCTTACCAAGACAGGAGTTGCATTCCAGGAAGGAACTTCTCGTTCCACCATTTCGATGCCCACGATTCCCAAAGACCATATGTCCACTTTGGGGCCACATGGTTGACCTGTCACCACTTCAGGCGCCAGCCACCCAGCAGCGCCGGCCACGGAGCTCCGTCTGCCCTGCTCAGGGCTGAGCTGAGCAAAGAGGCCAAAGTCAGCTGTGGAGAAAACAACAAACCATGAAAGCCAGCCCCAATTAGGAAACCAAGCAAAAGAATTCCCCACTCTCGGACTAAGAATGTGCTGTTGAATCTCCTGGAGAACTGTCCACACTCAATTTCCTTGGGGCTTTAGCCAAGGGAGTATGCAATTGGCCACTTCCAAAAAAACCCAATTTCTCAATGCTGCTCATAGCAGTGGACTTCATTCCCCTGAAGCTTTAGATTGTAGCTCCCTCTGTGTGGAAGGGACACACACAGAGCAAGGCCACTGTTGACTGCTTGTGGTTCCTTCTACCTCTGTGCACGTTGCAACTGTGCCCTCAGCTCACAGCAGGGGTCCCTGCACTGCCACCAGCTCCGTTTTTGGGGAGCTGGCAGTCACTCCAAGCAGCCCCACACCCACAGCCCTGGAACGCTGCACCTGACCAAGAATTTACTGACCCAGCTTGACAGAACCGTCAGTTCTGAGAAGGATATTTCTGCTCTTAAAATCTTGGTGGATGACGTGGTTTGAATGAAGAAATTGCAGTCCTTGCAGGCACTGAGAGAGAAAACAGAAACAGGAGGTCAAAAATGAGTGATGTAATTTCATGCCACAAGAAAGAAAACAAAGAACCTAAAAGATTCCCTCTCCAGGGGAATGGGGAGTACTGGCAGAACAGTAATGGCCACTGAGAGGAAGAGCTTGCTGCTCCAACACTTGCAGAGCAGGATGTTTCTGAGGAAAGGCACGTCAGCTTTTGAAAGGGCAACAGCACCTGCTGTTGTAGGCTGTCCCCTGCCAACCAGCCAGGATGACTCCTGCTGCAGTGGACGTGCTTTTTCCATGCAGAGGACAAAGGAGGGGTTTGGAAAGGAAAAGTCCCTCCCTTTGGTGTTTAGTGGATCACTTTTGGGTGGGAGGCTGCATGACAAAGATTTTCTTGCTGGCCTCAGCACAGGCTTGGATGTATCACACCAGTCACCTTCCTGAAGCAAAGAGCATTTTGGCTGCACTACTATCCTTTCCAGCTGAGGACTGTGAGAAATGAGTCTTTTCTCTTTGCTGATCATTTCAAATCCTGCCACCAGCACCTTTGCTTTCACAGGCAAGGAATGCAGTGAAGACAAACTCCAGGCAAACATTTAGAGAGGCAAGGTGGAGAACAGCAAATACAAATACAAGAGACAGAGTGAGAATACAACAGCAGGAGATAAGAGTACTGGCACTGAGTACAGGGAGTGCAGGGGCACTGGCAGGCCTTTCACTTGAGATGCTTTTACTTGCCCATAGAATAGCAGCAACACAGAAACAAAGCTTGGCACAGGAAATCACTCCAGCTCTGAGGCCCTGTTTCCCGGACAATGCTGCCCAAGGCCTTGGAAACACAGATGGGATTGCTGACCTCCCGACTGATGGCTGCCATCTCATCTTCCGACAGGTAGGTCTGGCTGATGACATCGCTCAGAGTGCCTCCATCCATGTACTCCATAACCAGGGACAGTTCCTCACCCACAAGGTAGCTGAAAGAAGGACACAAGGGCATGGAGATGAATGTACATGCCTAGGTTGCTGTCTGGAAAAGACAGATTCACTCTTCTTTTCAGATCCCTTTGAGACAAAGACAAAATAAAGGAATAGACATTCCCTCTTGGCTGTGCATTGTTTGCCATCTGTGCAGTCTCAAGGAGAAAGGTATAGCTGCGAAAAAAGAGATGTCTTAGATGGGCAGCAAGCAAAATGTGCAGTTTAGTAACAGCCCAGATAAAAAGCCTTTTATGCATGGTGTTTCTGGAAAAAAGCACCTAGACTTCCTGGCATGCATAGCAATGGAAAACAGGGGCAACAATCCAAGGGAAATCCTTGTTAGTTTACCTGGATGTAAGAAGACACTTGAATAAAATCAAGCTCCAAAACAAAGTGGTGGCTGTGAATATAGAGATCATTGATTTAGTAAGAAACGACTCATCCGGGTTTTTGAACAATTTTCAAATACCATGTGCCAGCAAAGACTCATGCAGACAAAATGCAATGTCTTCCCATCCACTGGAGATGAAAAGAGCAATAATAATTAGCCAATAATTACAGCTCTATTTTCTGCCAGTGACCAAAGTGGGATTTTACCTTGCAGTTTGCAGTACGTGAACAAACATTCATAGGACAAAAGCATAACTCACCTGTCTGAACAGTTGACCAGGTTGGGATTCCTGTTCACCTTCATGACCATGAGTTCATTGACTTTTAGTTTGTTCTTCCTCAGTCCTTGAAGCTGTATTTTCTTGATGGCCACCTAAAATGACATTGAAAATCAGTAACTTGAGAGGTTGGTGGCACGAGACCACAAGGCACATGGAGCGAGTGATTTTGCAATGACAACACTGAGCTGTGCCAAACTGCCTTGTGATTAGGCACTGCAGTAATTAGGAACTGACATTCCAACAGCCCATTTCTTTGCTCCCTTGGGAGCCAGTTACAGGACACGTAGGGCCATTGACATTTTGCCATGAGCACTTGGTAACAGCGGTGTCTCAGTTATCACCCACAAACCTCTGACCACACTCTCTGCTGCGTCGTTTGGGACTCAGAAGAAGTAATCCTTGCCTTAATACTCTGTGGATACATCCTGGGCCATGGGCAGGGCTTAGGGCTTTCAGGGACGCCTTGCAGATCTCTCCCTATGTGCAGTTCCCAAGTGCAGAACTGCAGGTGGCTAAGGAACTACCAGTAACTTTCAGATGGATTTGCTGGCAGCCAGAAATGAGAACTCAGGACTCTGAAGCTGTAGCCTCAAAAAGCAGTGAGGTGCTTGAAGGCACCACCTTTGTTTTAGCAATGGAGAGCGAGTGAACGCGTCCTTCTCTGAAAGGAACCGCTGCCCTCCGTGCCTTCTTTCCAGCAGCTGAGGAGGACAAAGTCCCAAATGTGTTTTGTGGGCTGGCACCAGTCTGTGCTTCTTGTGCCTTTTCAGCCCAGCTCTGCCCAAAGCTCCAGCCACAGCTCACACCAGAGGGGAAAGCCCTCGAGTGCAGCAGAGTCTGCAGGGGCTGTTCATATTTACCTCTCCTCCTGTGGTAGTGTCGAGTGCTTTACAAACATCTCCAAAAGTCCTAGAAACCAAACAGAAGCAGAGAAAGGAGAAGCCATTTAGATCTTGCAGATAAAGCCAGCCCACACAGGAGATCTGTGCTGTCAATGCCTAAGACCTGCAGGACACTGGAAGCATGGAGATGTCTTTGACAATGCCTTCTGAGCACACTTAGAAATTCTGATCAGCACTGACAATCTGAGCCCAGCGTCTGAACACATTTGCAGCTTGTCTGACTTTACACTTGATACCTATTCCACCAGCAAAACACCTGATGCATAGTTTTGTACAATTAACATTGCTTGGACTCACCCACTGCCAATATTTTCCAGTTCAATGTATTTTAGAATAGGATTTTCCATCTTCACCATTCTCCCTGAGGGAAACAAAATGCAAGATGTTCACTTTGAAGCAGAGATCCCACCTTCTAGGAGATACAAAAGGCAGCCCCACTGTCTGGGGCTCTGAGCCCTCCCTTGGTGGACAGCTGGCTAACAACAGGAACAGCAACTGGAACAACAGGAAAAGAACAGCAGGCCCACAGTCAAAGTGGCTGGCACAGATACTGATTTCCAGCATCCTTTGAAGTGAGAGACCGCTTGACAGCAGGCACACAGGGAAGCACCGGGAGATACATTCAGAGGAGACTGAGACCAGAAGAGAATACCTAGCAAGGCAAGTAAGTTTGTCATCTAGAAACATTAAGGAGAGCTGGAACTAACAGTGCCTTTGTTTCCTTGGGAATAAACACTGTGAGATTTAGAAAAGGTTTCCTACTTGCTAAGATTAAATGCACCTGGACATCTAGAATCAATTCCTCTGAACAGATGCCAAGGTCAGAAGTGGAGGAATATTGCCAAGTGTTCCCATCTTTTCCACCTTGCAGGAGTTTGCCAGAAGAATGCCTCTGTGTATGTAAAGCAGAGCAGCTCATGCTAGAACAAATCCCCACAGGTCTTTCAGCATCAGGACCCTCACCATTTATGAGCAGGCTGAGCCCAAAGACGCCCTTGCCCGTGCCCCGCGTGAAGAACCGCGCCGCTTCTCTTCACCCTGACAGCGCGGATCCGTCGCTCCCATTGCACTTGCCCTCTCAGCACCGCACACGTCCCCATCTTCCCAACTCGGCACGGCGGGCACAGAGGACAGCAGTGCTCCTCAGGCGCCCCTGTGACACAGAGAGCTGCCCAGAGGAGATGCTGACCCTCTTGTGAGCCCAGGCCGTGCGAGGCAGAAGCCGGCCCAGAGCAGGGGCTGTGGCCTCAGGCAGCTCCGCGCTGCAGCAGCCGGGCAGCAGCGGGACCCTCCCAGCTAAGGAAGGCTCCAGCCTCTGCAGTCCCACAGCCCTCAGGGACAGGGCAGCGACCACAACAAGGCTGGCAAAGCCCAAGCATGAGCACTGACAGGCACTGATGGGAAGAAGCCAGAGTCAGCCTGAGCCCCGGACAAGCTGTTGCCCCCATTCAGGACACAACAGGATGGGCTTTGAGATCAGCCACACCGAGGCACAGATCAGTGCCCTTTTTGTCCCAACTGGTGACGGTAGCCACAGAATTCACTGGGCTCTCTTCTGAACCCTACCAGATCTTTTCTGAGAGCACAGCACTGGCAGCTGTTACAAGCAAGAAGCAGATTCATTGGGTTGTGCTGCAGAATCACAAAGGGCTTGATGTGTTCTCCTAGAGACTGATCTCAGCAGGGCTTCTGCCAGTGTCTAGGACTCAAGCAGTCACAGCCTTCTGCTGATCCAGGAACAATCCCTGCTTCTGCCTTCAGCAGAGAGGGAAGCCCAGGCAAACTCCAGCCGGTCTAAGCTGCCCTCAGAGGCAGCAGGAACACCCAGAGCTCTCTATTGCTGCCTCGGAGCACTGCCAGCACTTCTGTGACACTAAACTGAGCAGAACCCTCTGGTACAGCTGTGCTGACACGTGCACACAACACACTGTCCCTCAGATAAGAAAGATACCAGACGTACTCTGCCGCTCCAGGGAGTCACCCGCCATCTCCTGTTGCTGAGCAGCAGCTGGGTCAGCACGGGAGATGAACCAAGGGCTCAGGCTCCACTTCTTCAGCTGGGGAGCAAAGGCTCCTTGGGACGGCACTGCTGCTGCAGCAACTTCAGTGTCCGAGTCGGTGTAGATCTGAGACAAGAAATGAGTTGATGTCAGGAAGGTGTGGCAGACATTGCCCTGAAATGCAAGAGAGATTGCCATTTGAAATGCAAGCCCTTAGTAAGCTGCTGTCAGCCACATGCAGAACTCCTCAACTGGATTGCTTTGGATGTCCACTTGTGAAACCAAATGGTCAAAACCAAAGGCTGGTTTTACTCGAGTTCATAGCCAGTTTCTTGTTCTAAAGGACGACAGCAGCAATGACCGCTCCACTTCCTCCCAAAGACTCCTTTCCCCCTCCTAGGTCTGCAGATACATTTGCAGCTCCTCATTCTAATGTTCTACCTCCTGCCATGAAATTCTCTTTTTCTGCACCTTCCTCGGGACGAGCTTATCCTGCAGCATCTCTGGATGGTTCAGTTCCTGGGCCTCATGCCAGCCTCGGGGCTCTTGGTTGCCCGTCATTTGCTGGAACTCTCTGCAGGCTGCCAGGTAGGATGGCGACACTTCCACCTCAAGTCAAACAGAACAAAGCAGTCAGAGACTACAGCTTGTCCCCGTCAGCCAGGAGTCATCGACTGGGAAGAAAGGAAAGGACAGGAGCATTCACAAGGGATACAGACAGCTTGTAGCTCGTATTCCAAATCTATGTGAGTGACCATGTTCACCTGCAAAAACACCTCAAGAAACAAGGCCACCTGGAAGAAGCCAACAGGAGTTCATTCGTATGACTGCTGGCTAAATGGCCAGAGGAGTAATGCCACTGTCTACAGCATCAGCTGAGATCCAGCAGAGCAGGAAGTGTCCTTGAGAGCAGCTCTGACAGAGGCCTCATCAGGATGGCACTCAGAGGCATCACCCACCCCCCTGCTGTTCTGCACTGGAAAGGCAAGGAGGGCAGAAACCACCCCTTGGGTGACTGCAGTGCCTATTGCTATTTCACTCGCTTGCTTTTCTAGAGCCTTTTGCTCTGATGTTCTGTACACACAAAAGCAGAGCAAGTGACTGAGAGCTGCCATCAGCCTCAGCTTTTCCCTCTTTTAGCCTCAAAATCACATTTATTCAGCCCCTTCTTTCTGCTTCCCTACCCAGCTCTGTTTCCACTGTAACCATCCTGTCCCAGGGCTGATCTCTGCAGATTGCAAGGCTCTGTGCTTTCAGTGCCTGTGGGACTCCTGGCCTCCTCAGTCCCAGGAGCTTTGGTTTATGCCCCTCTTCCTGCCTTTCCCTCTGTCCCCTGGCCAGTCAGGCTTACCTGGCCATTCTCCTGTGGCTCTTCCACCTGCTGCCTGAGCTGCTCTTCCTGCTCTCGGGCAGGGAACAGCTCTCCCTGAGTCTGGCATGGCATCTCAGATAAGGCAGTGTGCTCCTGCTCTTTCTCTAGAAGCACCTGCACAGAAAGCAAGAGAAGATGGGTTTCAACTTCCCATATGCCCTTTGTGGGCCAAGACTCACAGACTGCTGGGCTCACACATTCCCAAAGCACTGTGCTGCTGCTCTCCTGGGTCGTTCTCTGCCCGTGGGGAGGCACAGATTCCAAAGTGACCCTGGCCCTACAATCAGGGGCCATCTGGGACTGAAGCTCCAACAGCCTCTCAGGCAGCTGACAGGGAAGGGGTGGCATTTCTCAAGGGTCTGGTGAGGGCTTCCCTCTGCTTCTGCCATGTCCTGTTTGTCTTTCAGTAGTGACTGACACCCCGCCCTGTCCCACAGCTCCATCCTGGCTCTGCAGGGGCTTCCTGGGTGAGCTCACTCCTTGTGAGAGACACTTCTGGAGTTCACCTTCTCTTCAGGCCTGCACCAGCATTCCTCCTTCCTGACATCCACACTCTTGTTAGAAAACCGGGTCATTCAGGAGATGAGGATGCATGCAAAGATCTCTGATGGAAGTCAGAGAACCTTGATGGCCATCTCAGTATATGGAGGAGGACCAAGGTGTCTCTTCTCCCTCTTTTGTCAACTGAGAATTCTGACCAGCAGTAACAGAGTTTCTCATAAGGCCCCATTAACGGATGCACTTACACAGCCCTGGGGATGCCAGTGAAGGAAACCATGTGTCATGTAATGTGTGTATGAGCAAAGTCACCAGACCCCAGCTACAGCATGGGATAGTTCCACTCCCTCAGGACATGCAAAAATTTAAAGGATAAAAAGAAGGCTTCAGGGCACAAGAGGCTGGAGGAGGAAAACACGAGGGGAAAAAACAACCATCTCTGGAGGGGGAAACATCTCTGCCTGCTCATGTTCCGTCAGTGGAACTTGTCTCTACTCCTCTCCTGAAGGGATGCCTTTAGGTGAGCTTTGCATCTTCCACTGCTTTGGAGCAGAGCCAGGAAGATTCAAATAGAGAGATAGACAGATCTCACTTTTATAATCTCTCTTTACTGTGCTGTGGTATTTACATTCTTTGAACAGAGAGAGATATAATTCTCTCTCCTTGGATTTTTTTAAGGGAAGGTAGTGAGAAACTTAGAGAAGAAGAGAAAACAATTATTATCTCTACTTGCTGCCCTTGTTGTTTAGTACATGTAGAATATGTTATAGTGATTGTTTACTGAAAGTGATTTGTTAATTGGATTTTAGTGATAGTTGTTTAGCCTGATTAGCTAATTAGATAAAAGCTGTGTTGTGACTGTCTGGAGACAGTCACGAGTTTTTCTTTAGTAGCTTTTTAGTATAGTATGTCTATAGAATAGTTTTAATATAGTGCTAGTGTAATATAACATAGCTTAAGAAAGAATTTCTTTAACCTTCTAAATCATAGAGCCAAAGCACATTATTCCCCATGGGGGGGTCACCCTGAATCGATACTGTCCTTTCTGTCGCTACACACATCAGCACTCGGTAGCAGTGCCCCAATCAGCAGCCGTCCTGAACTTGCTCTCCTGTTGCTTCAGTAACCCACACTCTTGGGGAATCTGGAGCGTGTGGGTCCCTATGGAATGCAACCAGACCCAGAGCATTCCACTGGGAACTGCATTCTTTGTACATCTCTGCTTGGGCAAGTTCTTCTCTTGAACTGGACCACACTGATGGGGCTAAAGTGGCTGGAGTCAGAAATGCAGCCCAGCCCCTCCAGCTCCTCTAATCTCTGAGCACCAGCTGGAATGCAAGGGCATTGATTTCCTGCTCAGTTCCCAAACACAACACACACTGATTCCCTGGGCTGCCAAAAGACACAGGAGCCGTTAACCTGAAAGTGATGTGTTTCTGCCAGTGCTGGAAAAGGGCAGGAAAGATTGAGAAAAAGCTCCCTTGCTCCCTGGAGAAGGAGAAATTACACAAGGCTTCTCCTTCTAACAAACAAACAAACAACCAACAAAATATGAAAGTGTTACCCACTCCAGTGTCTAAAGCACTTGGATGCAGTGAAGGGATGTTTGGCAGGGAAACAGCCCTTGTGCTGAGCATTGGCTCTATGGATCCAAGGCAGGCATCTATGGAAGTCTGCCTGAAGGTCCCTCATGAGCCCCCATTGTCCAGGCTAAAGCTCCCTCAGCCCCTCCTCCCTGGCCTTGTGTTGCACCCCTTGCCCAGCTCCCCTGTCCTTCTGTGCACACGCTGCAGCCCCTCCATGACTTTCTGCTTCCCAGGGCCCACAGCTGCACACAGCACTCCAGCTGTGGCCGCAGCGCTGCCCAGCACAGGCCACGCTCACTGCCCTGCTCCTGCTGCCCCACTGCTGCTGGCACAGCCACCGTGCCCTTGGCCTTCTTGGCCCTCTGGCCCCATGCTGCCTCATCTTCAGCTGCTCACGGCCGCCAGCCCTGCGTCCTTTGGGCCCACACAGCTCCCCAGCCACAAAGGTGCCCATTGCACTTCAGATACAGCAGGCACCATTGCAAGGTGTACATCCTGGTTTTAGCATTACAGGACAGCAGTCAAGGACTTGCAGCTTTGCTCCCACTCTAGGCTCCAATGCAGTTTTCAAAGCAAACTACACAATACAAGGTACAAACATGCAGTGTCTGGTTTTTGCCTCAGAAGAAAGATTCAGAACTACTCCCTTTGTTTCTTTTGCCGCACTAGACAAGAATGGTCCCCCACAGCTTCATGGACAACACAGTCATCTCCTTGCAGCTTATCAAAGAGCAAGAAACAGGCAGACTCAGAGCACCTATCTGCTCTGCTACCGGCTGCTCTGCCTGAAGGGGCAAAAGAGCAACCTGGCAACAAAGGCAGCAAAATCCCTGACTTCAAGCAGCAACTCTACATCCCCAGTGTGTCTCTGAAATACTCCCAAGTAAGCACATCCAAGAAGTTTGTGGGGACAAAGCACAACCAAGAGCTTTTGTGGTCAGATCAACATTTTTTTGTGCCTGCAGCAACTTGGCCAGTCTGTGCAGGGGGACAGGTCTCTCCACGCCACAGTGTCCCCTGTGTATCCAACAAGGCTGAGCACAGTGTCTTTGACATGCTCCCTGCTCTGGGATCAGGGAGCCTTCGTGCTTCAGGCTGGCCCCTATCAAAATGCCAGGAAGCTGGTGCCTAAACGTGACAGACCAAAGCCCATTGTCCAGCTGTCACAGGTTGGGGGCAATCACCAGGCCCTGGCAGGACGCCAGCACTCAGCATCCTCAGCCAGCAACAGCAAGTGCTGGCTGGTGAGAAACTTGCAGCTCTGCCCTGCACTAAAGACAGCAGCACACACAGCTGGCACTTACTGGCTCAGAATGTTCAGGCTGTGGTGTGAGCACAGCTGGAGGCTGGCGCTCATCCACCTCATCTGCCTCCTCTTCGGCCTCCTCTCCATGAGCAGAGGGAGCCAGAGGAGAGACTGCTGTTGGTTCTGTGATCTGCGGACAGACAGCAGTGTGAGGGACACAAAGTTACCTATAATTTATAACCTTATTTCTGTTCAGCACTTTATTCTATTCAGCTCTATTTCTAGAACCAGCTCTGCTAAAGACAAATCAGAAACTTTGGTAACAATGGGATTCTAAGTCACTGCGACTAAATTTGAATGGGCTAATTCAACAGAATTGCTAATAGTTCTGAATTAGACATTATGCCCTGGCTACTATCAAGAAGCAGCATTCTCTCTGCAAAATGAGCTTTTCATTCCTTCAAAGTTCTGAAATGGAAAATTAGGAAATAGCCAGCGATGCCTTTGTTATTGCTGCTGCAGACATGGAAATGGATTTTCTTTCAGCCTACCCAGCTGGCCCTCTACACTCTAGTGCCACAGGCCAAACTCACAGCTTGCTCTACAATTCCTAAGCACCAGGAACATGGAATGTTCCTGTCTCACTCACCTCAGGATCAGCACCTCTGAATACACGCTTCAGGTGACCTGGAGTGGGCAAGGGAAAATGAACAAGTGCTGTGAGAAAACTGCCTGGGCTGCTGAATCCAACAGAAGAGGTCAACCCAAACAGAGAGTATTTTTCTTTATCAACATTCCTCCACATGACATAGTTCTTTCACACAGCCAGCAAGAGATCAGGACAATAATCTTGGTTGTGCCTACACTTCAGCCTGTTAAGTCAGAAAATTAATACAAACATGATCAAAAAAATGCAAATTGTTCTTCAACAGTCAATGCTTCTCTTCTGTCCAACAGACAAAGCAGCTTTTGTTCTCTTGTCTTTAAGGTACTTTCTTCAAAAAAGAAGTTGCATGCACTAATTCCCATTAAGTTGCTGAAAACAGTCACCCAGAAAAGCTTCCCCAAATCCCCCTGAGCTGTGGCAGTTCTATTGTGAAACAGCACAGCAGCAGCTCCAGGCTCAGGAGAAGACACTCACTGCTTTGGCGGTTGCACTTCACTGCAAAGGGAATCACTCTTTTAGCACTCAGTCAAGGGTCAAAACGGACAGTCAAATCCTTTCATTACAAAATTTGGAATAAAAGAAGCTTTCCCTGAGTTCTGGGGAGAACTACATAGTCTTTAGAAGGCCTTCTGAGAAGGCCTCCCAGTCTGCATTTGGGAAGTTGTCCTGCTTGTCCCAGCAAACTGAGGAAATGACAGACTCTGCTGCCACAGACTCTCCCGTGGAGGGAACAGAAGCCCTGCAGGTTCCCCTGCAAATGCTGCCCCTGTGGCTACAGACACCCCCTTTTAGCTGAACCTCTTGACAGGAGCTTTACCAAACCAGAAGCATCCTAATGCTCTTTCTCTTTCAAAATCAACTCAGTCACTAAGAAAGAGCAAGACAACATGCAAAAGCTGGGTTAGGTTACACCCTAGCCTAAATAAAGTTGAAACCTCTACTTACTTGCCAGGCTGGTAATGAAATAGGCGGAATACACAGTGCCATACATGGTGCAAATTGCAGCAGCGAGTTGCTCAATCATTGTAGCACTGTTGTGCAAGTTTACTCCAACCAAGACTCCTGTCAGTGTGCAGCTACACACGGACAAAGGCCACAATCAGGAGGATGCTCCTGATCTGAGCAACCCCTAGGACTGCTCTGGCACTGAGGCCTTCCGCGCACCAAGGCAACCTTCTGATGTCACCACGACGATGTGGCAACCATGCCCTGATATCACAAAGCAAAGTATGACAAAGCAAAGCATCACAAAGCATGTTAGTCTGTGAATTTATGCAAAGCAATAACCAGCCTTTCCTACAGCAAACACAAAATGGCCTTGGAAGTTCTCCTCTGGCACAAAGCAGCACAAACTCCCCCCATGGGCCAAACCCTGTTGTTCAAGGATCCAAGAAGAACTCTAAGAGTGCCCCAAGCACCTACAGCCTGTACCCCAGCTGAGCACTCAGATGGGACACAAGCAAAGGAAACCAGACCAAGAAAATGGCCCAAAGCATTGTACAGAACCAGGAGAGAAAGCACTATTGGCATGGCAGCTGAAGTAATTCCTAACAAATCACCCCATATATCTGCATGTTTATAGTATGTTTCCATGGCTGGTGTGTATGTACATCTCTTCCTGTGCTCTTTCTTCCCCTTTGGCAGCAGTTGAACTGGCAGCATCTGCCCGCCAGCAGCAGCTGCTCCAAGCTGGGAACGCCACTGGCGCTGCTGATTTCCAGAGGCTTCTGTGTGCCAGGGGAAGCCAAGGCAGGAGCGGGTTGAACGGTGCTGGCGCTGCTGCTGCTCTGTGCCAGAGAGCCCCGGCTGGGCAGGGCACAGTGCCCACTGCGCTGTGGGCTCCTTCTGCTGCCACAGCTGGGCACACCTGGCAACAAGGCATGACAACCTGTGGGCAAGCCAAGGCGTTTCTGGGGCTGCACTGCTCTGCACACACCCAGCACACCTGCAGCACAGAATCTTAACCCTCAAACAGGTAAACCAAAGGGAAACAGCTGGAAAAGATTTCATTTCAACCACTCTTTATGCTTCAATAGAAATGACCAAAATGAAAGTTACCGAGCAGGGCCGATCCACACTGCCAGCTCAGTGTGAGAAAAGAGGCATTACTTTATTTCAGTGCTGGGTGTGTGAGGAATCACTGCCCTGAAACATGCACACCCACGTATTAGTATTCACAGAACTAAGACATTACTTTCATTATTTTATTCATTACTTTGCTCAAACTCGCAGGCTAAACATTCTCACAAAGTATTTGACATGTTTAAATCACTTCCCCGGAATTACTGACATTTAGAGTAGGGGTCTCTTGAGGGTCTCTGCTGGTCATTGGTGAACATCCCATTCCTCAAATTCTCCTCCCACGGTTAGGAGCCTTCTTCTCCTTGAATGCACTGCAGCTACCTCCTCAGTAGGCCCACTGTCTTTATTCTCAAGGCTAAGACATCCACTTGCACACATTAACCACTGGTGTGAGGGAAGGTACGACTAAGCACTGCCTGGTAAAGATTAACAAATTCACAATTTCTTGCAGGTCACCACTTCCCCAACGTCTCTCGTTCCTTCTCTGGGAATCAAACACAAGCATTTTGTGATCCCTGAGCCCAAGGCTGCCTCCAGCCCTCCTGTCACCCAGCAGCCCTTCTCTCCTCCCAAACAGCAGGCCCAGCAGTGCCTTCCCTCACTGGCTCAGTCACAGCTGTGTCAGGAGTTCTCTGTCACACACTCCAGGACCATCCTGGACTGTTTGCTCTCCGCTGCACTCTGTTGCCAGCAGACATCGCCACCCTGTTCCGGGCCCCTTGCAGAACCCTGCACCTGCTGTCCATGGGCACCTGGAAGGGGAGGCACTCACGGCAGAGATGCACCAGCTGCCCTGGGCAGGAACCAAAACCCTCTGGCGGCACAGCTGCTGGCCTGGGTCTGGCACAGCTCTGCATGCCCCACTCCTCACGGGCTTTGGGCTGGAAATGCAATTGCACTTTCTGCCTCAGGGAGAAACTCCAGGGCTGCACAAACAACGGCCAGCAGGCCACATCCCAAAGGCACTGCAGCGTGGAGCTGAGAAGGAAGAAAACCCTTCCCCAATTCCTAACCATACCAAAACCACCATAATGGGGACTTTTAATCTTCTGAATGTGGAGGTGATTCACAGGGTGACAAGGGAATCTTCCAATGGAGTTGAAGTTTGGTAGAGTTTTTATTCTGAGTCCTACTCAGACTGCTGATTTGAAAATTTATTTTAAAATATTTTTCAAAAGGCTGTGCAGTCAATATGGTTTTGTTCTAATACAAAAATGGCTAGATGAAATGCACTGGCATTTTAATTGCATCCAAACTGATTTATCTGTAAAAGTTTTCCTGCAGAATAGCCACTAAACAAGAAATTAAAATCTGTGGACCATTGACTTTGCAAATTTCTACTAAACTTATCAGATAATCAAATAACTTATCATTTTTAGTTAGATCATAGAGCAAATTAATTCCTATGGATAACTTGATTTGGATAAACTTGTTGATTTCAAATTAAAACTGCCTGCACATACTAAGTGGAAATCTGAATACTCACTTCTATGAGCTCTGAATTATTAGATAGTCATTGTTTGCCATAGTAGCAAAAATTAACATTCTGCCTATTTTTTTTTTACTTACAGTCAGCTCTTCAACACTCCTAGTAACACCAGAAAGAGAGTTTGTAGCAATGTGAACCATGGGTTGGTGGAGCATTGCAGAAGGCTCCTATGCCAGCACTAAATGTTCACATTTACCATGGCATCCCTTCTTGCCTTTAATTCAAAGCTACAGCTCAGTTTCTCCAGTACAGATTCACACTTGTAGTCTGTTTTTGCTGCTGGTTCTTACTTTCCTGTCCAGAAAATAATCATTTTTGGATCTCAAATCGAAATAAAACAAGGAGAGAGTCAGGTTCTGGATAGGTATAGCAAGAACTAAGAGATTCTTTTGCAAATATGCTGAAAAGTTTTTTGTAAATGCTGCAAAAACGGCAGATTAAAGACTTGCACTTGCAAGCTGAGGTTTGCCTGTTCTTTCTGGACTGATTTCTTGAGGCCAGACACTGAACCTAATCAGTAAGAAAATCAAAACCACAGGAGTAGTTTGGGGAATATTGTAAATTATTCTGTCATGATGCTTTTTGCCTAAAAGTTCTGGCCATCATCTGATTGGAGTAATTAGAGGAGATCGAAGCCATCATACTGTGCCTGTGCACACAATTCCTTCCCAGGAGTAATCCATGAAGCAACGCTGACAAACCCACACCAGCAGCTGTTGCCACACAGCCATGAAGCAGAGAATATGTAGTTCTGCTACACTAGGACAGCTGAAGATGCCTCTGCTGAGCTAATTTTAGTGACTGCCCACCACAGATGAGACCTTGTGGTCAGTCTCCAACAAGTCAGGGCAGTTAATATTCTGCCTAAATGAAGTGAGTCTAGCAATACATAGACCATGGAGCCTGAGGAAAGCCAGCAGCTGTGGGAGATTTAATTTGTTTCCGTATCTTTCTTTTTACTAATTTATTGCAGTCAATTATTTAAAGAATGGAAACTTTTGGCATACCATTGGCTGGAAGGTTGGTCAATCTTCCATTCATGACTCCTCTGAAAGCATCACACCATTGTTTTTATCAGTAGCTCTCCCATCATCATGGCTCACACAGCATTTCCTGCAGCTCTTGCTGGAGTCAGGGAAAGGCACCAGGAGAAGGGGAGAAAGCTGTGTGCAGAGACTGTGTCAGCTGAAGAGACATTTGTTTCCTCTGATTTGACTGAATGGCTGCAGGAACCTTGCTGGCCCTGCTGGCGGGGTGGCCTTTGGCAGGGCTGGGCAGAGTTTGGGGCCCAGGATCCCTCCTCTCGGTGGGACACCAGGGTGAGCAGCCCCTGTCCCAGGCAGGAGCAGAGGTTCTGTGGCTCTGCCCTGGGCACAGGGACCTGCCACTGCCATGAGCTCCGGCCGCGGCTCCTCTGGGGCAGCTCCTGCTCTGCAGTGATGATGGGGGCAGCTGGGGGTGGCTGCAATGGAGGGGGGCTTCCAGTGGGCTCTGTTGGTCTGCCACACTGGAGCCAGCAGAGCTTCTGGAAGGAGTCTCCTCTTGTGAGCTGCTGGAGCTGGAGCTGGCACTGGCCACAGAGCCGCTGTGCTCATCCCTGACAGGCCCAGAGCACAGCAGCCTCTGGGCCTCCTTGCTGCACGATGGCAGTGAGGAGGCCATGGACCAGAGGTTCAGTAGGTGTGACTCAGCTTCCTGATAAACTGTGCTAAGAAAACCCTGCATCCCTCCTGCCAGATCTAAGACACTCCAAGAAATCTGTTGGCACATTGGGAACTCAGAATTGTTTGCATTTTGAACAATTGTCTTATGAGTGCTTTTGATTGTTTTTGTCATTTTGTGTTGATTCAGCTGATCCTTCAGAGAAGCTTTCCTAATAATATAAAACATGGGGAATTGTGGAGACCCTGGGGGGCATTCCCTGGTCTAGGGAGACACAAGAAGCTTCCCTCAAAAAGCTGTTAGACCCCATTGGCTCCTTCCCCTGTTCCTGTGTCTGTTCCTGTGTTCCTGAGCCACACCTTCCCTATTCCCTGATTGCCCCCCTTATCTTTGTACTGCCCCGAGATCAGGGTCAGCCCCCGGCCCCTGTGGAGACAAAGTGAGGCCCTCTGTGTGTGGGTGCTGGGACCTGAGCATCTCCCTGCACAGCTGAATAAAACATCTGTGGAGATCATGAAAAGGTCCTTTTTGCTTCTTTATCCTGGACTGTGCTAGCAGCAATTCAGACTGCTCCAGAGGAGAAGCTGCAGTACTGGCACCAAGATTTTGGCAACTTGACCATAGGCACAGAGGCGTGCAGGATGCTGCTCTATGAATTCCTTACCCAGCCATCTCTGGTGCTGGCATATTCCCTCCAGCTTTTGCTGCAGCCAGGGCCACCTTTGGTCCAGCAGATGACATTTTTATTTGAAAAATTCAGCCCACTCCTTGGGCAGGAGGCCATCCACAGGCTCTGGTCCTGCAGCCCCCTGCTCAGCTGGGGACAGTGTTCCCTGTGGGGAAGATGGAGCAGCCATCACAGGGTCTGGGGGGCTGCTTTCAGCAAGGTGGCCAGGCTCTCTCCCTGCTGGTCTCCAGCAATTGTTTGGGGGAGCTGATGGCACATTGTATGTAGTCCTGTTCATCCTACTCAGAAAACCTGACAGCTTCTATCATTCTTCTGCAGAGTGGGCACGCTGGATTTCTCTTTGCCCACTGCAGGATGCAGCCCAGGCAGAACTGGTGGTGACAGGGCAGAGAAAACTCACATCCTTCTTATTGACCTGGCAGATGGGGCAGCTCCATTGTGTCCCCATGGCCATGTCTGTCTGTCCCAGCAGCAGGGAAGAGCTGAGGACCATGAGCTGCTCTTATTTGCAATCTTGCTTGGCCAGAGCCCAAGCTCCAGCCAGAGTGGTCCAGGCTCTGTCAGTGCCCAAACATAAGCAGGAAGGGATGTTGTATCACAATCCATTCCTTGGTGAAGGATGTCCATAGCAGCCTCAAGAGGCACCTCAGACACTCAAAAGTCAAGGCAGTAACATATGGACAGGACACAGATGGCAGTTCATGGCTGGGAGAGCATTCGTAGATATATCCAAGGATAAATTTCCCAGGTACTCTCCACAGCTCTGGGATCTGCCCATCAGCTCTGTCAGAAGCTTCAGCAGAACAACCAAAGTCCTAAAAAGCAGCTTCCAGACACTTTTCCTACCATCCTGCCTGAGCAGCTGGGTTGCTTGCTGCAAAACACTCTTTTTCTCCTCTTCCCCAATGCCCTGTGGACACTTGCAGCCAAAATAAAAAGCTCCTGGCCCTCTGTGTGATGTGATAATACAGATTTTATATTTCCATGCTGGGATGAAAGAAAGCTGTTCTGTGGGTCAGGAGAGGCCAGGACCCACTTGGCCTTCCTGCAGGCTGAGGTGGTGCCAGCAGACATCCTGCTGCTTTTTGGGGAATGTGTGAGGGGGAGTGGAGGGGGTGACAGAGAGGCCGAGATCATAGAGTGGAAACTCAGCTCCAGAGAGGCAGTGCAGACTCTCCCTGCTGAATGCCTGCTGGGGCTGGCAAAGAAGGAAAATGCCCCAGTAACAGCCTGGTGGCACTGTGTACCTGAGGGACAGGTACAGGGAGGTGACAACAAACAGCAGCATGGCCTGGTCTCACAGCTTCTAGGAAGCAGTGACAGAGGGGCCTCATGTGCCAGAGATTTCAGAAAGGCTGTCTTCTCAAATGGCCACTCTGAAACCCTCTCTTTGCCTCTTGGGATTGTGAATGCTTTTGACAGCCACAGCATCCTGAGGCAACGCGTTCCACGATTTCATTAAGCACTCCTTGAAAAGCACCTCCCATTGTTCAACTGAGCTGCCAGCCTGGTCATTTCAGAGGGTGCTGACCTGGTGGAGAGAAAAATCAATCTTCTGCCTTCTAGGGAGCTAAAGGAGAAGGGACTCTTCACCATCCAACACCTGGCTGGGTCCCATTCGGAGGTCCTGCTTTGTAGACTTGGTGAGGTTTGCTTGGCAGTTACCAGCGAGATGAGAACATTGTTCTGAATTGTCCCCCATACTTCATACACAGTTTGGAGAGTAGGTATGTGCTTGTTCATCTCCATGTGTGCTCAGGGTTTGCCTTCATTTCTGCCTGAGATTTCTAGTGTCTGTCAGCTGTCTGTAGGATCTGTGGGTACATGCAGCTATATTTACTGGCAGGTCGGGTATCTGACACTCATCTTTGAGTGTGGTGCCTTTATAATGCAATGTGCAAATGCAGAAAATGAGACACTGATGACGTTATTTGCCAGAGTCCCAGTCTCTGCCCAAGCTGTAATTCAACACTGCAAATTATTCTGTAGACCTGAGCCTGTGTTTTCTCTTTCCTGGCTGAGTGCTTCAACTGCTGGTGTTGCTTTTTTGAACAGGAGCACCTGACTCTTTTATCTTTATCACCTGTGCATTTATGATTTGAAAGCAGCCCTTGCTTTAATTTTCTAGTAAAAGGGCCTAAAATCAAAGCTGTGGACATTTAGAAGGGTTAAGTAGAACACGGAATGAAATTTTAATTTTAGGCCTGAGTGAGCAGGTCTTAGGCCAGAAATTGGTGCCAGAGTAAGTGCCTTTCTGTGCTTGTGCTCTCCTGCTCTTCTTTTACTTGAATGTTCCTCTGGACACAGTGGGATGTGTTGTCATTTCCTGGGACTTCTGTTGAAGGCAACTGGTTTTCTTTTCAAGGTGATTCTTATGTTTCCCCTCATAACTTCCCCAGGTGACCAACCTCCATTCCAAGGTGTCCTGCTCTGCCACTGTCACTCTGGGAGAGCTCTCTGTAACCTTGAAGAAGGACATGGACTCTGAGGTGGATGAGGTTGCTCGGGTCCTTCCCCAGATGGTGTCCAGCTCCCCAGAATTTCTTCAGAAAGCAGCCAGTCAGAGCCTGGGGATCATGGTGGAGAATGTGACTCCTGCACGAGCAATGATTGCTCTCATGGACACGAGAGTCAAGTAGGTTCTTCTTCTTTTAGTGATATTCTTCACCTTCGTGTGTGTGGGAGGGAGAAGGGATGAGACAGAGAATGGGAATGGTGGGAGGGAAGGGTCCTGTATCCTGCATCTTCTGTGAACTCAGTGACTTGATTCTCCAACCAACCTCACTTCTTTCCTCTTGTCACCTATTTCTTCCTTCATGCAGCCCATTAGTTCTCAGAATCACAGAACTGTAGAATATGGGGAGTTGGAAGGAGCCCATCATGACCATCGAGTCCAGCTCCTGGCCTTGCCCAGAACAGCCCAAGGGTCACACCAAGTGCCTGAGATTGTTGTCCAAATGCTTCTTCAATTCTTTCAGGCTTGGTGCTGTGACCACTGCCCTGGGGAGCCTGTTCCAGTGCCCAACCACCCTCTGGGTGAAAAACCCTTTTTCCTGGTGTCCAAACTAATACTCCTCTGACTCAGCTTCCTGCTGCTTCCTGGAGTTCTCCCAGTCTGTCAGATTTTCCTAGATATGGTGACTGATGGGAAAGGGAAGGTGCCTGCAAAGGCCAAGGATAGAGCCTTGTGCTTTTGTGGGAAGAGGGACAATTGCAATTACAGCTGTGAGCAGTGTTTGGTATTTCACAGTGGTAACCACAGAGGCCCTGGGAAAACCATGTCTCCTCATGATGCCATTGACTTGAGAAATGAGGAGGCTCCTTGCTGGGGCGTGGAGCACATGGGGGACAATCTGCTGGTGTGGCACAGCCTGCACAGCAGGTGCAGCTCCTGCTAAAGGAGCCTTGTATGACTGTCCTGGCATTGAAGCTCAACTTTCTATTCAAAGTGATGTTTCATGTTAGCCTTGAGATGATGAATCACTTTACAGGCACCTTCACAGGCTGACTGCCATGGGACAGTTGAAGCAAATGCTGCCTTAAATGTTGGTGCTGGGCCGGATAGTTCCCAAGAGACACTCTCTAGAACAGGACAGCCTGGCTGAACTGCCTGCCACCCTTTCCTCAGCTTTGCAATAGGGTAAAACATTCAGATGCATCCATTTCCAAGCCTCACAGAAGAAACAGGCTGCATTGCTGGATATTCTGCAACTTCACGGCCCACAGCGTGTTTTCCCTGCATTTGTTGTTTTCCAAAGTTGTGCAGATTTGGGCATAAATGGCTGGAAAGAGCCTCAATCCTGCTGCAGCTCTGTGTAGTGGGTGTCCTCTGATGGGCCAGCATCAATTGATCTTAATTTCTAAATTACTCATGTGTCATCTATTTCTTTAATCTTTCTCAGAGTAAATACTGTGAAAGAAATTGAGTATCAGACAGTGCACGGAGACTGAATTCTCCCTCTTCCGTGCAGGCAGGCCTTGCGTACAATGCTAACTTTGTGTTTCCCTGAGGCCAGAACCTTCTGCAGGTGTCTGAAGGTGCAGGGAGAGCCCAGGCTCCTTCCCCCAGCAAGGGCAGGGAGCAGCTCTGGCCAAGGCCGGCGCTGCTGCTGCTCCTTGTCCCTGTGCCCAGGGTTTGCTCTCTCCTCCCCAGCAGCCGCCCCGCCCTGGTGCGAGTGTGCGGCCCAACTGCTCCTGTCCCTGATGGAGAGAATTGGAGTCACCCAGCTCGCAGGCACCCCCAGGGCTGAGAGGCTGCCACACGTGGCAGGGAAGCTTTCTCAGGACTGCCACAAGGACACAAGGTAATGATCTTCATTTCACCTCCCAAAACAGGAAAACCGCTTTGTGTCTGGCTATAAAGGTGAAACCACACAAGAGTGGAAACTAAAGGGAATATGAAGTTACCTCACGGTGTGAATAAGGGTCATAGAATATGCTGAGTTGGAAGGGACCCATCAGGGTCATCGAGTCCATCTCCTGGCCATGTGCAGTGAGCCCAAGAGTCACTCCATGTGCTTGAGAGCATTGTCCAAATTCTTCTTGAGCTCTGTCAGCCTTGGCACTGTGACCACTGCTCTGGGTGGCCTGGGCAAATGGCTGTACTGGGAAACCTGAGGTTGGCCAGCAAAAAGGAACATTGCCACCTTTTTCCTGTGGCTTGAAGGATTCTTTACTGAGATCAAAAATCTCAGATCAGCCAGTCTACCACTTTTGTTTGGCCTTAGGTGCACAAGGAAAAGCCAAAGTGTTGGCTAATGTTCATCACTGAAGCATCCCAAACATCCATTTCTCATGAACTTCAACCTTGCCTAGAAATATTTCAGGGGTCTTTAGCCAACATATTCAGTCTTTCTAAACCTGTTCTGCAGTTTTCTAGAATGCTGTTATCTGTGGCTCAGTGACCTCCACATTTCTTCTTGAAGAAAACTGTGGTTTCCTAGTAGGAAAATCAACCCAAACCACCAAAATCCCCTTCCTTTGATGATGAAATTGCCATTAATAGCTGCCAAGAGCAACTAGCAGAGCAACTAGCTGTCCCTGTGCATACACATAGAATAAAATAATCAAGAGGATGCATGAGGTGTTTTGTCCTGGCTTCCCTGCCAGTTAAAGAAAGGCAAATTACTGTGCAATGGCCGCAAGACACTGCTAATAGGCTCTGACAACAAAGGAGGTGTGTTATGCTTGTTCCCTGGGATCCTTTGATGCCATAGAAGCACACCCACAGTTTCAGAGTGAAATGATATTTTTCTGTTGCCCCACATTCTCCTCTTGCCTCTTGTGTTCAGCTGACAGCACTGTGCAGTGTCCAGTGAGGTAAATCTCCCTCTTTGCTGAGTAGGTAATGCCTTCTCATGCAGGGATTGCACCTGATGAGTTTAAGGGATCAGCCTCTTCTGTTAACACTCCCCCTGTGTTTGTTCACTTTTCTTTTGTTTCCTTCCTTCCTGCCTTCCTTAGGCATTATGGACAGGAGATGGTGAAGATGTTGCTCAATCATGAACAATTTAAAACGCTTTTGGAACGATCTCTTTCCCCCCGCCCCCGTGACCTGGAAGATATTCTGACAAGAATTAAGAAGAAAGTAAGTGATTGGCAGGAGAAATGTCTCCTTTGTGCAAGTATTGCCTCTGCTAATACGAAATCAAAGATACCCAATCTGTCTTTAGCTCATTCCTCTTCTGCTGAATCATTTTGCTCCTGGGAATGAGCTGTTAATCCTCAGCCTGTTCATCTGCAGACCACAAAGGAACTGATATTATTAGGGAAAAAGTGGGGTTTTGAATATTTTCAATATCGGTCACAAAGAGGAAAGGGAAAGAGGAGAAAATGGGTTTACATTTAAGTGTAAGCCCCCACCACGCTCTCCCTACTCTGCCCCCTGTAAAGCAATTAAGTGAGAATTGTGCTTCTGAAGATAAAAGAGTCTTTGCAAAGGACACCGGAAGTAGTAGTGCCAAGAAAATTCCCAAATTTACAAAGGATATCCAAGTCAATCCTAGTTACTACAATGACTGTCTATCTTTTGGGAATACTGCCCTGCTGTCCAGCCCTATGGAGCTGGAAGAAGCTTGGTGAATTCAGCAGCATTGTGTGGAAAATCCTTTGTTTGTTTGGGGGAGGATTTTATATTTTGTTATTGACATTACAGAAGGGAGCCTGCCTTTGTGCAGGAGCAAGGAGAGTGAGTGTTGAACTAAATCGACTTCCAACACAATGGGCCAACCCCCAAAAGAGTCCAATTTTTTCTGTTGATTCCTTTACAAACACTTGCTGCCTACCAGTTTGCATTATTCCCATTTATGCCCATGACTAAGGAATTTGGGATTTTAGACTGCTGCTCAGTCTGGTAGCACCCATAACCTGCCTTGAAAACAAAGAGTTGGCATCACTGAATCTCTGGTCTGTTTCCATCTGTAAGTTAGGAAATGTTTCCCTAAGCCTTGGTAGCAGTGATCCTGGTTCTAACTTGTGCTTTCAACAGGGAATTTCCTGTTTTATATTCTAAAGATTGATGAGGTTTCTCTATGTCTTTGTAGGGGATGGAAAACCAGAAGGCTGAAGGCCCATCTGTCAAGGAGCCGGTGAAGGAGAGGAATGATGGCTCAAAGGAGCCCCAGGCCACATTGTCTTCTTGCAAACGGTACTGAGCACTTCTCTTAGATGTGACAAAGCACATGACAAGCTTTACATGTCTCTTGCTCAGGAAAATCTTTCTGGCAGAGATGACCAATGCCACAGATGGTTTCCTTTCCCTACAAATGCTCTAGGATAAAAAATGTCTACTTCTGCATTGTGCTGACCACAACTTCTCTGGAGGGGTTTCCACAAAAATGGAGAGACAAAAAGACACCCATTGGTTGCAGCTCAGACAATCCAGTGCAGTGGCAAGGGCAGTGTTGCGGAGGTTGTGAGAGGGTCAAGTCTCTGCTGCCTGACTTGGGACAAGTAAATTCAACCAGGGCTTTTTTTTCATCTGAGTGGAGTCATTTTCAGATGGGTGTTGTGATGAGAAATCTCAGTCTGGAAGCAAGATGCCATTCCACAAAGATGCAGTTCTCATCCATGTGCTTTGGCCTGGCTGAATCATACTTTCTTACCCTCATACAGTACCAAGTTTGAGTAGCAAGGAGCAAGACAATTCCTAAACAACTTCAGACAACGGCATCTGAATGTGGACTTTTTGCCTTGATATTCCTGTTCTTCATGTAATTTGCTTGATGGACAGCATCTTTGGTTTACTTCCCCCTGTGCTGCAATCAGCATTTAAGACAGGAATTTGCTCCTTGCTGTCTCTTCATGCCAGTTGTACCTGTTCTCCTCTGATAGCAGAGGGGATTTATTTAGCTCTGAACTGCTCAGCCGTGGCAGGAAAGTGACCACATGCCTCAGTAGCACAGCTACCATCTTCCTGTGCTCATGGAAGAGACAGGTTGATCAGGAGAATTGTTCCCAATGGGGTTGTTAAGTTGTGCATCTAGTCTCTAGGAAAGCAAATGAAATGTGAGAGTAGTTCTGGGATGTCTGGCTTCTGTTTTTATCTCTCTTACTGATTTTCTGAATCCTTCAAATATGGCCCTGTTCATCTGTTCAGGTGCATCTCAGCTACTTTTCCAGATTGTCATGCCTGGTTGTAGAGACGCTTCTCCAGAGTGATGAGTTCCCTTATTCTAAGACACACATGTCCCATATGAAGAGGCATTTAAACTTGGCAGTAGTGTCTCTCTTTCTTCACAAAGCAATGTGACTTGTGTGCCCTGGCAGCCAGCTGAAGATAGATCAGATGCATCTCATCCTTGGTTTTCCTGAGTGAGCACTGGGGAGAATGTCACTTGCAGACCTTCTGCCATAATGATTATCATGAAGTCCACGTTGTTCTTCAGAGCCTCATGATTTTCCAGCTTGAAATCACATCATTAGGAAAGCTGCTCAAGATGTTTTGCTCACAATTAACTGAAGATATTGTCTGTGGCTGCAGCTCTGTCCATAGAGAGCAGCAGGCACAACTTTCCCAGGCATTGTTTGGGGAAGGCTGTGAGAAGATCAGAGAAAAGAGGGAGAAACAATTCTCATCTTCACTTGCTGCACCTGTTGTTGTGAACATGTGGAATGTGTCATTGTGACTTGTTTACCAAAGGGTAATTTCTTAACTGGCCACTGGTGATGGTGTTTTGGATTCAATTGACCAATCTGGTCTGTGTGTATCAGACTGTCTGTAAGGGTGATGAGTTTCAGTATAGTATAGTATAGTATAGTATAGTATAGTATAGTATAGTATAATAAAGTGATTGATCAGCCTTCTAGAATCAGGGAGTCAATGCTAATTATTTCCACCATGGGGATGCCATGCTACGATAATTATCACCACCAGATCCTCATTTGGTTTTATTTTCCAGGGTGAAATCTCCCTCTCATGGACACCTCCTATACTGTGCAAAAGCCCAGGTCACGTCACCTCCAGCCGTGGAAGAAACGGAGCTGCTCCAGAAGCTTTACCATCTCCTGGAAGCCAAGGGGTTTCAGACAAGGATGGAAGGAGTGGAACTCCTCCGAGACCTGTGAAAAACCAGCCCCCAGCTCATCTCCACTAACATTGCCCAAGTATGCAGGGTATCTTCACTGCTCCTTTCCTTTAGCTCCTTTCCTAAGCAGCAAAGTTAATTCAGTGTGTCTTGGCACTCTGTCCTGGCTGTTTGGGACACGCTGGTCCCTCTCACCCAGACAAATTTAATTCAGGTCCAGGCTTCAGGACAAGTTATTTCAGTCCAGCTGTATTTGTCTGGCAGGTGCCTATTGATGCTGTTCATCAGATGATGGCAGAATTTTCTGCTGGTGTAACTGCTGCTCTCTCCTACTCCCTGCTGGGTTAAGTGAAGGGAATCCAGCCCCTGAAAGCATGGCAATTGTTCTCTAGACCAAAAATGGGTTTGCATGGGGAAGAGAATGATCAGGCTGGGTTGGTTTAAACCCAGTTGTTTTTTTTAAAGAATACTTCTATGTACTCCGTCTTGTCTTACACAGACACAGCTCTGGCTACTCATTTCCATCCTTGTTCCTATTCCTCTTGGTAAAGACAGTGCTCTCCCTTCTTGGAGGTCTGTTTTTCTCTTTGGAAAAGGAGGAAAACAGCTAAGGACTCATCTCTGCCTTCTCCTCCCAGTAGCTGCTTTCTCCCTTTTTCCAGGGAAAGGTGCCTGATAATGAGGCTGTCAAGGGACTGAACCTGCTCTAATGAGAGCTGTACAGCACATTACATTTCAGAAGTCTACCTGTTACTTAGAGAAATTATCTGGATCCTGGAAAAGTTGATCAGAGCCCTGCACTTTTCTGTTGCGGTGTGTTGCAATGTCCTGTTTTAAACTTCCGGGTCCCTTCCCAGGTGTGCCTATACCTCTCCCCCTTCCCCCTCGCCCCCTTGCTGAGTGAGTCCTGTCAATCAGGCTAACATACCAGCAAGGCGTCGTGTGGTTGGTCGATTTCAAAGGATGCTCCTCAGGCCTGGGGGACATTGGCCTGTATAGGTGTCCCTAGTCCCTTGAGACCCTGCCCCTTTCACCTGGTTGGTAGCTCACCTGTCCCCTCCCCTTCCCCTGTCCCCGAGCTTAAAAGGTTAATCAGACCATGCGGCCTCCATTCTGGTTGGAGCAGTTGCCCCGGTTCAGACCTCTGTAACCATGGAATAAACATCTGGATATAACCCTCCAGCAGAATCCTCTCCTTTTTTCTCTTCACCATCGCCAGAAGCTCTCTCTCGTGAGGTAAACGGAGTCCCTGACAAGCCTGGACTTGCTCAGTGCCCTGCTGCAATCTCCAGCATCCAAGGTATCTCTGGGGTAAAGCACCACAGTGCCGCCTTTGGCCCAGCAGCGAGGGTCACACTGACCCAGGCACAATCTAACTGGTTATATTGGGATACATATTCCAATACTTTTCCAGACACTGGCTATAAGACAAACAAAAGAAAACTTACATCTCCTCCAGCCCTAGTTTTGGCAAAATCATAACTGCCCTCAGTACTTAAAGCAACTGTATAGAAAACCAGGCATTGTAAACATCTGCTTCCATTCAAAGCAAAGGTACTCTTTAGCATTAATAAATGGAATTGATTTAATGATTTATAGATGGAGAGAAATACCATAGGAACTATTCTGTCCCCAGCCAAACCTCCAGAAAACAGAAGAAAATCTTTCAACCAGCAGGAGGCTGTGCCACCATTCCAGTGAGTGGCCCCCAGGAAAACAGTGAAATTGTGCAAGCAAGGGCTGACCTGACAGAAAGGATCACTTTCATCCTTGACATTGCTGACTGCTACAGCCACTCTTCAAACAAGGACATTTGAATCCAGCTTTCACCTTGCTTGTTCTCTTCACAGCTTTTTGGTTATTTTGTCCTGAGAATATCTGACAGCCACAAGAAAGTGAAGCAGAGGGCGCTGGATGTGCTGGCTGAAATCACAGGAGCCCTGAAAGATGCCTTGAACCTGGTGATCATTGGTTTGCTGGAAGGAATAACAAAGAACCTGAACTCAAAGGATCTCAAGGTTCGTGGGGGAGCTGTGAAAGCACTGGAATAATCCATTGCTCATTTGGGTAAGGCTGAGCCCTGGCAGGGACTCTCCTCAGCTTCGTCTCTGTCTCTCCTGCACAAGAGAGCGCTGAGTGCCGTGACAGCTGCTCTTGTCTGTGGAACACTGCAGCTGACACCCACCAGAGGCTGTGCAGGTGCAGTCCTTATGCACCATCCCCAACAGGCTGGAATGGGATCAGCATTTTCCAACAGTCCCACAAGCCCTTGGCTCTATGTTGCTTGTCTGAAGAGCAAGTCCTGGACTGCAGCTTTGCTACAGTTCAGAGGCAAAGGGAGTTGTGGAGTTTGCTTGGGCCCCATCTGACTTCCCAAATGAACAGCTTTGCTGTTGGCATGAAGGGACACTGACCCATCAGAGCTTCTGCAGAGCAGCCACCTGGGAGGCTCTACATTAGAGGCATTAGTTGCCTATTTTCCACTTTTCTTCTTTGTCTTCTATTTTCAAAGGGGAACTTGAGATTCACCAAGTTCATTTCTTTAGAACAAAGAGGTATAAACCCAGCTGTCAATGATGCCTTGTTCCACTTGTTGTTTTGTATGGGGCAAGATGGCCACAGCAATTAACTACATAGGCAAGGGCTGCTCTAAATTCCTTTGCCACACACATTTATGTCAGCTCTGAAAATTCCATACTGGGGGAATATGCCTGAAAAAAGGAGTGTTGAAGAGGCAGGTCTTCAAGAGGAGTTTCCACTTTCTCCTCCCCAGCTGCTCTGTGATCTCAGGAACTGCCTGACTCAGTGCCTTTCTGTGACCCAAGTGTGGGGCTCTTCCTTTTTGCTCTGGGATGCAAAACCTTTTCACTGCTTCCATGTGACTTAACTCCTGAGGTCCCTGATGTGAAATGTTTTAACACAGCTCCTGCTACAGCAGACAAGTTTGGATTTACAAATGTGAAAGGAGAGCTTTTCTTTTGGAATTTAAAACTCTGCCAAGCAGGCTGGAAGGAAAGAAGAAAAGGATTCAAAAATCGCCAGAAATGTACTTTTTTTATAAAATGGGGTTGGACCTGCCATTTCCCTCCCCACTGTCCTTTCTCCTTTGACCTGAGAAAAGTGAGCAGAAACATGTGTTTCACTTGTAGATAAAATGTCACTGCTGAAAGAGTTCAGCTACCAATGGAATCAGCTGAGTGGCCAAGCCCTGCTGGATGTCACCGAGCATATCACAGGTATGGCCTCCCCTTCTGAGCCCAGAGCTCTTCCCAGGGAGTATTCACAGGGAATGCCTGCCCTGCCAGCAGGGCAGCTCCTCCAAACCAGGAGGTGCTGAACTTGTCCCTGCTGCCCCATGGCCAAGGCAGGTGGGTTTGGCAGGTTTTCCCTGGCTGCTGCAGAGCTGGGCAGCATCTGAGATGGGGGCAGCGCTGGGCCTGGGGCTGAGCTCTCACTGGGGCATCTCAGAACCACCTCCAGCAAAGGGAGGGCTAAAAATGCCCCAGCTGGCTCCTCTCTGGGGAGCTCAGGGACATCTGTGATCTTTGAGGGGAAATGGTGGCAAATGCTGTTTCAGGGCATCAGTTTGTTTTGTCCTCACAGAATTCTTGTTTTTCGCTTGGAAAGTTTTGAGGCTGAACCGTGCAGAGCCTGGGGGTCACAGCTTAGGCCAGAACTCAACAGAGGTATCAGAGGCACGGGTTTAGTGCAAGGCAGCCTCTGGGGCACAGGGACAGAAGCAGAGTGCTGAGGCTCCCTGCCTGTGCTGTCAGAGTGGCCTTGGACTGAGCCTTTCAGGGTGTGCAAACAGTGTCTGCCTGGGCCAGCGCTGTCCAAAATGCTGCAAATGCAGCTGATAATTGATTCCGCAGAGCAGCTTGCTGTGTCAGCAATAGCCAAGGAATGAAAAAGGTTAACTCAATATATAGTAGAGAAGATGATTGATAGCCTTGCTTTAACTGGGGCTAAATCCACTGCTAATTATGCCAACATTTTTGAATGCAACGTTTAATACACTTTGCGTCTTCATAAGAAATCTCAAAAGGGCATGTTCAGCAATTGGGAATGTCAAAGGACTTTTAAAGAGCATTTTAATATAGTAGATCTCCAGCAATAGGGAATTTAGTTTAGCAGTTCTTTTGATCTCTTTTTCAAATAAAGGAATTAACCATTAATTAGGACTACTTTAGAAAGAGCAGATGTTCTCTCTGAGATTTAGTAGGAACACACAGCTGTTCCTTACATTCAGTAGTCACCAATGTCTTTAATTACATTTAAACTCAAATGAATTCCCATTTTAAAATGGGTACCATAACTCTTTCCTGCTTAGCAGAATTGGTTTTGGGTACTTGCAGGAACTCTTTCAATGTTGATGACTGCTGGTGGATTAACAGCATAGAGAAAATGAAGTCTCTTCCACCACAGAATATTAAATGCCTACTAGATAACATTGTGTCTGATCAGAAAATAAGAATGGTCTCCAGAGCATTTCAGGTTTTGTTCTCTCAGCCAAATCTGCCATGCAAGAAGCCTGTTGTTAGTAAATATTTGTCTGTGTTTGATATAGTTCAGTTCAGAAAATGGGCAGAGAGATTTCAGAGACAATATGAGAAGACACTGGTGTTTTGGTTACCTTTCAGTCCCCTGTGAAGCATTTTTCTTTCTCTATGCCCTTATTTCAGTGGATATTATAAGAAAAAATGCCATTAACATTTGGAGGGGAAATGGCATTAAAATGTGGAGATGCCCAAATGCCAAGGCAATGGGGTCTGGGTAATTCTCTAGAGATGCCCTGAGGTTTGAAACAGCTCTTTGTTGGAAGCCCCAAAAGCATTCTGCCAAAGACACCAGCTGGTCACTGATGTTTGTCATCCAGCTATCAGGCAGCAGCTATCTCTGGTGGGCTGGAGTTCTGAGGTGTGTTCTAATCCTGCCCTTTGTTGTGTGCCCCTGAGCACAGGGAAGAGCCAGATTAGACATTTGGCACTTGACATCAAAGTTAAAAAAATGGAATCATCCCTTTTATTAGAAATCTCTCCATTTCCTCTCTATGGTGCATTTCCAAATCTTCAGTGTGGGTTTAGACAACTTCTTAATGGAAATCAAAGGCAATTGGACATTTCATTCATTGTTCATGCAGAAAGAGATTGTGAAATACTTTAGTAAAGGTAGGAAGTCTGCCGCAGGGACAAGGCTCTGGTTGGAGCAATTAGTGCTGAGGGGTTGGTGGTTCTGTTTCCAGGATGATCAGCTGCTTTGCCCGTTTCTGGACCAAGGGGCTCTGGGTGCTATTTTGCTGCTCTTGGCCAGAGAGGCTCGCAAGAAGCAGTGTGGGATCTCAGCACCCCAGGACTGAGGTGCCGAGCCACTGAGACCACCCTTGGGGGGCTCGGGAGTCCTGGAATGTTGCCAGAAGTGTCTGGTGGCTGGACTTTGATCCTACACGGGAGACGACACCTGTATGAGGATAGGAGGACTTCACCGGGGTGAATGGTGAAGGGATTAGTTAATTAGAGAGTGAAACACAGGGTTTAAGATTGCTGTACAGGGGGGTTTAGAGAAGTAAGATGGAGGAATTGGGGCGTGTCCTGTCCTTCTTCTTCTTCTTCTTCTCCTCCATCTTCTATGGTGATGGTGGCACTTTAGGATTGGTCATTACTAAAAGTGCACCGGGCAATAAGAATAAATGGTATTGGAGAAAAATGATAAATATTGTACACGTAACCATGGGTATAAAGATAGGTGACTGTCCGGAGGGCGGACACAGTGTGCTCATGGCTGACTGCTGAGCAGACCTCTGTCGGGCTGAAAGAAAATCTTTTAGATAAACAATTAATAAACATAAAGACCGAAAGAAGAACTGAAGCCTCTTCTCGTCCTTTGATACGCGGGCTGCCCCAAGGCCACTCCGGGCCTTTCCAGGCCCTTCAAACAGCCGAAAACCGGACAAAGCAGAAGCAGAGGTGGATCCTTGTTTGCAGTGAGGCTGGTGGGTAAGGAGCTGTGTCTCTGTCCCGGCAGTGCTTGTGCAGGGGGTTCATGCCAGCAGCCCTGAAGTCGCCCAGCGCGACGCCCTGCCCGTGCTCTGGTCCTGCCTGGGGAACAAGGCGCTGCCTGTGCGGAGCGCCAACGTCCGCACCGTGGCCACCAAGCTCGCCTCTGCCCTCTGCAAGGTGATGGGCACCCAGCTGAAGGAATGTGCTGCCAGCAAGCCTCCACATGTGCGGGAAAACCTCTCCAAAATGTTGGGCTGGTGAAGGCGAGATGTACTCCAGAAAGCTGAGGAAGCGCTGAGTTGGACACCTCTGGATTTGCCTTTTGTGCTGTGCAAAAAATGACAAAATCCTAAGGAAGGGAGTGCATCTGACCGCGCTCTCTCCGTCACATTTCCTAGTCATGGCATGGGGGGCCTGAAGCAGCTCCAGATGGGAGGACAAGATGAAGGGCAGTCATGGCTCAGCCTCACACAGAGGTGAGGGGGGAGCTGGGCCAATCTCTGCTGGGAGGAAGGGTCTGGTGGCAGCCCAGAGAGGCTGTGCACATTGCCAGGGAACAGCTGTGCCCTGCACGTGCCCCTGCAATGAGCTGTGCTGCTGCCAGTGCCCCTGGAGCTGCAGGGCTGCTCAGCTGTGGGGCAGGCAGAGGAGCAGGAGGGTGCATGTGCAGCTGAGCCATTCCTGGAGAGCACAGGGCTCTGGGCTCCCTGCTGTCCCAGGGCAGCCCAGAGGCCAGGCTGTGCCTGTGCCAGCTCTGGGCAAGTGGCTCAGGGTTGTGCCCTGGCCTGCCTCGGTGTCTGCCAGCAGGAGCATGTTTCCCTGTGCAGCTGTTTGGACATTTCCAGGAAATGTGTCCCAGGAATTATGGAGCTTCAGATGCTTTAGGTTTACATGGTGGCCTCTGTTAAACTTTGCCTCTCTGTTAAACTTTGTGTCTCCATTTTGCACATCTGGCTGGTTACAGTCCTACTGAAAAGTTTTCTCCAGACTCTTCCCATGTTCCCTCACCCACAAAGTCCTCACCTCCCGTCCAGAAGAGCTCTCTTTCCTCCAAGCTCAGGAAGAAGGTGCCGCATGTGTGAAGCGTGTTTGAAGAATAGGATTGATGCGTTAGGCTTGATAGTTACAGCTGTACATACGTTCTGATCTTTAGATGTAGTTTTGAATTATTTTGTTTTGATTGTATCTTTAAAATTTGATATATTTGACATATTTTAGTTGGATATATTTTATTTTGATGATGAAAAAAAAGTAAATTAAAAAAATAAAATTTAAATAAACCAAGAGGAGAATGTGAGACCAGGACCTGCTAGCCTAGAGATTATGAGAGTGCAGCTCATTCAGTGTGCCAGTGTCTCACCACATCCTTTCCTCATTGGGCCTCTCCTCTTCATCTTTGGCCATGGTTTCTTTGTGTCATTTGTGCTGCTCTTTGTTACTTGGCATTACAACAGGGCCACCATTGACCTGTTTGGGGGACAGTGGATCCAAAAGATCCTGTCTAGTCAAAGGTTTTCTACCTAGGTGTGTTCTGTGCTCACCAAAGACCTGAGGAAAGAAACCAAGAGAAGTGTGCCCAAATCCCAAAGCTTTGCTGCTTTGCAATCTCCCACAGATCTGGCTCATGGGTGTCTTCAGTCACAATTCCATAGGTAAGAAGAGGTCATGTATTTCACTGGGAAATGATGCACTGCTTTGGCAATCACCTGTACGTATATTTACCCAGGACAGCACTCCAGCTGTGTGGTTTGCACCTTGTTTGCAGAAGGATGAGTGCACTGGGAGGCCAATAACAAGTGACAAGGTCTCCTCAAATCTGCACTGCAGCCTGGGTGCCATTCAGCCCAGTGCTAAGGGATCATTTGTTCCCATGGTCCAGTGCTTGCCAGTGGAATGAATTCCTGCACAGCTGGAAGAAGCAATTCTGGATTCAGCTCCAGCTGTTGGTGGGCTGCATGATCATTGACAATGATGCCCTTCCAGAAATTATTCTGCAGTTTCCTTTCATAGTCATTTGAAGCTTTTAAACTTCACATTTCAATTTGCTTTGCCTTAGGGAAAAACATTTCTGGGCCCAGTACAAACTGTTACCTTTTGGCAGCCAAGTCCTCATGGTTGCCAGCTTCTGATGTTACAGAATGTCACCTGGCTGCATGAGTTTGCTTAGCTCTGGCTGTAGTCCTGGCCTAGTAAAACAGTTGGTAGTTCTATACCTTCCTTTCTCTTCCTCCCTCTTTGTCCTTATTTTTCCCTTTTCCCCCAGTTCCTCCTCAATGCATTTTACTGTGGTTATTCAATAAAGGTACATTTGTTTTGGTTATAGCAGCAACTCCCTGTACCGTGTCGGTGTTTTTTGCACTCTGAGATCAACCCACAAACCACCACAAAACCCGTTCGTAAGGATGGATCGTGACACTTGTATACATACTATAGAAACCTTCTATCAAACCTTAAAAATTCTCTACAAATTCATTTCCAACATTACTGGGCCTGGCACCGCCCAGGTCTGGTGTTTGCTGCCACCACCATTGCCCAGATCTGGAAATTCCCTTGTTCTGGCAGAGCCAAGTCCAGCAATTTTCTAGTAAAGAAAGCCAAAATCTGGCAATTTCCGCTGCCAGCACCGGCAATGCCAAGATCTGGTGTTTGCTGCCACTGCCCGTACCCCAGCCTGGACATTTCTTATTCCAACACAGCCCAAGTGCAGCAATTCTGTGGAAAAAGAAGACAAAAGGCAGCAATTTCCTGGTGCCAAGACTGTCACCACCCCGACCTGGTGTTTGATGGCACCGCCCATGCCCAGATCTGGACATTTCCCTGTGCCGCCACAGCCCAAGTGCAGCAATTTGCTGGCAAAGAAAGTTAATATTTGGCAATTTCTCAGTGCCAGCACAACCCAAATGCAGCAATTTTCTGGCAAAGAAAGCCAGAACCCAGCAGCTTCCCAGTGCTGCCACTAGCACCACCCAGGTCTGGTGTTTGCTGTGCAAGTGCCCACATCTGGAAATTTGCCAGTGCTGGGAAATTGCCCAAGTGCAGCAATTGGCTGGCACAGAAAGCCAAAACCCGGCAACTTTCTGCTACTGGGTCTGGCACCGACCACATCTTGTGTTTGCTGCCCCAGTACCCAGATTTGGAAAATACCTGGTGCCAGCACAGCCCAAGTCCAGTGATTTGCTGGCACAGAAAGCCATAATTTTGAAATTTGCAGGTTCTGGCTCCAGCACCATCCAGCTCTGGTGTTTGCTGGGACTGCCAGTGCCCAGATTTGGAAATTTCTCGATGTATTCACAGCCCAGGTCTAGCAATTTGGTTTTAGCCACCTTAGGAAGAGAAGTTCCTTTGGACTGTGACTTTCCTTTTTCTTGGAATTGTTTAAACCTGCTCTGGACTGAAAACCCAGAAAAACACCGGCAGCAGCTCACACCTGTGGCCCACCGAGCTCTGAGACGCTGCATTCCAGCACCAGGGGGACTCAGGAGAGACCGAGTGAGCCAACTACAACCCACAAAAAGGACTTTTTGAATTTGCCATCTCTTCAACACTCTCTGAGGTTTTATTTAATATTATTCAGTTTTCATGCTTGTGAATACTTTACTTGTGAAATAAACTGGGTTTTTTCACTTTTCTTGAGGGAAGTCTTTTCCTGAAATAATAGGGGGAGAAGCCGCTTGAACTTGCTTTCTAGATGGACTCCGTTTGGAGATTTCCTCCCACAATTTGCCCTAAGCCAGCACAAACAGTCACAATGAAAATTTCACCAGTGGCATAATTTTCTGGTGGAAAGTCTTGTGACCGAAGCTCGACCTTGCTCTCCATGAGAGATTCTTGGGAAGAGCAGACAGGAGAAGATTCCTGGAAAACTGAAACAGCTTTCCAGAAGGGAAATGAAAATGAAAGAAACAATCCAAGATGTTTTCCTCTATTTATTTCTATGCTCCCCTTTTCCATGTTGCATCCCAGTAATTCCAGATGCACAGCACCTCTAAGATCTGTGACTTAGTGATTTTTAGACGCTCTAAAATACCATGAGCCACACACAGTTTTCCTTCCCCTGTTTTTACTGGAAAGCAACACTGGAGGTGTAAGTGCAGTGCTTGGGTCAGGTAGGAATCCTACCCCAAGGGAAGGTGGCCCGACAGTGTTTGACCCTCAGCAAGGACAATGCACAGCAGCAGGGGAGGGGATCGCTGTGCCAGTGTGCAGGAGTCAGGGCTCTGCATCCGGGCTCAAGGCAGCAAAGTTCCCGTGTTTGGGCAGACGCAGGGGCTGTCCCCGGGGCGCGCGGGGCTCGTGGGGCGAGCGGGGAACGGACACGGGGACGAACGGCCCCGGTGCTTCAGTTGCAGCGGCGGCAGCAGCAGCGGCAGCAGCGGCAGCAGCGGCGGCAGCAGCAGCGGAAGAAGCAGCACAAACAGAATCGTTTTCTTTCTTTCCTTCCTTTCTTTCTTTCTTTCTTCCTTTCTTCCTTTCTTCCTTTCTTCCTTTCTTCCTTTCTTCCTTTCTTTCTTTCTTTCTTTCTTTCTTTCTTTCTTTCTTTCTTTCTTTCTTTCTTTCTTTCTTTCTTTCTTTCTTTCTTTCTTTCTTTCTCTTATTCTCTTTCTTTCCCTCTCTCTCCCTTTCCCGCTGTCGGGCACCCTTCTCTCGGGGTCCCTTGCCCGGCGTCCCTCTCCTCTCCCCGCCTCCCTCTCCCCGTGATGGGCCGGGCCATGGCCCCGGGCGGGGCTGCCCCGTGCCCGGCCCCGGCCTTCCCGCCGCGGTCTCGCCTCCGCCCGGCTCTGGCGGTGCTGGCGGTGGCGTTGCCGGGCGGGCATCGGTGCCGGGGGCCGGGGCGGCATCGCCGCCCTTTGCCTCCGTCTGGCCCGAGCGCGGCCCCGGCCCCGAGGCAGGCTCCAGTCCCGGCCCCGGCCCCGGCTCCTCCCGGGGCCCGCGGAGGACACAGGCGGCGCGGCCGCTCCCGCCGCCTCCGCTGCGGCTTCCCCGGCCCGAGCTCCGCCGCTCGGCAGCACGGCCGCCGGCCCCGAGCCTCCCGTGCCGCGTTCCGAAGATGGAACGCCTGGGCATGGCCGGCCCGGGGCGGGTGAGGGGCGCTCGGGGGCCGTTGCTGGCCCCGGGCCGAGCGCTGACCGCCGCGTCCCGCCCGCAGGGAAGGCGCAGGAGGCCCTGCAGGAGCGGCACCGGCTGGGATCGCTGTTGGGGCGCGCTCCAGGCACAGCCATGGAGCAGAGAGCCCCAAGAGTGCCCAAGCTGGCCTGCGTGGAGGAGGAGGAGGAAGAAGGCCCTGGAGCTACCCCAGCGCAGGAGATTGAAGAGGTGGTGCCGTTCAGTCCACCGCAGGAGAGTGAGTGGCAGAGGCTGGAGCCTGCAGCCAACTTGACCCCATCCCATCCCATCCCATCCCATCCCATCCCATCCCATCCCATCCCATCCCATCCCATCCCATCCCATCCCATCCCATCCCATCCCATCCCATCCCATCCCCTGGGGAAATGCCCACAGACAGGAGGGAAGAGGGGCCGGGCAGACACCCTACAGGGGCCGTGCTCTATCGCCCTGGAGCATCCCGGGGCTCTCCCTGCCTGGGCAGCGCAGGGCTGGGCTGTATTCTCCAGCCTCTCCTGCAGCCCCTCAGCTCTGGCTGCACTCGCTCCTTGGCAGATGCAGCCTTGGAGTGCACCCAAGAGCAGGAACGCACCCGTGGCCTCTTCCGCAGAACAGCGCAGGTACCTGCAGCCACCCCCATCTGGGCTGGGCCTGCTGTCTCTGCTCAGCCCAGCACTGTGTGTAGAGCACTCCATGCAACATCCCTGGCTTCTTGCCCTTCTTCTACAGATGGTTGTCAAATTCATGAAGAGGATTCGGGAGGAAGAGACCAGTGTCATGGGCACTGTGCTCAGAGCATACCCTCCCATCTTCAAAACCAACACCAGTGCTGCCCTGCTGGATATGCTTGTAGAGGAGGGTCCTTACAGTGCAAAGCAAGTAAGCAGCCTGTGGCCTGACTTCCATCCTCCCAGCAATTGCTTGGCCTCCCAAGCCACGCCTGCTGCTTACTGTAAGCCTTGAGGCCATGGCAGTGTGGTGGCAAGGGAAGCACTTCTCTGGGGCAGCTGGGCATATGACTCCCTCTGGCAGTTTTCCAAGTCTCCCCTGCCTTCTCCAGGTGCCCGCCATGGTCAGATACATCCACCAGTGGCTTGTGGCCAATGATTCTGCCGAGCACAGGCTGGACAAGGCCCTGCTGAATCTCACCAGAGCACACCCAGATGACGCAGTGGTGACGCTCCTGCGTGTGGCCCCATCCTTTGACAGGTATGGGGCCAACCTGCCCAGAGGGCTCAGGCCTCCCCAGCCCATCACCCTGTACTGCCTGGCCCAGGTGTGTGACCAACAGAGCGTTCCAGGGCCCTCTGGCTGCTGCCTTTCCCAGCCCTGGCACGTCAGCCCCCAAGCCTGCTGCCATGTTCCCTTGCCGCCTCTCAGGGCTCTGTCCCCACAGGGCTGGGCTGCCTGGCTGCTGCTGGCAAGGGCCAGTGGGCAGAGTCAGAGCCGGTGGTCAGCCCGGGCCCCTAGGGATGCCCAGGCCACGGTGCTGTGTCTGAGACCCGCCCTGAGACAGAGCTCTAACCCTGCAGAGCTGCCATCACCATGTGGAAGACCATCATGTGCTCACCCAGGACTGCAGAGCCAGTGCAGCTGACACTCCTGGATGTGCTGGGGAGCTGGCCAGAGTGCAGCACGTGCACCTCCGATGGGGACAAAACGGGTGTCTTTGGCCTGGCTGTGAGTTTCTGCAACTGGCCTTTGCTGGCCCCAAGGCTGCCTCTCCAGCAGCTCTCCATCCTCCTTCCCCCACTGCATCTCTCTGCCTCAGGCGCTGGCCTGAAACCTGGCCCAGGGGCAGCTTCAGGTCCACCAGGCCCCGTGCTCCCCCTGCCAAGGTCTCTCCAGGTCTCTCCCTGCCCTGCTCGGGCCCTGCCACACGGACACCTCGGCACTGAGCGCTGTCTCGGGGGGCTTTGTCCCTTGCAGGCAACTGTGGTGATGTGGAAGATCCTCCAGGAGCCCCGTGTCCCACGTGTAGTTACGCGGTATTTCCCCCACCTGTTTGTGCATCTGCTCTTCCAAGTGTTCTTCAGCACAGAAGAGATGCCAGAGGAGGTGGATACCTTCTGGAAGAAATGCCAGGAAGAGCATGGCCTTGCCACCAGCCCCAACAGGTGCTCCATCCCACTCCTCCTGTCCCTGCCATGTGGCCTGCAAAGGAGCCAGTGCTCCCAGTGTGACCTGGGCTTTGCTGTGCACACAGGTTTGCAGTGCAGACCCTGCAGTCCCTGCTCTGCCTTGTCCAGTGTGAGCAGGTGGTGGTGTCAATGGAAGGCAAGCATGGCTGGGACACGCTGCTCTGCGTTGATACCCACCACTCTGCTGTGGCTCTGCTGGCCGGGTGAGACCCCCCTTCTCCCCATTGCTCCTGGCATTTGTGCCCCATGCCTGGGCTGTGCCACACAGTCCCCGTGGCTGGGGCCAAAGGGACAAGGGACAGCCAAGCAGACTGGAAAAGGCTGGGAAAGGAGGCTGCCTAGGAGCGGCCACATCTCAAAGGGCCCAGGTCCCCTGGCAGGGTGGTGGGGAAAGACAAGAACCATGTGAGTCAGTGCTGGGAGAGGCTTCCCCCCCTACCCCCCAGCTCAGGATCTTAATGCCATTTTCTGCCTTGCAGGGAGATGCGCCATGCATCCAGGCCCTTGTGTAAAAGCATCTTATGCTGCCTCCTTGACATGCTCAGTGAAGAGATGCCATACTGGGATTTCCCTGCCCTGGCATTCCTTGCGGAGGTGAGCCTGAAGGCCAGCATGACCTGGCTGAGCTGCCTCCCAGCTCTCTGCCCTCTTGTTGCCACAGACGCCTGGGATGGTGCCCGTGCCCTGCGCTGCTGCCTGGACCCAGCCCTGTGCGGCTCCGGGCTCCTGCCGGCCGGCTCCCCCGTCACTGCCCTGTGCCGTGCAGGTCCTCGAGTGCCTGGACGTGAGGGACTGCAGGGACAGCATCATGGATGTCTTGTCATGGCAGCTGCAGAGGGAGCGCGCAGACATTGGCAGCCAGCTGCTCAGGGTCCTCCTCCCGCGCAGGGACCATTCCCCGCTGGTGAGAAGGGGGCAGTGGCTGAAGCCGTGCAGGCAGCATGGGGCTGGGCAATGCAGTCGCTTGGTCCTGCCTGGGCTTCGGGCACTGCGGCAGCTGCTCCCAGCTCTCCTGTCTCCCGCTTCAGCTGCCCCAGTGCTTCAGGACAGGCCTTTGGCCTCTGGGCCCTGCGGCAGCAGGGTGGCCTTTCACAAACTTGCCTTCCACGCAGGCCGAAAGAATGCGGGGCCTGACTGAAGGTCTCGTGGAGCTCCTGCAGGCCAGGGTGACCACCATGCTACTGGACTATCTGTTCCTGGATAATGGTGCCCCGATACCCAGCCCCATGGCCCTGCAGCTGGCTAAGGTGTTCCTGCCACTCTTTGACAATGTAAGGCTCTGTGCCCCCAGCCACGGCCACTGGCTGCTGCCCGGACACTTGGTGCCCCGTGGAGATGCAGGCCTGTGCCAATGTGGACCAGAATCAGCTGATGCTGAGCTCTTGCTGCCTTCCTGTTCTACAGGGTGACATCCAGGTGCAGCAGGTCTCCATGACTGTCTTTCAAATCTTGATGTCTGCTGTAGAAGAAGAAGGAAAAACGCCCCTGATGACACAAGTGTGTGAGAGCCTGCTCCCACTGCTCTTCCACTGCCATAATGAGAATCTGCATGTGGCAGAGGTGAGGACTCGTGGGCTGCTGCTGTCTCTGTGGCAGGGAGCTCAGCTGCCTCCTGCCCTGTGCCTGCTGGACTGCAGCCTCCTCCAGGCTGCAGCTCCTGTGCCCTGAGCTCTGGGGCCATCTCCGCATCTCTGCTGCTCTCCAGACTTCTCGGGAAACGCTGCTTTGTGTGGTCAAGTTCCTGAAAAGGAAAGCTCTTGAAAAAACTGTGAAGAAAGAAAAACTCTCAAAGTTCGCTGAGCTCCTGGTAAGGATGGCCTGCGAGCCCCAGCCTCAGCCCGGAGAAGGCCCCTGAGGGTGGTGTGCAGGGCTGGCAGCTGTGCCCCTGCCCGGTGCTGAATGCAGAGGCTGCGCGGGCTCTGCTCCACGCTCCCGTGGGCCCGAGCCGGGTGCCCATGGAGCCCCGGCCTGGCAGGGCTGCGGGGCGGCACCGAGGCTCCCCGGGCAGCAGCCGGCCCTCTGCCCCCTCCCCTCGGGAGCCCTTGGCCAGCGGCTGCTGGCCGCGCCTCAGGGCTGTGCGGGCAGGGCAGGTCGAGGCTGGGCGCCGGCAGCGCCCGGCCCAGGGGCTGAGCCCGCACCAACCCTTCCCTCCTGCCGCTCTCTGCAGCTGGCAGAGGACAGGAGCCGAGCGCCCGAGCACCTGCGCCGGGCCCTGCCCTACCTGCGGAGCCCACAGGAGTCCCTGCGAGCAGCGGCCATCAGGTTCATGGGTGAGCCACGAGCCCGGGCTGCCCTTCCCCTCCCCGGCCCGGCGCAGCTCGGCCCCAGCCCCGCCTGCTGCCCCGGCAGCGCCAGCCGGGCCCTGGGGCGCTTTGGAGCCCCGCCTGGCCTGGGCATTGCTGCTGCCGCCCTCTGGCAGCCGTGCCCTGGGGCGGCAGCGTGCGGCAAGGGCCGGGCTGAGCCCTGCCGGGCCAGCAGCCCGTGTGGCCACAGCGCCGGCAGCGCCGCTGGCAGGGAGCTGTGCCGCTGGGGCCGTGACAGGCTCTGTGTTCACAGGCATGGCCGGGCGGCACCTGAGGGGGCAGCAGCAAGAGCTGCAGCTGATCTGCACTGGTGAGTGAGGGCAGCGGGCTGACAGCTGGGCTGCCGGGGAAAAAGCTGCAACCCTGCCCAGGCTGCGGAGGGCTCTGCTCCCGTGGGCAGAGCACACGGAGCTTTCAGGGCCACGTGGGCCATTGGTGGCCAGCATCTTCGGGCTGATCCTCTTGCTCCCTGCTCCCTCCGGGCCATGGCAAGAGCCGGCTGGGATGGCCCTGGCAGGCGGCTCTCCTGAGCTCCCCGCAGATCCGGCTCTGACCGTGCCTCTGTTCCTCTCTCTTGCAGCCCTGGAACCCCTGAAGGAGGACACAAGCAGTGCTGTGTCACAGCTGGCGCTTGACACACTGCATGTCCTCCAGGCAATACAGTGTGGGCGATATTCCACCATCTGGAGGCTGCACGATCAGCTGCGCAGGGCATGGAGGGCTCGGCCTCGCCTGTCGGGGCTTGGCTGCTGCACTGCCAGATGACTGAGGAGGAGAGCTGAACTGGGAGGCTGTCTTTGCTGGGGCAACCTGAGCCAGGGGTAATTTTCCTTTTCTTTAAGATTTTTCTTTTCTTCTTTTCTATTTTTGATGTAGATTGTAAATAAGTAATATAGAGTATATGTCATGATATATATTTGTATATATTATAGATTATTGTAACTAACTCAATTCTAGAATGTGTTATGATACACAGACTGCCAGGAGCTTTTCTTTGCTGCTCAGGGTCTGCAGGGCAAGAGGCAGGAAAGGGTGAAAAGGGAGCTTGTGCTCAGCAGCAAAGCAGGCTGAAGGGTGGTGAGGCCCTGAAGGGGGCAGAGGGTGCTTGCGCTCAGCCAGCTGCCCAGGCGTGCAGTGGGCAAAGGGAAATGGCCAGAACGCCCTTGTCCTGTGGTGGTTCTGCTGAAGCCTTTGTGCTGCCGCCAGAGCGGCTGGGCAGGGGCCGGGGTTGCAGGGATCCCTGTGAGAGCGGTGCTGGAGATGGCCACAAGCCCTGTGCCAGGAAGGAACCACCCTCTGTATCCTCCTGCCCATGTGCTGCTGGCTGCCTTGCTGAGGGCTCCCAGGTGCCTCTGGATGGGGCTGCTCTGGAGCTGCTGTGGGGCTGCGGCGCTGCTGCCGGGCAGCTTGGCCGGGCTGGGGCAGAGCCTGAGGGGCTGGGGCGCTGGCAAGCCCTGAGCAATGGGCTGTCAGAGGCCGTAAGCAGACCTTGTTTGCTTTGGGATCACCATGATTTTAGGGGGTAGTGCAGGGGGAAGAGAGAAAATTTGGGCTTCCTTCACCCATGGCTGGGTTTTTCCCTACCATGTAGGAGTTGGGTCTTCCTCAAGCCCCTGACAGAGATAAGAAATTTTCCCTTTTCCCATGTTTTCCGTTTTTGTCTCTAATCTCTTTTCAATAATGGGTTGTTTGTTTTTCCAGAGGAAGCATTCGAGGTGATCCATTGTGGATGGGGAAGTGCTGGAGAGCAGCTGTGGCATGGATGGGCCGTGCCCTTGGAGAAGGCTGAGGCCATGGTTTGGGAGCAGCTTTTCTTCCAGCTGTGTCTGGCGTGAGGTGGGTCCCTGTGTGCTTGGCAGGGTGGGATCAGAGCTTTTGGGAGCTGGCAGCGAGCACAGGAGCATCCTGCTCTGGGCAGCTGCTGAGGGCTGGATGTGCCGTGGCTGGCTGCAGGCTGGGCACATGTGCTGCCCTCCTGCTCTTTGCCAAAGGCAGCAGGGATGGGCAGCTCTGGGCACAGCTCTGGGCACAGCCAGCATGGCCTGGGCACCGCAGGCCTTGGCACAAGGGCATAGGAGCCCTCAGCTGACGGGTGGTTTCTGCTTTCTCTCCTTGCAGCCGGGCTCTGTGGGTGCTGAGACTGCTCTGGGCTCTGCCAGGGCTCTGCTGGGCTCAGCCCTGGGCCCAGCTGGGCTGGCTCTGCCCTCACATTGCTCTGACAGCTCTGCATCAGACGAGCCCGTTGTGAGCACAGCGCCTGAGCTTTCTGCTTTGGCAGGTGAGTGAGACTCTGCTGCAGGCCCAGAGATTGCAGCTGGGGACACACATCCAACTGGCAAGGACCCGAACTCTCCACAGTCCCAGCTGAATGCCTGGATCTGCACAGGGTGTTTTGTCTGTCCCATTCTTCCTTCTTTATTGGCTGGAATTGTGCAATTGCACTTTCTTCCTCCTCTAGCAGTGCCACGAGTGGGCCAAAGCTGGCGAGTGGGCCGTGCTCCTGAGGCAGTGCAGTCTGGAGCTGGTGGATGGAGAATTGCCCTTCTGCACTGCCAAACCAGAGCACAAAGCCCTAAGTGGGACTCAGTTTCTCTTTGAAATCCCTGACAGTTTCAAAAGGAAGGTGCAGCTCATTCTCAGGCTGAGAAGGAAGGTCATCTTCTAAGGGATTTGGGGTTTGACAGAGTTTCCTTCCCCAGTCCTGCTTGGAGCTAGAAGGGCACAAAGCAATTTCCTCTTGCTTCGACCACAATTTCAAATACCAGTGTTAGAAACAAAGCCCAAAATCTTTTAAGAGATTGCTGAGGTCAGTAAGATGGATCCATGCCATCAGCACATTTACAATGGAAATAACTGAGTTCTCTTTTTCAAAAGATCATTTACTTCTTAATGCAAAGAATGTAACTTTGCATTTATGTTTTGGTTTTTTCACTAACATTATGTTATGTTTTTTCACTAAAACTTGTATTTTATTGTTATCTTTTACAATTAACCTATTTTTTCCTTTTTCCTTTTTTTCTCTTTTCAATAGAAAACATGTCCTATCAAAGGAATGTCCTTTGCTCCTGGTTCCCGTGTGGAGCAGCTCCCTTCCTGCTGGCTGAGCTGCTCAGGCAGAGCCCGGCAGCTCCTGGCCCTGCAGGGCTGAGGCTTTTCCCCGTTGCTGGGCACAGACTGATGGAGCAGCACTGCTGAACTCGGGCACACAGAGGGACCAGCAGCAGCTGCCTTTGGCCACCTGAGGCTCCAAGGCCCAAACTCTGAGCAGCCAGGGCTGGAAGAGACTGGCAGGATCTGATCCCTGACTCTGGGCCAGGGCTGCACAAATGACCCCACAGCAGCAGCAGCAGCAGCAGCAGCAGCACATGGAGCTGACTTTGAGCACAGCCCCTGCCCCTCTTCCCTCCCGTGGGCAGCGGTGTCACAGCAGTCTGAGGCACCTGGGAGCCCCCAGTGCCAGCAGGGACTGGAGATGGCAGCCCTGGGCTCCTGGAGGCTGTGCAGGGAACGGAGCTGGGCACTCCCTGTCCATGGGGAGCTTGCAGATGGAAAAGGCTGCTGTGCCCAGGCAGCTCCAAGGGCACAGAAAGGAGGCTCTGGAGCACTGGATCTGTGCCAGTGCCACAGTCCTGGGCAGCAGCCAGCGAGCCCTGGGGGAACAGAGGGCACAGCAAGAGGGACAGAATCAGGCAAGGGCAGAGACTGGGAAGAGCCAGGCCTGGGAGCAGGAACAGCTGCTCCATTGCACTCTTGGAGAAAGCTCTTGGCTGGTTCAAAGCGCTGAAAGGCGTGAAGGGCAGAGAGGAGGCCACAGCAAAAAATGCTCTTGTTTGCACAGCCTCCCCTCTCCGTGTCCCAGAAGGAATTGCATGGACTAGATTCATCTCTCTGAGTCGTCTCGTTCAGCATGAGCAGCTCAGCACCAGGAGCTGAAGGAGCTGAAGCCTCAGGCCACAGGATCTGGACAAGGGGTGACTTTTGGAGCAAAGGAATGCTGCTAAAATAGACCCAGCAGAAGGCAGTGGATATAATCATGGAATCACAGAATCCTTTCTGTTGGAAATGCCCTCTTAGCTCACCCAGTGCAGCCACTCACCCAGCAGTGCCAAGCCCAGCACTGAACCACGTCCCTGAAGTGCCAAGGCCTGGATACCAGCCCTGAGTGAGGCCTGGACAGCAGGCCCTGAGCCAAAGGTGGCCTCTGGATGAACCTTCCAAGCAAAGGTTATCTTTGTATCTGCTCCCTGATGAAATATGCATGGTCATTAGCACTGAGATCGATGTAGCCACTCAGTAGTGAAACATTTCTTGACCTTTGTGTATTTAGAAGCCAGACAAGGCCATGAAATATGACATCTGGCCTTGTTTGTGGCTGAAGGATCAAAGTCAGCTCCCTTGGTTCCTCCTTGAGCCCTGGCCAGGCTTTGGGAGGGACCCAAGAGGAGGATGAAAGCAGATGTTGCCACACTAGCAGTGCTGTCAGTTTGTTCATTCAGCACTGTCAGAGCTAGGCCCTCTCCCAGCGGGGTTGGAGCCTCTCCTGGGGCTGGAGGTACCTGCAGGAATTCCCAGTGCCCAGGAGTGGCTCTGCAGCCCTTGGCTGTGACAGCTTCCCCAGCTGCTGTGTGGGTCTGGGGGATGGTAAAGGCTGAGGGTAAATGCTGCTGGATCTTTCTTAATCACTGCTGCAATCTTTGGTGGGGATGGTTGGGTGCATTGCTGAGCTGCTCCTTTTGTGATTCTTTGCTGCTCTGAACTGCAGGAAATGACACTGATTCCTTCAGTTGGTGTCTGTGTCTTTGGTGCTGACCATGCCCACTGGTGAAAAAAAACTGGCACAGCCTGGCCAGATCCCAACAAAGTGTCATTTGTTCAGTGTCAATATGAGGAATCAGTGCCATCAGAAATTCCCAGCTGGGAAGCCCTTCCCTGGAGTTCCCTGGCTCTGGAGTGGGCTGAGGTCGGAGCCCCATGTGAGCAGTGGGGCAGTCGGGTAAAAGAAGCTGCACCCCTGGATGTCTTCAAATGCATCCAAAAATTGTGGATCAAAAAAGGAAAAGACCTTGTGGGTTTAGGCAGACAAAGATGAATTTGTTGAGAGTACATTGGAAACAGCACCTTCAGAAGGAACAATTATTGTTGGAATGCTCCCACATGGAGCAAGAGAAGAAGGTTCTAATCTTGAGCTCAGATGCATTTGTGCAAGTGAAATATTATTATGATAAATAACTATATATGTATTTATAGGATTATAAGACCTTAATATATATATTTATCTTTGATGTATGTCCATATCAATCTATATCTATATTTCTCTATCACTGTCTACATATAAAATTATCATAATTTGAAGTAGTGCTGACAGTACTAATTTGGTAGCTTTGGCTTCTCAGGGATGTAACACTAAATACCCTACAGAACAGGATTGGCCAGGACATTAATGTCAGTGGCCAGCTTTGTGAGATTGTATACAACAAAAAAGGAGGAAGGGATGAAATTGGCTATTTTTACAGCGTTTGCTGATTCTGTGATGCAGAGTGCTTTGTCTGTTCCTGTGAAAAATACAGTGATTAAGCCTGCATGGTTTTTCATGTACCAGACTATGCACAAGCTGCAGGATTGGTTGAACAGGTGAAGGGGTTGTTAAAAGAGCAGTTGAAAAAATGAGGAGATGGAACCTTTGCCTGTGGAGAACCCATCTCCCAGATGTGCTCCATGCCCTTAACAGTGGCCCACTGGGAAAATGAAACCCCCTGGCTGTGCACGGCTGCCCCCAGTTTGCAAATCCAACCATGGGCAGTGAGACTTGGGCTGCCTGGGAAATTGTTCTGGCTGTGATGGCCCCTGGCAGGGCCAGCCCAGAGGCTGCAGGGCTGGGCCTTCATGCATTGGAATGAATGTGGAGAAATTCAAAGCAAATAAGAGCTATTAATACCGAAACAGGAATTCAGATTCCTCCAGGACACTTTGCTTGGGTAACTGCTCCCTTGGAGCTTGGCCTTGCAAAGTGTTCCTGTCAAGGCAGGAGGAATTGATGCAGAATATCAAGGAGAAATTACAGTAATTCTGTTAAACTATAGTGACCAGGATTGGATTATTCAACCCCATGACAGGGTAGCACAATTACTGATCTGGCAGTTTTAAGAACGATTGTGAAAAAGGGAGATCCAGCTCCAATCACCACGGTTTGTGGAGATAAAGGGTTTGGATGCATCAGCCCTAATAATGGAGCCAGAGTGTGGGTCCAGAGGCCAAATGGCCCTTCCCAGGCAGCTGAAGGAGCAGCTCCTAGGAAAGACAACTCTGAGTCCTGAACCCTGGGCAGCAACAATGGGAATATGTCCCTGCAGCCAGGGATTCTGTATGAGAACAAGGAGATTTGACAGGAGATTGTTTTACACATCCTGCCAGATCAAATCTCCCTGTTTGCCCCAAGGGTCCCTGTGGAAAATGCTCTGATCCACGGGGCTCCATGTGAAGGCTGCTGTGACACTGAGGGACTTGCACAGGAATTTCATCCATGACCTGGGTGCCCCTCAGGGACTGGGACCCGGCCCCTTCCAGCCAGAGGGGAAAGGGCCCCCCAGGCCTTGTTAGCCACAGACAGCATGGTAAAGCTGAACAGCAAAGGGCCTTGGGGCATTGTTCTGAATTAAAAAGGTGCCAGCTCCAGGCACAACAGAATTCTTGTTCCTAACTTCAATGGGATTGAGAAAAAAGAATGAAGAACGGTGTCACTAATGTACTACTGATGTCTGTAAGGTGTACCTTGATAGTCAGCCAGAAACTTTGTCTGCCACAAACACCTCTAGTGTTTCACCAAGGGATTGGTCATCAAAATGTAATGATGGGTTATGATGGATTGCTGAGCTTCTTTTGTAATTCTTTGCTAATGATGATGTGCTTTGTTGAGCTTATCCTTTTGTCAATCTTTGCAGCTGTGCATGATATAAATGACACAATTCCTTAAGCTGGTGTCTGTGTCTTTGGTAGTGACCCTGCCACGGGTGAAACAGGGCCCCTTCTTGCCTAAGTGTTACCTGGGAAGGCAAAAGCCCTCACTCCAAAATTCCCCCCTTCCTCCTTGTTCCCCCCTTCACACCCTGAGCATGATGTGCTCTGGTCTGGAGTATGCCCGGGGTGAGTTGGGGTCCCCTGTCCTGGCTGTGTCCCCTGCCCAGCTCCCCCGCAGCCCCAGCCCCTCCCCAGCATGGCTGCCGAGGGGCAGGACAGGCCTTGGCTGTGCTGCAGCTCAGCAAGAACAAAACCATCTCTGCGTGCTCAGCCCTGTGCTCAGCACCCGGCCCAGCAGTGTCTCAGTGCCAGGGGCTGTGCCCTCAGTCCCTGCCAGGGGTTTCCATGGCAACTGCCCGGCCAGGTGACCCAGGTGTCCCCCCCCAGTGCCGGTTGCCATGGAAACAGTGCCCAGCCCTGCCCCTTTCTGTCTGGCTGACCTGGCCTTTGGCCCTGGCAGTGCCGTTGGCTGCTGGTTCCTGGTGCCTGAGCGGCCAGCGCGGCACAGGGCAGGTGGCCATGACACAGCCCCCAGCAAGGGATCCCCTCTGGCTCTGGGCACTGACACCAGCCCTGAGCAAGGGCCCAGGGCAGCTTTCCATGGCCACCAACCATCACAACAGCTCCGGGGAATGGTTGCCATGGCACCAAACCAAGGAACAGGTCCCTGTGGCCATTGCCATGGCACCTGGTGGCACCAACGAGTGTCACTGCAATTGTACCTGGAACAGCCCTGGCAGCGCTTTGTCCCAGGGTTGCCATGGCAGCTGAGGACAGCAGCAGCTGGGCCTCTGCAGGGGCCCTGGGGCAGACAGGAAGGAGCAGCAGAGCAGGGGCTGATCCATCCCCAGTGCGCTGCACAGCCCAGGGCAGCGTCCCAGAGTGTCCTCATGGAGCTGCCAACAACATCCCCCCTCTGCAGCCCTGGCCTCTCCCCAGCTCACACAGGTGCCCCATCCTTGCAGGCACAGACACGGCAGCACTGCCTCAGCAGCCCCTGTTTGCATTGCACACAGCAGGGGGAGCACCCCCATGCTGTTGCTGTGGGGACATGAACCTGAGGGAGCACAAATGCCATCAGCCCTGGGGCCAGCAAGGGCTGGGGGATGGCAGGGAAACCACCCAGGTTTGTCCTGGCCTCTGCACTCAGCCAGAAAGATTGTTCCCATCAGCTGGGAGTGCCCTGTGAGTGCCATCCTGTGGGTGCCCTGTGATGGCACTCAAGGTGATCTGTTCCATAACCTTGCTGGGCACCCAGGTCAGGCTGACAGGCCTGGAGCTCCCCAGATCCTCCTTCCAGCCCTTCTTGGGGATGGGCTCACACTGGCACCTCCAGTCCTCTGCGAGCTCCCTGCTGAGCCAGCACTGATGGTAAATGATGGAGCACAGCCTGGGGAGCTCATCTCCAGCTCCCTCATTGCCCTAGGATGGATCCTGTCTGATCCCATTCACCTGTGAGCATCTGAGTGGCTCAGCAGGTCACCCACTGCTTCCTTCTGGATTCCAGGAGCTGTTCTGCTCCCTGTGCCCATCTACCAGCTCAGGAGAACACTTGTCCTGAGGATATCCTCTCCTAATATTGAAAATTGAAACAAACTAGGGGGAAAGTAGCTCAGCATTTTCCTTATCTTTTGTTACTATATTCTCCACTGCATCCAATAAAGAGTAGATGTTCTCCTATTCCTCCTCCTTTTTGCTGATTTTTGTTATTAAAACATTTTTATTCTTTTTGCAGAACCCTCCAGGTTAAGTTCTAATAGAATTTTCAACTCTCAGCTTTTCTTTCTGTATGACCCAGCAACATCCTTAAAGACTTACTGGGTTGCTGGTCCTTTTTACACCCCTGAGTCTCCAGAAAAGCTCCATGGGCAGCCAGGCCAGTCATTTTCCTCACTAGCCCATCTTTTGCCACACTGGGACAGGCTGCTTCTTCCCCCTTATGATTACTTTCTTGAAATGTGTCCGTCCTTCCAGGACCCCTTTGTTTTTAAGGGCTGTTTCCCTTAAAGCAATCAGTACCTGATTAGGTATTCCCCAAATCTGCAGCCTAACCAGGCCAAAGTCTGCCCTTCCTATTTCCAGGGCAGAAGTTTTGTTGCTGCCCCTCCCTCTTTCACAGAACATTGAACACTTCATTATTTCATGGTCACTGTGCCCCAGGCAGCCTCTGAGCCCCACATCTGCCCCCAGCCATTCTCTGTTTGTGAACAGCAGCAGACAGAGCTTTCCTTGGCAGTGGGACTGTTACCAAAAATTTAGTAAAACAGAAAATTCCTTAACCCCAATGTAGCATTAGGAAGCAGCATTCTTTATTCAGCTGGATGCATGGGGGAGAGCTCCTCCCAAAGCTGTGCATGCTGAGTACAGGAAAGTTTCTGTTTATATTCTGTATTTTGCATACATATTCATTGATTGTCCTGGACTAAACACACATATGATAATAATTTCTCCAAAATCATGAATATATTTCCCCTCCCCTTTACCCATGCATTCTCTTGTCCTGGGGGTCTCCCTGGTGGTCCCTGGTGCTCATGGACCCCAATGTTCCCGTGGGCCTGGCTGAGCTGGCAGGACACTGAGGCTGCTGAACTTCCAGTTCCCTTCTCACACAATGGGCACTGTGTGGTTTCCACAGGCCTGGGGTTGTGGAGAACAAGCTCCGGGTGTGAGCTCACCTGGTGAAGACAATTTATCATCTGGTACCATGTGGTCACAGAGTGGGCTATGACATCACAGAGTGGGTTAGGTGAGGTCATTGAGCAGCCATGGCATCATAGTCTGCCTCTGTGGCATCAGAGATCCAGCTGTGACATCACAGTGGAGACTATGGCATTACAGAGATGGCTGTGACATCATAGACCAGCTGTGTGACATTGGAGAATGGGCTGTGACATCACAGAACAGGCTGTGACATCCCAGCAGGCTGTGTGACATCCCAGCAGGGCTGTGTCAGGTCACTGGGTTGGTCACTCTGCCCCAGCTCCCCCTCACAGTTTCTCCCAACAACTCCAATGCTGTCCATGCCCAGCAGGGTCCCTGTCCCCCGGGATCCCCCCGGCCCACCTGGAGCCACAGCCTCCACCAAAGGATGTTCCACAGGATCCACCCCAGAGCCTGAAAAGGGACAAGGGGCCAGGGCTGTGTGACCAGGACAGCAAGGACGGGGATTATCCAGGTCACTGTGGCCTGGTTGGTGTTGCCCAGGGCAGGAAAGATGTCTGGCAGCTGGAGCAGGGTCTGGGAAGGGCCCCAAGGTGGGGCTGGAGCCCCTGGGCTGTGAGCAGAGGCTGAGGGAGCTGGGCTGGTCCAGCCTGGAGCAGGGAAGGCTGAGGGGCTCCTCATGCCAGCCTGGCAGTGCCAGCCAGGAGGGGATGGAGAACACAGAGCCAGGCTCTTCACAGGGGGCTGGGGGAGACAAAAGCCAATGGGTGGAAGGGGAAAGAGGGCAGATCAGCCAGGACATGAGGAGATGAAATGAATCAGGCTGGTTTCAGCATTTCCTCAACACCAAGAGCAGCCTGACCTCCCTTCTCCATCCACCACTGATAGATTTGCAAATCAGGAATTGTTTGAGCTGTTCTGTCCTCAGTCCAGGACAAGAATCCTGATACAAGAACTTACTTGTGTTTATATCTATCGCAGAACCACATTAGTCAAAAATTAATTTTAGTATGCAAACCAGTTGTGAACAGTGGACTCATCAGACATGCTAGGACATTGCACATAGCTCAGGGAAGAGTTTGTAATTGTGTGATTGTTATTTTAATGGTGTAATTTTTTTAAATTATATCCTGTTCAACTGTGGTCTGTTGGCTAGGTCCAGTGTGGGCTGGAGGGAGTTCAGATTTGCACAAGGCTGCTCTGAGTGCCAGCCTTGGATGGGGAAAATGGTGCGGTGGGGGTAGGGACAGAGTCTGATTGATTGTCAGCCATGAAAGGTCTTGATTTTCATACCCAGTCAAACTGCATGAGGAGGTACTTGGATTCAATGTCAATTGGAGATTGCACATTTCAATGAATTACTAGTAAAAAAAAATTACAGGACCTAAAAAAATATTTTCTTGCTGTTTTTTTAAATTCAGGGTATTCACATTGAATTGGCTTCTGAAATCTGCCTAATTAACCACACATTTGATTTGAACACTTCAATCAAATTATTCCCAGAAGCTTAGCTTGTTTACCTGTACTGAATGTTAATGAGCCCTGGGACACTGAATTCCTGCACTGAAGAGCTGAAGGCTGAACAAGCCTCTGGAGCAGGAAAATTCAGCAGCAGCCTCCAAGGTGCTGAGGATGTCAGCAGCCCCCACTGAGGCCATCCCTGCCCAGAGGCCGTGGGGGAATGGGCAGACAAGGAGAGCGTCCCTGGGGCTGGGGCAGCACAACTCAGAGGCACCAGCGGCTCCAGCTGGGAAATGGAGTGTGGAATGGGGCTGGGAAAGCCCTGCCTGGGCTGGGCCAAGCAGGACACACAAGCCCTGACTTCCATCCAGTAGAAAACTCTGTCAAGGAGATATTTAAAAGAAATTACAGTTTTTTCTGTATTCTGAATTGGACTCCCTGGAGAAATACCAACAGGAGATCCTCAGGAGCTCAAAACAACAAAACAGTCTTTACTGGTAACTTTAGAAAATCAGAGAATTTTTGGCAAAAGATTTAATATGACATTCAATCAACATAGAACACTTCTTAAAGCACTGACTTGACCCATTCAACTTCACAAACTCTAAGCTATTTGAATTTTGCATTACTCAAATTGGCAAAAGGACCGAAATAGAAGAAAAGGACAGAAAGAGAGAGAGGCAAAAAGGATACAGAGGAGCATACACAGAGGTACCACCTCCTGGATTCCAGCAGTGTTTAGATGGAAATTCCAAGAGGAGGTAGGGTCAAGATGTGTGCTTGCCTTGTGGTCAGCCTTCAATACCCCTTGGTCTCCCTGGGCCCTTCCCCCAGCTGGGACTGTGGGTCATTTGGTCCCTCAGGAGCTGGGCTGGGGCTGCAGAGGTGGCTGTGGAGCATTGCCTGTGCTGTGCCAGGGACTGGCAGCCACTGCTGGGCTGGCATAGAGGCTCTGGGGGGATTGGGGTTTGTCCTGGGTTGACTATATGATGCTTTTATCCCCAATCGTCTCATTCTGTTTATGTTGAATAATAATAAGTTTTGTACCTTTAAGAGTGCTACAGAGAGTGAAGGGGGAGAGAGAAGAAGCGCGCAGTTTGTTTTCAGACACTGCACTCACTCCTCCACATTCCTGCTCCTGACTGTGTTGTCTGCGGACAGACAGCGGGACAGAGAGCTCTTCTTTTGCTTTTTAGTTAGTGTTAGCTAGCTGAGGCAAAGAAGTTCCCTGGACTGTTTTTTTTTTCCCTTTTCTTTGGACCTCTTGGAACTGCTCTGGACTGAACACCCAGGAGAGCACCGGCAGCTGCAGCTGTGGCCCACCGGGCCGGCCCTGGCCTGCGACAATTCCAGCACTGAGAGACTGATCAGAGACTGAGTGAGCTGCTGCTTGAACCCGGGGTTTTCTCAGTTTGTCATCTCTTTTAGAGTGGCAAGGGGTCTCATTGTTTTGATACTGTTTTGGTCGTATTGTTTAATAAACAGGGGTTTTTTTCCACCTTTCTCCAAGGAGGTATTTTTCTTTCCTCCCGGACCACTTGAGGGGGGAGGGGCCGATTGGATCTGCTTTTCCCACCGGAGCTCCTTTGGGGGGATTCTTCCCCAAACTTGCTCTAAACCTGGACAGGGTTCCAGGGCAGGGCAGGGCTGGGGTTCCAGGGCAGGGGAGGGCTGGACCTGCCCCTTCCTCCCCTATTGGAATAAGATCCCAATATTACCAGGGAGATTGTGCCTGGGCTCGTCTGAGCCCTGCTCCTGTGCCAAAAGAGGCAACTGTGGTGTTTCACCTCAGAGACACTTTTGGCTGGCTGGATGGTGCAGCTGAGCGCCAAAACAAGTCCAAGCTTGTAGAAACTTAGTTTGCCTCAGGTGGGATGGTTTCAGGCTAAGGTGAGGAGGAAAAGGAGACAGATTCTGCCAGAGGGTTAATATCAAGAGTTTATTCCATGGTCACAGACATCTGAATCTTAGGTAACAGCTCCAACAGAATCCCGACTGCATGGCCTGAGTGACTTTTTAAGCTCCGGGGGAAGGGGGAGGGAAGGGACAGGTGAGCCACCAACCAGGTGGGAGGGGCAGGGTCTCAGGTGTGGGAAATAGGTATGATTCGTGCAGATAAAAATTGAAACAGTAATCAATATTGATACAGTAATTAATATTTGAGAATAATAAAATAGTTAATAGTTAAAAGTTGTAATGGCAAAGAAGAGAGGTAAAGGAGTGGCTCCACCCACCCCCCCTTCCCATCAGATGTTCTCAAGGACCACAGGAAAGAAACTGAATATACAGTTGCTAAAAATGACCAAGAACCTGCTTGGGTCCAAGAAAATGCTAATTATAAAGGACTTATTGCTTTGATATGTAGATGCAGTGATACGTTAGTCTTGGCTTACATTGTACTGTCTTGGTGCGCATGTGTAACCCAAAGGTGAATTAAAAGACAACGAAGAAGACTACAGGGCCTTCATCAGTGACGACCCCCAAAGACTTGTGCGACCACCAAACTGAGTGGTGGAGCATGCATGGTAAAGGTGGTAATGAAGGCGGAGACAGAAAAGTGACGAACCGAAAATACGAGGAGATGGAATTGACACATGGCATATAAGGGGTGATTTTCACTTGGCAAGCTTGTACGTGAAGTGGCAAGGGTCATTGAACCCTGCACTCTGTACCCCGTGGTTGTTTTTGCTTATGCGCTATTATTTGAACCAAATTGTCCCTTATTTATATATTTTCTAAACTATTCAATTAAAATGGTTGCTTTTTAAAATATTGTTTGGTTTATTTGATGGGATAATTGGGCAAACATAACACAGGGAATGATGACACCCAGACAGACCAATGACCTCTGGGCACGGGGGCATCTTTTGAACCTGACCAACCACATGATGGCCTTGCTGGAATGTTAAGACTGATTGACAGCCCAGCAGGGGGCAAAGGGGAAGGGGAAGAGAGATATTGCCACACCTGGGAAGGGGCTGGGAAGTTTAAAACCGGAAATTGCAACACACTGCAACACTCCCCACACATGAAATGTCTTGAGCCAAGAAACTCCTCCACTCTGTCACAATAGGGAATACTGGAAGTGAACTTCCAATTCTGGCCATAGGCACCTAGATAAAGACAGTTCTTTTCCTTAGGAATGCAAGCCCCAGTTCTCAGTAAATTTCTGGTTTGATTGTTTGGATTCTGTTTGGTTTTGTTGTTGCTTTGTTTCCTTGTTGTGCCTGAAGTGTCCAGTCAGGAGCAGAGTGACTCTTGCCAAGGAAATTTGTGCTGCTGTCCCTTAATATTCAATCTGGTTTTTGCTGCTCCCTTGCTGGGGATTTTTCAGCGCTCTCAAGGCCTCGTTGGTAGCAGGGTGAAGGAGCCCTGGCCCAGGCTCTGGCCCTGGGAGGAACGAGGATGCTGCCGGGGGGGTCCCTGTCCCTCTGTGCCACCCCCAGGGTCCCGGCCCCCCATCCCCGTGTCAGGCTCTGGGGTCGATCTCGTGGAACATCCTCTGGGGGAGGCTGCGGGGCCGGGGGCGGGGGGACCCGGGGGGACAGGGGACCCCGCTGTCCATGAGCAGGGTTGGACTGCTCTGGGGGGAGCTCTGAGGGGGCCGGGGCAGAGTGACCTCCCCAGGGACCTCACACAGCCCCTGGGATGTCACACAGCCCATGTGATGGCACACAGATCCCTGTGATGTCACACAGCCCCTGTGATGTCACACAGCCCCCATGATGTCCCAGAGCCAACTCTGAGACGCCACGCTATGATGTGATACAACTGCTCTGTGACGTCACAGAAGTCTCTGTGATGTCAGAAAGTCACTCTATGATTTCACAATCTCTACTGTGAATGCACAGCCTGCTCCATGATGTTACACAGCCACCCAGTGTTGTCACAGCTCACTCCCTGATGTCACAGAGCCACCTTCTATGATGGCAGGATCTGCTCTATGGCCTCAAACCCTAATCTATGATGTCACAGCCAGCTCTGTGATGTAACAACCCCCCTCACTGATGTCACAAAACCCTCTCTGTGATGTCGTACTGACACTCTGTAAGGTCACATCACATACTTTCACCTCACTGCCAGCTCTATGATGTCATGCAGCCATGCCATGATCTCACAGCCTGTTCTGTGATGTCACACAGTCCCGTCTATAATGTTGTAGCTGCTCAGTGACCTCACACAACAAACTCTGGGATGTCACAGCCCAATCTGTGACCTCACACAGCCCACTCTGTGCTGTCACACAGCCCCTTGCTGACATCCCAGCTGCTCTGTGCCTCTGTGACACAGACACAAAGGTGCTGCTGTGACACAGCCCCCTCTGTCCTAGGGGGCCATCCCACAGCCCCTGCCAGTGCTGAGCCCCTGTGAGTTCTGTCTGTGCCCTGCTGGTGTCCCTGAGGGGCCCTGGCAGTGCCCCAGCCCTGCTGGGCTGTGCACAGGAGCTGCTCCTGGCCAGAGCTGTCTCTCTGCAGCGCTGCCCTTGCCAGGAGCTGCCTCTGGGCCAGGAGCCCCTGCCCAGCTCAGCAGCACAGACAGAGCACAGGGACTTTAATGACCCTCTGGGGCTTTGGTGCTCTTTGCATCAGACTCAGTCCCTCACAGTGTGCTCAAAAACTTCTCAAAAACTCAAAAATAAATTGAAACACAGAAGTTTTCTTGAAGGGTTAATGGGTCCCATTGAAGGACAGGACAGAGAAAGTGTCTGCAGGTTCCAGGTAGAGCAGAACACTGGTGGCAGTGATGACAGGTGGGGAAAAGCGAGGGAAAGGTGTCTCTGATGCTGAGCAAACCTGCACCTCTGTCCCTGCAGGCTGTTGGCATCCCCCGGCTGCCCCACCTGGCTGGGCCCTTCCTTTGCTGACAGCTCTGCCTCCTGCCTGCCTCTGCCTGCCCACACAGAGCCTTGGGCTGCTCCAGGCTCCTGCTGGGGACGTGCTCCACCACAGTTCTGCCCTGGCAGGGAAATTCCTTTCTGCTGGTGTTGAGTGTGGGCCTCTCCAGCTGCCCTTCGTGCCATTATTTCCTCCTCATGCTTATATCCTCCAGGAAGAAAAGCTCCAGTCTGACATCACCATTCAATCCCTCCCAGGCTATTCCCTTTCACTCCTCAGTCTCTACTCCACTGACTCCAGAGCCATCAGCCTCTCCCTGCTGATTTTGTGATGAGGCTTCCAAACCCAATTCTGGGAGATTTTTGAGTCCTATCCAAGGTCTGTGAAAAGGGAAAAATAGCATTCAAAGTTATTTTAAAATAAATCCTACAGTGATAGAAAACAGGTCAGTATCTTTAAACTGAATGGGGACAAATTAACATTTGTTAGAAAGAGGAAATATTTTACAATTATAAAAGTGGCAGGAAGCTGCAGCTGTTTTTCCAGAGAAGTGGATTCCCCAGCCCTGGAATTGTCCAAGAGCAGGAGATTTGTGTAGCCTTGCCCATTGAAACCCTCTCATCCCCAGTGACAGAATTCCTGTAGTGTGGGGTCTCTGCTGTGCTGGGTGCCCTCACAAGGCTTCTGGCCAGAATGTCTGCTGAGGGCAGCCAGGCTGCTGCAGGGGCAGTGACCTCACAGCCATCACCATGGCAGCCCTGTCCCCTGGGCCTGGCTCTGCCCTTTCCTCTGCCCCTGCCTTGGCTATGCTGGCATGAAGAGTTTTGTCATTAATATCTTGTCCCCAAGGTGCTGGGACCAATGGCTTCCCAGTCAGGCTCCTGGAGCAGAAATGGCTTTTCAGAGCCCAGCCAGGAATGAGCCCTGAGGCAGCAGCTCTGCAGGGGTGGCCACCAGGCCGGGCTGCCAAGGGAGGATTCTAGCCGTGGCCTGCAAGCAGCTGCTGCTGCCAAGGTGCCTTTGGTGCCTCAGGCTCTCCCTGGCCCAGCTCCCAGCATGGCACTCTGCCCTTGTGCCCAAGCCCTTCCCTGTGCTGGGGCTGGCCTGGGGCTTTTCCTGCAGCAGGTTGAGCCAAAGGGAATTGCCCTTGGTCATTGGTCTGGGGGAGTAACGTCAATCTCTGCTTAATTACAGGTTTTGCTTAACACAGTTGCTGTGAAGTAATTTCCTAGTGCTCTGTATAATATAGTTTGCGTGTCTTACATCCTGGCATAAATATTTCTGATTAAGGCAATTTTGTCTAATCATTACCATAATAGAGAATACATATTTATATCAATATATCTGCCCATGACAAGAAACCCTGTGAGTGTCTGGGACATCCCGGCTCTTTGGCAGCCTGGGGACTCCTGGGATGTCACCGTGGAGCCCCCGTGAGTGCCTGTGACTGATGGGTACCTTTGCAGCACAAGGTCCCCTGGGATGTCACCATGGAATGGCTGAGACTGCCTCTGACCACAAGGCTCTTTACCATCCCCAGAAAGCCCTGGGAGGTTTCCATGGGGCTCCTGTCTGTGCCTGTGACATTCCAGCTCTGGAACAGCCTGGAGACTCTTGGAAAGTTTCCATGGAACCCCTCTGAGGGCCTATGAAAAATCTGATCCTAAACAGGCAACCATCCCCAGACCCCTGTTGCTATGGTCAGTTTCCATGGCAACCATTACCAGGGCCCTGTTGCTATGCTCAGTCCCTTGGCAGCTCCATGGAGACCCCATGCCAGGGGTGGTTGCCATGGACACCAGCTCAGGCCTGCAGCCACAGCCCGTTGCCATGGCAACCATTGGCAGCCCCATCCCCAGGCTCATGGGATCCCAGAACCACAGAATTGGCTGAGCTGGGAGGGACCCATCAGGATCCTCCAGTCCAGCTGCTGGCCCTGCACAGGACACCCCAACAATGCCAGCCTGGGCCTGGCAGCGCTGTCCAAACGCTGCTGCAGCTCAGAGAGCCCTGGAGCTGGGACCCTTCCCTGGGGAGCCCGGGCAGGGCCCCAGCAGCCTCTGGGCAAAAACCTTTTCCTGACATCCAACCTGAGCCTGCCCCGACTCAGCTGCAGCCGTTCCCTCCACTCCTGTCCCTGGGCACCAGAGGGAAGAGGTTCCCACAGCCCCAGCCAGGGACCCTCTCCCAAGGCTGTTGCCATGGCTACCGGGGCTGGGACCAGCTGGGATGCTCGGTCTCCACGGGCCAGGTTGCAGGAATGGGATTCCCCAATTTTCTGCCCTTGCTAAAACCACGCTGCCCTTGCTGCCCTCCCACCTCCCATTGAAAGCACAAAGGCAAAGGTCCGGTCTGGAATAAGAACAATTTATTAGGAACCAGGAACAAGATAAGAGAGAAACAGAACTGAAACAATATTGATAACAGAAGGGATAAATGAAACAGTTTACTGGGAAAACTAAAACACAACTCATTGGGTCTTCCTGGCCACAATTTCCCCTATCTGGAAAGGACACACTTCTTCTCAGGGAGAGAGAGAGAGTGTGTCCCTTTTCTGCACCTGGAAATTCTCAGAGGTGGGAGTGAATGTAATGACACAGCCATGGCAAGACCCTCATGTTTTTCAACGCCACATCATGACACTGGTAGGGGCAGGAAAAGGGACAGGTGTCTTCCCAGCATAGACCACAGAGAAACTGGATCACCAGGGATCTTCCCAATGTGGGTTCTCCCATGGGGGATGAAGCTGGAGTGGTGGATGAAGCGGCTCCTGCATTTGTGCTATTTGCAGGGATCCCTTACTGGTGGCTCCATTGGTGTCTGGTCAAGTGAGAGCTGGTGGTGAAGCTTTTCCCACACTGGGGACACTCGTAGGGCCTCTCCCCAGTGTGGATGCGCCAGTGGATGATGAGGGAGGAGTTGTGCTTGAAGCCCTTCCCACACTCAGGGTAGAGGAAGGACCTCTCCTCGGAGTGAATCCGCTCATGCAGGAGGAGATGTGAGCTGGTCTGAAACCTCTTCCCACATGTGGCGCACTGGTAGGGCCTCTCCCCAGTGTGGATGCGCCGATGCTTGATGAGGGTGGAGTTGTGCTTGAAGCCCTTCCCACAGTCAGGGAAGAGGAAGGGGTCTCCTCGCTGTGAATCCGCTGGTGGTGGAGGAGATTGGAGCTGTTCTGAAGTCTCATCGCACACTAGGGACACTCGTAGGGCTTCTCTCCAGTGTGGATGCGTTGGTGGGTCACAAGGTTGGATCTGTAGCTGAAGCCCTTCCCACACTCCCCACACTCATAGGGCCATTCCCCGGTGTGGATCATCTGGTGGCTGATCAGCTGCTGTCTCTGCCTAAAGCTCTTCCCACACTGCAAGCACTTGTGGGGCTTCTTCCCATTATGAAGCTGCTCATGGAACACCAGCTCTGAATTCTGTCTGAAGCTCTGTCCACCTTCCTGGCTCAGGGTGGCTCTTTCTTCTTCAGAGCACCCTGGACTGGGTTTGGAGCCCCTCCTTATGGGGGATGTCTGAGGTTTTTCTTCCCTGTTGGATTCCTGTGTGTTAGAATCCCTCAAAACGGCCTCCTTCATAAGGTTCTGCCATGCAGATTTTTCCTCCCTGGTCTCCATCCTCAGTTCCTTCCCTGGGGAAGGAAGGAAAAGGACAGGATGGGATTTGCCTCCATGCCAGAGGGAAGGGGAAGGAGATCCTTCCAGTACATCCCTGGCAGGACGGGGTTGGCAGCAGGGTTGTCCTGCAGCCAGGGGCTGTGCTGGGCTGAGAGATGGAGCAGGAGAGAGGGGGAAAGGGGCACTGATTTCTTCCTCACCTATCTGGGAGTCCCTGGGCTCCTTCCTCTTCCTCACAGCCTCCTTCTCCATCCAATCAAGGAGTGCGAATGGGAAATCCCGTTCTGGGAAGAAAACAAAGGGTGCGCACATTGTCTTTTGTACTGGTTTGAAGGCAAACCTGGGGAGGGTCTAAACCAGAATTACAATTTAAAAGAAAACTAAGATCAAGGCAATGATATAGAAACACCGCGTTAAACTGACAGAGTCAGGATATAACCTGACACCCTGTTGTTCAGGGTGGTGGCAGCAGTCCTAGTAAATGGTGGTTGCAGTCCTGTTGGAGTGATGAAGGTGATTCTGTCGAAGCAGTGATCCTGTAGAAGGGTCTGGCCTTCCTCTGGAAGGTCCAGTGGTGGTTTTGGAGCTCTTGTCCTCTGGCAAACCAGTAGGCAAACTGCTCCTGGTGTAGCAAAGTGTCAGCTTATATCCAGGTAGGAATGCTTGGATCCTCCCACTGGGCGGAGCATCCCACAATGGCAGAATGGAATTTTATCAGTACTGCAGTGACACTCAATGGCCCATTAGCAGAAGATATCTCCCCTGGAGGGCGTTATCAGGGCTGAGTCATGGAAGAGATAAAGAACAATGCCCCACCTGTTTATAACAGTTGCTGAAGGTGGGGATTGAAAACATGCATTTGGTTACATCTTGCATGGCAGCCTGAAACAGTGGGGTAATCCCTGCTCAGGGGGTGAACACCACCCCCCTTACCCAAACTGGCTCAGCTGTAAAACCCACACCCTGGGAAGGGCACACACACTCGAGACAATGTCACACTTACCCTGCCCCAGGGAAGGGCTCTTTTTCTGTCATTCCCTTCCTGTCCTCCCTTTTCTATCCCATTTACCGTTCAATAAAATTCATTTTGGGTTTGGTCTCATTATCGCCTTAACTGGGGCAGAGGAATCTCTCTAACACTTTTCTTAACCAGACTCACCACACTGTAAAATTATTTTGGCACAGTGAGTTTAGGCACTGTTCTCTGACCCCAAGTGCCTTTGACAACAGCATGGTTCCCTCCTCTGAGGAGGTTGTGGTTCTCTCGGGAGGAACTCTTTGAAACTGGGCTGCAGCTTCCTCTGAGTGACTTATGGGAGAACCGATGAGCTAAATCGCCTTTCTGGGCCTGGAGTGTAAAGAAAATATTTTGTTGTCCTTCTATTACAGCGACCTGATGAAGGTCTTCAGGGTGAGAAAAGTCAACGAGAATCTTGGTTCAGGACCCGAAGGCTGGATTTATTGATATATGATATATAATACATTATAACTATACTAAAAGGAATAAAAAGAAAAGTTGCAGAGGCTTGCTAAGCTAAGAATAGAAAGAAAAGAATGAATAACAAAGTTCTGTGTCCATCAGAAAGCAAGGACCAGCTCTCCCGTGAGTGGTCAGCAAATCCAAACACTCACAGAAGACCAATTACAGATGTTCCTCTTACATTCCACATCAGCAGATAATTATTGTTTGCATTTTTCTTCTGAGGCCCCAGCTTCCCAGGAAGGACAAATCCTAAAAGAGTGCATTTTATGAAAAAATGTCTGCGACATCCTTCCTTGAAATGTTTTTTAAAATCACAGGAGGAAAGGGAGCAAATGATACCAGTGAGACTGACCCAGGGAATGACTGGGGGTTCTCCCTCCCTCTCACCCCTGTGCCAGGGGGTGCTCGGGGCAGTCTCTGTCTCTCTCAGCCCATGGGATGCTCGGGGGTCTCTGTCCCCTCACCCTGGGGGATGCTCGGGGGGTCTCCATCCCTCTGGCCTCAGGCAGTGCCTGTGCAGGGCTGGGGACCAGGGGCTCTGTGTCCCTCTCACCGCTGAGGCTGCTCGGGGCTGGGGGGCTCTCCCACCTTCTCACACCTGGGGAGGCCGGGGGGGTCTCTGTCCCTCTCAGCCCTGCTGTGACCCCGCCCAAACATCATCGGAGTCAGAGGGACAGAGACACCCCCAAACCCCCAGAAGGGCTGAACCTGGAATTTGGTTTGTGGCTGAGGATTTAGGAAGGGGCTGGAATTGGGACTGAGATTGGAGTTGGGACTGAGATTTGGATTACAGCTGGGATTGGGGTTCAGGCTAGACATGGGATTGGTTTTAGGGCTGGGGTTGGGATTGGGTCTGGGGCTAGACATGTCAGGCACTGGGATGAGATTAAATACAGAACTGTGAGTGTGTCTAAACATGGAGTGAGATTGAGACCAGGATCAGGGTCAGGTTTGGGATTGAGCTCACCCAGGGCAGGACAGGGGGGATGTCACTGCAGGATGTCCCTGGCATTGTTCCAGCCCTCCTCAGGCACCTCCAAACATGGGGAGCAGCTGGGTGCCCCAAGATCCAGGTGCTCCCACGCTGCCCCTCAATACCAGGCGAGCATTCCCTGAGGGCAGCCCTGACTGTGACCACTGGGGCTCTGGGATCAGCCCTCACATCCCTGTGGGAGCAGCAGCAGACAGGATGAGAGATTCCCCCGCCCCGTTTCTCCTGTGGAAGGGTGAAGTCCCGCTGCCCTTTTCTTCTGGTGCCTCCTCCTTTCCTCAGCTGAGGATATCAAACTTCCCAGGAGCAGGAAAATCCCCATTCCCTCTTTCCTTGTGGCTGCAGCCTGGAACATCCACCCAGAATGAAGGACTTTCTGACAGCCCTGCTGAATGACACTGGCAAGAGGTTTTTGAGAAGGGGAAGAAATTGTATTTTGATAGTAAATAAAAGGTGCAAAATTATTCCTTTCTGTTATATTCCTTTCCAGTTAGTTCTGGTCTGTTTTCAGAGTGCCACCTTCTCAGCTGATTGTGTTTGTGCCCTCCTTTCTCGCCTGTCTCTCTTTGCCTGCTCTGTATCTCTCTCAGTGTCTCCCTTGACCCAGGGCGGGTCACACCAAAGACTGTGCCCGGATTTAATTCCCAATTCAGGAGCTACAACAACCATGGGGGAAGTTAGGAAGGCTCGCAGTGAAATGCCGCTGTAAGATCTTGCTCCACTTGGCTTTTGGCTCCTTCTTGACAGCTTTGCCCTCAAGGGCAGGAACATCTTTTCATAGCTGAGAACTGGAATTCCAGACCCTGGCAGTGTGTGTCGTGGATCCCAGAGCGGCATTCCCGAGGCTCCCAGGGTGCTGCTCCTGCCGTGCCTCCCAAGGAGTTTCTCTCCCAAGGGGAGAAGATCCAGCAGCTCTGTGGGCTCCCAGAGCACACAGCAAAGGTGGCGTGGATGGACATTTTTCAGCACCTTCCCCGCTGGAAGCAGAGGGAGGGAGGAAATAGAAGTGACTCCTGGAAGGACTGGGATGGGTAGGGACCCTGTCCGTGGATTAAGACTCCGCGAGGGAGAGACGCCTCTGCCCCAGTGAAGGCGCGAATGAGAGCGTGGGAAAGCAACCGACGATTATTGAACGTGGACTGAACGGAACAAGAAATGGGGAGGAGAAAGGGAGAGAAAGAAATCGGGAAGAGGTCTCAGAGAACAGAACGAAACGGGAAAAGGCTCCCGCCTGGATTCCGCAGCTCCCAGGAACACCCGCAGGGCGTAGCGTCTTTTACAATTCCAGCCAATCACAGGACGCGGTAAACAATTTCCAGCCAACCAGAGCTTTTCTCTCCGATGACTCCCCGGTTGCCAGGCGGGCCCGCAGAGCCCAGCGGCCCCGCAGCGGAATTTGGGGCTCGGGTCGGGGGGGCGGATCCGCCCCGGGGGGGTCCCCGAGCCCCCTGCCCAGCCCTGGGGCCGATCGGGGGCTCCCCCATCCAGCAGCCGGTGCTGCGGGGCCGCGGGGCAGAGCGGTGGGAAAGGGGGGTCCGGGCTGGGAGCGGAGGAAATGCGGGAGGAAGAGGAGGGACAGGAGGAGCAGGAGCGGGAGAATCGCGGCGCTCGCAGCGTCCGCACTCTGAGCCTGCAGCACCCCCTGCCCCGGGAGCATCGCCCCCAGCCCCGAGCCGCAGGTGAGGGCGGAGGCCGAGCTCGCCCCGGCTCCAGCCAGGGGTCTCCAGGAGGATTTTTTGGAGAGTGTTCGGAGCCGGCAGATCCCAGACTCGAGTCCCGGATATCTCCAGGCTCCCTAAGAGGAGTTTTTTCGGAGGGAGAGGAGCCGCGATCGCCCCTCGGGAGGGTCCCGGGGGCTCCACGTGGGGATGGCCCGGTACCGACGGGGCGGGACATTGGTTTTGGGGATCCCCGTGAGAGCCGGGGCTGTGGAACGGGGCACCCCGGGGCGGGGAGAGGGGAAGGGGCGATACGGGAGCTGGGGCACCCCCGGCAGCCCGGAGATGAGGCGGGGACGAGACCCCCTGACCGTGACAGGGGTGTCATGGGTGACTTCATCATGCTCGTACTCCCATCGCTCTGTTTAGTCCAGAAATGAGTTCTGCACCTTTAAGGCTCGTTCTGAGAGCGAAGAGGAGGAGGAAGAAGCCGCAGTTTGTTTTCAGAAACTGCGCTCACTCCTCTACATTCCAGGTGCTGGATGGACAGAGAGCAGGACAGAGCTCTCCTTTGCTTTTAGTTAGTTTTTAGCTCGCTGAGGCAGAGAAGTTCCCTGGACTGTGGTTTTTCTTTTTCTTTGGAGCTGTTTAAACCTGCTCTGCACTGAACAACCAGCACACCACTGGCAGCTCCTCCCTGAAGCCCACTAGGAGGGGCCTAGGCTGAGGCTTTTCCAGCGCTGGATGGACTGATAAGAGACTGATAATAGACTGATAAGAGACTGAAAGAGACTGATAAGAGACTGAGAATACACTGAGAAGACACTGATAAGACACTGAGTGCGCAGAGCTACAACCCAAGGAGGGACTTTCGGAGTTTGTCATCTATTTTGGTGCAGCAGGAGGTTTTATTGCTTAATATTGTTGAATTTTTGTGCTGGTAAATGCTTTGCCTGTAAAATAACAGGATTTTTCAACTTTTCTCTAAGGAAATATTTTCCCAAACTGGATGAGGGTGGAGCTGCTGAATTGGCATTCTAGAGGTAATTCCTTTTGGAGATTTTCATCCAAATTTGCCCTAAATCAGAACAGGGTGGTGGAAAGAAGGGGGAACCCCAAGTGGCTGGACTGAGGGGAGGCTGGAGAGGGGGACCTTGGGACCCCCGAACCTCCCAGAATACAAAAGCAGGACCCTGGAGAGAGGGGATCCCCAGGACCAATGGGATCCCCACCAGCCCTGAGATGGGGGACCAACAATAACCCAAGAGGGATGAGACTGGAAATGGGAAACTCCTGATGGGTTTTTTTAATTCAGTCTTATTTTTGGACATCAGGTGACTTCTAGAAATGGACTTGGGTGGGAAGAATCCCCAACCCAAAGCATTCACAGCTTGGTTTTCCGCAAACAAGGATTTTCCCCAAACCTTCCCACCGTAACATCCCCCCTGTCCTGCCCTGGGTGAGCTGAATCCCAAACCTGACACTGATCCTGGTCTCAGTCTCACTCCACGTATAGACACACTCACAGTTCTGTATTTAATCCCATCCCAGTGCCAGACTTGTCTAGCCCTAGACCCAATCCCAACCCCAGCCCTAAAACCAATCCCATGTCCAGGCTGAACCCCAATCCCAGCTCTAATCCAAACCTCAGCCCTGACTCCAATCCCAGCCCCAATTCCAGCCCCTTCCTAAATCCTCAGCCCCAAACCAAATTCCAGGTTCAGCCCTTCTGGGGGTTTGGGGGTGTCTCTGTCCCTGTGACCCCGATGATGTTTGGGTGGGGTCACAGCAGGGCTGAGAGGGACAGAAACCCCCCCGGCCTCCCCAGGTGTGAGAAGGTGGGAGAGCCCCCCAGCCCCGAGCAGCCTCAGCGGTGAGAGGGACACAGAGCCCCTGGTCCCCAGCCCTGCACAGGCATTGCCTGAGGCCAGAGGGATGGAGACCCCCCGAGCATCCCCCAGGGTGAGGGGACAGAGACCCCCGAGCATCCCCTGGGCTGAGAGAGACAGAGACTGCCCCGAGCACCCGCTGGCACAGGGGTGAGAGGGAGGGAGAGCCCCCAGGCATTCCCTGGGTGAAAATGATGGAGACCCCATGTGGAATGGCCTGGGGATGACAGGGACAGGGACAACGCCCCCAAACCCCTGCCAAGCATCCCCCAGGGCGAGAGGCACAGAGACCCCTCGAGCATCCCCTGGGCACTGGACAAAATAATTTGGCAGAAATCAAACTTGACTCTGCATAAATCACTTTGATGAATATTTGATTTTCCCACAAGTCAGATGTGATGAAATGCAAACAAATCCCAAACATTAATAAACTGACAGTACAAGCAATTTTGTGGCAATTCCAAGTTCCACTGGTTCCTGCACAGCTCCAGCTCAGCTGCTAGCACATTCTGATAAAAGTGTAAATTCAGCCCAATGGAGATATCATTAAAAGGAAAGTAAACTCACTGTAGCTGTCACAAAGGCGACAGGGATGAAGAGAAAAATGCTTCTCACGTTTCGCAAAGCACTCAAGCCTGGGAATTCAGGAGTTATTTGGGAATTTATCTACTTGAGCTGAGCTTCTTGTTGGACTTTTAGCAGCCTTGTGTTCCTCACCATGGGGTGAATGAACCTTGTCAGTCTCGCTGGTATCATTTGATCCCTTTCCTCCTGTGATTTTAAAAAACATTTCAAGGAAGGATGTCGCAGACATTTTTTCATAAAATCCTCTCCTTTGGGATTTGTCCTTTCTGGGAAGCTGGGGCCCCAGAAGAAAAATGCAAACAATAATTATCTGCTGATGTGGAATGTAACAGGAGCATCTGTGATTGGTCTTCTGTGAGTATTTGGATTTGCTGACCACTCACAGGAGAGTTGGTCCTTGCTTTCTGCTGGACACAGAACTTTGTTATTCATTCTTTTCTTTCTATTTTTAGCCTAGCAAGCCTCTGCAACTTTTCTCTTTATTGCTTTTAGTATAGTTATAATGTATTATATATCATATATCAATAAATCCAGCCTTCGGGTCCTGAACCAAGATTCTCGTTGACTTTTCTCACCCTGAAGACCTTCATCAGGTCGCTGTAATAGAAGGACAACAAAATATTTTCTTTACACTCCAGGCCCAGAAAGGCGATTTAGCTCATCGGTTCTCCCATAAGTCACTCAGAGGAAGCTGCAGCCCAGTTTCAAAGAGTTCCTCCCGAGAGAACCACAACCTCCTCAGAGGAGGGAACCATGCTGTTGTCAAAGGCACTTGGGGTCAGAGAACAGTGCCTAAACTCACTGTGCCAAAATAATTTCACAGTGTGGTGAGTCTGGTTAAGAAAAGTGTTAGAGAGATTCTTCTGCCCCAATTAAGGTGATAATGAGACCAAACCCAAAATGAATTTTATTGAACAGTAAATGGGATAGAAAAGGGGGGACAGGAAGGGAATGACAGGAAAAAGAGCCCTTCCCTGGGGCAGGGTAAGTGTGACATTGTCTGGTGTGTTTGTGCCCTTCCCAGGGTGGGGGTTTTACAGCTGAGCCAGTTTGGGTAAGGGGGGTGGTGTTCACCCCCTGAGCAGGGATTACCCCACTGTTTCAGGCTGCCATGCAAGATGTAACCAAATGCATGTTTTCAATCCCCGCCATCAGCAACTGTTATAAACAGGTGGGGCAGTGTTCTTTATCTCTTCCATGACTCAGCCCTGATAACGCCCTCCAGGGGAGATATCTTCTGCTAATGGGCCATTGAGTGTCACTGCAGGACTGACAAAATTCCATCCTCCCATTGTGGGATGCTCCGCCCAGTGGGAGGATCCAAGCATTCCTACCTGGATATAAGCTGACACTTTGCTACACCAGGAGCAGTTTGCCTACTGGATTGCCAGAGGACAAGAGCTCCAAAACCACCACTGGACCTCCAGAGGAAGACCAGACCCTTCTACAGGATCACTGCTTCGACAGAATCACCTTCATCACTCCAACAGGACTGCAACCACCATTTACTGGGACTGCTGCCATCACCCTGAACAACAGGGTGTCAGGTTATATCCTGACTCTGTCAGTTTAAGGCAGTGTTTCTGTATCATTGCCTTGATCTTAGTTTTCTTTTCAATTGTAATTCTGGTTTAGACCTCCCCAGGTTTGCCTTCAAACCAGTACAAAAGACAATGTGCGCACCCTTTGTTTTCTTCTCAGAACATGATTTCTCATTCGCAGACCTTGATTGGACGGAGAAAGAGGCTGTGAGGAAGAGGAAGGAGCCCCGGGACACCCAGATAGGTGAGGAGGAAGTCAGTTCCTATTTCCCCCTCCTTCCTGTACTATCTCCCAACCCAGCACAGCCCCTGGCTGCAGGACAACCCTGCTGCCAACCCTGTCCTGCCAGGGATGTACTGGAGGGATGTCCTTCCCTCTGGCATGGAGGCAAATCCCATCCTGTCCTTTTCCTTCCTTCCCCAGGGAAGGAACTGAGGATGGAGACCAGGGAGGAAAAATCTGCATGGCAGAACCTCGTGAAAGAGGCCGTTTTGAGTGATTCTAGCGCTCAACAGGAATCCAACAGAGGAGAAAAACCTCAGACATCCCCCATGAGGAGAGGCTCCAAACCCATCCCAGGGTGCTCTGAAGAAGAAAGAGCCACCCTGAGCCAGGAAGGTGGGCAGAGCTTCAGCCAGAGTTCAGAGCTGGTGGCCCATGAGCAACTTCATGATGGGGAGAAGCCCCACAAGTGCTTGCAGTCTGGGAAGTGCTTCAGGCAGAGCAACCACCTGATCAGCCACCAGATGATCCACACTGGGGAACGGCCCTATGAGTGTGGGGTGTGTGGGAAGGGCTTCAGCTACAGATCCGCCCTTGTGACCCACCAAGGCATCCACACTGGAGAGAGGCCCTACGAGTGTCCCCAGTGTCAGAAGAGGTTTCAGACCAGCTCCAATCTCCTCCAGCACCAGCGGATTCACACCGAGGAGAGGCCCTTCCTCTGCCCTGAGTGCGGGAAGGGCTTCAAGCAAAACTCCAAGCTCATCAAGCACCGGCGCATCCACACTGGGGAGAGGCCCTACCAGTGCGCCACATGTGGCAAGAGGTTTCAGAGCAGCTCCCATCTCCTCCTGCATGAGCGGATTCACACTGGGGAGAGGCCCTTCAGCTGTCTTGACTGCAGGAAGAGCTTCAAGCACAACTCCCACCTCATCAAGCACCGGCGCATCCACACTGGGGAGAGGCCCTATGAGTGTCCCTTGTGTGGGAAAAGCTTCACCAGCAGCTCTAACTTGACCAGACACCAACAGAGCCACCAGTAAGGGAAGCCCTGCAAATGCCACAAATGCAGAAACAGCTTCATGCACCACCACTCCAGCTTCATCCCCCATTAGAGGGCCCACATTGGGAAGATCCCTGGTGATCCAGTTTCTCTTTGGTCTATGCTGGGAAGACACCTGTCCCTTTTCCTGCCCTTGCCAAAGACATGATGTGGGATGGAAGAACATGAGGCTGTGGCCATGGCCGTGTCATTACATTCACCCACACCTCAGAACATTGCCAGGGGCAGGAAAGGGACTCTCTCTCTCTCCCTGAGGAGAAGTGTGTCCGTTCCAGGCAGGGGAAATGCATGGCCAGGAAGAGCCTGTTTTTTATGTATTAGTTTTCCCTGTAAACAGTTTTTCTAATCCCTTCTGTTATCAATAACATTTTTGTTTCTGTTTGTTCCTTATCTTGTTGCTGTTCCAAATAAATCGTTCTTATCCCAACACAGGATCATTGCCTTTTGTGCTTTCCATGGGAGGTGGGAGGGCAGTGAGGGCAGCACGGTTTTAGCAAGAGCAGAAAATTGGGGAATCCCATTCCTGCACCCCTGTCCATGGAAACCGAGCATCCCAGCTGTTCCCAGCCCCGGTAGCCATGGCAACAGCCTTGGGAGTGGGTCCCTGGCTGGGGCTGTGGGAACCTCTTCCCTCTGGTGCCCAGGGACAGGAGTGGAGGGAACGGCTGCAGCTGAGCCGGGGCAGGCTCAGGTTGGATGTCAGGAAAAGGTTTTTGGCCAGAGGCTGCTGGGGCCCTGCCTAGGCTCCCCAGGGAAGGGTCCCAGCTCCAGGGCTCTCTGAGCTGCAGCAGCGTTTGGACAGCGCTGCCAGGCCCAGGCTGGCATTGTTGGGGTGTCCTGTGCAGGGCCAGCAGCTGGACTGGAGGATCCTGATGGGTCCCTCCCAGCTCAGCCAATTCTGTGGCTCTGGGATCCCATGAGCCTGGGGATGGGGCTGCCAATGGTTGCCATGGCAACGGGCTGTAGCTGCAGGCCTGAGCTGGTGTCCATGGCAACCACCCCTGGCAAGGGGTCTCCATGGAGCTGCCAAGGGACTGACCATAGCAACAGGGGTGTCCTGGTTTAGGGCAAATTTGTTAAAGAATCTGCAAAGGAGGGCCCCTCCAGAAAGCAAAACCCACACGGCCCTTCCCCCCAACCGGTTTGGGAAAAAATTCCTTGGAGAGAGGTGGAAAGAACCTGTTTATTTGACTGGCCCAGCACCCCCAGCACACAAAATGAACAATTCCCGATGACACCGCTCTGAGAAAGATGACAAAATCAGAAAGTCTCTTTCGGGGGTGGTTGCTCTGTTCTCAGTCTCTCCGGTGCTGGGGCAGCTGCTGCAGCCGAACGGTGTTCCTGGGTCCCAGTCCGGAGCAGGTTCCAGATGGTCACAGAAACAGGAGAGGAGAAACAGTCCAGGAAGGAATGTGGACTGTTTAGCTACAACTAGCTAATGAGCAGAGTCCAAAGCAGAGCAGAAGCAACAGCAGAAAAGGGAGCAAGCAAAGCAGCAAGCTAAAGCAAGAAGTGAAAAACAGCCCTATGTACTGCTCGTCTCTGTGTCTCTGATAAGAGAAACCCAAACAAAACTTCCACTCTTCAGAGCTGGTCTTAAAGGCACAGAACAGATGAATGGCAATACAAGCATCATAACGTCACCCCAGGACAAGGCGGGCTTGTGATGGTTGCCACGGAAACTGCCCATAGCAATAGGGGGCTGCTGTTTGCCTGCTAAGGATCAGATTTTTCATAGGCGCTCGGAGGGGTTCCATGGGGAGTTTCCAGGAGTCTCCAGGCTGTTTAAGAGCTGGAATGTCACAGGCACAGACAGGGGCTCCATGGACACCTTCCAGGAGTTTCTGGGGATGGTAAAGAGCCCTGTAGTCAGAGGCAGTCACAGCCATTCCATGGTGACATCCCAGAGGACCTTGTGCTGCAAAGGCACCAATCTATCTCAGGCATTCACGGGGGCTCCACGGTGACATCCCAGGAGTCCCCAGGCTGCCAAAGAGCCAGGATGTCCCAGACACTCACAGGGGTTCCTGTCATGGGCACAGTGGGAGCTTCAGGCAAAGGGTTTATGTCTTTATTGGAGAAACTCCTGCCGAGATGTGACGTGGCAAAATGATTCTCAACAGCCACCATAGTTCCTCAAACTTTTGCAAGGCCCCTAGACTTCTAAAATTCCTTCTAAGAGAGGAGACTGGGAGTGGCTGGATCCAATCCCAGCCCCAGTCTTTCCCAAAGGTGTAAAAGATTGGACATTGGAATTGGACTTTAACGCTATTTGTCCCACAGGATTAATCATAGAATACCAGATAAATTTATATAAATACAGCTCTGATTTTTTCTGATCATGATTAGACAGAATTGTTTATTTACACTACAGAGTAAATGAAAAAAATGAGTTAAAATGAGTTATTGCTGCATCTTAGGTGGTCTGGACAAAACCTTCCCCGAGAGTGTCTTGTGGCAATGGGTAGGAACCACGAGAGCACCAGCACACAGACACACACAGAGACACACAGATACACACACACACACACACACACACACACACACACACACAGAGAGAGAGAGAAAGAGAAACGCTGAAAGTGTCCAGAGGCTAAACAGAAAGGATTGTCCAAGGCATAAATGGAGGGAAAGAGGGTGCAATGGAGAGCACCAGGTATCCAATGGTCTGAGGGCTCAGGGGTGGTAGAGTGGGAAGGGACCAGTAGGGAATGCCGGGGTAGATGGACAGGGTTACATACCAACGGGAAGGGAGAACTCACTAGAACATGAACATATAAGTGTAAAAGGGGTAGAGAAGGCAAATGGGGAGGACAGAACTGGGACAAATTTACATAGTGCTGCAGAGCACCATGGGGAAGCCTTTTTTCTCACCCTGACCTGTGAGGAGTGCCTGGAGACTGTGGTGTGTCTTTCCAGGGCATTGCTACTGCCTTTTCCCTGGTAGGCTCACAAGTTTGCACAGTTGTGCAGTGTCACAATGATCTCCTTGGTTCTGCAGTCCTGCTGTGGCTGCTGTGTAACAATGGACCTGTGATACCATGAGGCTCCATAGTGTCACCATGGTCCCTTTGGTTGCACAAGGGCCTGCTGGGACATGATGGACCCTTTGTTCCATGAGATGCCTGGGCTCCCATAGCCCCTCACAGACCCCTATGGCATCTCAGACTTCCCCATGGCCCCTCCTGGCCTCTCAAGGCCCTTAATGGCGCCTCATGACTGATGGCCCCTTACAGCCCGTCATGGCCCCTCACAGCCTCAGGCGCAGGGCTCCTCCAAAAGGAGAAGGGGTCGGGCCCTGCTTGTTCTCCTTCCATTTCAGTCCCTTCACAGCTGCGAGTGCAGAAAGGCTGAAATGGATCCTTTCCCCAGCGTTTCCCTCAGGGCTAGCTGCGGGCTGAAGCTCTGTGCTGGCCCCGGCCCCAGCGCCACCATCCTTGCAGCCACCAGGCCTTTGCTGTCCCCCCGTGTCCGTTCCCTGTCCCCGAGTCCCGCCCGGCTCTGGCAGCAGCAGCAGCCGCAGCGCAGGGGGTGCCGGCCTGGCCCAGCTGGGGCTCCCGGCCAGGAGCAGCAGCAGCGCCGGCCCCTTCCCACCTGCTCCTGCCTCGGCTCCCAAGGGCTTTTTCCAGCTGAACTCTGGAGCAGAGCAACCAGCACCTACACACAGCCCTGACTGCTCAGGGCCCACCTGTGCTGCCCTGAGCCAGCCCTCAGAGGAAGAAAGGATTGGGTTCCAGCGCTGTTTTCAGCACTGTTTTACTCACTCTGAGGTGACAGGAGGAGGCTGCTGGTGCCTTTGCCTTGGGAAGTGCAGATCATGGCTGCTCTTGGCCCTCTTCTGCTTGCCACCTGAATTTTATCCATAAAAATGCAAGTGCCTCTTTCAGTTGGTGCTACTCACGGTGCTTTCATGACAGTGAAGTCAGTATTTTTGTCTCGGACATAAAGATCAGCAGATACTGGAATGCCCACCAGCCTCTGAACACTAAAGTGAGGGGAATTAAAGCCACACAGGCCACATTTGCAGTGCTCCAACAGAGCCCTGTTGCTGGCACTGTTGAAATAGAATAAACTGACAGAGGCCATCACAGAAATTGCCTCCGCAGTGTGGAAATAAATTGAAAAATCCAACAGGAGAAACAGAAACCCGAACTTCTCTACTCGCTTCATTGCTCCTTCCCAGCAGCAGGAAATGCAGATGCCCAGAGGTGTTTTGCACTGCTGCTGCCCCCAGTTTGAGCCCAGGCTCTGCCCAGTCCCAGCAGGAACCTGAGTCCAGCCCAGGGAGCTCAGCGCACACAGGGCCAGGCCCAGAGCCCCGGGCATGGCTGCCCATTACGGGGCAGCGGCGCAGACGGAATGTCCTGCGGCCAAACCTCCTGCTCCTGCCACACAGTGCCAGCCCTCTCTCCCTCCTCCTCCTCTCTCAGCACGGCACAAATTCCAGCTTGGAGGAGGCTGCCCCAGAGAGGGCTTCAGCTCCTGTTCCAGCCTGAGTGTCCCTGCAGAGGAACAGGGCATCTTTCAGGCACTTGCACAAGTTCAGGCTTCTCAATTCATCGGGAATCTGGGATGCAGATGGCCTTGCTAAGAAAGCCAAAAGCCAAGGGAATGGATTATAGATTACTGAAAAAAAATTCACCCATCTTTCAGACAAGGTTTATAAAGTCATTTCCTGCATTTCTTCTTTTCAGATTCTTTCAGTTGGCTGCTCTGGGAAGTCCAGCTTCTACTGGTGCTTATCATGAACTGATTGTGCTCTTGATTTACGCAGCAAGACACCAAATGTAGAATCATCTATATGGAACTGTTATGAATGATCAGTCAAAAGCCAAATTATAAAAAAATGCAAAAAGATTTCTTTATCTTTTTCCGCGACTAAAATATGGTCTTCGAAACCACCACAGCCAAAGAGACAGTGTCAAGCCCGGGTTCTGTGCTGGGTGAACCCGGCTGCTCTATTGCATCGGACCCTCCACCATTCACGAGAGCTGCTTCTTGTAGGGCTGCTTTATACGGTTTATTATGCCTGAGCAAAGAAGTCCCAGTTTCTTTTGTAACTCTGCATATTCATAGCTGGTTCTTTCAGTGTGCAGAGCTGGACAATCGCCATTTCCTTGTTGATAGCCAGCGCTGATCAGATTCAGGGAAGTCAGGTATTCACACGTATCTTTCTGGCGACTTTGGCTATCTTGATCGATGTTATCAACAGGGCAATGATCGCTCTTAGGCGTCTTCCATTAACTTGGGATAATGGTGATCATTGTGCTGGGTGTGTCTATTCTTGGGCTAAAGTGCAGATCGTTTTCTGACCACCTTCAGGAATTTCAGAATTTGAATAGACGCCTGCCTCTCAGGCTGCCTGTGGTCAGAGACTTGTTTGGATTTTGCAATCTTTATGAAATACATGCTTTTAGAGCATGAATTATTTCCCAACATATATTACAACACCACTACAATCTCACAGAAGAAGGCAATCATACAGATCAGTGTATAGTCAAATTGCCCCCAATTCTCATAAAGTCCATCTACTCTGCATACGCTTACTTTGTATTTTTGTTTCTCAGTCATCACAGAACTGAGAGCTGCAAGAAAAAGAGAAAGAAATATGAACAGTCCTTGGGTAAGGGAAATACTGGACTATGAGGAACTAAAACTAGTTGATAGCATCTGTATCAGGCAATTTTTTTTACTCTCTACCAGTGTCCATTTCAGGCATCCTGTTAGCATGACTTAGGATTTTGCAGCTAAATGCAATGGGCTGCAATTTGAGAGGCCTACAAGAAAAAAATCTTATCAGACTTTCTCTCCCCCTGAAACACAGGTGCAAATTACAAAATGAAAGGGCCTACAGAAATTTAAAATTTTCTAATTTTAGAAAAATATAGTATTAGCATCAGATTCCAAGGGCATAGAGATATAGGAGCAGCAAGGAATGCTCCCAGAAATGTTTTCTAGCCTGAAGAGACAAGCTAGCCACAGGAAGAAGAGAGAGCCACTTCCTTTAAAATGTGTGAATTACTGAATGCAAGAGCCATTGGCCCTTTCAGCTTCTGTTTTTAACAAAAAGTAAGCTATTAACTTGTGTTTATGAAGACTTTAGTTGGACTTCAATGTTTTTGAGACAGCTTCTGAGCAAAATACAAAGAAACTACATTACATGTTAATAAATGTAGCATTTAGAATAACAATAAATAGTCCTATCTCATAGTTAAATGTTCAGTTCTTCATAAATTATGATCAAGTCCATGAAATGCAGTACCTAATCCAGTTAAAACCCACCTACACTTCAGATTTGCTTGTGTAACTAATCTTTTCCACTCCACTCCCTATCCCTTCTCTCACTACAGTCCTCAAGCCCTCAGCCAGGCACAAACCAACTTCTCACCTCAACTGCTGTTAGCAATCACCAAGAACCTGTTGATAATTACCTGAGCACCTGTACCACCCACAGCAGCTGTAGGTCCCTGGCTGCTGGGAGAACAGGTCTGAAGTGCAGACCCGAACACCACCACCCCCCCACCAAAAAAAAAAAAAGAAATTAAAACTTTTCTAAATAATTTGAGACTAGTAAAAGACCAGGACACGGAGGGACTTGTTTATCCCCTTTAGGCCAATCAAGAAAAAGTTTATAGCCTTCTCTGGAAAGGGAAGACTGGGGGGTTTTTCTTGAAGCAGAAGCATGTTTTATCAGCCCAGTTTCCTTCCTCATTTGTTCCTGCTCCCCAGGAGGCAATTCACTAGGCATATATAAAAATATCTGTGTCTGAAAACACATCTACATGAGTGCATGACTTTCACTGGTGCAATTTAAAGCATAGTTTTTATTGTACAAAAATGCAAAAATCTGTTTTTGAAGAGGCACATCTTGTGGAGCTGTAAGGACCCTGACAGCACATCTGCTACCAAAGCAACAACTCCTGCTCTGCAGTGGCTTGAGCAGGCTGAGATGGAAGTGTTTCTTCATCAATGCATAAACCACAACAAAGTAGTGGTGACAAGCCTTTTTTCCAAGTCTGACTGAAGGTTTGGGAAGCAGGTCCGCCGGCACAGGGCTCACAGAAGCATGACACATTTGCCTACTGTGTGTTATGAACAAAAATTCAATTAATATTTTTTTGTGAGAAAAAGTTATGAAAAGGCAGCCAGATCTCTGTCCCTGCCAAGGTTCTGCATGTTTTGTTATTGTAATCACGGGTCGTTGTAGCTGATCGCCCCTTTTGTATTATTAAAAGCCCTGGCTGGGGTGGGGTGATGGCCCTTCCCCGAGGCTAAAGTGTTCTTTTCCCAGCATAGTGAAAACACCTGAGAGGCTGGGGGGGTTATGCGAAGTGACTCCAAGACCAGCATGCTTTGTGGGACCCCGACTCCAAACCCACGGAGAAAACCCCAAAACCAACGAGCCACCCAAGAGTTGAGAGACTGGAGTGATGTCTGGACATGAGGAGCCGAGTGCTGAGACTGCAGAGATGCGGAGTCCCTCTCGCCCTGACCATGGGAGTCATCCCGACGCCGAGACCGGGCAGGACAGAGCCAGGGAAACCAACATCTGACGGAGACACCACGCCCTAAAGGCTCCCACGAGGACTGGATCCCCCGGCTCTGCCCCTAGTGGACAGAGCTGCGCATATCCTGCTCCTCTGAGTTGCCCTGGGAGACGCGACAGGGACTGCAGCCCTGCCGAGCCGCCCAATCCTGAGCTGATCACTTTAAATAAAGGCATTAAAAAGGAGAAGAAGTCTCCTAGCCCTGTTTATTTCAGCTGGGAACTCGTCTGGGATAGCCACGCCGCAAGAAGATTCAAGACTGGCCATCTTGGACTTCAGGACAGCTGGCTACCAGGACCAGAGGGATCGGCTCAGGAGCAGCGACGCAGAGGAGCACCGGAGCACCGGATTGGTGAGAAAGCCGGTGGCGGGGGTGGGAGACGTCCACATGTGTGTGTGAATGAGACGGAGGCCGGCAGCTGGACCGTCGAAGTGATAGTGAACTCCTCAGTACCGCGGTTCCGGACTCCTGCGAAGGGGCCGGTGGGAACAGGGGGCGGTGCTTGGAATTAGCGTGAGTGAGACGTCTCCCAAGGGGGAATAAAGGGCCCCCCCCTCTGGGCGTGCGGAGGGAATATTTGTATGAGTGGCATGCACCCAAAATAGGCTCTGACAGAGGGAAGTCAGGCAGATTTGTCAGTCCTGAGAAGGATTCGGGTAGCATTTGTAAGTCTCGAGAAGGATTCGCGTAAGATTTTGTCAGTCCCAAGAAGGATTCGGGTAGCTCACAAGCCCTGCAGGCAAAAGTAAGTCCTGGCACAGGAACCAGGCAAAAACCCCAGCGAAGGAGGCTGTGGTTTGCTTTTAAGTCCTGATATGGTGAAGCCTAAAAATTGGCGGGTTAGGCAAACTAAAAATCAGGCAGCTGTTTTTCCTGACTGAGGGAGTCAGGCACGACCCAGATTCTTAGGCCGAGTCTTTGTGTGTTCAAGTCCCAATAGATGTAAGACCTGACGTGGAGAAAGTTGGGCAATCAAGAGATTGGGCAAGTGTTTCAGTATAAAGTCCTGAGCATCAGGCAGAAAATTGAAGTTTATGTGGAGGAGGCTGAAGCTCCTCAAAGAAGGTTCTTTTGAAATTACCGGTCAGTAAAGACACCTTTGGGATTTTTTACTGTTAAGACCTGTAAAATGGGAGGGTGTAATAATAAAAAGACCTGCAAGAGGCTGAGGGACATACCTCCCGACAGTCCCTTAGGAGAACTGTTAGTAAAATGGGATTCTATAGAGGCCATGGAGGGATTAGATAAAGTGAAAATGATCCATTACTGTATGGAAGTGTGGCCAGAATTAGAATTACAAGGAGGATGGCCTTGGTGTGGGACAAAGGATAAGTGGATGTGCCAACAATTAAATAATTACCTGAAAGCTCAAGGCAATACTGATCATGAGCAATTATTGTAAGTAGCTTGCTGGTTAAAGAGCGCTGCTGGGGATGAAGGGGTGCGAATTTGTAAGGTACAGAGGAAGAAAGAGTGGAATGAAGGAGGGGATGATAGGACTAGTAAAAGATGGGATCCCCTGGATTATCTGCCTCCTTCTGCCCCTCCACCTTATAATCCTCTTCTTCAAGCACCTCAAATGGCAGGTCCGGTTCTTCCCCCGGCTGCCATCTCATTACCACCTGTTCAAACTCCTCCTTCTACCTCTTCAGCTTCCGCTATGATAAACCCAGTATCCCCTCCAGTTCCGTCTGCACCACCACATGTGCCTACTCCACCTGTTGCATTCTCCACCCCTTCTCCAGCTCCACTTAATATCCACTCAGGCTCTTCTCCCCCTCCTATTGCTGTCCCTTTACCTCCTCCTAGTTGGGGCACAAATGCCTCCTCGCCCGATAAACAGCTATCAGCAAATACACCTGCTGATGGGCAGAAAGTTCAGGGTAACCCAGATATCCCTCAAAGTAGTTTGGCACCTGAAGATGGGCCGTACTGTAGCACCAGATCCAAGACCTCCAAGGCAGAGAGACTCTTTCCCCTCAGAGAGGTTCCTATGGGAGGAATAGCAGGAGGTGTTGGTTTTGTGAATGCTCCCCTAACTGCTTCTGAGGTGAGAGGATTTAAGAAAGAGTTGGGGCATTTAGCTGAGGACCCAGTGGGCATAGCCAACCAAGTGGATCAATTTCTAGGTCCAAATATCTACACTTGGGGGGAGATTAATTCCATCCTGAGTATACTATTTTCTCCAGAAGAGGTCCAGATGATTAGGGTGGCTGGCATAAGAATTTGGGAGAAAGATAACCGTCCAGGACCCCAGGTGCCATCAGGCGAACAGAAATTGCCACTAACGGATCCCTGCTGGAACCCTAACCAAGAGGAGGGGAGGAAGGCCATGATGGAATATAGGTATTTGATAATACGGGGCATCAAAGAGTCAGTTCCCAAGGGAACTAATACTCAATTGGCATTTGAAGGTACACAGGAGAAAGATGAAGCTCCTGCTGTCTGGCTTAATTGCCTAAGGCGGAACTTCCAGCTGTACTCTAGAATTGACCCAGACACCCCAGAAGGTCAAATGCTACTAAAAGTCCAATTTGTTACCAAATCTTGGCCTGATATAAGGAGGAAACTGGAAAAGATGGAAGAGTGGCAAGCGAAGGACATAAATGAGTTATTAAGAGAGGCATTGAAGGTGTATTTAAGGAGGGAGGAAGAAAAAGCAAAGGCCAAGGCTAAGATCATGGTTGCTGTAGCTAGGGAAAGTGCAGGGTGGGCGGGTCCACCACCAGGAGGAGGCAAGGATAGGCCTCTTGTACTGTCAGGTGCAAGAGGGATGGAGACACCTCAAGTCCCCTTGAGAGAACGACATTGCTATTACTGTGGAGAGCCAGGACACACCAGGAGGTTTTGTAGAAAGCTCAGTCTCGATGTGGCAATAGCCAGGGAACAAGATAATTTAGGGAAGATCCTTAGAAGTGACGAGTAGAGGGTCAGGGGCTTTACACTTTAGGGGACCCAATGCAACATCTAGAAGAGCCCTTGGTGAACTTTGAAGTGGGACCCCTAAATGAGGAATTTGAATTTTTGGTTGATACAGGAGCAGATAAGTCCTGTCTCAACAAAGTAACATCTGAAGTTAGACAAAAAAACCAGCTAGGTAGAAAGGATATCCAATAGCACCAAAGCTAGCCAGTAAAACTAAACTTGTAATAAGTGGTGTGAAAGTAAAAGGTACCTTATTGTTGTCTTGTTGTGTGTGTGAGAGTGAGTCACAAGCAAAATCAGCCTCAACTTCCTGAGCAGGTGGGAAGGGGGCAGTGGAAGTGTGTGTGTGACCTGCAAACCAGGCTTGTGTCCCCCGGGCGGGTGGGGGCTGTGACCAAAGTGTGTGTGTGTGACCTGCAAACCAGACTAGTGCTCCCCAGATGTGTGAGGGAGCCGTAGCTGTAAGAGTGTGAGTGACACGCAGGCAGCCTCACAGGTGAATGTGCACTAGAGGCAACCAGAGTCAGGGCCCTTCCAAGAGGCCCAGAGATACTGAGACCTGTGGGCCAACCCCAGGGTGAGAGGGGGCTACAGGGACCCGTGATTTTCTAGCAACAAGTTTGTGTCTTAAAGGTGTGGAGGAATGTGTGAAAGTGAATGAGAAATGAGAGAGTGAATATAGACGAGTTAGAATAGAAGTAATGTAGATTGTGCATTATAAGTTTTACCACATCTCTTTAGAGGGAAGTGTATTGTGTAGAAGAATGGTGTAAGAAAAAAAAAAAAATTACATGTAAGGGGTTGAAAGAAGTATTTAAGCTCTAAGTGAAAGTAAGAAACAGAAGCAAGAGATAAATAAATAAGATCTTGAAAAATAGAACAGAAAACCAGTGAATTATATACACAGAAAAATAGTGGAATAAGAGTACTTTGGGAGTTAAGTTAGCTGAGAAATACAACTCCTTGCAAAATACAGAGTATGTAGAAGCTGATAAGAGAAACATACAAGCTATGGAAAAAGAGAAATTACTGATAACATTAAACAGAGAAGCTGAGTTTTGATAAAATCATTAAATAGCAGACCATTAATGCCTGTGTTTGAAAGCCCGTTTCAGGTATTCTTCATTACTAAGACGGTTGGACTCACATCACTCTCACCCCCTGGCATTGGACCAGGATTCAAATGAGTTTTTTCCATTTGGCATTGGACCTGACTGCACCCCATTCTCCTTCTGGCATTGGGCCAGACTCTCCGTTTTTCCCACTGGCATTGGGCCAGAGTCCACACCACTTACCTCCGGGCACTGGATAAGGATTCATCCACATCACAAGTTAATTCACCTGAGTATACTGGGATTTAAAGTTGACTCTCAGGAAGAAGAGTCAAAAAGACTGAACTGTATGGAAAAACATTGGTATCAGAGTTCTAATATTGCTTAAAATGTTTCAAGACTGTTTTTTGTAAACTATGTTGGTAAAAAGTTTAAGACTGTAAATAAGTAATTCTGGTTTAAGTTCCCCAATATATATTTCTAAAGACTCCAGGTTAATCCTCTACAGAACACTCCCCTAGGGGAAACTAAAATTTGTAGGGAACAGACCAAGAGAGGCTTAACCAGAGAAGCGGGTAGAAGGGACTCTAAAAAGCTTGGAAGCTTCTCCTCAGTAAAAAAAAAAAATTCCCCAAGAGGCATGGCTGGGTGGCCAGGCTGTGCAAGATGACCCATACCGGACTCTTGGGAAGGGTAGTACTGATGGCTCTGATTGCTGGTGGTGCCCTGGGGAGCCCAGGAGAGCCGTGCAGTGAATGCTACCAGCCCCACTATGAAGAGGAAGTGAGCTCCTTGTCAAGAGTCCACATCAGTTCTAACCCTGATTGTGTTAACCTCTCCCACTTGGTCCTTTATCAGAAAAATAAGAGAGTGTATTGGATAGCACACAATACTGCCACTTTTAGGCAGCCACTCCTAGGAGAGTGCCCTATAGAGGTAGCCTGGTTGTGCTTTGAATGTGATGCTGCTGAAACAAGCTCAGCAGATCTAGTAAAAAGCAAAGAAATGGTGAAAATGGTAAGAAAAATTGTTTGTTACAAGTATTTATGTGAGTGTACTGGAAAAGAGATAAACCCCTTTTGGAACACATTTCAAGGGAGCTCTAAACCCCTAAGTTTGATCTCATCTGGCAACTGCGTGGCTAGAGAGATAAAACCAATTTTCTTATTACCCAAAGAAACTGGATCAAGCTTGGGAGTTCCTATATATAATGATTTGGGAGAAATTAAACAAAACCGGGAAAGTGAAATAGAAATTGAGAAAATCCAAAATTGTAAAAGCCAAGTTCGGATCCCAAAATCCGTGTTGAACAAAGTCATCCGGCTACAGGCAGTATTAAAAATAAAAAATTCAATTATTAGGGACATTTCAAACGAAATAAAAAGATTGGCAGGTGTAAATAATCAAGATCAAACTCCTACACTTGATCCCAGTGGGTGGGAGAACTTAGAGATTTTCAGAAGAAATGTATGGGAAAAGGTGTTTTTTCTCACTGTGTGTAGACTTGGAGGATTGCTCTTTTTACTATGCTTATTTATCTGTTTTGGTAAAACAGTATTGGCTGTACAAACCAACCTGAAGAAACCAAGAAAAGTAACTAAGTTAAGTAACCATGATTACCAAAGTGCACAAGAGATTTATAGTAGATTCAAAACAAAAAATTGTGAATTGATGCAAGCTTAAGAATTTAAGCTCGATCAAAGAAAAAGAGGGAGGACTGTTATGAACAAAAATTCGGGTAATATTTTTTTGTGAGAAAGAGTTACAGGGACGCAGCCAGATCTGTCTCTTCCATGGTTCTTAGTGCTTTGTTATTGTAATCACGGGTCATTGTGGCTTATCGCTCCCTTTGTATCAGCAGAGCCTTGCCCGAGTCTAAGTTGTACCTTTCCCAGAACAGTGAAGAGAAGAGACCTGGAGGGGAGGGGTTATGCAAAGTGACTCCAAAGACCAGCAGGTTTTGGGACCTCGACTCCAAAATGCAACGAGAAAACCCCAAAAACAACGAGCCAAATAAGAATTGAGAGACTAAAGTGGTGTCTGGACATGAGGAGCCGATTGCTGAGCCTGCAGAGATGCGGAGTCCCTCTCGCCCTGAGCAGAGAGTTGTCCCAACGCCGGGACCAGCCAGCTGAGACGCTGAGAGAAGTAACATCTGACGGGGACATCACGCCCTAAAGGCTCCCACGAGGACCGGATCCCCTGGCTCTGCCACTGGCGGACAGAGCTGCGCATATTCTTCTCCTCTGAGCCGCCCTGGGAAACACGACGGGGACTGCAGCCCTGCCGAGCCGCCCAATCCTGAGCTGATCACTTTTAATAAAGGCATTAAAAAGGACAAGAAGTCTCCTGGCCCTGTTTATTTCATTAGAGACACACTCAGGGCATAGGGCTGGACTGGGAGGTAGGGGAGAGCAGGGAGCCTTGGGGAAGGGGCTGTGGCAGCAATGGGGTGCAGGAGCTGCTGTGCTGCTGCCCAGAAGCACTGGGCTCCAGGCCAAGAGGCACAGCTGGGGCAGGGGCTGTGTCCTGGCTCATCCAGGGGGTCCTGGGGTGACAGGGATGGAATGCAGCAGGGCCCTGGGCAAAGGCTTCCCTGGGGAGGAGCCCTGGGGCAGGGCATTGTCTGGGCTGTCAGGAGGGGTGCACTGGGCTGTGCTGGGACAGACTGGGATGGCCTGGGCTGTGGTGGCCATGCAAGGGGAGAACTCGTAGTACCCACCAGAGGTGTCTCCAGGACCGCGACATTGTCTAAATCCAACTGCAGAGAGACCAGGAGACCTTGCTGGTCACTGGGATGTCCCTGGTGCCAGCAAGGGATGGGGGGACACCACTGCCCCCAATTCCCTGAGGGGATGCCCTCCAATGCCAGCAGCCCACTCACCTCCCAGAGATCATCTTGGGTTCCTTCCAGGAGTGCCTGGAAAAGAGAACAAAGACTGGGTCGGGACTGGACCTTGTGGGGCTAGGGGGACACACGGGTGCAGGGAGCAGGGCACAGGCAGCGGGATGGGAATTCAGGGCCCCCAAGGAGATATGTTTGAGGTGGGGGGAGACCCAAAGACACTGATCTGGGGTCAATTGAGGGCCCAGGGGACAGGGCTGGGGGTATGGAAGGAGCAGGGTGTGAGGTACAGGGGAGGATAAAGGAATTGAGGTGTAGGGATATGGGAGTGTAATGGAGGGGCTGGGTGGGGACAGAAGAACGAGGACGCGTGGGGACAAAACCAACAGTCCTGGGAGATGCTGTGGGAGTGGAGGGTGAGTCAGGGAATTGTACAGGGGGACCCCTCTGCAGTGGCAAGGAAGAAAGACAAAGGGCTGAGGGGGGTCATGGAAGGAATGGCCTCAGGAATGGTCAGTGGGAGGGCACCTGGGGACCCTGAATGGGACACAGAGGAGGGACCAAAAGGGTGGGATGGGAGGCCAGAAAGGGCAATACTATAGATGTGTATTATATGATTGGCTCTTTGCAAATATTTAAATGAATACTACATGTGTTATGTTGGAAAATTATGCTGTAATAATATCTTTTAAGTAATGCTGCATTAATTTAAGTAGTGTGGTAAATATAGTTTTTGGCTATAGCATAATATAAAAATATAAACTATGTGATGTAAGATACTTTTTTTAACTAGCTCAAGGAATAGAAAAGATAATCAAGAAATTCTTCTCATTATCATATCTGGATAGAGATAACAGCAACAGACACCAAGATCTCAAGAGAAAAATTATTGCCTCCTTATCGGGAAAGCTCAGACTTTGATGAACCAAGAAGATTGATTTACAGCATGAGGGAGGGAAGGTAAAATTAGGCAGAAACACCCTAGTTTGAAAGGAATGTTTGAACCTTGTATGAGAACTATGAATATGGAATAGACTATTGCATTTAAGAGGTAATCTGTTGTTAGCAAGGTAAGCTTTTTGACAGAGTGCCACACACATGGATTTCTATAATTCTTTGCTTTTAATTGTCTCTTATTGTCCTAATTTTTATTACGATTTTCATTACTATTAAACTTCGAAAATTTTAACACAAGTGAATGCCATTTTTCACAGGCAGGAAGTGGGGACAGCGCTTGGCTGGTGCCTCACCTCGGTCTGTGCCGGGGGGCACAGCAGGATGGAGAAGAGCAGGGCCACGCCGAGCACAGCCACCTTCATCTTCCTCTGGCTCTGGGCAGTGCTGCCTGAGACTCCAGCAGGTGAGGAGCACCTTTATCCCTGCCGGGACTCCTCCCTGCACCCTCCCTGCCAGCCCCCAGGCCAAAGCCTGGCTTGGCACAGCTCCCAGCCCTGGCCACAAGCCCAGCCCTGGCACAGAGTCCATCCCACCCCATCTGTGGCACGGATCCAGCCCCCTGGCCCGGCATCCCTCCAGCTTCCTGAATGGGGCAGCCGTCCCTGGAAGGGCCCCGGCACCTGGGGGGCCAAGGGGGGCAGGCAGGGAGACAAAGGCACCTGGGGACCCTGTGGGCACAACCCCCAGTCCAACACAATCCATCCTCCAACAGCCTCCAGTGCCAGATCCCCCATCTCCTGTTGCCCCTCCCCTCCCAGAGCTTTCCCTGAGGGACACCCCAGAGCTGAGCCCAGCCCCAGACCCTGCGGGGCTGAGCAGAATTGTCCCTTTTCCCATTCCAGTCTCACAGGGAAACTGGGGCTGGATTGACCCCACTTCTTGGGACACCAGCACCCCGGAATCAGGAGACTGGGGAGGGGGGAGGTCAGTGTGTGACTGTCCCATGGGGACACCTGGGTGACTGGAATCTCCAGGCTCTGGAGGAGCTGGAGAGCACTGGGCAATGGTGGCCCTGGGACATCAGGGCTGGGCTTGGGGCAGTGCTGGGGTAGTCACAGTGCACAGCTCCAGCCCATTCTCAGCACTACTGCCCCAAACTGCTCCAGGCCCCGGGGGAAGATCCCCTGCCCATCTCCAATGTCCCACCCAGGACCACGGTGTCCTGCTGGATCCCCCCAAATCCTGCTGGGTCACCCCAGCCCTGCTCTGTTGAACTGTCCCACACATCAGGTCCCAGCAGAGCTGTGGCTCCAGACTGGGCTGGCACTGGGACACAGCTCCCACAGAGCCCCTGGCCCCAGGGATGGCCCTGCCCTGCCCTCAGCCCAGCGCTGGCCCTGAGCAGGGCTCACTTTCCTGCCCGAGGCTCCCGTGCTCCTCTCCCAGCTCAGAGCCCCTGTCAGGGTGACCCCCGAGGGCACAGAGCAGGGACAGTCCCTGGCAAGGCCTCCCGTGAGCTGCCAGTGCCTCCATTCTCCACTGACTTTCCGTGACATTTCCAGGAGATGTTCCCTCCTCACGGGCCACTGACCACACAGAAGGGACCTGTTGTGGTCACCTGGCAGAACCCGTCGGGCACCGCCCTGACCGGGCACGCTGTGTTTGCTTCCAGAGCTGCTGCTGACCTGGAGGATTTTCCTGCTGCCCCTTTGTGCTTTGGGCCTCCTTTGTTGGGGAACTGGGGGGGTCTTGACCCAGGAGGGTCCAAGGGAGGTGTCCCACCTTTTTTGATTAAAAAAATAAACATCTAAGTCTAAACACAAAATATTGTCTAAAGCACTACCAATCACCCCAGGACAGCTCCCTGAGAAGGGCCAGGCCCCAAATGGATTTGGAACCCAAGAGGGGGAAAAATCCCCTGGAAGGGGCTGCAGGAACAAGAGGGATTCCCTGAGATGATGCCAGCCCCGCTCGGGGAGCGAAAGGGGGACAACCAGGTGGCACCTCAGCCTTGTCCCCCCGCAGCCCCAGTGATGTCTCTGATGCCTCTCTCTGTCCAACATCAAAGTGGGGACACTTCCCCATTCCCAGGAACTGCTGATCTGCAAACAGGAGCATGGCCATGCCCAGCCTGTGGACCCACAGCTGGGATGGTCCCCAATGGCCACTTGGATGTCCACGGACTGGACATTTCCTCCCTTGGAGTGGGCCACCTCCCCTGGGCCCTCCTGGGTCAAGACCCCCCAGTTCACCAACAAAGGAGGCCCAAAGCACAAAGGGGCAGCAGGAAAATCCTCCAGGTCAGCAGAAGCTCTGGAAGCAAACACAGCGTGCCCGGTCAGGGCAGGTGCCTGACAGGTTCTGCCAGGTGACCACAACAGGTCCCTTCTGTGTGGTCAGTGGCCCGTGAGGAGGGAACATCTCCTGGAAATGTCACGGAAAGTCAGTGGAGAATGGAGGCACTGGCAGCTCACGGGAGGCCCTGCCAGGAACTGTCCCTGCTCTGTGCCCTTGGGGGTCACCCTGACAGGGGCTCTGAGCTGGGAGAGGAGCACGGGAGCCTCGGGCAGGAAAGTGAGCCCTGCTCAGGGCCAGCGCTGGGCTGAGGGCAGGGCAGGGCCATCCCTGGGGCCAGGGGCTCTGTGGGAGCTGTGTCCCAGTGCCAGCCCAGTCTGGAGCCACAGCTCTGCTGGGACCTGATGTGTGGGACAGTTCAACAGAGCAGGGCTGGGGTGACCCAGCAGGATTTGGGGGGATCCAGCAGGATTGGGGTGATTCAGCAGGACACCGTGGTCCTGGGTGGGACATTGGAGATGGGCAGGGGATCTTCCCCCGGGGCCTGGAGCAGTAGTGCTGAGAATGGGCTGGAGCTGTGCACTGTGACTACCCCAGCACTGCCCCAAGCCCAGCCCTGATGTCCCAGGGCCACCATTGCCCAGTGCTCTCCAGCTCCTCCAGAGCCTGGAGATTCCAGTCACCCAGGTGTCCCCATGGGACAGTCACACACTGACCTCCCCCCTCCCCAGTCTCCTGATTCCGGGGTGCTGGTGTCCCAAGAAGTGGGGTCAATCCAGCCCCAGTTTCCCCGTGAAACTGGAATGAGGAAAGGGACAATTCTGCTCAGCCCCGCAGGGTCTGGGGCTGGGCTCAGCTCTGGGGTGTCCCTCAGGGAAAGCTCTGGAAGAGAAGGGGCAACAGGAGATGGGGGATCTGGCACTGGAGGCTGTTGGAGGATGGATTGTGGTGGAGTGGGGGTTGTCCCCACAGGGTCCCCAGGTGCCTTTGTCTCCCTGCCTGCCCCCCTTGGCCCCCCAGGTGCCTGGGCCCTTCCAGGGACAGCGGCCCCATTCAGGAAGCTGGAGGGATGCCGGGCGAGGGGGCTGGATCCGTGCCACAGATGGGGTGGGATGGACTCTGTGCCAGGGCTGGGCTTGTGGCCAGGGCTGGGAGCTGTGCCAGGTCAGGCTTTGGCCTGGGGGCTGGCAGGGAGGGTGCAGGGAGGAGTCCCGGCAGGGATAAAGGTGCTCCTCACCTGCTGGAGTCTCAGGCAGCACTGCCCAGAGCCAGAGGAAGATGAAGGTGGCTGTGCTCGGCGTGGCCCTGCTCTTCTCCATCCTGCTGTGCCCCCTGGCAGATGCTTGGCCTGGGAGACGATGTTCCCTGGACCTGACACGGGGCTGGGTTTGCCACCATGACTTCGGCTCCGGTGGAGGGTTCCATCACCATGGTGAGTGGGAGACCCTTAGGGTTGTGATCTCTAGGATCTTCCTTTGGGTCAGAATCATTGGGATTTTCCCTTCTGGGATTGTCTTTTGGGTCAGAATCTCTGGGATATTCGTTTTTGGCATTTTCCTTTCTGTGATTTTCCTTTGGGTCATAATCCCTGGGATTTGCCTTCCTGGGATTTTCCAGCCATGGGATGGGGGTTTGGGGACCCTTTCTGCCACATAAGGTCCAACCCAGAGGTCCCTCTGCTCCCCTTCCCCAGGGCACCATGGACGTGGTGGGTTGTTCCATCCTCGTGGTAAGTTCTGGAATTTTGGGGGAACTGGGAACCAGTTTTTGAGGGAACTGTAGGAACTGGGAACCAGTTTGTCCAGCCCATCCCTTACTGCAGCCAGGGACACCCCAGTGATGTGTCACCATCTCTCTGCAGGGGGGAGCCAAAGTCAGGAAGAGCGAAGTGAGAACTGGGAATTGTGGGGCCAGAATTCCTCTCAGAGGGCTACCACCCATCCCATTGCACCCCATAAATCCCAGTACACCCCACTACACCCCAGTAAATCCCAGTACACCCTAGTACATTCCACTGCTTCCCAGGGATTCCTCCTCATTTTATTCCCATGCATCCCAGTAAATCCCAGTACATCCCAGTATATCCCAGTGCTTCCCAGAGGGCCCCATTGTATTCCCAGTTATCCCAGTGTCCCCCAGTAACCCCCACAGTGCATTGTTCCCCATCCATTCCCCACCTTCTTTCTCACCTTGCCCATTCCTATTGCTCATCTGTACGATGTCCTCAAATCCCAACCCCAAATCCCAAACCCAAATACCAAACCCAAAGCAAAATCCCCAAATCCCAAACCCCTTACCAAGCCCAAATCCCAAGCCCAACCCAAATCCCCTTTCCAAACCCAACCCAACACAACCAAAATCCCAAATCCCAAACCCAAACACAAACCCAAATCCAAATCCCAAAACAAAATCTCAAACCCAAACCGAAATCCCAAATCCAAATCCCAACCCCAAATCCAAATCTCAAATCCCAAATCCCCTTCCCAAATCCCAAATCCAAAACCCAACCCAAATCCCAAACCCAAACCTCCTTCCCAAACCCAAATCCCAAACCAAAACCTGAATCCCCTTCCCAAATCCCAAACCCGAATCCCAAATCGCAAATCCAAACCCAAATCCCAAACCCAACCCAAATCCCTTTCCTTGTCCCCCTACTCCCAAAGCCCCTCCCACAACCCTCAGATTTTGGGATTTTGTCCCCTGTCCCATTTTCTCCTGTCCCCGTTCCTCCCAAGTTTCAGGCCCATGTACCCCCCCATTGGAATTCCTTCCTCCTCCTCCTCTTCCTCCTCCTCCCCCACAGCGCCAGACCTTCATCACCCCCATCTCACTCCCTTGGGGTCCCCAGTTCCCCATTTCCCCTTCTCTGAGGGCCTCCCTTCACCCCAACCCTCCTATCCCTTACTGGAACTGGGAGCACCTTACTGGGGGTGACTGGGGGCACCTTACTGGGACTGGGGACACCCTGGTGACATCTCGGGGTCTCTCCGCAGGGGACAGTGAGAGCCTCTCGAGCGAGGAGATCTGAGGTGAGCACCCTGAGTTCTGTGGGGCCTGGACCCTCCCCTGGCATGGCCACCATCCTTGGGGTCACCCCGAGTCCCCCAGTACACCCCAGTGCCTCCCAGTCCCCCTCAGTACCACCCTGACCCCACCTCTTGTGGCAGCATCATCTGGCTTCTCTTGGGAGGCTCCATGGGGCCAGAACCAGCTCCAGGTCCTGGAGCTGGTCCATCTGTGGGGTCAGAAACTGCTCCAGATCCTTCCATGGGGTCAGGAGCTGCTCAAGGACCATCAACAGGGTCAAGAACCTCTCCAGGTCACAGTTTGGGCTTTGGCTGCAGGATTGGGCCTGCTGGTGACACCCGTGTGCCAACTCCTCCAGTGGCAGGAGGAGATCGCCGTCCCTGGAAGAGCCCACCCCAAACTACTGGGAACTCCCCCAGAATGATCAATAAACTCTCAGCAGAGCTTGGTGTCTGTGTGTGGGAATGGGACTCCAGATCAATTTATGGGGCCAAGAACTCATCCATGAGCTTCCATGGGGTCAGGAACTGCTCCAGGTTCATCCGTAGGGTCAGGAACTGCTCCACGTCCATCTGATGCCTTGTGAAGGCTGACCTAGAACAGAGACTGGACGGAGCTAAAGAATAAAGTAGGTATTTATTATAAGAGGCCTCAATGGATCCATCTTGGGCACCACAACCCAAAATGGCCACCAAAACAGACGACTGGTCACAGGTCTCACACTTCTAGAAGTGTTGTTCCATTAGCATATTGGAGCTAATCGTCTGTTGTTCCATTAGCATATTGGAGCTAATTGTCCAATTACAACTTTAGCCCATGAAGTCCCATCTTTCTTGTTTTCTCTCTTCAGTCCACCATTGTTTGTGCTCTTGGGCCTGAGATCTGGATCATTTGTCCTTGGTCCCCAGCTAGAAAAGGACTTGTTTTCTCTCCCTACTCTGTGAAGAGAACTTACTATCCCCTAATATGAAGCCTAGACTTTCACAGTAAAGCAGAACAGAATCTGAAAAATATAAAAGCTAAAACCTGAGGCATCATTTCCCTCTTTTAGAGGCTCGACAAGGCCGTTACATTATTGAGTCTCTACTCTAAATATTTACTAATAATAGATATTTAATAACAGATGAGTATCTAACAATAATAAACAACTATCAATACAAACATCTAATAATAAGCAGATAAATATCTAACAGTAAATGTTTAACAACAGTAATGTCTTGCACAGTCAGTTATCCTCCAAAGAATAATGATTATTGTGAACAGTTCTTTGGGCACAGTAAAGGAATAATTTAAACCAGGTTTTCATCTGCATTTAGTCTCTGTCTTTACAGTTTTTTCAGGAGCAGAAGATTTTTTAACTCTGGAGTAGTGAATCCAGAGTCCTTTGCCAGTGACTTTGACTGCAGTGAGGGTGATCAGCAGACCTTGGAATGGTCCTCTCCATTTGGCTTGTAGAGGGTCACTGTCCCACCACTTAACATAGACCCTGTCCCCAGGTTGGAAGGGATGTGCAGGTGTGTCCAGTCCCATGGGTCTGGATAGCACAATGAATTCTGGAGCTTCTGCAAAGTGGAACCTAAAGCCATTAGATATTTCTGCAAATCAAGTTTTGCCTTCATGTGAATTTCAGCCGGAATATGTGGAATCTGATACGGCCTGCCACACATGTAGCAGATAGGGCCTGGCGTTCAGAAGATCTCGTGATGTTACGGGAAGACAGGGCCCCTGCCCCCTTAGATAAGAAAATTAACATAGGAATGTAGCCCCCCAAACCGGATTCCAGTAACTTTCCACTTGCCCAGGTAACTTTCCATCCCCTACTAACCATAGATGGTAAAGACAGACCCCCACCTGACGTAGAAGCTCCCTAGACTATAAAACCCCACGGGAAGAGAGAATAAAGGCCTTTGATCCTCCACCATATTGGTGTCCACGTGTTTCTTAGGCCCGAGTGACCCTGGGGAATGGGTCACCGTGCTGTTTCCTGAAACCAGGCCGCCTGCCTTGTATCAGAAGGCAACATTCTGGTGCCGAAAACCCGGGAAGCCGATCAGCGCCCAGGGAACGGGAATTCGCCTGGACAGGAGGCAGCGGCTGCAGCGGCCGGTTCCGTCTGCAGCGTGGGGAGACGTCCCCGGACCAGCAAGGAACATGGAATCCATTGCAAAGGTCGTATCAGATATGCATGCACAGTTTGGGTTAGAATGTAAAATTAAGGATTTATCTCTCGCATTGCCGAGATTGGTTAAGCTTGGGGCTATAGAAAGCCCCACGGATATCCTCCATCCGGAGGTTTGGGATGGTTGCACAACGGTCCTGGCCGAAGACACTATGTGTTCCGGCTCAGGGAAAGCCCTAAAATCCTGGGGCAAAGTTCTCCAGGCTTTACAGAAAGCTCGACAAGAGCAGGAAGCTTGGAAAGCCGCACAAACCTGCTTGCTAGCCCCCCCACAGCCCGGGGTAGGTGCGGCGACACAGACTGCGGAGATTCTTGACCCGGGCGGTCTCGCGGGGGGGGCGCGGCCAGCGGAAACCCCCCAGAGAGCGGGCTCGCCATCGGGGGGGGAAGGACACGCGCGGGCGTTCTGGCGGGGGTTGGCGGAGGAGGCGCGGAACGCGGCCGACCCCGCCGGGAGCGGCGCCGGGAGCGGCGCCGGGAGCAGCAGGGACTCCCCGCCGCCATATGGGTTTGAAAAAAGCGCCAAAGCACATGGTGAGGGCGGAAGTAAAGAGGCGGGGGGCGGAGATGCAGTCAGTCTGCTTGACAACGCATGCACGGGCGAGGGGGGAGAAGGGGCGGCCCCCGCAGTGGAGCGGGAGACCAATCAGAGCGTTCTATTCAAATTAGGTCCTTATAGGGCAAGGACCTCTCCCAGCAGCAGGCGGGGGGAGCGCAGGGGGAGAGAACGGCACCACCCCCGAAGGCAGGAGCGGGGTCGGAGCCGCACAAAACGACACGGAGCGCATTCAGCTTCCGCCTCAGAGTCAAGTAACAGCTGCTCAGACAGCTCGGGAGAGCTGACCGAGCCCGGCTGGGACTCGGAAACCGAGAGAGCAGAATTAATACGGTTTCGAGCAAAACCGAATAAAGCTTTAAACAATATCGAGAAACGGTCGCAACACAAACTCACCGATTGGGGAAAAACAAATCAGCTTGTAGGGACCGAGCGCCGGCAGCCCCCATGAACGCTTTCCCGGTGGGGGTTGCCGGAGCGCAGGGAAACCAACGGGGGGCATATACCCCAGTTAACCTAAGGGAAGCCAAAGCGATTTCAGAAGGAGGAGTCAATTCAGCTGTAGTACCCACGTTTGTGAACGACCTTTCTAACAATAATGATCTGTTCACTTTTGATATTACGCAAATAAGCCGCATGCTTTTTGATGGGGCAGGGCGGATTCTATTTAAACAGGGGTGGCAGGACGACCACGTTAGCCCAGGCTTCTGGGGAAAGGCAGCAACTCAGCGAGCTGTCCCCAGCCGGCACAGCTTTCCCTGGCAGCATCCTCGCTCCGGGCACGCCTGAGAGGAGTCTGTAGGAGCTGCGGGAAGACACCCCGATGCAGCGGCCCAGCCACGGCGACCCCCAGTGGGGCAGGAGACCCTCATGCCCTGTGCCCTCACAGGGAGCGGTCAATTTTGCATCCCCGCTTACGGTGCAGTGGCCGAGCGGTCGGACCAAACAAAGTGATTAAAAGCGTGCCGAAAGGGAAAAACGCAACCTACCCTAAAACCCTACCCACTAGAGTTAGCAAAGTCCCAACCGGCCATGCGGAGGTCTTTCAGACAGACCGTGCAGCCAGATCGTACTCAGACCCAATCCTTCGTATGTTAGAAGCTACCTTTATATCCCTGAATGAATCCAACCCTAACCTAACCGAATCCTGCTGGCTTTGCTACGATGTCAAACCTCCCTTTTATGAAGGAATCGCTTTAAACACCCCCTTCAGTTACTCCACAGCCGATGCCCCTCACCAGTGCAGATGGGAAACCCCTCGGAAAGGAATCACCCTGAGTCAGGTCACAGGCCAGGGCAGATGCTTTGGCAATGAAACTCTAGCTAGGCGGAGAGGCAACGTCTGCACCAAAGTTGTCAAGCCCAACAGGAAAAACAATAAGTGGGTAGTTCCATCCGCACCTGGGATGTGGGTTTGCCAGTGATCTGGAGTGAGTCCCTGTGTGTCTCTTGCCAAATTTGATGACTCTAACGACTTTTGTGTCCAAGTTCTGATTGTTCCTAGGGTCCTGTACCACTCAGACGAAGAAGTGTACCACCTTTTTGAGGAACCCAGCCGACTCCACAAAAGAGAAATACTAACAGGTGTAACTATCACAATGCTGCTCGGTTTAGGAGCAGCAGGAACGGCAACGGGTGTCTCAGCCCTAGCGAAACAGCACCAAGGACTGTCCCAGCTGCAAATGACCATCGACGAGGACCTGCAAAGGATCGAGAAATCCATCTCCTTCCTGGAGAAGTCAGTCTCCTCTCTCTCGGAAGTGGTCTTGCAGAACAGGCGAGGTCTGGACCTCCTGTTCATGCAGCAAGGGGGCCTGTGTGCCGCCTTGAGAGAGGAGTGCTGCTTCTATGCAGACCACACAGGAGTCGTGAGAGACTCCATGGCAGAACTCAGAAACAGACTGGCTCAGAGGCAGAAGGACAGAGAAGCCCAACAGGGCTGGTTCGAGTCCTGGTTCAATCAATCACCATGGCTAACCACTCTGATTTCTACCCTAATAGGTCCATTGGCATTGCTACTTCTAGCGGTTACCTTCGGACCTTGCCTGCTGAACAAGCTGGTCTCATTCGTTCAGGCCCGCCTGGAACGAGCCAACATCCTGTTCATCGGGCGGCAAATCCAACCAGGGAACACTGCCAGCCACAAGTTCTAACCTTGACTGGCGAAAGCTTACTCAGATTCACCAAACCCCGTTTTCCTTATCGAACTACAACCTTATACCTCATTTCAGTGTATGATTACCTCATTCATTTGTGAAAAAGGGGGGGGAGATGTAGCAGATAGGGCCTGGCGTTCGGAAGATCTCGTGATGTTACGGGAAGACAGGGCCCCTGCCCCCTTAGATAAGAAAATTAACATAGGAATGTAGCTCCCCAAACCGGATTCCAGTAACTTTCCACTTGCCCAGGTAACTTTCCATCCCCTACTAACCATAGATGGTAAAGACAGACCCCCACCTGACGTAGAAGCCCCCTAGACTATAAAACCCCACGGGAAGAGAGAATAAAGGCCTTTGATCCTCCACCATATTGGTGTCCACGTGTTTCTTAGGCCCGAGTGACCCTGGGGAATGGGTCACCGTGCTGTCTCCTGAAACCAGGCCGCCTGCCTTGTATCAGAAGGCAACACACACAGTATTTCAGAGGGACTGATGTTATCCCTTCTCCTCAGTTGAATGCAAATTCTTAGTAAAGCTATAGGTAAGGCCTGAACCCATCTCAGGGATGTTTCCTGACAAATTTTGCTAAATTTTGTTTTGAGAGTCCCATTCATATGTTTAACTTGACCACTCTCTTGGGGTCTATAAGATGTATGCAGATCCCAAGAAATTTCCAAAATCCAGCTAACTTCCTTAACCACTGTTGTAACAAAGTGATACCTGGTGCCCTACCTGATAATATTTGCAAGGGAACTCTGAACCTCAGAATTATATGATTGAGCAAAACTTTCACCACTGCCTTGGCTGCCTTAGGGCGACAGGGGTAAACCTCTGGCCATCCACTGAAGGTGTCAACTAATACCAGTATGGACCAATATCCCTCCTTGCATGGTAACTCTGCAAAATCTATCTGCCAGTAATCTCCAGGAAGATCCCCTGCTTTTGTTACTCCTAACACAACTCCTTTCCTCATCTCAGGTTGGTTTTTATAGCAGATTTCACATTTGCTCACTACTCATTGTATATCAGTTATTTCCTATCCTAATACTACCTTTTTCAGATGTTTCAGAAGATTTTTAACCTCAAAATGTGTATTTTCATGTTCCCTCTGGGCTAGCTCCTGAAGGATCAGGGGTGGGACTACAACTTGATTTGCTGGTGTGACAGCCCATCCACTCTCTGTGATCTCAGCTTTAGGGAACTTAATTAATTGTGATCTCCTTGGTCATATTTTGGGGTAAACCCTGAAAATTCAACCTTTTTTTGTGGAATTACTGCAAGAATCTGTTTTTCTGCAATCCCTCTTGCTGCTTTATCAGCAAAGTGATTTCCCAGTTCTGGAGTGGTTTTCCCTTTTCGGTGACCTTTACCATTTTGGTGACCTTTATACCATTTGGTGACCATGATAGCTACTTCTGTAGATTTCTTAATGCCTTCTAAGAGGGTGAGTATTTCTTCAGCATGTTTGATTTGATTACCTTATTCAGGAATCCTCTTTCGTTCCAGATTTCTCCATGGGCATGGACAACACTAAATGCATATTTAGAGTCAGTCCATGCATTTACCTTCTTTTTCTTCGCTCAGACCTAGCGCTCTTGTCAGTGCAATCAGTTCAGCTTTCTGTGATGATATATTATTGGAATATGAATCCCAATATTACCAGGTAGATTGTGCCTGGGCCAGTCTGACCCTTGCTGCTGGGCCAAAGGCGGCAGCTGTGGTGTATCACCCCAGAGATACCTTTAGCTTGCTGGTGGTTGCAGCTAGGCAGCCGAACTTGTCCAGGCTTGTTAGGAACTCCGTTTACCTCAGGAAGAAGGCTTCAGGCGAATGGTGAGGAGGAAAAGGAGATGGATTCTGCTGGAGGGTTTAATATCCAGAGCTTTATTCCATGGTCACACAGGTCTGAATCTTGGCAACAGCTCCAACAGAATGGCGATCACATGGCTTGATTCACCTTTTAAGCTCCTGGGGCAGGGGGAGGGGAGGGGACAGGTGAGCCACCAACCAGGTGGGAGGGGCGGGGTCTCAGGGGAGGATGACTCCCAGACAGGCCAATGACCTCTGGGCCTGAGGGGCATCCTTTGAAAGTGACGAACCACACGACGCCTTGCTGGAATGTTAAAAGTGATTGACAGCCCAGCAGGGGGAGAGGGGGGAAGGGGAAGAGGGGTATTGGCACACCTGGGGAAGGGACCCAGAAGTTTAAAACAGGCTATTACAGCACACTGCAACAATACATCTGCTGGCAGGGCCTTTGCCTTGATGCCCTTGTACTGTGTAGTCACTTCATAGCCTGTTGTCCTTTTGCCATTTTTCATGAAGCTGCTCCCATCTGTAAAAAGTTCCCAGTCTGGATTCTCCAGGGGTATGTCTTTTAGGTCTGATTGGCTGGAATAGACTTCTTTGATTGTCTGTAAACAATCATGTTCAGGCTTACGATCAGTTATGGTGGAGGACACAAACATGGCAGGGTTAACAACAGAAGTGGTTTTCAAGGCAGCATCATCCTGCTTTAATAACAGTGTGTTGTGGTTTGAGAGGAAGTGAGTTTTTTGGGATGATATGGTCAAATGAATGGGCGCTTGGATCTGAATACTGGCACCTGATGTGGCCATTGGACACATCATAGGGACATTGGATATGCCTCTGAGAACACGGGGGTTAAAAGCAGAGAACTCCCAGGAAACCTTCTCTTGAGTTCCAGAGGGGAAACAGGTCAGAGCTCCCCTGGCCAGCTGCGGGCTGGGCAGGGGAGGGGAAGCCATGGGGCCAGGTGAGGTAGGGCCCTGGACAGAGAGGGGAGGTGAAGAGGCCCTTGAGGACAGAAGGGTGGAGGAGCACTGAGAGGGCATCAGGCAGCACCCCCCCTCCCAGGAGAGAGAGAGAAACCGTGTCTGAATTTGATAGCAGCCAGCTGAGAAGGAGAAGGGGGGGGTGCAGAGAGAAGGTGCCCAGCAGGGCAGCCGTGGGAGTTCTGGACAGGCAGAGACTGAGATTTTTAACCCTTTTCTTGGATGATGGAAACCTGACAAGTGCTGATCCTCCTGGAGCTGAATGAGGAGATAACAGATGAGATAAGAGAAAATGGGCCATGAGAGAAGTGAAGAAGAATCTTGTCACTGACATCTTTTCATAAAAATCCTTTCTTGAGGATTTTTCCCCTTTCTGAGAAGCTGTGGCCTCAGCAACAAAATGTAAACAATGGTTATCTGCTGCTGTGGAATGCAACAGGTGTGTCCGCGATTGGTCTTGGGTGAATGTTTGGATTTACTGACCACTCACGGCAGAGCTGTTCTTGCATTCTGCCTGGACACAGAACTTTGTTATTGATTCCTTTTCTAATCTTAGCTAGCAAGCTTCTGAGAACTTTTCTCTCTATTCCTATTAGTATAGTCATAATGTAATATATATAATAAAATAATTAATCAAGCCTTCTGAACATGAGGTCAACATTCTCGTCTCTTTCTTCACCCTGAAAAACCCTTGCAAGCCCTGTAACAGAATCTTAGGTGGGAGGAAATGATGGAATGGCTTTTGGGCTGGACTTTTCTTGTATAGCCATGGATGGAACCATTTTTTTTTCCCTGTGACACAGAGACTGCATTTAGGGGGGAGGCAATGGCTTGGAGCCAAGAGGGTGCAGTGATGTATAGGAGTGCATGAACAGAGACAGAGGATGAGGAGGGTGGTGGTTGGTGCCCTTGATCTTCAGTGGAGAAGATCCCTGTTCTTGAGACCCGTTGGCCCAAGGGGGTGAATTAGGGGACAACAGGTGTCCCAAAAGTGAGAGACTGTGCTTTTTTTTGGAACTGGGCAAAGCATCCTTAAAAGGGGAACTCCAGAAGCAGCTCTGGTCCATGTGCAGTGGTGAGAGCACTGGGCATGGAAAGAAGATGTCACGATGGCAAATGATCTCCGGGCGGTGCCATGTGTAACATAGAAACACAAGAGGTCTCAACTGTGTTTCCAGGGGAAGCCTATGGCACAAGAGGGACTCCTCTCTTCTTGATGAACTGAGAATTGATTATCTAAAGGGTGGTGATGGACTGAGAGTTGGTGTTCTGAGGGGTGGTAACTGAACTGAGAATCCAAGGTTTTGCTTACTGTGATGTATTGGGAATTTGATGGGGGAAGGAGGAATGTTTGGAAGGTTTTCATCCTGAGTTCTGCGTGTTACTTTTATATATTGTAAATTAATAAAGTTGTAGTTTTTTCCCTTTTATTCCTAAGATGGAGCCTGCTTTGCTCTATTCCTGGTCTCATCTCACAGCAGACACCAGGGAGAATGTATTTTCATGGGGGCACTGGCATTGTGTCAGCATCAAACTGTGACACCTTTGTAGGAGATGCCTGGCCTGTCTATAACTCGGAGCTCCTCCGCACCACAGGTAAGAGACCCAACCTGGCAGATACTTGGGACAGGTGGACAAAAATGTTGGACAGTGCTCTAGTGTCCGGTTTATCTCGGCTGTTTGAGGGGCCTGGAAAGGCCCGAGGTGGCCTTGGGGCAGCCCGCGTATCGAAGGACGAGAAGAGGCTTCAGTTCTTCTTTCGGTTTTTATGTTTATTAATTGTTTATCTAAAAGATGTTCTTTCAGCTGAACAGAGATCTGCTCAGCAGTCAGCCATGAGCACACTGTGCCGTCCTCCGGACCGCCACGTATCTTTATACCCATTGTTACGTGTACAATATTTATCATTTTTCCCCAATGCCATTTATTCTCATTGCTGGGTGCACTCTCAGTAATAACCAATCCAAGAGTGCCACCATGGCCAAAGAAGATGGAGGAGAAGAGGAAGAAGAAGAAGGGCAGGACACACCCCAATTCCTCCATCTTACTCCTCTAAACCCCCCTGTACATAAATCCTAAACCCTGTGTCTCACCCTCTAATTAGCTAATCTTTTCGCCATTCACCCCGGTGAAGTCCTCTTATCTTCATACAGGTGTCGTCTCCCGTGTAGGGTCAAAGTCCTGCCACCAGACACTTCTGGCAACATTCCAGGACTCCCGGGCCCCCCAAGGGTGGTCTCGGAGGCCCGGCATCTCAGGACTCAGATCCTGAGATCCCACACTCTAGAGGAATCCCAAGAACTGGACCTGTTGGGGTCCTCCAAGGTCACATCCTGTGTCAAATTACTTTAGACATCTGAAAAACAATTGGCCAGAAATTGACCGGACACAAAACACATACCAAAAAGACATATCAGCAATTAACAAAGCCTCTAACTATCCCTATGGATAAATATCAACTATATTGAAAAGCAGTAAATGCAATGCCTTATTACATATCAAATTTTAACATGGTCTGATTTATTTAACAAGAATGCTAACAAATTTGCCATATAAAATGATGCCAGATGCAGTCACAGAAAGCTGTTGGGCTGTTCAGCAATATGCTAAATTGCACATTATTATGTTTATTTTCCAGTAAACCTGCACTTTAAAAAGTCTTACTGAATTTCTCTTTCCATGGAATTTGCAGTTACCATGGGTTTTTCTAACAACTGCTTTACTTATAATTCTAATATGCTTGTTACAACTTGAATCCCTCCAGTACACCATCATGCGCTTATTTCACTTCTGGCTTATTCACCTTCAAGTAGTCTTTTTGTGTTAATAACCTTGGACAAAAATTACATCATGTCATATCTATAACTTTTAAGGATGTTCATTTTAATTCTGTTAAATTAAAGCCCAATATTTTGATGCTCAGTTACCTTCTGTTAAATTAAATAAGTCAAAGTTTTGTTTGGTTAATTCTGGTAGATTTTATTTCTGTTAAGTTTCAGTATTACTAAGTTTGAACAATGTTCTATTCCAGTTTTTTTGCATCCAGTTATGTTTGGTATTAAATAGGAATTAACTTTGAGTTCTCTTGAGTGCGCTTTTTGTACTACCAAGGTGATAATGAAATTATGTTTATTAATTGGAAATCCTTTTAGGGCTGAGTTTAAGTTCCTCTTGTTAAGCTCTAGCGCTGTCCAAATAAATTTCTATCAGGTTTGAGTGTTATTTAACCTGAGGTATCATCAATTTTACTAGTGAGCTGTTCAGTGTTTTCCTTTGATGCATTTAGTCTGTCATAATACATAAATGTTTGTATTACTGTTTTTATAGCCAGCTTTTCACATGCCTTACCACTTTTTGGTGTAATTATCTACAAGACACGTGTCATTTCAGGATCCTCCTTTTGTTCACTAGCTGCTTATGTATCTCTCAGACCAGACTACCCCTCTAGCTGCGCTTCACACTGTGGCTCTATGCTTTGATCATGTGCTGTCTCATCATTTTTAAGTATTTTTCAGAGTTCCAAGAAATGAGATCTGAGCTTTGTCAGAAGTCTCCTCTAAACTGATGGTATTGTGACATCTACTCTCAGTAATCAGATGCAGCCCCAATTATTATTACAGAACCACTCCAACAGTTTGCTGAGTTTAAAGCATCTCTCTGCTGAGGAAATTTTGGAGGAGACAGCTCTTGGATGGCTCATTAGTCTGTCACCCCTAGACCTTTACTCCTAAGTGCTATTCCCAAGATCCTTGTTTTAAATTACGTTTAAGGAATTCTCTCCCACTTAGAGATTGGGTGGTGGCCAGACCTTAGCTCTACCTGGATGGGAATTTGCCAACAGACCCAGATGTTTTCTGCATTCCCAAGATCCTTGTTTTAAATTACGTTTAAGGAATTCTCTCCCACTTAGAGATTGGGTGGTGGCCAGACCTTAGCTCTACCTGGATGGGAATTTGCCAACAGACCCAGATGTTTTCTGCATCAAAGCTAGATTTGAGTTGCTTTGACTTGGCAATTTGACCACCTAGACATGACAGTTGAACTTTTTTGAAAGGGAGTTTGGGAATTATTATCTGGAAATAATGATCCAAGTCTCCACTGAATCGAGGTTTGTCAGCTGTTTGCAGACTCTGGGATGATGGTACATTATTGCCGAGATTGCTATTTACCTAATTCCACCTATGTTGTTAGCTTTGTCTGCTACTTGAAATATTCCTGATTGGTGGATCCAAATTATTCCTAATTGCTGTAAGTTTCTTGTCCACTGCATGTATTATTTTGCTATGATGTTTCATCATACTCATAACAAAAGACATGCATCTCATTCTTAAAAAACAAAAAAGTAGAGGAATGAACGCCTTAAGAACATTCAAGTAATGCAATATGTACATGAGAAATTTGGACGAATCATTTTGAATAATGCAATATTTACATGAGAAATTTGGAAAACAGATCATCACATCTAAATCCCAATAGGCTGTGTCACAGTGAAGCCTGATTAATTCATTAACTTCAGGAGAAGATGTGCCTGTGTTTTATCATCAGCAGTTCAAAGCAGTCACTTGTTCATTCCATCAGATACTGATCAGTTCTGAAAAAATGAGGCCCAGTGAAAGGAGAAATAACCTCATCACCTTGCAGCCTTTGTGGCCAGAGCAGGAGGAGGACTGCCAAGACATGGCTGTGGCTGGAAACTGACGGAGGCAATTTGCCAACAAAAGCCTCACGGCATCCTCACGGTACAGTGCTCCTACGAACCTTCTGCAGGTATTCCCTGTTCCAGCGCCCAGGAGGACATTCAGTGATGTCAAAGATCAGCATTTCCAGCTCATACACTTTCTCATCCTTTTCAACTCATTGGAAACAATGGTCATTTCTTTCCATTTCCCTAAGAGACATTGGACATTATTCTTTTGTTTTCTCATGCTGCAAAACCCTGTGTCAATGACTTGATAGAATTTGGTAAGTTTTGTTGATTGTAATTGGTCTTTTATCTATCTTATCCCATATCTAATAGGTAACCAGTGATAACCTTGATGAGATAATACACTCACAAGAGTGAGCTGTTTCAACATCAGAACATATGAGCCTTTTTTAAATGAACGAAAAGGGGGAGATGTCATAGACCAGTAGAATAATGATAAAAGAAAGGCCTTTTGAAATCAGGCCTTGTTCTGCCATATTAATAGCTGGCCTGTCATCTCTTCTGAGTGCAACTAAGCAGTTACAAGTTCCCGTGTGAAGCTATTTTGAGAATGAGACTTTGTGAACAATCTATTCTGAGGGTGAAAAACAAATGCGCCTACAACAACAAGGGATTTGTCCCATGAGAATCAGTGAAGAGGTAAACAATACAATAGAGAGATTTGACACACACATAAAATCTATTTTATTAACCAATAATAGAATAACTGTCAAGAAATCTATGAATTAACTAAAGTTGCATACAAGGTCTGCCAAACTGTGTAAAATTAGTTGTGTGAATAAAAACTAAAGAGTTCTCCAGCTCAGGTGGTTCCTCTGGGATTTCAGTTCCCCCCTTCTTTGAGGCTTTAGGTTCCACCTTCTTTGGGGCTTTGGTTTCCTTCTTCTCTAGGATTGTGGTTTGCTTTTCTGGGATTTTGGTTTTCTTCCTCTCTGATGCTTTTGTTTCTTTCTTCTCTGGGGATTTGGTTTCCTTTTTGGGGATTTTGGTTTCCTTATTCTCTCGAGGCTTGGTTTTCCCGTTCGCTGCTTTTGGAGGTTGCTTCCCAACACAGACACCCTTCTTTTCCTTCTTCTGCCTCTCTTCCTCCTCTAAGGCTTTTGCCTCCTGCTCGAGCTTTTGAGCTGGCTCCTTCAGCTCCCTTCTGCAGACAAAATAGGAAACATGGCTGAGAGTCCCACCAGAACCTTGGGCTCCCTAGTCCTGGCTGGCCCTGCACTTCATTCCTTGACCCTGAGGCCATTTCTGTGAATTCTCCTCAACCCACAATGGCTGGGAGCATCCCAAGTGAGGGCATGGGTGGAAGAGGACCTCCAGGACCAGCCAAACCTGAGCTTTGCCATCCTAAGGTGTTGACTGTGCAAGCTCCCTCTGAAGGCACAGCCAGACCCCTCCAGCCCCTGCCAAAGGCTGATCCAGCAGCTCTGCACTGGTGCCTGGAAACGCCCTTTGTCTCTTGGCTTCCCAGTTTAAAGCAGAGCACAGACTGCTGATATCTGCTTAGCTCTCCTACAGTTCTTACTCAGCTCATTCAGCCCCCTTCTCCCTGGGCATAGCTGAGGCATGATTTTAAAGAGTTCAGATTTCAGCTGAGGGTTAGAAGCAATTCCCATTGATCAGGATGTAAGTTAGATAGGCAGACCATAGGTTAATGATTATGAGATGCTTAAGCTGGAGCTGATTGTGCTATTGTTTACCACTAGGAGCATCTTTCTAGAAGGAAGTGGAGGAAGTGAACTGGTATAAGAACATCTTGAAACCAGTAGAACAATGGTTAGCACCTGGGTCTGATGTCAATCAATCACTAAGCAGGGGACCTTGGATGGTGCCAGAGGGTCACCAGAGACCTGATGAAGACATTCCTGACTTCATCCCCTAAGACCACTGACCCAATTCGAGACCACCAACCCAATTCAAGGGAAGAATTGCACAGGAGTGAAGGACCAATGACCTCATTTGAATACAGAGCAGGGATGGGAGGTGCTGGGGTTGTGCAATGTATTGTATGTAAGATCTTGGGAAATAAAGAGAGGGCAAAGAACCTTGGACAGCGCGGTCACGCCTTTTAGGGATGGCTCTGGTGCCGCCCGCCGGTGTTAAAAAACATCCCACAATCTAACTTTGATTAGTTAGAGAGTCTCTGTCCGTGATCTTCAGTTTTAACGACTCCTAGACTGCTCCTTCATGAGAACAATCCTATCAGTCAGAAAGCAAAGGCTGCAGGAACTCCTCTCCTGCAAGACAGGCTCTTGTCAGGCAGATTTCCTGCTGGAACCCAGCTGGGACCAAGCAAACCAGTGCTGGCTGCCATGGAAACCATTGGAAGCAGCCTCATCCATCTCCTCCCCATGAAACCAACTTCAGCCTGGCCTGAAGAAGTCCTGCTGCACAGGCTTGCTTTAAGCAGCCTCCACTCCCAGCTCCACACTTGGCCTGTGTGTCTTGAGCTGGGCTGCCTTGCTGGAGCTGAGCTTCTCCTGTGCTTGCCCATGGCTGCAGCTGCAGGGGAGCCTAAAGGACAGGAGCTTTTCTGGCTGCTGTCCCACCATAAGGAGAACCCCGGCAGCTCAGCAGTGCAAGGACTTCATCTGTGGCAGGAGCAGGACCCAAAGCAAGGTTTGCTCTGTGCCCCACGCCTGCCCATACCACAATCCCACTGTTCTGGTGAAGAAGGCAGATGATGAAAAAGATGCCACTCAACACCATGGACTTCAAGACACCTCTAGAGGTGGTGCCAAGGCAAGCCCAGAGCCCAGCTCCCTGCAGGCAGCAGCTAAGCCAGCAGGGCTCAGCAGTCAAATAGAGAAGATGTTCTGTCTCAAAAGAAGAAGGTCCTTCCTCTCTTCAACAGAAGAAGGTCCTTCCTCTCTTGGCAGCCAGGGAGCTCAGAGTGGCCATCCCTGTGTTGCTGCTGGACTTTGCTGTGCGGGTCCTCTGAGCTCAGAGGCCTTGGAGCAGGGAAGCCCTGCAGGGACAATAACCCATGGCAGAGCAGGAACCCATGGAAGGCTGACTCACCTGTCCCTGGGAGGGGCCTGAGAGCCACAGTTGATCTCCCGGGGGCTCAGGGAGGAGCTGACATGTGAGGCTGCCCTGGGCACCAGCACGTCGGAGGTGGAGCCTCCCTCCATGTGGCACAGCTCTGGGACATTGCAGGTGGTGGTGAGGTGGCCAGAGAGGGTGGAGGAGACCTGCTGGCTCTCTCCTGGCTGCAGCACACCTGGCAGTGGCAGGATACTGAAAGCCTTGGACGGAAGACAGGAGAGACTGAGGTGTTGAGCATGGAAATGGAGGCAGAAGAGCATCTTGGAGCAAAGTGCAGCTGTAGCCAGAGGGGCCTATTCCCCAAACAGTGCCAGAATCACCCTCACCTCATCCTGCATCCATGCCATTTGGCCAGTGCAGGGACCAGGGGAAAATCTTCTCCCATACTCATGGGTCAATGCATTAATTAGTACATGACATGAAACTGAACTAGGATGGCTCCTGGCAGTAGAAATTCTCTCTGATGCCCAAGTTGCCTTTAAAAAGTTTCAAAACTTCCTGCTTTTAGAAAAGGAGGAGACTCAGAGTGAGAGCTCTTGGAGCTGAGGGGAAGGAGTCCAGCCCAGCTCATCTGACTCCTGAGGCTCTTCCCCTCTCTCTCTGATTTAAATGCTTCTTTCTCAAGGTGCTACAGCAAAAGCTCCTGCAAAACTTTCCTGTGGAGCACCTGAGGAGTTCCAGGGGGAGCAGTGCCCTCCACAGGTGCCGCACAGCGTCCTTGGCAGCCCTACAACGTGTCCTGCACGGCCTCTCCAACAAGCAGCTGCTCCAGCAGCACTTTGTGATGGGCCTGCAGGGATGGGAGGCCCCTCTGTGGCCAATGCTGAGGGCCCCCAGTGGCACTGGCAGCTCCAGCCCTGCTTGCCACACTGACAATGGGCAAGGGAGACAGATTCCCTCTTGGCTTCTCCGCTCCCAGGGGAGTGTGAGCCACATCCAGGGAGCATCTGAATCCCTCCAAGCCTCGAGGGAGGCGAGGGTGCTCAGCAGTTGGTGCTGGCACCCAAAAAACAAGCCATTTTCTATGCTAGCAAGAAGAGACAGCCCCCTGCAAAGTCTCCCTTTGTCAGACAGCTCCAGGGCCAGCAGTGCAATAGCAGCTCTGGGTGAAAGCAGAGCCCTGCAAACAGGGAGTCTGGCTGCCTTGGGAAGAGGCTCCATGGAGATCAGGATCATCCCAGCTTGCTCTGGGAGGGAAGCTGGAGGTGTTACCATGATGATGCAGAGAAAAGCCTCATCTTACATGGGGAAGGAAACAAGGCAAAAATCCCACACTCAGCACAGGCCTGTAGGATCTGAGTCAGCTTCTCCAAGGAAAACTCTCCTATTTCTCCCTCCCCCTCCGCCCATGTCCAGCCACTGGCCCTGCTGCCCAGCCCACTGTCAGGGCACAGCACAGCAGGGCAGCAAAAAGGGAGCTCAGCATGAGCAGGACTTGGTGCTGGCAGGCTGGGGAGGTAAAGCAAGCAGTAGGTGTACAAGAAAATCTATCTCTGCTCCTGAAGAGTGGGTAAAATCCTGCACTTCTTTCAGGGCTCTGGCTGCCTCCACCTTTCCAGTCCTGAAGTGCCTCCATCAAGTTGCCGGGCAATCCAGACTGGTTCTCCTCTCCTTTGGTGGCTGGGGTTTGAATTTAGGTGGGTGGAGCTCATCTCTGGAAAATAAATAACTATGAACAGGGACCTGCAGTGGGAGGGAGGGAGGGACACCTGCACGAGCAGCTCCTGGCCAGGATGCAGCCCCTGGCTGAGTGCTGGCACGTTGAACTGAGAAATGGTTTGATCCAGCCCTTCCCAATCCAGGCTGGGGCAGGTCTGTTCTAAAGGCAGCCCAGGGATGGCACTGAGGTGCTGCAGCAGCTGCAACTGCTTGCATTGAGCAACTACAGAGGACAGGCATTAACACCCAGTGGGGATGCAAAAAGCACAGTGGGAGAGGAAAAGACAGAGAAGGCAGCAAAAAGGTGACATTTGAGACACCGAGGGGCAGACCCAGCCAGTGCCCAGCCAGCACAGCCCACCCAGTGCCCAAGGCCAGAAACTCTGCAGCTCCACCAGGGATTTATCAGGAATGTTCCCCTGACACCGCTGGGGGCTTGGTTGACATTTTCCAACACGCCCAGGTGACTCAGGTCGCATTCCCCATCCATCCATCGTTCAATCCATACATACACAGGCTGTGGTGCTGGGATCCTGCCAAGCTCTGCCAGCCTTGGGCTTGGGGAGAATTCTGCCAGCCGTCCTGAGCTCCGTAATTGTGCTCTCTGTTCCAGGAAGCAAGCAAGAAAGATTTTTAAATCCCCAAAACAAACCACAACAGACAAACCTAAAAAACCTTCAACAGCTCAACCCTGCTCAAGTTATTTCTTTAGGGACAGCTACCACTCTCCAGCTGAAATGCTGGGCTTTTGGGAAAAAAGAAAATTACATGTTGACCTCCAAATCAAAAAGGATTAAGGTTAGAGAACCTTTCAAACTAAAAATTATTGGCCCAAAGCTTTTATCTTTGCAAGAAATCTCTAGGTAAGACCAGCCTGACAGTTAAACAACTGGTTCTTCTGGTGGGGAGAAACCCTCCTCTTTAAGGGAAGCAGCCTGATTGTTAAAAGCAACTGTTTGGTCAAACTTCAGGCTCCCTGGCACAGCCTGCATTGCCTTTCCTTCCTGTTCACTGATTTACAGGCAGTGCCACGATGGCCCAGGTTCAGATGTTTGGTGCCATCCAAGGAATTTGGCATTGCCATTTCCATGTTTTAATCGAAGTTTCGATCCTTTCAACCAGTCTTCAAATGCCAGCTTTCCTTTCTTTTACAGAAAGCTCAAGGTTCCTGGAAGACTTCTGACATCCTCTTTTGTGCTCAGAGAGATGACATTTTCAAACAGATGTTTCCAAAGTTAACAGCATTTGAAAGAATAATGAACTCAAATGCCCCTGGATTCCAGCTTAGCCCAGCTCCATTCTGTGTCAGACACTGAGATTCCCACCTCTAAGGCAGGAGCTGTTTGTGCCCCCCATCCCTCCTGTCCTTCTCCCCAGCAGCCTGTGCCTGTTGTCCCCGGCAGAATCCCTGTCCCTGTGCACCCTGCCAGGAGCAGCTGCACACAGGCTCACATCTCCCCTTGCCCTCACCAGGGGGTTTCTCTCATCCCCGAACACGCCGATGAGAACGTCGGTGCGATGAGTGCCCAGGGCCTGCACTGCCACCACAACTGGGATCTCTGCTGTGCTCTGGGGCTGCACAATCCCACAGGGCTTGGGGCTGGAGTAGAGCACAGCAGAGTCCTCCTTGCGTTTCTGGAAGGGACACAATGAAATGCAGCTTCAGAGGGACCTCTCAAGAAACTTTAGGCTCCTTAACATCCACCACAACAGCAACTTACACACACCTTTAAAACTCCCCAGGACAAAGGTCAAAGGCACAAACAAGATGCAAGAATTGTAGGCTTAGCACTCCCAGGGCATCCTGCAAGGAGGCTGCCAGCACAGGCACTGGTGTCTGTGGGTGCAGCAGCTTTTCACAACCCTCTAAGATCTCCCACAGGAAAACACCCTGAGGACTAGAACATCAGCTGTTTCCTCAGGAGCTTAAACTGCCTCCTAAAGTTTACAGTTGGGTAGGATCCTGTTCTCAGCAGATCTTTAAGACTAAATAGAAACCAGCAAGGTCTTATCCAAACCCTTTTTTCCCCTAATAATCTCCTCAGGAATATTTGACAGGAGGAGGTGGATGTGATGCCAAACCTGGGGAATAAGCCCGTAGCAGCCAGGAAGGTGGCTGGGATTCCTAATGAGGATCTTCCTCTCATAGGGCACCTTCAGGTGGCACTCATCACACAGCAGCACTGGGAAGGACACTTGGAGCTCAGGAACGAGACATCTGGGCAAAGAGATGACCCCAGAACAATCAGAGATACTGAAAGAATGGAGAATGCTTACCCCCACAGATTGTGAAATGGAGCAGAACACATTGGTCACTGTCAAATGCACATTGAAGAGCCCTACAGGGATAAATTGCCTTCTACCTCTTCCCACTCCAACATGTCTTGTCAAGGAGGGGCAAACCCTGAGAGGCAGCACCCAGAGGCTGCCAAGTGCCCCAGGCAGAGCACTTTGCCCCACAGCTGCCTCAGCCCCTCCTTTACCCAAGAAGGCTTGTGGGATCTCAGGATTTGAGTCCTGGGATGCAGGGCCCCCGAGACCACCCTTGGGGGGCCCGGGAGTCCTGGAATGTTGCCAGAAGTGTCTGGTGGCAGGACTTTGACCCTACACGGGAGACGACACCTGTATGAAGATAAGAGGGCCTCACCGGGGTGAAGGGTGGAAAGATTAGCTAATTAGAGGGTGAGAAACAGGGTTTAGGATTTATGTACAGGGGGGTTTAGAGGAGTAAGATGGAGGAATTGGGGTGTGTCCTGCCCTCCTTCTTCTTCCTCCTCTCCTCCATCTTCTTTGGCCACGGTGGCACCTTTGGATTGGTTATTAGTAAGAGTACACCGAGTTATAACAATAGATGGTATTGGGGAAAAATGATAAATATTGTATACGTAACAGGGGGTATAAAGATACGTGGCGGTCTGTGGGACGGCACAGTGTGCCCATGGCTGACTGCTGAGCAGATCTTTGTTAGGCTGAAAGAACATCTTTTAGATAAACAATTAATAAACATAAAAACCAGAAAGAAGAACTGAAGCCTCTTCTTGTCTTTCGATACGCAGGCTGCCCCAAGGCCACCCCGGGCCTTCCAGGCCCCTCAAACAGCCGAGATAAACCGGACATTTGGCTTCCACTGGGTGAGCTCTGACCACCACAACCTTTCGGGGGGGGCACCACCACCACCCTCAAAGCCCTGAAGAAAAAGAGAGAAGAAGAAAAAAAAAAAAAAAAAAGCCAACAGAGACTGCAAAAAAACAGCAGTCACTGAGAATTCCACCTCTCAGTTTCTGCCGAAGACAATTCGTAGCAGAGCAGCCCGGACTGGAACCAGAAGGCGCCCTGGAACCACTTCTCGTGATCTGCTGGACAGATCGAGACGTCCAGACTGCTCTGGCGACAGATTTGGTAAGAAAGCCTGAAAAATAAGAACATGGGTGGCACACTTTCCCAGGAACAACGGGAAATTTTGTCCGCCCTACAGGGTGTGACAGAAACGTATACAGAGGGAATTCCAAAGAAAGAATTAAAACAATTATTACTATGGGCAAGGCTAAACTACCCACTGGCAGAAACGTGCCTGCTATTTGAAGTGGGGTTCTGGCAGGAAATAAATAGACACTTATATTTCTTAGCTACTAAAAAAGATGAGACAGCGTTGAAGCTGCTGTCTCCTGCAAGAATAATGCTGGAAGGGATTTCTATGCAAACGAAATTCCAGGACCCCCAGACGCAGCAGACGTCCGGGGGGGAGGCCTCTCTGAAAGAGGGGGGGGGGGCAAGGCCCCAAGAAAGAAAAAATTAGCTCTGGCCTTAAAAGGCCGAGAGGAAAATGCTCTTGGAGAAAAAGAGCAAGAAATATTATTAAAATACCCGGTCCCAAAACCCAGAAACCCCGGGAAACCCCCAAAACGTCCAAAAACTCCAGAGAGCATGGAGGACTCAGGGGCAGAGGGGGGGGGAGAGGGGACCGGGGGGCGCACTTTCTCGTGATGCCGCGGCAACGGAGCAGGGAAGCCAGGCTGCAGCGGAGCAGGCGGGGAGCGCAGGTGAAGAAAAAGCAGAGGATACGTGTTTTCGCGCGGCTTTGCTTGACTCGGGGCCGGGGGCAGCGGCAGCCCTGACCGGCGGGGATGCGGGGGCGTATGCGGCAGGTGGAGTTCGCGAGGGCTCGGAAAAGCCACGGAGCGGGGCCGGGGCGTCTGACCCAGGCAGCGAAAAAGGGGAATTTGTGCTGCCCCAAAAGGCTGCCATGCGGGGACGTAGGAGGCGTGCGGTTGTCATATCAGAGCCCATGCGCAGGTCCGCCAGGATTGCGGAACGCACGCGGCCGCCGGCGGGAGGGAGGCTGCTTGTACCGGCAAAAGGGGAAATAGACACGGGAACGGAGGAGGAGGACACAGAGTCAGAGGCAGACCAAAGGGGAGATATCTCAGGGGTGGAACAAGATGGAGACAGTGAAAGTAGTTCGGGAGACACGGGGAGCGGCTCGGAGAGCCCGCAGACGCAGACAGCGCAGCCCGGGCGGGAGCGGGACACACCCCCTGTGACATCCCGGGCGGGGAGGGGCCGCGCTAGGGAGTTCATATCCCGGGGCCCCCCGCCTTCTCCAGACTTGGTGCCCTTGATCAAAACCCTTGGAGTCCAAGACTCACCCCCTCAGGAGAGACGTTCTGGTGTTCAAACCCCAATTTCAGCTGAATTAAAAGCCGAAAGCACGCCGTCCGAGACAGGGAGGCGACCAATATGGCCACCGGCAGGAAGTGAAGCAACAGAGTACGCTACGTCACCAGAGCCAGGGAAGCCGGTGACAGTGCCATCTGGTGGCTGGAAGACAGAAGTGCACGCCATGCCGGATTGGATCGGCGGAGCCACAGCGCCATCTCGTGGCGAGACTGCAACAATGCAACAATTTTTCCCAACATTATATAAAAAGAAAAGCATTTTAAAGAAAACAATGCCAACACAACAAAGGGATTATCCATCGACTTCAAGGTTTCATGAAGATGATGAAAGCTCAGATGAAGAACAGCTACAAGAAGGAAATGTTATAAGGATCACAGCATCAGAAGGGGTTCCTATATGGATGCTGTCAGCAGCAGAAGCAACAAAGAGCTTCCTGCATTCAGTGGACACCACAAAAAAGAAACATCAACAGGATCCTTGAGCTTCCTTTTCGGATTTGGGAGCGAGGCCAAAAACCTCAAGGCGAAGAATGAGACGTGATGAACCAACCACATCCACAGCACCATTATTTATACAAATTCCAACGGAACCTGAAGAAGAAGAAGAATTTCAGGGGCCAGTGAAGACGATGGATTGGAAGCGAATCAGAAAAGCGTTGGCAAAAGAAAAGCATTTATTCCCGGGATCAGGGGATCTGACAATGCCAGTGACATATGATGCCCAGGGACAGAACCCGAGGTGGGAAAGGATGGGTCATGAAATACTCAAGGATTTAGGGAAGGTGGCTCAAACTTTTGGGCTGAATTCACAATACTTCAAACAGCTATTAAGAGGGACATTCGCTACATACGATCTCACACCATATGACATTCGAAGTATTGTGGCAATGATTCTCACTGACACCCAAAGCCTTGTCTGGGAAAAAAGATGGAGAAAATATCTCGCTGAATTACGGAACAGATACCAAGGCGGGCCAAATGCAAACCTCACAGAGGGGCAGTTAGCAGGAGATCCTCCAGATGACAACCCAGGGGAACAAGCAGCTAGGCTGCCACGAAGAGTATTAAGTGACATCAAGGAGGCAGCGAGGATGGCAATTATGCAAATCGCACCAACAGGAGCTCCAGAAGTCCCGTTCTCTTGCATCAAGCAAGGTCCCACAGAGCCATTCATGTCGTTCATCGATCGACTCACGCAAGCCGTGGATCGACAGGTGACGATAGAAGAAGCGAAGAGGCCTCTCTTGGAAAGCTTAGCCTTCGGCAATGCCAACCCGGATTGTCAACGGGTGATTAGCGCCATGCCAGGACGGCCATCCTTGGCAGAGATGGTGGAGGCATGCAGCAAGGTGGGAACACCTCAGCATGTCGCAGCGATTGTGAAGAATGAATTGAGAGAGGAATGGGAGAATCAATTAAAGGGACATTCAGAAAAGCAAGCAGAAGACAAGACCCTGGAGAAGATGCTGGAAAAAATACTGCATCAACAGAATGAGAACATCAACAAAGTTCTTGCGACGATGCAGAAAAAGAACAATCCCTCAAGAGGACAGTGCTATAGATGTGGGGAGCTTGGGCACATGAAAAGGAACTGTGCACAAACACATACGCCGGCGCCGGTACAGAAGGCGGAAAGGCCAGTTTGCGCACAGTGCGGGAGAGGAAGACATCCTGCGAAAGAATGTTATTCCCGAACAGACGTGGATGGAAATCCGTTACCGTATCCGGGAAACACAAGGCGGAGCGCGGACCAGCGCGCTCAGACACAAGTACTGGCGGTGTCGCAAGAGCAGACGGGGCAATCATCAGTGAGCAACAAGCAGACGCCCTCAGTAAAACCCTCAGCCGATTCCACAGTGACCCAGACCTCCTCCCGCCAGGGGCACAGTGCACATTGGCAGCTACAAAATTAGTATGCTTTCTAGACGAAAGTCATGCGGAAATACCAACAGGTGTCCGCAGGGACTCATATAAGAAGCAAGATTTCCTGATAATCGGACAAGATAAATGTAGTATTCTTGGACTCATTGTCTATCCAACAGTTATCTCAGCGGACAAAAATACAGAATTGACAGTGTTGGCAAGAGCACTTCGTCCACCATTGACTGTACCAGAAAACACTGTGGTTGCGAGAGCCTTTGCACTGCCGCCACACGCAGTTGGAGAGGTCATGTCAATCTTCGACGAAGAAGGTTTCCCTATGAAGGAACATGTTGAAGTACATACAACATGGGTGAAGCACATAGGTCGAGACCGACCCACGCTCACATGCCAATTGACATGCGGGAACGGAACAATAGCGATCACAGGCATGCTCGATACAGGGGCGGATGTAACAGTGATATCATACATCTTTTGGCCACGCAGCTGGAGCTTGGTCGTGCCACTGGGTTCTCTCTCAGGCATAGGAGGAGCATCTCTATGTCTGCAAAGTGAGAATTCTGTCGTTGTCACGGGACCAGGAGACAAGACGGCGGTCATTCGTCCTTTTATTGTCCAAAAGCCGATCACAGTCTGGGGTCGAGACCTTTTGGCACAATGGGGTGCGAAGATCGAAGTGGATTTTTAGTAGGGGTCACTGCAGCACTCCCCACACTGAAACTGACATGGAAAACCAATAAACCAGTTTGGGTGGATCAGTGGCCCCTTGAGCGGAAAAAGTTGAGTGCTTTGAGAAACCTGGTCCGAGAACAATTGCAGGCGGGACACATCAAGCCAACAGACAGCCCTTGGAATTCTCCAGTGTTTGTCATCAAGAAAAAACTATCGGGCAAATGGAGATTGCTACACGATCTCAGGAAGATCAACGACGTCATAGAAGACATGGGACCGCTTCAATTGGGACTTCCATCTGTCTCAATGATTCCCAGGGATTGGCAACTTGTGGTCATTGACCTCAAGGATTGTTTTTTCAGTATCCCACTTCATCCAGATGACGCTCCGAGATTCGCCTTTTCAGTTCCGAGTATCAACAAGGAAACAACTCTGCAGCGGTACCATTGGGTCGTTCTTCCACAGGGTCTAAAAAACTCTCCGACGATCTGCCAATGGTACGTGGCACGAGCTTTGGCACCAGCACGGAAGAAATTTCCAAAGGTAAAAATCATTCATTATATGGATGATTTGCTCATTGCAGCATCAACACAACAGGAGCTGCAAGAAGCTCGTGACTGTGTGATCGCAGAGGTGCAGAAGGCAGGTCTAGAAATCAGCATTTCAAAGATTCAAGAGGTTGCACCTTGGAAATATCTAGGGTGGAAAATTTCAGAAAGAACAATAAAGCCTCAAAAAGTGGAGATCAGTACCAACATCACCAATCTGCACGATTTGCAACAGCTTCTGGGAGAAATCAACTGGATGAGGCCGGTTTTGGGAATCACAAACAGCGACATCCCAGCGTTGCTCGATCTTTTGAGAGGAGACACAGACATTCGGTCTCCCAGGACACTCACACAAGAAGCAAAGAAGGAATTGGAGAAAGTTGCAGACGCGATACAGAAAAGGCAAGCACATCGATTTGTTCCAACGTTGCCTTTTCAGTTGGCAGTGCTGGGGAAGAAAACACAGTTCCATGGTTTGATCTTCCAATGGGACGAGTCGCAAAAGGACTCTTTGATAATCATAGAGTGGATTTTCCTACCACACAGGCCCGCAAAAACAATTCTTACAGATTTGGAGATGGCAGCACAGATCATCATAAAAGCAAGAACAAGGTTGCTGACGATGACAGGAAGAGAATTTTCAACCATCAGGTTACCCTTGAAACAAGACTATTTCGAGTGGGCGATGCAACAATCGAAAGACCTCTTAATCACATTGTTGGCGTTCCCAGGAACTTGCACAATCCACTTTCCGCAACACAAGATACTGCAATCGCAAATATGTTATAAAACAAAACCAAGAATAAGTGAAGAACCTTTGGACGGGATCACAGTGTTCACGGATGGCTCAGGGAAGACACACAAGTCAGTGATCACGTGGAGAGACTCAACGACAGGGGATTGGGAATCTGATGTGAGGAAGGTTCAGGGCTCTCCACAAATTGTGGAGTTGGCAGCTGTTGTCCGAGCATTTCAGTTGTTCAAACAACCTCTCAATCTGGTGACAGACTCCGCATATGTTGCGGGTGTGGTCAAGAGATTGGAAGGTTCGCTCTTGAAAGAAGTCAGTAATGGGGTTTTATACTCCTATCTGACGAGCTTGAAGGCATTGCTAGAGGGCAGGGAAAGAGAGTATTTTATCACACACATTAGAGCGCACACGACACTTCCGGGATTTCTAGCAGAGGGAAATGCTCGAGCGGACAGGTTGACAATGCCCATTTCGCAAACACTGCCGGACATTTTTGAGCAAGCAAGGTTAAGTCATGCGTTTTTTCATCAGAATGCGCAAGCGCTGATGGAGTCCTTTCGTCTCACAAAGACTCAGGTGAGGGAGATCATTAGTGCTTGTCCAGACTGTCAGTTTGTGCAGCCACCTTCTTCCACCGGAGCTATCAATCCGCGGGGGCTGCAAAGTCTTCAGTTGTGGCAAGCTGATGTCACGAAATATCCATCTTTTGGGAGGCTCAAAAATGTTCATGTTTCTGTAGATACATTCTCAGGTGCAGTCTTTGCTTCAGCACATGCAGGGGAAACAGCAGACCATGCTTGCCGACATTTTCTGCAAGCATTTGCAGCATTAGGTGTGCCTCAGGAGATAAAACCAGATAACGGTCCAACGTATACAGGCAGGGTGCTTGACAAATTCCTGAAAAAATGGGGTGTCAGACACACGTTCGGTATTCCGCATTCACCCACAGGTCAAGCGATCATTGAAAGAACACATCACACCCTGAAATCCCTTCTGGACAGACAGAGAAGGGGTGAACCAGAGGCAACACCTCACATGAAATTAAATAAGGCACTGTATGTGTTGAATTTCCTAAATAGCTCATCCTCGGAACCTAATCCACCGATCGTGAGACACTTTCTAAATAGCACACAGGCAAAGCTAAGGGAAAACCCCTTGGTTTTGATCAGGAACCCAGAAACAGGACAAATAGAGGGTCCTTTCAGACTAATCACTTGGGGCAAGGGTTTCGCTTGTATCTCCACAGATCGAGGTCTAAAGTGGGTGTCGGCACGGCACGTGAAGCCATTCCGGACGCGAGAACCCGAGAACACTGATCCGAGAAACAAAGAGACGAGTACTCAGACAGAAGTCGAGACTCAGGCCGGAAAGAGCGATCCCGAAGAAAAATAAAAAGAAACTAAGGACTTTGGGGATTTCTGTATAAAAGCGTAATAATGAGTGTCATGATGCTTATGTGCATCATTCTTTCATTCATTGCAGCAAGTAAGGGAGAAGATTTACCTGTAAATCAGCCAAGGCAAAATCTATGGGAGACTTTGGCTCAAGCAGCAAATCTAGATAGTATTTGCCTGACACATTCGAGGCCAGGAAAACCATTTTCTGCATGCATGGTTGGATTGCCAGTGGACGAATGGCCAGTTCCAGGGCATTCCGCAGTTAACATTTCACAGGTCATTGAAAATCCTGTGAAAGAGTGGTGTGCTTGGACACATCTACTTCCTGTGGCTTCTACAGAACCTCAGGAATTGGAGATTTTTGGGTCCATGACAATGGGATTCTGCATGCAGTTTGAGGTTCCGGAGGCCACGAAGGCAAAAACTATCGATTTGACTCCCAATCATGACTTTTATAAGAATGCATCGGCTTGGTGCAAATATACAAAGAGAACTGCCAAAGGATCAATCCAAGTCCCAGTGCAATTGCCACGGGGTTTGTTTTTAATTTGCGGGGACAGAATTTGGCACGGCATTCCTGCTAATGCCACGGGAGGTCCATGCGGCATTGGGGAAATTTCAATGCTGTCGCCTGATTTGAACATGTTAAGAGAGAAAAGGCGCAGAGGAAAAAGATCAATCCAAAATTATGCGACAGATTGCAATGACGAAGTATTTTCTTGGGATAAGAAAACAAGCATTGCTACGGCGATTTTCTCACCTCAAACAGCATCAGGGGTGGCTTTAACTCAGATCGACCACATGGGTTGCTGGTTGAGCAAACATGCACGGTCTGTGTCTGTCGCATTGGATGACATGTTAAAAGACGTTAGTGGTATAAGACAGGCGACTCTTCAAAACAGAGCTGCAATCGATTATCTATTGCTCGCCCATGGACATGGGTGTGAAGAGTTTGAAGGGATGTGCTGCATGAATCTCTCAGATCACTCAAAATCGATTCATGAAAGTATTAGAAACATAAAAGACAGCGTAAATAAGCTTGGCGAGATCACGGGATCATGGATTGATCAGCTGGCAGATTTCTTTGACATTTCTCCTATTTGGAGAAGAATTTTAAGGATAGGGTTTTATGTTTTAATAGTCCTACTAGTCCTCATGATTGTCGTCCCGTGCATTTTTGTATGTCTGAAGCGCGCCATGAATCGGGTGATAAAAAAGGTTTTCTTGGTGCAAACAGAAGGGGGAGATGTGGGATCTCAGGATTTGAGTCCTGGGATGCAGGGCCCCCGAGACCACCCTTGGGGGGCCCGGGAGTCCTGGAATGTTGCCAGAAGTGTCTGGTGGCAGGACTTTGACCCTACACGGGAGACGACACCTGTATGAAGATAAGAGGGCCTCACCGGGGTGAAGGGTGGAAAGATTAGCTAATTAGAGGGTGAGAAACAGGGTTTAGGATTTATGTACAGGGGGGTTTAGAGGAGTAAGATGGAGGAATTGGGGTGTGTCCTGCCCTCCTTCTTCTTCCTCCTCTCCTCCATCTTCTTTGGCCACGGTGGCACCTTTGGATTGGTTATTAGTAAGAGTACACCGAGTTATAACAATAGATGGTATTGGGGAAAAATGATAAATATTGTATACGTAACAGGGGGTATAAAGATACGTGGCGGTCTGTGGGACGGCACAGTGTGCCCATGGCTGACTGCTGAGCAGATCTTTGTTAGGCTGAAAGAACATCTTTTAGATAAACAATTAATAAACATAAAAACCAGAAAGAAGAACTGAAGCCTCTTCTCGTCTTTCGATACGCGGGCTGCCCCAAGGCCACCCCGGGCCTTCCAGGCCCCTCAAACAGCCGAGATAAACCGGACAAAGGCTTGCAAGGACTCCTGGAACAGTCCCAGTGACCCACGAGCTCTGGGGGAGCCTTCCCAACAAGGATCAGTGCTCGCTAAGGCTCAAGGAACACACAGCTCCAGTGTCTCAGTAAAAATGACTCAACAAGGATCAGTGCTCCCTAAGGCTCAAGGAACACACAGCTCCCGTGTCTCAGTAAAAATGACTCCCTTCTCTGCCATGGTACTGTTGCCCTGCCTGAGAACTCAGCTCTTTGCCCCAGCCCTGGAGGGCACAAGACAGCAGCTGCCCCACAGAGGGGCTGATCAGCCCCTGCCAGGCCCTGCAGCTCCCTGGCTCCTTCACTGCACAGCTTCAGGCACTGCCTGGCCCCAGCTCCACCTGCTGTACACAATGGCAGCCCAGGCACTGCCTGGATGGCTCTGCCTGGCACAGGGAACAGCACCAGGGAGCTGCATCCCTCTGGGCATCACACTGACACCCACAGCAGCACAGCAGCATGGAATTCTGCTGCAGCAACAACGACTTTTGCTCTCAACTCTGACAACATTAAAGCTCAAAACAGGAAGCACAGGGAAGGACAAAAACTGGAGCTGACCTGCCACATCAAGGGCTGCTTTCTCCTTGTCAGACCTTGCCCTCCCAACTCTTGCTGGGAGCCACTTCCCCCCTGCCATGTGCCCTCATGGACAGAGCCAGAGCCTGACTCTCAGCAGCTGCTTGGTGTGGCCCAAACCAGTGCACGGTGCTCACAACCAGCACAACTCCACCTCTTGCAGCCAGAAGGAGAGGAGGCCCTCGGGAAATTTGTTCCACCTCAAGCACCAAAAACAAGGCCAATCAATGATATCTTTCCTGGTGCCTTTAGAAGAGGGCCCAGGACCGTGCTGGGCTGTGAGCAAACGTGCTTTTCACCACGGGCTGCTGCCCAAGCACTGCTGTTCTCGTGTCCAGTTGGCACAACATGAGGGCATTCAGCAGCACTTCTCCTTGGCAGCTGCAGCCAGCACAGCCTGGGCAAGGCAGTGCCTGGGGGAGGCCAGGCAAGGGCTGCTACCTGGCTGTGATGATCAGGGCTGCCACTCCCTTGCCAATACCCTCCAGGTCCACCAGCAATCTCTGGTAGAACTCCATCACCGTGTTGGAGCACAGCGTCACCTGGTGGAAGAGAAGAACAGTCAATTCTTCCTTCCAAAAGCTCATTATCCACGGGTGATATCCTCCAGTTCCTGAGGGAGGATTTCGCCTTAATTCTTCTGCTGCTCCATGTGTAGAGCACAGCCTCAGAGTAACAAAAGCCTTCTGCCAATACCAGATTTGTTAAACACACCTTCTTTCAGGGCACAGGTCAGCTACATTAAAACATTAGACTACAGCTCCATGCACCACTGCATTCAAATTAAGGGGCAAATTTCTCATCTGACTACAAAGACATCCATGCAGAGGAAATCTGACTTGACCACAATGAGTTCAGCTTTACAGCAGGAGGCTGAGGGCAAAGTGTGGCCCAGCAGGTGCTGGGCAGTTCATGGCTGACCTGGGAGCCCGAGCCCGGGCTGGCTCTGAGAACTCCGGCCCCACACCAGGAGTGGGGAACTGCGCCAGGGTGGGCATTGACCAGAGGCAGAACCCTCAGAACTGCCCCAGGGTGGGCATTGACCAGAGGCAGAACCCTAAGAGCAAGAACTGCCCCAGGGTGGGCATTGACCACAGGCAGAACCCTCAGAACTACCCCAGGGTGGGCATTGACCAGAGGCAGAACCCTCAGAACTGCCCCAGGGTGGGCATTGACCAGAGGCAGAACCCTCAGCACTGCCCCAGGGTGGGCACTGACCAGAGGCAGAACCCTCAGCACTGCCCCAGGGTGGGCATTGACCACAGGCAGAACCCTCAGCACTGCCCCAGGGTGGGCACTGACCAGAGGCAGAACCCTCAGAACTGCCCCAGGGTGGGCAATGACCAGAGGCAGAACCCTCAGAACTACCCCAGGGTGGGCACTGACCAGAGGCAGAGCCCTCAGAGCCTCTTGCTCTACACTGCAAGAGACAAGCCACCACAGGGACCAAGCAGAGGAGAAAGGAGAAGGATCTCTGTCTTGAAGTTCCACAAGAAAGGGTTTTATTCCATGCAAAAGGATCAGAGCCAAAAGAACCCTGCACACTCCTGTGTAAGGAATTTTGTACAGACACAAAGCAGGGGGTGGATACAAACAGCAAACCAAAAGGGAATCCTCAGGGAAGCACTGAGGGGATTACATCAAGTGTCTGGAGCCACTTTGGGTAAGAGGGTGGGGAGGATGGCTCACATGGGCCAATGGGGCCTCCAGGAATAGGGGAATTCCAAAGGGGTGTTGCAGACAGGGGTTGGCTCCAGGTTAAATTGGCAAAAAATGTTGGGGAACAAAAGGGGCTGGGTTTGACAGCAGGGAAAGAGCTGGAACAAGGGGCAGGGAATGGCATGAGGGACAGTTTTGAGGGAGGGTAAAACCCAGGGGTAAACCAACTCGGGGAGAACACGGGGTACCAGAGAACAAACCACTTAAAAAGGAATCAATACAATAAATTTGAACCGCTACACATGGCTGCTGATTTTTTGTCTCCACTGGAGCTTCCTGCAGTGAACACAAATCATTCTGCTCCCCAGGAAAGGGGAAAATGAGACCAAGAAGAAAAGCTCACTGCTTGATACAATGACAGCTCTCTAACAGCCACCTTCTGCCCTCATCCTTGCTCTGCCCCATTGCAATCAAATCAATTGCTCTCAAAAACACAAGAATGGCTTCAGGCCTTGACCATAAGGTCTGTGAGCTCAGCATATGATTTTGGAAAACAAACAGTGCTCCTTGAGGAACATCCCGAGTAAGCCAGCTAGCAGAGGCCTCCCAGCAGTGCAGATCTCTCAGTGCCAGGATGCTCCAAGCTGGCACCAGAGCTAAAGCCCTCCCACCCGGCAGTGCATCTCCAGCCCTGGTGCTGCAGCGGCTGTGGCCGGGCTCTTGTCGTACCTCGATGTCCTGGTGTCCCTGGGGGAGGATGGTGCCTTGGCTGGGATTGATGGTGAACTCCCTGGGCTCCACATAGAAATGGATTCCCTTGCTCCAGGCCGGGTCGGTGTCCCTGCGGATCTGATCCACGCTGTCCACAGCCGGCTGCGTGCCATCGTCCGACATGCGGAGCTGGAACGTCAGGGGCACCACGGAGCTGTTGGTGAGGCGGCAGCGCTGCGTGTAGGGAAAGCCTGGGCAAGGACACAAATATCCATTCAGGCACCCAGCAGGGCATGATCCTGGGGGCAATATCCTGGCAGAATCAAAGTGGGATTGGAGTTGAGCTCTTTATTATCTGAACTACAGCTCACCCAGAAGCTGCATGAGGAATTAATCGTCACTTAGTTCCCTTTGACACAGATTCCAGACTGCAGCCTTGAAAATGCCCACTCCTAGCCCTGCTGAACACTGCAAGCTTCTCTCTTTGTGATGGGGACGAGCTCCCTCACCTGCCCCAAACCAGAACCAGTTCTCTCTCAGTGATGAGTGTGCACCCAGACCCAGCATTTACTCTGAGAATTCAAGCTGTCCAATTCCCTGCTCAGCCTGCCAACACTCCCACCTTTTTCAAGACATATGAAGAGTCAGTTGTCAGTGAGAAGAAGCTACAGCAAAAGAAAGTGAGGATGGAATCAGGAACTAGAACGTGATGCAAAGCACCCTAATGCAGCTTCGCTCTGCAGGATCCTTAAGGCATCTCTTGCTTTGGGCCAAACAGCTGAGCACGTGACAGCTCAGAGCCCCCTCAAGTGGGGCACAGCCAAGCCTTGCTTTGAGATTAGCAATTAGGAACCAGGTCCCACCTCACCCAACAAACAGGGACATCATGCTACCATGCTGCTCACTGAGAGTGCTACCTGCAAGGGTTTACCCCACTTTGGCTCTGAGATTTGCTTTCCATCCTGCAAAGCCAGAGATACAGACACTCATGGTGGGGATGTCCTGCAGAGCGCACAGAGCAGCCACAGCCTGCTCTGCACTGCACATCTGGCTGGGCTGGCCAGCTCTGTGGGGAGGAGACTTCTCCCCAGGCCTGCTCACCAAGAGCATCTGGGACACAGATGGGGAGAAAAAACAACTGCAGCTGCAGCCCAGAGCTTCTCTGTGCCCATCCAAGTGACCGCTGCCAGCTCCAGCAGGGACTCCAGCAGGGAGGCAAGAGAGGCACAAAAAGGACAAACCCAGATGTCAAAACCTCCAACGAGACTGAGGCCAGCACATGCAGACAACAGTCAACAGTTACAAAGAAGCAAAGATACAACAGCTGCCTTCAGCCTAAGAGCCCTTAGGAATGAAATTGGATTCAGCTAGATTAATCTCCTGCTTCAGAACCATATTTCCATCTCTTGCCTTTCTTGTTTCATTCCTTCCAAAATCAACTTGACAAGCGCCTCCGTGGTGATGCAGGCTGGGGAAGAAGCAGCTCAAAAAAGGCAATGACTTTCCTTCAGAAGTTCATAACTTCATTGCTCTGGCTTTAGGCTTGGCAGTGAATGTTGCCCTAGGTCTGGGAAGGGGGATTGGGGTTCTGGGGGGTTTTGGCCCTGGGCTGGGCTTTTCCCTTGGGAGTTTTTGGGAGTTGTGGCGTGATGCCGTGGGCGGCTGTGCAGTGGGAGCTGAGGCTGGGCAGGGAGCGGAGCTTCCCTTCCTCCCGCTCGGGGATCGCAGCTCGGCCGCTGCTGCTGCGGGAGGTTTGTGCTCGGCCGGGGCTGCCCTGGCTGCAGCTCAGCGCTGGCACCGACCCTGCCTGCCTGCCCCGCTGCTGCTGCTGCTGCTGGGCACTGCCCACATCCCCCTGCCCTCTGGGGCTCTGCAAAAGGAGCATTTCCTCCTTCCCTTCCCTTCCCGCACCGGCTGGGGGGAATCACTGCCCTGCCAGAGCCCACAGCTCCTCCTGCTGTGACCAGAACTCCACCAAAGGGGAAAAACAGGACTTGGCATCTGGGAAATGTCTGTTCTTGCCTTCTTGTGTGTGCTCTCCTGAGATAGTCTAGCAAAGAACTGTTATTTCTTTTCCCACAGTTTTTCCTGGGACCCCTGTCATTTCAAAGGGATAAGCATTTGGAGGGAAGGGCTCATCTTTCCATTGCAGGAAGATTCCCACCTTCCTTGGCAGACATCTGTCTTTTAAAGCAGCACAGAGACACCAGAAAATACTGCCTTTCTATTCCTTGCTTCCATTGGATCTCACAATGGCAAAATGCCCCCTGAGGCAGCAGCAACAGCAGCCCTGCAGTTCACAGCCTGAAGAGGCTGCTGGGGCAGAGCAGGAGTGAGGGATGCTTTTCTGTTGGAAGGCACAGATCCCTGAGGCTGTGTCCCAGCCCAGGGAACACTCACCAAAGGAGATGTCCCCGAAGTCGAGCTCAGCGAGGTCGAAGTGTAAACTCGGTGCAGTGACGCTGCCCCTGCAGGCCGAGGACAGAGCAGGCAATGGCTTGGTTAAAGGCATTGCAAAGGTGCGGCTGTCGTGGCTCGGGGGCACAAAACCTGGGCTCAGGGCACCCTGGGCTTCCAACCAACACAGCCCCGTGTGCTCAGCACAGGGCCCTGGACACAGGAGGCAGCTCAAGCCAAGGGGCAGCAGCCAACAACCCCTGATGGGCTCCGGGCACAGGGCAGGCAGGAGAAGCCCCTGGGTTGCTGGGGGTGCCATGAAGGACCCTGAACACACACCCAGACATGGCTCCGTGCCTCAGTTTCCCCATCTGCAATGGCATGGACATCAAGGTGTCCCCACAAACTTCTGTAAGCAGCCCTTCCAGCCACAGCTTCCCTGCTTTGCTCCTTCTGAGCAGCAACTGCTGTTCCCATGGAGGAGCTTTCTCAAGAGAGTTTGACCCACACAATCATTACAAACACTTTTCTGAGACACGAATCCAGGGCATTCCCAAACATCCTCTGAAAAGAGCAGCAAGAGTTCTACCCAGGGCACAGATGAATCCTAGAGGAAAGGACCAGCTGGTCAGCAGTGCACCAGCTGGCACAGCCAAGAGCAAGAGCTTCAACAACCAAACTTGGCTGTCCTGAATCAAGCACAGCACCTCACCTGCCCTTCAACTCAGCAGACACACTCCAAAAACCACCAACATCCACTGAAATCAGCACTTGAAGCTGCACAACACTCACCAGTTGATTTCATGGTTGATGCCAATCAGTGCCCACTCTGCCTTTTGGTTCAAAATCAAGAACCAGTGACCTGTGTCCTCTATTGTACTCACAGGACTGCCCCTGGCTCTGCTCTGCACATCTGAACAAGAGACACCTGCCCCTGCTCAAGGAGAAAGTTGCTGATGCAAAAACAGCCCATGGCCACTTTGGGGGAGGGACAGAGGAGAATCAATTATTTGATGGTGAAAGGTTCCCTCTTGATTTCCAAATGAAAAAAGCAGCACTTTTCCTCCAAAAACAAAGGCAGCGTCATTGTTTCTCCACTATGGGCACACCTGCTCACCACTTTTCTCTTGCTAAGAAATAACTTCCTTGTTCTTCTTTACCCATCTCCCTTATCTCATTGGCATCATCCAGTGCAGATTGCTTTCATTTCTTCCCTGCCTTGAGCCAGTGTCGTCCCAGAGCAGCAGCCCAGCTCCAAAGCTGCAGAGCAGGCAGCACCAGCTCTCCTGCTTCCACTCCATTATCCTGCAGCACATGGCTCAGGCTGGCAGGGACAAGGCCTCACGCTGCTGTGGTGCTGAGCACTGAGCTCTGCCTCCCCTATGATCAGCCCTTCTCCCTTTGGCTGGGCCAGGATTGTCTCTTGCCATGGCACCAGCCCACAGGATGGTGCCCCAGTCCTTGCACAGTTCCTGCTGCACAGTTCCTGACTCCCACATCAGCCCTTTGCTGGCTGTGCAAAGGAGGCACCAGAGCCCTCTGTGCACAGGAGCTGGGGGCACAGCTTGTGCCCCACAGCATGGCCATGAGAGGTGAGCTGAGGCTGCTGCTGCCCATCTGGCATGGAGTATTCACACAAGGTTTTACAAACACTGCTGCTGCTGCAGAATCAGCCAGGCTGGCCCATCTGCAAAGCCCTGGGGGCCTTGCTGGGTGTTCAGGTGGGACATCCCAGAGCAGCTGCTGCCCAAAGCTGATCCATCCCACTGCCTGCCATGGCCCAAGGCACAGGGAGATCCCTGCAGGGAGGAGTCATTCCAGCTCCCAGCTACCACACAGGGCAGGAGGCAGCCTCACACTAAAACAATGCCAGCAGCAGAGCAGAGATTCACACCTCAGGAAACACCTTTTTTCTCTGCTCCACCCCAAAAGGAGGCAGCTGGGGGATGTCCCAGAGACAGCCACAGATGTGTCCACCCAGCTCCCAGGGTCCTTACTTGATGGTCAGGATGGCAGGCACAGGAGATCCAGCCACACTGAACTGGAACTGCTCCTCAAAGCTCCCCAGCACGGTGGCACTGAAGGAGATCTGCACACTCTGGCTCCCACCTGCTGCAATAATGCCCTCCTTGGGGGCAAACTTGAAACACAAGCCCACGTTGGTGGCTGAAGGGAGACAGGTGAAGGGAGCATCAACAGCTCCTTCGTTCATCAGTTTCACCTGCAGCAGCAAGAAAGCAAAATGGAAATACGTGTGGAATCTTCCCTTCTGGTGAGTTATTGTCTAATGATGCAATGAACACCCAGAAAAGGCAGAAGATGCTTTGTGCTGCTGAATGGCAGAAGTCAAAAGATACAACAGGACAAGTTCTGCCTTTGGGTTTTCATGCAGAGCAGTGGCAACTCCACAGAACTGCAGTCACCCTGGCTTATCCCATGGACACAGAGCAGTTCCCTTCTGCTCAGCAGCACCAAGCGCATTGAGAGCTGGCGCTGAGAGCAACGTGGGCTGATTGCAGCTGCCTAGGGAATCACCCCAGAGCTGCTGCTGCCCCAGTGAGCACAGCTCCAACAGCACCATCTGCTCATTCACCTTTTCCCAGACCATGAAAACAATACATTGAGAATGAGGCATCAGCATCAAAACGTACAGACAGCACCATCTTTTGGTGAGAAAACCCAGCATGTCTTTCCCTTCCACAGCCAAGATTTTGAAAGTGTCTGCCATGGCGCAGTGCCTCATGAAGTTTTTGCAAGCTTGACTCTGCTGGGGGGGAGGCAAATATGTAGAAAAACCCTTTGCTTTATTCCCAGGAACACTTCTCTCTTTCTAGAGCCAGAGATGCACCGAGGCTGAAGTGTGGTGAGGGACTGGTCAGCAAGGGAGAGAACTCCCATGGATTTCTTGTGATTGCAGCAATAGGCAGAAGACACTTGGCTGGGAGCTGTTGGCAGTGGGCTGAAGCTCAAAGGCAGCCAGTTTGTAGCAGCTGCTTCTGCAGAGCCCAGTGCAAAGGTGCTTTGTGTCTGGCACTGCCACAAAAGCCTCTGAACATGCAGCTTTTTGACCCAGGCTTGGTTTCATGTGCCAAGGGGTGTCTTTGCAGGAAGCCTCCCAGCTGATCCCTAAGGAAGGCTGCCCAAAAGCAGGGACTGGGGCTTCAGGAACAACAGACACACCTTTGTGACCCCCCAGATTTCAGCAGTACATCAAATATTCCCTGCTCACAGCTGCCCAGGTTGGCAGCAAGTCCACAACTGCACCAGGCTTGCTGCTGCCTCAGGAGCCATCAGGATCCATCCCAAGCCCTGCTGCTCACCTCATAGACATGGGGGGTGTTGACAAAAACATTCCCAAGGTTCAGAGTAGGAGAGCTGAGTTCAACCAAGGGTCCTTGGCCTTCCCCTCTGAGCTGCAGGGGCAGCCTGCTCTCACGGCCTGGGGAGAGATGTCCATTGCAGTACAATCATTCCCTCTGCTCCACTGCATTTTCCAGGCTGCCTCAGTGCTAGTCCCCGACTCTGAGCTGGATGCAACCAGCTCCTGATGCTGCAGGAGAAGATATGGACCTTTCTCTTCCCTCAGGACATATCCCCTGAGGCTGACTTGCAATTTCTAACCCATTCCCTGGGCTGCTTTCCAATTTGAGCCACCAGTTTGCTGAGTTTAAAACATTTCTGGTGCCTGTAGTGACAGGTCAAGGAGTAATGGGTAGAAATGGAAAGAAAGGAGATTTAGGTGAGATATTAGGGAAGAAATTTTTCCTGTGAGGGTGGTGAGGCACTGGAGCAGGTTCCCCAGGGATGTTGTGGAGCTTCCAGCCCTGCAAGTGTTCCAAGCCAGGCTGGATGGGGCTTGGAGCTACCTGCTCTAGGGGGAGGTGTCCCTGCCCATGGCAGGGGCCTTGGGACTAGATGATCTTTAAGGTCCATTCCATCATTACCATACTGTGATTCTGTGGTTTCCTTCCCATGCACCTAGAGGAGCTTTGAAATCCATTCAGTGCAGGCACAAAGCTCCTACAGAGTTTGGCAATTCCCAAACTCCCTGGCCCAGGAGCACAGGACTTTGTTGCCCAAGTGCTCCCCTTGTGACACTCAGCACTGTGTTCTATTGGCACAGACTGAGAGCTGCAAGGTGACAACTGGCACACAGGGAGAGCAGCAGCTGCTGGCCAAGGCTGCTCCCTCTACCAACAGCCCAGGCTCAGTGGGGCTCAGCCCCCTCTGCTCTGCTGCTGTCTGGGCACTGGGAGGTGGTCCAGGCTCAGGGAGCCCATTTCTAACTCAGCTCCTGCTTCCTGATGATGGATCCATGGCAAATGGAGCCCATCCTGCAGGCCAGGGGCCTGCAGGGGCTGAGTGCTTGTTCACTGAAGCTGTTCTGCTCTGGAGCTCTCTGGCCTTTGAGGGAATGCTGGCAAAGCCATGGCATGAAAACCTCTCCCTGCACTGCCTGGGCTGTTCTGGGATCAGTCAGGCACACACAACATTCTGAGCCCTGGCCTGGCACGGGAGACTCCCTGGCAGCTGCAGGGCCAGGGGGGATGTGTCAGCACTGCCCTGCTGACCAGGGACCCTTCCCAGCACTTCCATGGGAGCCCAGTGGGCTCAGGCTGGCACCATGGCTTCACTGAGGGGGAGAGAGGCAGGGTAAAGGAGCTGCACCTGAGATGCTGCAGTAAGCCACACTTCCATACTCCAGTGCTTCCAGGGGTTTGAAGGTCACCTTGATTTCAGCCGAACAATTCGGCCCGATTTCTCCCTCCTACAGCAGAAAGAGACAGCAAAACATTGCTCTGCAAACTTCACATTGCTTGTTTTCACCACCCTCCTGTAAGCCTTTGTTTAGAGCATCAGTGATGAGTGAACAACACAAGGAGCCAAGGAAACACTTCAAACCCAGCCCAACACAGCTCCCAGTGCTCAGCTGATCAGCTCCCACTCTCCACAATATTCCTGCTGCTCTGACACAAGCTCTTGGGCACATCATGCTGCTGTCAGCTACAGTGGGATGCAACTGCCACTGTGCCCTGCTGGCTCTTGGCCTTAGATGGGCCATAGGAGTAACCAAGAAGAGAACATGATCCCCTTCCTTGGAAATAAAAATATTAGTTTAACCTGTACTGAAAGAAAGCAGAGGCTGGCATATTCTAGGGTTTACTCCAAGATGAGAAGGGATGTTGCACTGTGCACACACCAGGCATTCATCATCTCTCACAATGACAGTACTCAGAATCAAGGCTCTGGATGATGGGAGCATGTGGCAGTTTGCTTGCATCACCAGAAAAGGTAAAGGTTTTCTGTCCCTGTGTGCAGGACAACTCCAAAGGCCCATTTCAGTCTTCCACCCTTGTGTCCAGGCTCACAGATGACGCTGGAAGGGACACTCAGAAATAGTGCAAGGCATGGTTAAAGGAGGGGATTGGCATTTCTGTCATTAACCTTGGGCTGAATTTGGCCTCCTTTTGCCAGGGAACAATTGCAAGCTTCGGGTCAGTGTGTGAGCTGGCAGTGCTCCAACAGCCTCTGCTGAGCCCCACGTGTGGAGGGAGCCCCTGCCTACAAGAACTGCTCCCAGGGACACTGACAGGACACACAGGCACTGCCTTGAGCTCGAGCCTGGCAGCAGAGCTGGGCTTTGTCAGGCTCTCAGCCCTGCCTGGAGCCTGCAGGCCACAAATGCTTTCAGCAGTGAGCCCTGCAGCCTCACCAGAAACTCCATGTCCTCCCTGCCAGCACATGGAGCCAGCTGAGGATCTGCCCAGTGACCGCAGCCGGGGAAGGGGTGGGTGTAGGGAGTAGGGTGGGTGGGAGAAGAAGGAGGAGGAGGAAGAGAAGGAGGAAGAGAATGTTCTCAGCTATCACTTACCATTGGCTCAATGAAAAAAATGTCATCAGAGAACAGCATGGGGTCTTCTTGCACCTTTGACATCTTCTCCTGGACCATGCTGCTCAGGAGGGCAATGTGATCTCCCTTCACCTTCTCTGTTTCTTTCTCCTCTGGGAAGTTTTCCTGGGACACCTCTTTGGGCAGCCGCAGCAAACACTGCCTGCAGCCCCAGGGAGAGACAAGGCCAGCAGATGGTTTCATGAGCCACAGATTTGCAGAGAGAAGTGTGAGCGCAGGACAGCAAAGCACTTGGGGGGGAGCAGCAGCAGCTCCCCAGCAAAGGCTGAGCCCAAGCCACAAGGGTCCCTCAGGGATCAGAGGACAACTTGCTGTTCCCTGGCCCAGCAGGGAGTTTCACTCCACACTTGCAAGCTCAGCAGAGGTTTCCAAAGCCAGCATCCCTCCAGAGAACCTCCTGCCTCAAAGCCTCTGCCACAGCTGAGGGAGAATCAACCAGCCATTTCAAGTGGTTTTTCCTCCCACTGAGCTGCTCTGGGGGGCACAGATATATCATAGAGCACCCACTGCAGCATTTCCCTGGCAAGGGGAGACAAAGCTGGCTTGCAGCTACGTGTTAACAGCATCACTCTTTGTTCCTTCCATTTTGGACCTCCCCCGTTCCCTACTCTGCCTTTCACATGAGCATCCCAGAGCACTTCCACAGGAAATTGATGAATTCAGGCACCAAATCCCTTCAGTGACATTCAAGTTTTTATATGCAATATGCATGAAAACAGAGGCTCTGAGAGGGGAAGGAACTTTGTTGTGCAGGAGGGAGACAGGAAACTCCTGGAGAGACCTTTTCATGAGCCAGAGCTTTTTGGATCCCATCCCAGTGCATGGCACTAGAATGTCCTGAGAGGGAAAGGATCCTGCACTATCTTCTCTCACAAAAAATCCTCTCTGCTCTGAGAGCTCAAAACCCCTCTGACAGCAGCACAGGGACACACAACCAGCCCGCATGGGAAAGGAGCTTTTGAAGGAACTAAAGGGAATAAAGAGGGTGTATCACCTTTGGAAAGAGGGACTGGCAACTCAGGAAATGTTTAAGGATGTTGCCAGGTCATGTAGAAAGAAGATTAGAGAGAAAAGAGCCCAATTAGGACCTGAGGAAATCCAGTCATCACAATCAACCTTTCCTTCCCAAAATGCCATCCCTGGTTCGAGGATAAATGACCTGGAATGCTGAGTGCTGAGCTCCTGAAGCCCAGGGACACACACCCCAGTGCCAGGCATGGTTTACTTGGCCTAAACCATTGAAAAGCACCAACATCCCCTGAGGCCACATGTTAGCTCAGTCTTGGGCCTGTATCTCACTGAAATGCATCTTTCAAACCAACCTCCTCTTCTCTTCATTCTCTTCTTCCTCAGTAGCAAAAGCCTTCCACTGGAAGTGGGCTGTGATGTTACTCCTGTTTTCAATGAACAGGGTTCTGTGGCTTGACATGGTGGTGAAAGTCTTGTCAAGCTCCACAGAATTTGTGCTCAGCCCAACGTTGACATCTACAGCTTCTCCCTGGAGCTTTGTGTGGATTCTTTCTTCACCTGGAACAAAGCAAAGGGGAGTCTTTGCTCAGCTCACTGGCTGATGGAAGCACAAGGAACAGAGCAAAGCACAGGGCACAGAAGAAAGTGTCCCAGTTTTGCGCTGAAGGAGCAGTTCTGTGGACCACTCCATTGATCACATCCTTCAGCTCTGTGTGTACAGCGTGAGGATGTCCTGGGCACCTCCTAAAACACCTTATTTCTGAGGGTGTTTGTAGAGATTTGGCCCCAAGGTGACAGGATGGACAGGGAGATTGGTCCATGTGCTCCGGTGACCCACTCAGATCACCGGGATTTCTGCATCCAAGTCCTTCAGGTGACAGGGCTGAGGAGCCCTGCTCAGTCCTGCCTTGCCCAGGCTCTCCCCGGGCATCCCAGGAGACTCCTGTGTCTCCTGATCCCTTGGATCTCTTCTTGCTGACCAGCAAATATGCCTGGGGGCAGGTGGGCAGCAAAAGGAGGCCCAGAGGAACAAGTGAAGTGACAGCCTGTGGGATCTCAGGATCTGAGTCCTGAGATGCCGGGCCACCGAGACCACCCTTGGGGGGCCCGGGAGTCCTGGAATGTTGCCAGAAGTGTCTGGTGGCAGGACTTTGACCCTACACGGGAGACAACACCTGTATGAAGATAAGAGGACTTCACCGGGGTGAATGGCGAGAAGATTAGTTAATTAGAGGGTGAGACACAGGGTTTAGGATTTATGTACAGGGGGGTTTAGAGAAGTAAGATGGAGGAATTGGGGTGTGTCCTGTCCTTCTTCTTCTTCTTCTTCTCCTCCATCTTCTTTGGCCATGGTGGCACTTTTGGATTGGTTATTACTGAAAGTGCACCCAGCAATGAGAATAAATGGTATAGGGGAAAAATGATAAATATTGTACACGTAACAATGGGTATAAAGATACGTGACTGTCCGGAGGACGACACAGTGTGCTCATGGCTGACTGCTGAGCAGATCTCTGTTCGGCTGAAAGAACATCTTTTAGATAAACAATTAATAAACATAAAAACCGAAAGAAGAACTGAAGCCTCTTCTCGTCCTTCGATACGCGGGCTGCCCCAAGGCCACCTCGGGCCTTTCCAGGCCCCTCAAACAGCCGAGATAATCCGGACAACAGCCCACAGCAGGAGGGGACACAGGTGAGGAAACACAACCAGCCTGGCTCTGCAATGTGACAAACCACTACAGAATGAGCACCATGAAAATCATCTCCCTGTCCAATCCCACAGCCACACCAGTCTTTAAATATTTTATACTGTTCTGATCTGAAAAACCAAGCTAGAGCATTGCAAATCAAATAAGAAAGGGACAAAGGAAAGATTAGTGAGTACAGAGCAGTTTCTACATTAAGACTGGATGGGATCCCTCAGTCTAGAAATCAAATGGGAGATAGAAGTGAGAGGTTTGCAACAGCGTGAACAGCCTGGGAAATGGGGAAAAAACGGAAAAATTGTTTTAATTTGTCACAAAAAAGGAACTTGAGGGCCTGAAAATGTTGTTAGACAGAAACTACATCTATGTGTAAGGGCCACATAGAAAAAGGGTCTGTGGCAAGCCAGTGGAGAAGCAGCATATGGGACAGAGGTGTGCAAGAAATCCATTGCATTGCAGAGAGTCTGATGGAGACCTCACCTACAGCACTGCCCAGGAATCAAATAAAACTTCACCCAGGCATAGCTACACCGTAGTGGAGAATCAGAGTTCCTCCTTCCTCCACTCAGCAAGTCCCAGCAAAACAGCAGTCAAAAATCTTTGCCTTTCTCAAGCCCCTAAACACCAAGGAGTTCTCAGTTTGCTTTGGGGTAAAGGTGAACAGGGGAGGCACCTCTGGAGGGAATGCAGGGACGGGACAGAGGGAGCCATGTGCAGAACTGTCCTGTGCCCTGCAGGGCCCAGCACTCACCTGAGCTGCAGCACACGGCCAGGGAGCCGCAATGGGCACCGCTGGCCAGCGGGTGAAATGCCACTGTCACCTGCACGGTGTCACCAGCGCCCAGAGCTCCTGTGGCCGGCACCACGGAGAAAGGACTGCAACACAGAGAGAGGGGTCAGGCCTGGGGACACCTGGCCATGAGATTCCTGCTGCACTGCAGCTCCCTGCAGCTCCCTTGGCCAAGCAGGGAGCAATCCAAGCACAGGCAGCACAAGAGACAGAACAGACAGGATCACAAACAGCCACTGAGCCACTGCTGACAAGATCCAGCCCTCACAAGATCCTGGGGGGAAAATGACCTCAGCTCCCCACACTCTGCATCCAGCTCTCTGCAATGAGGCCCAAGGCTCCCACTGCCAGCAATCCCATCAGAGAATGCTTTGTGAAAAGCACAGAGAGGCTTCAGAGCTATTTGCATGCACAACTTGACACTGACTGCCCTCAGGAATTTCTCTTTTCCTGCTGCCTATAAACCTCATCTCAAGAGATGCAAACGGTAGTGTCATGGTTTGAGCCTGGCACAGAGCCAGTGCCCCCCATGAAAATGCTCTCACCCTGGTGTCTGCTGTGAGATGTGACCAGGAATAAGCAAAACAGGCTTTAGCTTAAACATAAAGAACACTTTATTACCTAAACTACAGGGAAATAGGGAAAAACTATAAGGAAAAGAAAAAAAAATTGAAAACCTTACAAAAACCACTTTCCTCCTCCCCACTACCTGACTTTCCCAATCCGATACATTCTCCCAAATCACCAACTGCCCAGCCTGGCACCACCCTTTAGAATACTCAAACTTCAGTTCATGAAGAGGAAAGGAGTCCTTCTTGTTCCATAGGCTTCCCCTGGAAACACACTGAAACCTCGTGTGCTTCCCTGTCACTTCGGCACCGCCCGGAAAAAGAGTCCTTTTGCCGCTTGTGACATCTTCCTTCCATGCCCAGTGCTCTCACCACTGCGCATGGACCAGAGCTGTCTTTCAAGGATGCCTTGTCTCACTCCAAAAAGGCACAGTCTCTGCTTTGGGACATCTGTCCCCCCCATATTTTTCCAACCCCCTGGGGCCGGGGGGTCCTCACAATGAACCCTCCTGGTTCTGAGCCACTGCTTCCCCCTAAGTGCAGTCTCTGTGTCACAGGAACAACTGAGTCCATGGCCACAAGAAAAGTCCAGCCAAAAGGCCACTCCAAATCATCTCTCCCCATTCAATCATCTCCACATTCTTCGGGCCAGGTCCTTGTCTCATCTCATCTCTTATCTCCCTTCTTATTCAGCTTCTAGGAGGATTAGCATTTTTGCAAGGCCCCAATCATGAAAGAAAGGGGTTAAAACTTTCAGTCTCTGTCCCGGAGCTGCGGCACTCCCACACACGCTGCCGCTCCGGCCGGGCACTCTTCCCCCCCCCTTCTCCTCCTGGGCCGGCTGCTATCACATTCGGTGTCGCCGGCTCTCTCTCTCTCTCTCTCTCCTGGGGGGGGGGATGGCTGCCCGAGGGCTGACTCCCTGGGATCTTCCACCCTTCCATCCTCGAAGCCCCCTCACCTCCCATCTCTGTCCAGGCCCAAGGCCTACCACGTGGCTGCCCCTCCCCCGCCCAGCAGCAGCGGCTGGACAGGGGAGGGAGATGCGACTTCTTCTCCACGACGACGTCCCAAGAGAGCCTGCCAGGGGCAGAGCCCTGCTTTTTAACCCCTGTGTATTCTCGGAGGTGTGTCCAAACCCCACTGGCTACACCAGGTGTCAGTATCAAACTCAGAACATTCATTGGTTTGACCACAGCTTCCCAGAATTCCCACTTCTTCCTGGTCAAACCACCACAGGTAGGGCACTCCCTGTCCTGGGAGATTACAGCCTAGGAATCAGACAGGGAGAAGGAACTTTTCCCTGAAGACCAAGTAATAGTTCCTGTTGAATTGGCAGTGTGCTTCTTTGGTTTATTTTCCCTTGAAAACATCATGATTTAGCCTAAAAAGGGCAACTTTTATAAACATTTCAATGAAAGCTGCTCTAAGAAAAGGAGCAATCAAAACTCGGAAAGAGTGCAAATACAGATTAGAGCAATACAGTGACATGGAAACCCAAAAGGACGATGCCATTTACAGTCTGACGGGTCCAATCCCAGCTAAATGAAGCACCATGAGCAGGAGCACATCAAGGAAGCAGAACCGGAGGTTTCTGTGTGTTTACCAGCAGTGCAGTCTGGGACTCTGGGCTGTCATGCAGGCTGGTAACTGTTTGCTTGGCCCAGCAGAGAAACTCTGTGCAATGTGTTGGAAATAATGATGCAGATGCGTTGCTGCACTTTGGATTTAACAGGAGCTATCAGGATTTAGTCACCAGGTAAACAGCTCTTGCCTGACAAACACAAGACTCTGCTTTGATGCTCAGGGACAGCTCAGGGGAAATGTGCTTCTGCCCAGCAGCTGATGGGCTTTGTGCCCTTCTACAGCCCCAGTGAGGAAACAAAACTTCCTGGCCTTGGTGCTTTGTTGCCAGTCAATCGGTCACTTCAAATGTGTTCTGGGGACTTTGCTGATGAATGCATCACACACAAAAACAAAGAGAACATCTGGCAAGCTGAACTTTGTTCATGTCAGTAGTAACAGCTGATGAACTTGCTTCAGGTTCTGCTCATTAAGGACCTCTTGCTGTAACTATGGGCTGACCTGTTCCCATTGCCACTGGTGAGAACATCACTGCTGGCTGATGGAGAAGCCTTGGGCCAGCAATGTTCATGCGCTGGACGTGAGACTTTGGAGGGAGGGGAGGAAGGACAAGGCCCCAGCAGCCCCAGAGCCAGATCAGTGCTCGTGCTCCTGCATCTGCCCCGGGGCTGATGCCAGCACTGCTGCAGCTCTGCTGGGGCTGGGGGGATCAGGGCCTGCTGGGGGCAAGGCACAGCATTCTGTTCTTTGGCTTTGGCCAGAAATTTCACCGCAATAGAGAAGCTGCCATTTAGGGGAATCCCTGGCCAGGCTTCAGCACTACCTTCCATTCCCTTCCCTTCCCACTCCTGCCCCATGTTACATGCTCCTGCCTTCAGGTGGCACGATGGGAATAACATTCCACGGATGACTTCAGGGCTTGCCTGAGAAAGAAGGTGTCTTCTTCTTTTCAAATTATCAGGAGAAGAGGACCCAGCCAAGGTCAGGACTCAGCTGTCAGGACTGAAAAACTGAGTGCAAATCAGCCCCTGCATCTCCTCTGTCCCTGGGCTGTACCCACCAGACTCCTCTGTTCCTGCAGTCATCTCTCACACACACCTGGCTCCCCAAGACCCAAAGACACAAGCTCCACAGCTAAACTTAACTCCTCTGAATTTCAGCCAACACCACTAAACTGTTCCCTGAGCCCACAGCTAGAAGAGCTGTCAAGGAGACATCCCTGACACTGTAAGAACCAAAGGAAAATTACTCCTAAGAGATAGGCCTGGAAAGCTAAATTTTGGGCTTTTTTCTGTTAATTGTGAGCTGCTCCTTAAGACACTTCTCATCCTGTTAGATCCATCCTCTCAATGAATCACTACTGCTCCTGACAGGCAGAAAAGATAAGGTATGGAGGGGGTTTTAAAAGGTTGTTTTCTTCTGCTTTTATAACTAGGTCCATTGACATGTTTGTTTTCTTGTATGGCACCTAAAGACAGGTCCATGTCTCCCAATGGCACCTTGCAATCCCCAGACACTGCTCTTGCTTTGAGCAGTGTGTTTGCTCAGATGATTTCCAGAGGTCCCCTCCAGGACCACTGCAAAGCCACGTGCCTGTGGCCTCCCAGAGAATGTCTCTGCTTGGCTGACAGTGCTGAGGAAGCGTTTCAGAAGCTGCCTGTGCTCAGCAGGGTGCAAGCCATCTCCCAACATGTTCCAGCAGCTTCCAGGAAATCTGGGACACAGAAAGCTCCAAGGCCAATGAAAGCAAGAGCAGATGCCTTCCATCCTGCTCACTCCCAGACAGGCTACAGGGCAGCAGATCCGATGCTTGGTTCCTCCTGTAGCTCTTTCCCAACTTCACTCTCACCCAAAGGTGTTGGCACAGGGACAGATGAGCTGCCTCACCTCTGGGTGCTCAGCTGGTACCAAGCTGCCCGGGCACCAACATTGCGCACCAGCAGAGTCTGCTGGGTGCTGACCTTGACCGGACACTTGGAGAAGTCCAGCTGGGCAGGGAAGTCCAGCACAGCTCGGGCACCAATGGCCCGAATTGGCACAACGATCCTTTCCCTGGCAGTGAGGCACACCAGCTCGTGGCAATAATCCTGCAGGAAAAGAAACTGGCTCAGCACAGGACATTTAGTGCCATCCCCATGGCAGAAGAAAAACCATTTCCTGTACCCCTTCAAGGGCATCAATTTACCTATTGCACCCTCAAATGAACACTAAGTTCTACTACTATGTCACATTTTAAAGGCACCAGTGCACTTTGCAAAATCTGTCTCAGTGGCATTCAGCTCTTGTGTCACTTGGTCATACAGATAACAGCCCTAGGCCACCATCATTTTTACTCTAAACTTTAATGATGTTAAGGATTTCCTAAGCCCCTTCTAAGCAACATGGAGCTGGGGAACACAGGACATTGCTCTTTAGGCTTCTATATTCCCACTGTCTGACAATAGGACAAAGTGTTCAACTGACTCTAAGCAGCAAAAGGAAGAGGAGAAAACAGCTGCACCCAAAGACATCCTGCACCTCTGGCCTGGTGCAGAAACATCAGCTGGCTCACAACTCCCCTCTAACTTTGCCTGTCCAACCAAGTCAGGAGAAGAACAGTGCTAAGAGGTAGCAGGATGCTGTTGGAAAGGGCCTCTCTTTGTTTCCCTGCAAGGCTTCCTCCCTTCCATGCCATGCCCTCAACCCTTCTGTATGAACAAGCCTCCAGATCAGAACATGAACCCTCCAGATCCCAGCACTGAGATCAGACTTGCCAGGGCCTCAGCACTGCTGTTCAAACCTCCCCACAAAAGCACCTTTGGCACGGAATGGGTGCCAGCTGACAGAGCAAGCACAGGGACAGGCATGAAGACAGAGCCCCAGAAGTGTCGCTGCCATGGGCTCTGGGCTCACAGCTCTGCCTGCAGCTTGTACCTGCCCTGCATCAGCTCCTCCAGGCAGGTGTCCAAGTGCCCTGCAGCTCAGCAACCTCCTGCTGACCAAGGGCACCCAGAGCCCAGTGTGCCTGTGCCAGGCCGGGCTCACGGGCACAGCACATCCTCTGCCCTGGCCCTGCAGCTGTGCCATGCTCACTTGTGCTCTGGGACAGCACAAGTGCAGCTGCAAGGCTGCACAACACAGGGGGTGAAAAAGCACGGGCTTTGCTCCAGCCCAGGGGCAGGCAGGGAAGCTGTTGGCAGTCCACGAAGGAGGAAAGCTCTCTGACCTCTTTGTTCCTCTGGTGTTTTCCATCAGAATGAAACCCCTTCCACTGGACCTAGAGATGGCCCAACATCTATCAACAGCCCTCTGTCATTTTCATCCTGTTTCCTGTGCATCTTCCCTTGGCAATGCTCAGGAATGTGCAGGGAGGGGAAGCAGAGCCTGTCAGGCCTGGCTGCAGTGCCTGCCAGCAGTGCCAAGGTGTGACTGGCTGCAGGCTGCCTGCCCACGCCTGGAGCCCAGCTCACAGCATGCAATGGGCTGGAGCCAGAGTGCAGGGCAAACAATGGCTGTGGAGATCGTTGTGTGCTTTGGCCCCTCCAGCCTCACCTTGTTCTTGCTGGGGGTGAAGCGGATGCGCACGGGGGCAGAGGCGCCCGGCGGCACGGCACGGTACGCATCGCTGGAGCTCACCAGCTGGAAGTAAGGTGAGCTCTCCATGGAGACCTTCACCACGTGAAGAAACTGCAGCAAAGACATGAAATTATGATTTTGCCACTTGTGGAAACAGAACGAGAGGAGACCTGTCCATGCCCTGCTAACATCCCTCCCTTGCCCCTTTTCCAAAGCACTTTCAGCTGTGCAGGCAAAGGCACATCATTCACAAGGCTGAACTTGAATCCCTTCTCTCTGGCTCCAGCATTTTGGCCAGGGGCAGTAGGGCAGCGCCTGCTGGGAAGGAAGGGCCGAGCAGGTCAGCACCAGCAGGATGGAGACAAAGCACCTGAACCAAGTCACCTGCATATTCAACAAGGCCAAAAAACCTGCTGGTTTCTGCCTGCACACAGCCATGAAGTTGTCATGTTCCAGAGGGGGAATGTGCTACCTAAAAGCAAACCAGCACATTACTGTGGGGGAAGGAAGAAACTCCCTTCTAGCAGATCAGGTTTGGGTAGGGATGATCTGGGGATACAGTCAGGCAGGCAGAGCAGCAAGACAGGAGACCAAACACTGTGGTCTTACTGGGAATAAAAGCAAACCTGAAAAGCAAAAGAAGGAATGAACACACCAAGACAATCCCTAAAACAAGGAGATGGCAAAGAGAATTTAAATGGGCAGTAAAGCAGCTAGGAAGGATCATAAAACCATGAGAACAATCAGCTTGCCAAAAGTAACAGAAACACAGACAGGCGGTGTCTATTGACCATGGGGCTTCAGAGGCATTTTCTGCCTGGAGAAACACGACCAGCACTGACTGACAGTGTGGTTCCAGTATGCAAAGCCAATCTTGGCTCTCCAGGGCTTCCTGCTGCCTGTGCAGGCAAGCTGGGCTGCCGGGCATTCCTGCCTGCAGCCAGCAGGCCAGGTTCTGCCCTCTGGGGCTCACAGACACAGCACACATGCATTTTCTAGCACTGATATCATCAACCCCTGAGCACCAAAATGCTCTCCAAAAGTCTAAACCAGATGATTTGGACTCCCTCCTGTCTCCTCCCACCAGCCCACTCTTGGCACAAGCCTCACTTGAGAAAATGTTTCCATGACTGAAATTCAAATGGTCTCAAGTTTTCCTCTTTACAGTGGAACACAACTGACATTTTTCAACATTTTCCCTCTCAGCTCTCTTGGGAAACTGCAAAACAATCCCAATTTCTTCAGGTGAAGGTGGAAACCTCCAGGAGCACATGGCTTTGGATGTGCTGTGCTTCTGCAAGGGGAAAGCAGAGCACCATGTTGCTTTTGGAAAAGCTGAGCAGAGCTGGATGAAGCTGAGCAGGAGCCTCAAGTGGCACCTAAAGGCCTCTCACTGCTTCTGCTCCATCACTCTGATGGCAGGGCTCTTTCAGAACACGGTTCCTGCAGGGCCAATGCCATTAATGAGAAGTGATTCCAGCATAAAGTGCAGAAGGCTCAGCCCCTGAGCTCTGACTGTGAGCTGCACAAAGGGAGCCAAACTGGGTCAGAGAGGCAGAGATTCCTACCAGGAGCCAAGATTAACCAAGGACACACCGGGTATGCTATAGAACCAAGGAAAAGACTGAGAGCAGGTAAGAACTATACAGCCCTCAACATTCCTGTCAATCCAGAGCTTTCAAGAGAAGGAAACTCCTTTGGGATAGACACCATCAACGCCTGGCCAAAACCAGGGGACAATTCCCAGCACAGGAAGATTTCCACCATCTTGCAGAAGAAGGTGCTGAGACATTTTCTTCTGCATGTGCTGCAGCAGATAACTTGCTTTGCTGTACACTGAGGAAATGACAGCACTCTCCTCTTCCAGCACAGTGTTAAAGCTCTGGGTGCCAGCACTTACCTTGTCCTTATTCATGAGAGACAGCACCATTTCCGAGACCTTCCGAGCGACGAAGTTCTGAAATACCAGCTCTGGTGGGGAAACCCCAAACCAGCTCTGTTTCGGGGCAGCTGACGGCAGCTGGAGAGGAGAGAGAGCAGGGAGAGCTTCAGCTGCTGGGAGGAAGGTTCATGCAGGAGAATCTTCCACTGATCCCCAGTGAAGTACAGACTCTGGGGGAGCACGTCTGCCCAGCCCACACTGGGCAAACAGTGGCTCACCCACCTCTGCTCTGAGCTGATCCACAGCTGCTGGGCCACACAGAGCAGGCTCAAGCCAAGCTGCTCTTTTGGCGAGGATTTCTCCAGGTTTCTTTCTCCAGAATGCCAGGCAGCACTTTCCTAAAACACAGCCCTGTGCCCATGTGGTCACAGAGCTCTGGGGCACTGACTGAGCACTCATGGAGTAAGTAAAACCCATGAATTTACAGGAGACTCCATGGGAAGGATTTGGGATGTCTTTTACTCTGAGACAGGGAAACCGAGGCCCACACAACTGCAAATATTTTTTTTGCTCTAGAACTTAGACATCACGAAGAAGAGCACAGGATCAGAGGAGGTGTGAGAGATGAGGTGACATTTGGCTGAAGCCAAAAGGTTATTAAGCAAAAGAATGGAATTTGTTGGTTCTGTGTGTTATTTGTGGTTTGGATTTGTTTAGGTTGGTTTGTTGAGTGTCACAGTGAGAGGGACAGGGTTGAAGACCTGACCAAAAGGAAGGAGGATGAGAAGGGAGGGCACAGAAAAGTTGGTGCTCAGTAGAGAATGGAAGCTCCTGAGTACCCATCCAATGGCAAAGGGCACAGGGACCGCCCCAGCCGGGTACAAAGGGGATACAAAGACTGCCATTTTCTTAGAGGGTGTGTGTGTGCTTGGCTCTCAGGGAGGGAGACATCCCCAGCTCAGCTGAATCCTTACTAAGAAACACTTTTCTTTTGGTTAGATGATTTTCTTCCTTTTCATTGTATTTAAAAGTTAGTGTGTTCCAAAGAGAGGAAAAGGCAAAAATAAAAAGACAAATGAGCTGAAAATAAAAAGACAAGTAAGGTGAATGCTGAATGAGGATAAGTTTCAGTTATTTTCTCAGCAACTTGGGTAAAAGTAGAGTTGGTATCTCCTTTTTCAATGGCCTTTAAATGGGTGCTTTCTTGTCATTACTGCAATCTTATTTCATGCCATTGGAGAGGCACGTCTGGAATGACACAACAACAGCAAATGCTTCTGCAGCAGAGACATTGCTTGGAGAAAACTCTGCCCTGCTTTGTCTGCCTTCTCCAGCCACACTGCTGTCACTGCAGAGACGCAAGCAGGTCTCCTCTGTGACTTCACAGCAGACACATTCTGCTGAAGGGAGTGGCTGCAGCACACTGTCCCTTAGCTGTGCCCTTCCCTGAGGTGTTCCCAAGGCTCCTCTCCAGGACAATCCTTTACCTGGATTGTGTTCCGTGTCTCTTGCTTCCAATTTCCTGCTCAACAGCCCACCTCAGTCACCTACCCCTTTGGACTGTGCTTTATACCGAGCTAGTCCTGCCAGAAAAGCAGCTTTAAACACACCTCTGAGTAGGCACTGATCCAGATAAAGCACATCCATTCCCCTCTGCCCAGGGCCAGTCCCCTGTACATCTGGCAGCCTGCAAAATCCAGCACCCTCTCAGGGTCCAACACATTGTTCCAGCCCAAAGCAGTAATGCAATTTGTTTTGTTCAATCTCAAGGAATTCCTGCAGACCCTTGGCCTTCAAAGGCCAACGCTGCCACTCTGGAGGGAATCCTGTGGTCCCGAGCATTTGATGGTGACCACACCAAAGCAAGAGGTGGCTCCTTCAGCAGGAGAATGGCAAAGGGCAATTTTGGGCCTCTGTGTCCCCAGCCTTCCTCCCATTGTTTTAGCAATGGCAGCTGCACTCCAACACACCCCAGCAGCTTCAGCAGAGGGTATTTGTGTTGGCTTAGTGCACATCAGTCCACCACTCCCAGCACCTTGCAATGACAGCATGACCTGGACACTGAGGTATTTTGCTGGAGGCAAGCCTGTCACAAACACACACCCTCTTCAAACTCATGTGAAACAAAAAGGAAAAGAGCAGGAAAAGGCTACCTTTGGGCGAGTCTCACTCCTGTCTAGAAATGGGCCAATTCTGGGCAGAATACTCCCCCCAGTGCTGGCCTCCTTCTTCCTGCTGAGAAACTTCTCCCTCTGGAACTTAAAGGGAAGCAGCTGAAAGGCAAAAGTAAACCAGCTACAGCCTCAGAGTTGTGCTTGTTCAGAAAGGCTTTTCTTGAACAAGTGGCACTGGTGAATAACTTGTGATCACAGCCACTAGGACATTCCTGGAAGCCCTGGGAGTTTTCCTGCTGATATACTTAGCATCAGTGAATTAATAATATGGAGTGGAACACACACACTCCAGCCATGTGGCTCTGTCCCATTGGCTTCTCCATGATTGGATGGAACATGGTTGGGGATTTCTGCTCTTTGGGCATTTGTTTCCTCTCACGTTTCATTGGATTGAGGCAGTGACCTTTCCAGAGAATGGGGAAGAGCTCTCAGAACTGCCTGAACTCCATCCCTGCACAACGCTCAGAACTCACAGCAAGGAGATATTGCTGCTGGATGAGTCCAAGAGATGCAAGAAAGGAACACTGTACCAAGAGTGAGGTGCACAGCAATGTGTCCTGGTTTTAGTTCTCCCTGTTAATTGTTTTCTCTGTCTGGGCTGACAGAGCCCTCCACAGAAGAAATCAGAGGCATCTCCTTGACAGAGCCTCAGCAGTGGGGCATCTTCAGCCAAGTGAGCTGCAGACAGCAAGGGACCTTTGTGGCCCTGGCTCCAGCGCTGCCTGCAGGGCTGCATCTGTGCCCACACAGGAGCTGGGAGAGAACAGCTGCTTTGGGAGCTCTTCCTGCTGGGACCAGCCGTGGCTCTCAAGGCTTTGGGCAGAGTTTGAGCTTCCCCGCCCACATGCCCAGGTGCCCAAGGGCAGGATGGTCAGAGCAGCACAGGTGAGTGCCCAGCCTGACAGAAGGAATTCCTGTGGCAAAGGGGAAGGGACAGAACACATGCTCAGGGCTTCAGCTGTACATTGGTTTCACTCGGCTCTGCTGGCACAGCCAGGCAAGACACAGCTGAAGCATCCCACAGTGTTCCCTATTGCACCAGGACAGCCCCAGACACAGCAGCACAGCACAAAGGGCTGGGGAGGGGCTCTGCAGCTTCACAGCACTGCTGGACAACAGGGGCAGGGAGAGCAGGGACACCAGGGCAGTGCCAGCCCTAACACAGCCCAGTGGGTACTCACAGCATTAGGCTTCAGCCCTTCCCTGGACAAAAGACGAGGTGTTGGTGTCTTCTTTGGCAATCCAGATGCCATTTCCAAGGGACGGTGTTGCAGGTGAGAGACAATGCCTTTAACAAAACTGGAAGGAACAACAATGGAACTCTGAAAATCCACAACCCAATTCATGGCAGATTCAAGGCATATTCTGGTGCTAAAAATGTTACATTACTTGAAAGTAGCTAAGTGCTTGTTTGGTGTAAGCAGCTAGTATAGTTAGGCCTCTAGTTGGACTTTATTTGAACTATAGGGCTACCTTGTGCAATTCAAAGTTAGATCATACTGAAAGCTGGAGCTAAAAATCTGAACATTAAAAACAGTTCAAACAGACAAAGCTGTAGCTTAAATATTACTCAAAAATAGCTAGAGTGGGCCTCCTCTTCTTTAGGCTAAAGCACCTTTGCTCTCTCAGCTGCTCCTCACAGCTGAGAGACTCATGAGAGACTGGATTGTTATGGCTAATGGCTTAAATATCATTCTAAAGGACTTTCTGCCCATTGTGACAAAACTGTATAAAGAAGCTGCGACCACCCAAGCCCACCCTTCCCTGAAAATGCCTCCTGACTGGAACTTGGCACTGTGAGTTAAGCTGCCTAAGGGAACTTGAGACAAGATCAAGGTGACACTATTGTCCCATTAGCTCAGGTCTGGGGAGAAGTAAACAAGGCTGAGGAGAAAAACCTATCCACAACAAAGCCAAACCCAGCAGCTGTCCTGAAAATCAGCTCTGTCTGGGTTCAGGCTGGGGAAGTCATAGCCACAGACTCTTCTGCCGAGGCCGGTTTGCACACAAACCTCCCAGCAAAGACCTCCACAGTGCCTCCAGACCCATTCCTGAGGCCTCGCACCAGACGACTGCAGGGCATGCAAAGTAACACAACAAATCTGAAAATCCAGAACCCAACTCATGGCAGACTCAAAGGATATACGGGTGCTAAAGATTTTATATTGTTTGAAAGTAGCAAGAGACAGAGTCCAACTTGCCCCACTCCTGGGAGGTACCTGGGCAAGATATCACCTTGCCCAAATCTGCATTAATCCATTGGAATCTTACATTTTGCCAGACCTCACCACAGAAAAGACCAGAAGAGGATTTAATGGTAGGCCAATGGGATCCATGGAACGGTGATATTTTCTACTAAATCTCTCTCTGTCACTCTCTTTCTCCTCCCCCCCTTCCCAACCTCCATCCCCCTCCCACTTTTTCTTTTCTTTCTCTCTCTTTCTCCCTCACATTTACTGTTCCATCAAATCCAGACCATTGACTTTTCCATAAAGTCCAGACCACTGACTTTGGCATATGGTCTCGTTTGCACCTCAATATAGAGGCATCTCCCTAAAAATTTTAAAACCCAGATGATAAAAACCTACTGCAACTTGAACAGAACTCGCTCACCTTTAAGCAGCTTAAGCAGGTACTAGAGGAAAAAAATGTATAGACTACTATCTTTAGAAAATGTTGCATTTCTTCAGTAAAAAAAGCACTACCAGTAGTCCATTTATTGTTCATCCTCTCAGGCGTACATGTCACTGAACTACGGCGCCAGAAGACTGGCATGATCACATCCTCTATTTCCCTTTGGCATTCTCTTTCAGAGCACAGATGAAACAAAACCAAAAAGTTCAACTTTAGTCGGTCTTTACCTTCAAATGAAATTCAGGGTTCCCTAGCAGACACCAATGTTCTGCACGCTGCGGAGCTTTTCGCAGAGGCCAATGCTCTGCACCTTCAGCAATTCTCTACGCCGACAATTCCCCTGGCGAACGGCCCGGTGCAGCCGCCTGCAGGAGCCCAGGCTGCGCACACCCAGCCAGGGCCGCGCTCTCAGGCAACTGAGGCCGCGCCGCTGTCACAGACGCTGAGGGCCCGGGCGCGGTTACCGGGCAACCGCGGCGCCGAGTGCGGGGCCGGGCCGGGCCGCAGGGATTTGCAAAGGAGATTGGCACTGCAGCGACTGACTGCAGTTTGGGGCTTCCCAAGAGTCTTTCTGTAACTAATGAAAGGTTAAAATGTGGTGACAAAGGCACCTATGCCAGGTCTGTACAGTGCTCTTTGCAGCACTAGTATCCGACCCTGGCTGGAACAGCAGGAGGGGCTGAGGCAGCACGGAAGGGGGCTCAGCCTGGAGAAAAGGAGGCTCAGGGGGGACCTTCTGGCTCTGCACAACTCCCTGACAGGAGGGGACGAGAGGCTGCTGCAAGTTCAGGCAGCGCCGCAGCCGCGTGGCTCCCCCTCTCCTCCCCCGCTCCGCCTCTTCCTCCCTCCCTCCTCCTCCTCCTCCTCCTCCGCTCCCGCAGCCCTCGCAGCCCCCGGGAGGGGCGGGGATGGAGCCGGGACAGGTCGGAACGCAGAGAGGCCTGGGGGCATGCCAGGACTGGGAGTGACTGGGCTGTACTGGGATCATCCTGGGAGCAGCTCCTGAGTGACTGAGTTCTACTGGGATCATCCTGGGATCACACTGGCAGTGAGGAGGAGCAGCGCGATGGCTCCAGCGCTGGGGCTGAGGGCGCTCCTGGGGGGCCAGGGGGGAGTGGCACTCCCGGCACCGGGACCCTGAACCGCCACTGCCAGCACTGGGAACCCCTGAGTCCCCCTGTTCTGGACATCAGGACCCTCTGCTCCCCTTTTCCCGGGCATCCCATGGCTCCCAGCCTCCAGACTTGGCGTAGGCTTGACTCTGGGACAACCTGGAACGCCTTGGTCTCCCATTCCTGCCTTTCCCAGCCCCACCTTTCTGCAAAACCAGAGACACCCTGAACTCCCCCTTTCCGAACATCCCGGGTGTCCCCACTCTGGTCCCCCCTTTTTGGGAAACCCTGGATTCCCCTTTCCTGGGCTCAAGGACCCCCTGGAACTCCCTTCTACCTCTCCACGTCCCTGCCCCCCCCCCCCCCCCCATTTTCATGACCCTGAGACCCCCTGGCACCTCCATTCCTGAGAACCCAGACCCCCCTTCATCTCTTCATCGAGCACCAAACGCAACCTTTTCCCAGCCCCACGCCTCTCCCAGCCCCCAGCCCCACCCTTTTCTCTGGCCTGGGGCCAGAAGTGCAACTGACTGAAAACAAATGTGACAGAAAGAAATAATTTTGCACCTTTTATTTACTATTGAAATACAATTTCCTCCCTTTCTCACAAATCTCTTCCCAGTGTCATTCAGCAGGGCTGTCAGAAAATCCTTAATTCTGGGTGGGTGTTCCAACCTGCAGCCACAAGGAAAAAGAGAAAGGGGATTTTCCTGCTCCTGGGAAGTTTGACATCCTCAGCTGAGGAGAGGAGGAGGCACCAGAAGGAAAGGGCAGCTGGGCTTCATCTTTCCACAAGGAAGTGGGGGGGGAAATCTCTCATCCTGTCTGCAGCTTCTCCCACAGGGATGTGAGGGCTGATCCCAGAGCCCCAAGGGTCACAGTCAGGGCTGCCCTCAGGGAATGCTCGCCTGGTATGGAGGGGCAGTGTGGGAGCACCTGGATCTTGGAGCACCCAGCTGCCCCCCATGTTTGGAGGTGCCTGAGGAGGGCTGGGATGATGCCAGGGACATCCTGCAGTGACATCCCCCCTATCCTGCCCTGGGTGAGCTCAGTCCCAAACCTGACCCTGATCCTGGTCTCAATCTCACTCCACGTATAGACACACTCACAGTTCTATTTAATCACATCCCAATTCCAAACTTGTCTAGCCCCAGACCACAACCCAACCCCAGCCCAAAGCCAATCCCATGTGTAGCCTTAACCCCAATCCCAGCTCTAATCCAAATCTCAGCCCCAACTCCAACCCAGCCCCAATTCCAGCCCCTTCCTAAATCCTCAGCCCGAAACCAAATCCCAGGTTCTGCCATTCTGGGGGTTTGGGGGTGTCTCTGTCCCTCTGACCCCGATGATGTTTGGGTGGAGTCACACCAGGGCTGAGAAGGACAGAGACCCCCCCGGCCTCCGCAGGTGTGAGAAGGTCGGAGAGCCCCCTGTGATAAATAGGTATGATTCGTGCTGATAAAAATTGAAGCAGTAATCAATATTGATACAGTAACTAATATCTGGAAATAATAAAACAGTTAATAGTTAAAAGTTGTAATGCCAAAGAAGAGAGGGAAAGGAGGGGCTCCACCCACTCCCCCTTTCCCAGCAGATGTTCTCAAGGACCACAGGAAAGAAGCTGAAGATACAGTTGCTAAAAATGACCAAGAACCTGGTTGGGTCCAAGAAAATGCTAATTATAAGGGACTTATTGCTTTGATATGTAGATGCAGTGATACGTTAGTCTTGGCTTACATTGTACTGGCTTGGTGCGCATGTGTAACCCAAAGGTGAATTAAAGGACAACGAAGAAGACTACAGAGCCTTCATCAGTGATGACCCCCAAAGACTTGTGCGACCACCAAACCGAGTGGTGGTGTATGCATGGTAAAGGTGGTAATGAGGGCAGAGACAGAAAAGTGACAAACCGAAAATAGGAGGAGATGGAATTGACACATGGCATATAAGGGGTGACTTTTACTTGGCAAGCTTGTATGTGAAGTGGCAAGGGTCAAGAACCCTGCCCTCTGTACCCCGTGGTTGTTTTTGCTTATGCGCTATTATTTGAACCAAATTATCCCTTATTTATATATTTTCTAAACTATTCAATTAAAATTGTTGCTGCCTTAAATACTGTTTGGTTTTTTTTTTTTGATGAGATAATTGGGCAAACATAACAATACTATAAATAAGAAAAATCATTATAATTTTATTAATTCAGTTAATTTTCTTTTAAGGGGAGATGAATAATTATTTTTATGTTTTGCGATGTCAGTCTATAAGAGACGGTCCAAAGATCCCTCATCTGCCTCACAGCCGCTGTCAAGGACGGAGATTGAAGCCCTCCCCAAGGACTGAGACTTAGACCCTTCAAATTCTAACCCAGGGGTGCTGGCCTGACTGGAGCAGGATGTCTGCCATGGGAAGCGGGATGTTTCCCATAGGAACCAGTCCTGAAACAACGGGCCCCGCTCACTGCTGGCACCGGTTTGTGCTGTTCAGAACTGGACTGTCTGTACCTGTTCCCAATGGATTTATTCTCCGCTGTTCCCTCCATGTGCTGTCCTGCTCCACTCCCAGCGGTAGATTATAAAAGAGCCCTGAGTTAACCAAAGGCTTTGAGACTCTCCCCGACATGACCAGACGGAACTATTGGCTGGACCATGAGGATTTCATCCCTCTGTTGGCAGCTATTCCCCCGCTCCTTTTCTCTGTCTCTCTATCCTTTATCCCCATTCTAATCCTTCTGCTGCATCTGCTGTGGGCACTCAATAAAAGGTGCATTTGTTTTGGTTAATACTGAAAGTCCCCTGCTGTATGTCTTTGCACCCTGAGATCAGTGAAACGAACCATCGTGACCCCCCTTGTACCAGGGGATGGTGGCACGGCCTGATGGGGTTGCTGCCCACAGCATGTGAACGTGATCTTCTTGGTGGCGACTGCACTGGCTCACCTGCTCTTGCTTTCTGGTCTGCCTATCCCAGAATTACCTGTGCCACCTGCTTTTCTTATGTTGTGGTTCTCTGCAGGTCCTTCAATAGTCAGCCCTTGTTAAGTTCACTCTTGGAATAGGGGATCATCACCTCCCTATCATAGCAAGTCCATTCGAATGCACTTGAATGCATTTTGTCTGCATTCCAAATACGGTCCCTGTTTTTAATTTACTGTGGAATCTCTGTTTGTATTTTCTACCTCTGTCGAGGCTGGGATTGAAGGTACTTGAGATGATATTTGGCGTTCAGATTCAGGTGGTTTTTGTTTCTTGTCAGTGACACAGCCTCACAACCATGAGTTCTGCAGCGTTTCATCTACAGCACAAAATGGCTCCCTATCACTTGTTACAAGGCCTGGATGGTACCAAGGAGACCATGGTGGTACTGGGACTCCAAGGAGACCGTGGTGACACCATGTACACTCATGGAACCATGGGCATTGTGACACAGCAGGGCTTCATGGAACCAAGGAGTCAATTGGGACTCTACCAAACCTCTTGGAACCAAGGGCCCATAGTGACACTGGAGAACTTCAGGGAACCAGGAGTCTCTTGTGACACAGGGGGTACATATGAAACCATGGAGACCATTTTGAAACTTCAAGGCCTGATGGAACCAAAGGGTCATTCTGGCACTTCTGAGCCTTGGAACCAAATGGACCACAGTGACACAGTGGGGCTCTGTGGAACAAAGGGGCCGTGGTGACAGTGTGGAGTGTCATTGAACCAAATCTCCCCAGTAACACTGCAGGGCCTGATGGAATCATGGACACCATTGTGACACTACAGGGTATCATGGAAGCAAGGGGCCATTGTCACACTCTAGGGCCTATTAGGATCCAAGGGCAGTTGTGATACCATGGAAATTATGGCAGCTGTGGCATCACGAAACCAAGGAGACCACTGTGACCCTACAGGACCCCATGGAACTAAGGATTCATGAAACAGTGCAGGACACATGGAACCGAGGGGCCATTGTGAAGCTGTAGAACCAAAAGAGCCCATTGTGACACCGTGGGCCCCCAGGATCTAAAGGTCCATTTTGACATTGCAGGGCCCCATGGAATCCTGGAGACCACTGTGAAACTTTGAGGCCTTGTTGAATTAGGTGGCCCTGCAAGGCCTGATGGAACCAATGAGACCCCATAGAGCCAAGGGTCCATTGTGACCCCTGTGGTACCAAGGTGTCGTGGGTTGACCCAGGCCAAATTCCAGGCATCCATGTGGGCTGCTCACTCACTCCCCTCTGCAGCTGGACGAAGAGAATTTAATAAAGGGTTCGCCATGCCCAGGCATTCGCTCCCGGGAACGGGACGGAGGTGGCTCGGGGCCGGCGGCCGCGCTGCCAAGCGGTGGAGCTTGGGCTGGGGAAGCCGCGGAGGCAGAGGGAGTGGCCGCTCCAGGTGTGTCCTCCGCGGGCCCCGGGAGGAGCTGGGGCCAGATAAACAGTGATCCATATGATGTTGATAAAGGTACCCTTTATCATGGTATACCATGATAACTTATCCTTTGGGGCTCAATAATCTGAACATTTATAGAATGTCTTATGGATAGGCCTTAGCTACCCTTAATGTGTCGCAGACATTTTTTCATAGAAATCCTTTCTTTCACATTTGTCCATCTTCTGGGAAGCAGAGCCCCAGAAGAAGAATGTAAACAATTGTTATCAGCTGCTGTGAAATGTAGCAGGTGTCCCTGTGATTGGCTCATCTTCCATGTGTACCATTAAAGGCCAATCACAGGAGCAGCTCAGGGACAGATTCCCTGGACACAGAACTTTGTTATTCATTCCTTCTATTCTATTCTTAGCTGAGCAGCTCTCTGCAACTTGTCTTCTTATTCTTTTTAGTATAGTTATAATGTATTATATATCTTATATAAATAAATCAAGCCTTCTGATCAAGAAACAAGATTCTCATCCTTCTCTCACCACAGTGACCGTCAAAGGTCGCTGTAATATCTGGTGACCCCTTTTTCCCTCTAAAAATACAGGTGACATCAGATTAGTTATAATTTTACACATGAATTTCTTAAAAAAGAAGCACCATAAGGCTGCAGGACAAAGTCACTTTCCAGTTGTCCTCTTCAGTTATATTTCATGGTTCCAGAACAATACTTGTACTGAAAAACACATGGATTCTTCCTAGGCCCCTTTCTGGAGTGCCATGGTCATGAATTCCAATGCCTAAAATGATTCTTAATTATTTTTATGTTTCTATTGGATATTACGAACAAAGAAGGACACCCTTCTCTTCAGAAAGGTTAGTTTCATTGTAATTAACACCACCAAAGGATAGTATAGGGACTTATGATCCTATATTTTCAGAAAAAAGGGATGAGAATTTATGCTTTGGTCTCCTATAGCCATCCATGTGTGTCACAGACATCTTTTCTGAAAAATCCTTTATTGGGATTTTTCTCCCTTCTAAGAAGCTGTGGCCTCTTTTTTTACAAAATGTAAACAATGGATATCTTCTGCTGTGGAATGCAACAGGTGGATCCATGATTGGTCTCCTGTAGATGTTTGTATTTACTGACCACTCATGGCAGAGCTGCTCTTGCTCTCTGCCGGGACACAGACCTTTTTTATTCATTCTTTTCTGTCCTTAGTTTAGCTAGCCTTCTGGGAACTTTCTCTTCTATTTCTTTTAGTATAGTCATAATGTAGTATATATGTCATAAAAAAATAAATCAAGCCTTCTGAACATGGATTCAACATTCTCGTCTCTCTCTCACCCTGAAAACCCTTGTGACCACCATCACACTTGGACAACATTCCAATATCCCAAGGTATGTGTCCAAACCGTACAGGGGGACCTGTTCCCAGAGCCTGCAGGGACAGAGGCACAGGGCAGGGACACCGTGGGATAGCCTGGGCTGCACAGGGCACAGGGATGGGCAGCAGCTGCAAGACAGCCCTGCCAGAGCCAACTTGGGCAGCACTTTGGCCATGGCTGCTGGGCCTGGGCCTGAGGCCACGAGGGGGCAAGTGACCCTTGCAGGGCTGGGGCCTCATTGCCTCCTTGTCCCTGCTCAGCAGCCTGGCAGGGGCCGCCCCATGCTCCTGCCCTTGGCATTGCACATCCCCACATGCCAGTGCCCATCCCGGGAAGAGCCCTGAGCAAGGAGGGAGGGACAGGATCTGCCTGGCCAGGGGCTGGGGCTCAGGCCTTGGCCCTTTGCATTCCTCAAACACATCCAGGTGTGCTCAGCACCAGAAGCACGTTGGCCTTGTTTGTCCCCAGCTGTCATCACTGCCTCCAGTGTTCTGCTCTAACTGCAACCTGGGGACACTTTCCCAGTTGCGTTTTCAGTGGGACCCATTAAAACTTTTAGAAACTTCAGAGTTTAAATTTAATTTTGAGTTCTTGAGAAGTTTTTTGAAGACACTCTCAGGGGCTCAGTCTGATGTAAACAACACCAAATCCCCAAGAGGCTCATTAAAGTCCTTGTGCTGTGTCTGTGCTGCTGAGCTTTAAAGGAACAGCTCTTCCCTGGAACAGCTCTCTCCCAGCCCAGCAGGGCTGATGGCTCTGCCTGCAGGCACTGAGGGGACAGGGGCCAGGCAGAGACAGGCTTAAGGCAATCAGGATTGGGAAGACATTGAGCTGAGACTTCACTTGGGGCAAGATCTTCATAGCCCTGTGCATGGTGAGTGTGTGGGTGCAGGGCAATGTCCCCTGTGCTCCTGGAGGAATCTCCTGAAGCCAGCACACCCCACAGCCTGGGGGATGTGTCAGGAGGACTCTCCCAGTTTCTCTGTGGTACAGGAGGAGCAGGATGAGGAGGATGTGCTGCAGAGCGGGGCTGCCCTGGGCACCATCAGAGGGACAGGGCAGGACGGCTCCTGCTGCCAGGGACGGCTGCAAGGGGTGAAGCTGGGGTTGCAGGCATGGCTGCCCAGGGCTGTCCTGCAGAGCAGCTCCTGCAACCCTCACGGCTCTTGGCCAGCCCAGGGCATGTGCCACCTGCCAGGGGCAGCTCTCAGCCTGCCTGGCAGCTCCCCATGGACGCTGCAGGGGAGAAGTTGGAGGTGGAAGGAGCCACCCCCATCAGGGCAGATTCCTCCTGCTGTGGAGATGGTGCTGCATGGCCAGGGCTGCTCTCACCTTTCTCCTCAAGGGAAAGGAAAGGGGCTGTCATCTTTGGCTGTGTCACTGAGACTCCTGCACTGTCACCCTGGGCATCAACAGATGTGCTTTAGATCTCCCTCAGACAATACCTCCTCAGCCTCCTCTCCCTACAGACAGCAGCAGCAGCACCCGTTTGTCTGCCCTGCCCTAAGGCCCTGGTGCCAGGGAGATGCCCCTGGGCAGTGCCCTGTGCTGGGAGGGGTCTGCAGGGCAGAGCTGAGCCCCCAGGGCTGGGCTGGGCTCGGGCAGCACTGGCAGGGACAAGGCTTGGATAGAGAGAAACTGCTCCCAGTAGGCACAACTCCAGGCAGCAGAGAGCCAGACCAACCCTTGGTATCCCATCCTGTCCAGCTGCATAGGGAAAGAGAGAAGGCTTTGGAGAAAACTATTTTTAAACTGGAGAATTCAAAAAGTCCACTTTATTTTTCAAGAAAGTTTTTAGTGCGATCATGATGAAATCAAAAGGGGTGAATTGAACAAAGGGCATTTGTGTGGTTCCTGCAGGTCTGACTGCACTGGGGCACAGGGAGCGCTGTTTTCCTATTGAGATCAGCAGTGTTCAGGCAGAGAGCAATGCTGAAGATGAGGCAGAAACTCAGCAGCACAAACCTGAACTCAAAGAAAGTTTAGCAAACCCCCCTCACAGGAAAGGCAATGATTTTAAAAGGGATTCCAAATAAAATACAAAGGATTGACTCAAAGAAATTGGTCACACTTTGTCAATGTCTTCTTTCAACAGTCCACCATGGTCAGAGTGAAGAAATGTCCAACAGCAGTGCCATTAGTCACTTCCTCCTGCTGGCATTGGCAGACACGCGGCAGCTGCAGCTCCTGCACTTCTGCCTCTTGCTGGGCATCTCCCTGGCTGCCCTCCTGGGCAACGGCCTCATCATCAGCGCCGTCGCCTGCGGCCACCACCTGCACACGCCCATGTTCTTCTTCCTGCTCAACCTGGCCCTCAGTGACCTGGGCTCCATCTGCACCACTGTCCCCAAAGCCATGCACAATTCCCTCTGGGACACCAGGAACATCTCCTACAAAGGACGTGCTGCTCAGGTGTTTTTCTTTCTCTTCTTTATGGGAGCAGAGTTTTCCCTCCTGACCGTCATGTGCTACGACCTCTATGTGTCCATCTGCAAACCCCTGCACTACGGGACCCTCCTGGGCAGCAGAGCTTGTGCCCACATGGCAGCAGCTGCCTGGGCCAGTGCCTTTCTCATTGCTCTGCTGCACACAGCCAATACATTTTCCCTGTCCCTGTGCCATGGCAATGCCCTGGGCCAGTTCTTCTGTGAGTTGCCCCAGATCCTTAAACTCTCCTGCTCACACTCCACTTTCAGAAAAATTGGGATTTCATTGGTTGCTGCCTCTTTAGCTTTTGGTTGTTTTGTATTCATTGTTTTCTCCTATGTGCAGATCTTCAGGGCTGTGCTGAGGATCCCCTCTGAGCAAGGACAGCACAAAGCCTTTTCCACCTGCCTCCCTCACCTGGCTGTGGTCTCCCTGTTTGTCAGCACCTCATTTTTTGCCTACCTGAAGCCGCCCTCCACTTCTTCCCCATCCTTAGATCTCGCCCTGTCAGTTCTGTACTCGGTGGTGCCTCCAGCCCTGAACCCCCTCATCTACAGCCTGAGGAACCAGGAGCTCAAGGCTGCATTGTGGAGACTGATGAGTGGATGCTTTCAGAAACATTAAACTGCTTGTGAGTTTCTGCAAATCATTTGTAATAAAAGTCAGCTTTGACTGTTCCTGTTGATTTAGTTGTGGGATTCCCCCCATGCGTTTCAGTTTTTTAATATTGTCCACAAAGAAAGCCCATTCCTTGTGCCATTTCTCATTCTGTTTCTCTCCATGTTTGTTGTGTCAATGAGGACCTGTACTCTAGGTGTCTTTAAATGAACTAAACAATCTCCCAGCAAAGTTTTCACCAGAGATGTCCTTTTGTTGCCTTCTCTGAAGTTTCAGCAGCAATGTCTGTGTGCAGAGCTGGGGGCAGATCAGTGCTAGCACAGAAGCCCTCCTCCTCCTGGCCACACCATTCCTGATCCAGGCCAGGAGCCATTGGCCTTCTTGCCCACCCAGGCACTCTGCTAGTTCATGTCCAGCCTGCTGTCCAGCAGTGCCCCCACGTCCCTTTCTGTGTGGCTGCTCTCCAGCCACTCTGATCCCTTGGCCATCCTGTGGGTGCCCTGTGATGGCACTCAAGGTGATCTGTTCCATCACCTTGCCGGGCACCCAGGTCAGGCTGACAGGCCTGGAGTTCCCCAGCTCCTCCTTCCAGCCCTTCTTGGGGATGGGCTCACACTGGCACCTCCAATCCTCTGGCACCTCCCTGCTGAGCCAGGACTCATGGTAAATGATGGAGAGCAGCTTGGGGAGCTCATCCACAGCTCCCTCATCCGCCTGGGATGGATCCCATCTGCTCTCAGAGAGACCTGTGAGCATCTGAGTGGCTCAGCAGGTCCTCAGCTGCTTCCTCCTGGATTACAGGGGGGATGTTCTTCTCCCGGTGCCCATCCACCAGCTGAGGAGAACACTTGACTTGAGGACAACTTGGCTTATTCTTGAAAACTAAGGCTAAGAAGGGGTTAAGTACCTCAGCTTTCTCCTCATCTTAACCATTTCCCCCCCAATAAGGAATGGAAGTTGTCCTTAGCCTTCCTTTTTCCATTAATATATTTATAAAATCATTTTTATTATCCTTCACAGAAGTGGCCTGGTTAAATCCTAATTGAGCTTCCACATCTCTTATTTTCTTTCTGAATGGCCTAAGAACATCCTTTAACATGTCCTGAGTTTCCTGCCCCTCTGTCGAAAGGTGATGCACCCTAATTTTTTTCCCTTGAATTCCTGGAAAATGCTCCATGCCCTGCCAGGTCATTCATTTTCCTTGCTAGCTCACTTTTGGGCACAGAGGGACAGGCTGTTGCTGCTCTGTCAAAATTATTTTCTTGAATTGTGTCCACCCTTCTTGGAATCCTTTGTTTTTAAGGGCTGTTTCCCTTTAAAAAATCAGTACCTGATTTGTTTCTCCCCAGCTCAATCCTTTATAGGCTGAAGTCTGCTCCCTGGAACTCCCGTGTTGATGCCCCTCCTTGCGGTAACCGTGGGTCTCTAGGCTTATTGTAATCCAGAGCCAGCTCACTCAATACTAAAGTCAACACAGAATCGCATGAACGAGACAAAAGACCAAGAGCGCTCTCTGCCACGTGGAGATGCGTATCCAGGTTATTGGCTTGAGACAGGGACACTTCTGCTGTCAGTGACCACCAGGTAGCAAAGAGGTAGAACCTCACCTGCGGTAGGGTTTTATGCCCCAGGTGATGAGGGCAGGGAAAGAGGACCGCAGCCAATGGGATAACACTGGGGAGGGGCGAGGGGAGGGACCACCCGTGGGGCAGACCACCAGGGATACAGAGATCAGGGGGTGAGGGAGAAGCCATGTGAGGGGGAATATACCATCCACGTGACCCAATAACATGTTTTCCCAACACCCAGTGAAACCAACTAAATATCTAGTCCAATACAACACCTCCTTTCACAGAATATTTAAAATCTTCAATAATTTCACAGTCACTGGGCCCCAAACAGCCTCTGACAGCTACATCTCCCACAGGCCCTTCTCTGCTTGTGACCAGCAGGAGACAGAGCTTTCCTTGGCAGAGGGAATTGCAGGAAAGCTCCCCAAAGTGCCCCTTGGAAGGTTCAGGCTGGAGCTGAGGAGAAAGCAAAGTCCCTCGCAGTGCAGAATGTTGGTGCTGGAGGTGTGGCAGGGTGAGGCTGGGCCATGGCCGGGCTCTGTGTGCCAGGAGCCAGCAGCGCTGGGTGCAGGGAGCCCAGGGAGGGCACAGAAACACTGGGTGAGAAATGCTGGGGCACAGCGAGATGGGCGAGGGCAGAGGAGCAGCACACAAAGGGGGCACAGCCTGCAGGACACATGGCCAAGGGCTGGGCAGGGCTGGCAGGGCCACAGGCAGCCAGGCCTTTGTGCCCTGGGCTCGGGCAGCGCCTCTGGAGGCCCCACAGGAGGAACTTTCCTGGCAGGGGCTGCACTTTGCTTCTCCCTCGGCCTCCCTGGGGAGGCCGGCAGGGGCTGCAGGTTGATGCCATTTGTCCTTGCTGCCCCTCACATCCCCCTGGCCCACCAAGAGCCCTGAGGCAGCCGTGAGGGACAGGCCCTGCTGGCCCAGGCTGGGCTCAGGGCTTGGCCTTTCTGCTTCCTGCAGCCAAGCCAGGCCTGGCTCAGCATTGCAGTTCCCTGCTCAGAGCCTTGGGCTCCCTGCAATCCTGGCCTCAAGGATCTGCTCTCACCAGGCCCTGGGCAGCCTTTGGCACTCCCTGCCCTCACTGGGGCCGAGCCATGCTTCAAGGCACTTGGAGTTTTGCTGCTGACTCCTTGAGCAGCTTCTTCATTCTTCTCTGCGTGCGTGAGGCTCCTGGACCCAGCCACAAATCCAGCATGGGGCTGATTAAAATACAGAAAGCCCTCAGGAGCTCTTTGTCTCCCTTCCATTGCCTTTGAGTCTCCAGGGCTTGTGCAGTGACTGGAGTCAATTTGGAGGTTTCTTCAGGAGGGAGATTCCAGAGTGCAGATCATGATTTTTTGGTTTTTTAATCACATGATTTTTTTTTTGTTTTCCAGTTATGAGAAGGCAGGATAGAAGCATTCCCCCAAGAGATCTTGAAGCTGAATGTCTCCTTAGTAGGTCTGGGCAGCAAGAAGAATGAGGCCCTTGCAGGCTGAGCCTGTTTGGACAAGCTGCTCCTCACCCACAGCCTCACCATGTCTGACATCACCCATTACCCAACTGACATTTCAAAACATATAAAAAATTTAAGCATTTTACTTAAAAATAAAATTTATTAATAAATAAAATAAATACATTATTCTAATTTATATTATCCATAATTATTTTTATTACATTTTTTAATATTTTTGTTTAAATATTAGTACATTTTTCACAACCAAAAAAATAATTTGGCTCTCATGCTAAGAAAGAGAATTCCTGTCATTAATTAATTAATATTGGCTACCTATTTCTTCCTCTTCATGGAAATTAGTTATATTTGTAGTCTTTTTGTCATCTTTTTTATAATCTTTTTCTCAGACAGGGTCAAGAAGGGAAATTCGGGTTCCACAGAGAAATTCCTGTGGCACATTTGGGGCAGTTTTGGGTCTGGGTGGGAAATTCAGAGAGAACTTGAGGGTCTGGAGGACACTTGGGGGAGCCGGGTAGGCATCTGGAGTGGCACTCAGGGATTCTAAGAGACAGTTTGGGGTCTGGGGCAGCACCAGGGGGTCCAGGAGGGCCCTTAGGGAGCTTGAACGGGGCTGTGTGAGGCGCGGGGGGTGATGGGAGTTGTAGGCGCGGGTATCTTACGGTTTAATGGGGCGGCAGAGCATCACAGGAGTTTAGGCGCAGCTGCAATGGCTCTCCATGGGACGCGGGGCATGACGGGAGATAAAGTCCTGGCTGGAATAGTGCTGGACGTGCACCGCGGAGCATGATGGGAGCTGTAGTCCCCGAAGTAGCTTGAACACAATGTCTGGGGTTCCGGGACAGCACTTGGGGGACACATTTGCGTCCAAGCCTCGAATTGAGGCCCTGGGGGAAACATAAAGGGTTCGAGAGGCCTTGGGTGGAGCTCGGGGAGCTCCAACCGGGCTCCTTAGGGCGCAGGGCGTGGCAGGAATTTTAGGCGCGGGACTGTGTTCTGAGGGGATCTGGGGCCGCGGGGGATGAGAGGAGATGAATTCCCAGAAGTGGCTGTACCGGGCATCTGTGGGGTTGGGAGCACTCAGGGGGTCCAGGAACGCTTTTGGGGGTCCCGAATGGGTGCTGAGGGGGCACTGAGGGATCCTGGAGGGTCTGGGGGACACTTATGGGACTGATGGGGACGGATCCCGGGGTTCTGTGGAGCGCAGGGCATGATGGGCGTTGTAGTCCTGGAGAGAATGGGGCTCAATTGGGCTGCTGTGCATGATGGGAGTTGTAGGCAAAAATAAAAGATGACACTGACTTTAGGCAGCACCCTCAGGGCTCCAAACCGTACGCTGATTGGCTGCTGAAAGCGATGGGCCAGAGCATCAGCAAATGGGAGGCGGGAACAGCCCATTGAACCTCTGTAGTCCCTCCCAGTACAGACTAGTCCTTCGCAATACACTGGCATTCATTCCCAGTCCCTTCCATGAAATAAACGGGGCCAGGAGACGACTTCTCCTTTTTAATGCCTTTATTAAAAGTGATCAGCTCAGGATTGGGCAGCTCAGCAGGGCTGCAGTCCCCGTCGCGTCTCCCAGGGCGACTCAGAGGAGGAGGATATGCGCAGCTCTGTCCACTAGGGGCAGAGCCGGGGATCCAGGCCTCGTGGGAGCCTTTAGGGCGTGATGTCCCCGTCAGATGTTGGTTTCCCTGGCTCTGTCCCGCCCGGTCCCGGCGTCGGGACGACTCTGCTCGGGGCGAGAGGGGCTCCGAAGGTGTTCAGCATCTCTGCAGGCTCAGCACTCGACTCCTCACGTCCAGACATCACTTTAGTCTCTCAACTCTTATTTGGCTCGTTGTTTTTGGGGTTTTCTCTGTGCCTTTGGAGTCGGGGGTCCCAAAAAGCATGCTGGTCTTGGAGTCACTTTGCATAACCCCCCCCCACCCTCTCAGGTGTCTTCACTATGCTGGGAAAAGTACACCTTAGCCTCGGGGAAGGGCCATTACCTCACTCTAGCCAGGGCTTTTACTAATACAAAAGGGGAGATAAGCTACAACAACCCGTGATTACAATAACAAAGCACGCAGAACCCTGGCAGGGACAGAGATCCGGCTGCCTCCCTGTAACTCTTTCTCACAAAAAAAATATTAACCGAATTTTTGTTCATAACAGTCCCCCCTCTTTTTCTTTGATCGAGCTTAAATTCTTAAGCTCGCATCAACTCACAATTTTTTGTTTTGAATCTACTATAAATCTCTTGTGCACTTTGGTAATCATGGTTACTTAACCTTGTTACTTTGCTTGGTTTCTTCAGGTTGGTCTGTACAGCAAATACTGTTTTACTAAAACAGATAAATAAGCATAGTAAAAAGAGCAATCCTCCAAGTACACATACAGGGAGAAAAACCACCTTTTCCCATACATCTTTTCTGAAAATCTCAAAGTTCTCCCACCCACTGGGATCAAGTGTTGGAGTTTGATCTTGATTATTTACACATGCCAATTTTTTTATTTCGTTTGAAGTGTTCCTAATAACTGAATTCTTTATTTTTAATACTGCTTGGAGCCAGACGACTTTGTTTAACACAGATATTGGGATCTGAACTTGGCTTTTACAATTTTGGATTTTCTCCATTTCTATTTCACTTTCCTGGTTTTGTTTAATTTCTCCCAAATCATTATATATAGGAACTCCCAAACTTGATCCAGTTTCTTTGGGTAATAAGAAAATTGGTTTTATCTCTCTAGCCACGCAGTTGCCAGATGAGATCAAACCTAGGGGTTTAGAGCTCCCTTGAAATGTGTTCCAAAAGGGGTTTATCTCTTTTCCAGTACACTCACATAAATACTTGTAACAAACAATTTTTCTTACCATTTTCACCATTTCTTTGCTTTTTACTAGATCTGCTGAGCTTGTTTCAGCAGAATCACATTCAAAGCACAACCAGGCTTCCCCTATAGGGCACTCTCCTAGGAGTGGTTACCTAAAAGTGGCAGTATTCTGGGCTATCCAATACACTCTCTCATTTTTCTGATAAAGGACCAGTTGAGAGGGGTTAACACAATCAGGGTTAGAACTGATGTGGACTCTCGACAAGGAGCTCACTTCCTCCTCATAGAGGGGTTGGTAGCACTCACTGCACGGCTCAGCTGGGCTTCCCAGAGCACCACCAGCAATCAGAGCCATCAGTACTACCCTTCCCAAGAGTCCGGTATGGATCATCTTGCACAGCCTTCCCACCCGGCCTTGCCTCTTGGGGAATTTTTTTCTGAGGAGAAGCTTCCAAGCTCTTTAGAGTCCCTTCTACCCACTTCTCTGGTTAAACCTCTCTTGGTCTGTTCCCTACAAATTTTAGTTTCCCCCCCAGGGGAGTGTTCTGTAGAGGGTTAACCTGGAGTCTTTAGAAATATATATTGGGGAACTTAAACTAGAATTACTTATTTACAGCCTTAAACTTTTTACTAACATAATTTACACAAAACAGTTTTGAAACATTTTAAGCAATATTAGAACTCTGATACCAATTTTTCCTATACAGTTCAGTCTTTTTGACTCTTCCTCCTGAGAGTCAACTTTAAATCCCAGTATACTCAGGTGAATTAACTTGTGATGTGGATGAATCCTTATCCAGTGCCCGGAGGTGAGTGGTGTGGACTCTGGCCCAATGCCAGTGGGAAAAACTGAGAGTCTGGCCCAATGCCAGAAGGAGAAAGGGGTGTAGTCTGGTCCAATGCCAGGGAGAATGGGGTGCAGTCCGGTCCAATACCAGAATGCCAGAGGGAAAAACTTGGTGTTGAATCCAGGTCCAATGCCAGGGGGTGAGAGTGATGTGAGTCCAACCATCTTAGTAATGAAGAATACCTGAAACGGGCTTTCAAACACAGGCATTAATGGTCTACTGTTAATGATTTTATCAAAACTCAGCTTCTCTGTTTAATGTTATCAGTAATTTCTCTTTTTCCATAGCTTGTATGTTTCTCTCATCAACTTCTACATACTCTGTATTTTGCAAGGAGTTGTATTTCTCAGCTAACTTAACTCTCAAAGTACTTTTATTCTCCTATTATTTTTCTGTGTATTTAATTCACTGGTTTTCTGTTCTATTTTTCAAGATCTTATTTATTTATCTCTTGCTTCTGTTTCTTACTTTTACTTACAGCTTAAATACTTCTTTCTACCCCTTACAGTTTATTTTTTTTTCTCTTTTTTTTTTCCTTACATCATTCCTTCTACACAATACACTTCCCTCTAAGGAAATGTGGTAAAACTTGTAATGCACAATCTACATTACCTCTATTCTAATTTGTCTATATTCACTCTCTTTTCTCTCTCATTCACTTTCACACATTCCTCCACACCTTTAGGACACAAACTTATTGATAGAAAATCACAGGTCCCTATAGCCCCCCCCTCACTTTGGGGTTGGCCCACAGGTCTCAGTATCTCTGGGCCTCTTGGAAGGGCCCTGACTCTGGTTGCCTCTAGTGCACATTTACCTGTAAAGCTGTCTGCATGTCACTCACACTCTTACAGCTACAGCTCCCTCACACATCTGGGGAGCACTAGTCTGGTTTGCAGGTCACACACACACACTTTGGTCACAGCCCCCACCCGCCCGGGGGACACAAGCCTGGTTTGCAGGTCACACACACACTTCCACTGCCCCTTCCTACCTGCCCGGGAAGTTGAGGCTGACTTTGCTTGGGACTCACTCTCACACACACAACAAGACAACAATAAGGTACCTTTTACTTTCACACCACTTATAATAAGTTAAGTCTTACTGGCCAGTTTTGGTGGTACTGGATATCCTTTCTACCTTGCTGGATTTTTGTCTAACTTCAGATGTTATTTTGTTGAGACAGGACTTATCTGCTCCTGTATCAACCAAAAGTTCTAATTCTTCATTTAGGGGTCCCACTTCAAAGATTACCAAGGGCTCTTCTAGATGTTGCATCGGGTCTCCTAAAGTGTAAAGCCCCGGACCCTCTAATTTTCACTTTTAAGGGTCTTCTCTAAATTATCTTGTTCCCTGGCTATTACTGCATCGAGACTGAGCTTTCTACAAAACCTCCTGGTGTGTCCTGGCTCTCCACAGTAATAGCAATATCGTCCTCTCAAAGGGACTTGAGGTGTCTCTATCGCCGTTGCACCTGACAGTACAAGAGGCCTATCCTTGTCTCCTCCTGGTGGTGGACCCGCCTACTCTGCACTTTCCCTAGCTACAGCAACTATGATCTTAGCCTTGGCCTTTGCCTTTTCTTCCTCCCTCCTTAAATACACCTTCAATGCCTCTCTTAATAACTCATTTATGTCCTTCTCTTGCCAATCTTCCATCTTTTCCAGTTTTCTCCTTATATCAGGCCAAGATTTGGTAACAAATTGGACTTTTAGTAGCATTTGACCTTCTGGGGTGTCTGGGTCAATTCTAGAGTACAACTGGAAGTTCCGCCTTAGGCGATTAAGCCAGGCAGCAGGAGCTTCCTCTTTCTCCTGCATGCCCTCAAATGCCAATTGGGTGTTAGTTCCTTTTGGAACTGACTCTTTGATCCCCCGTATTATCAAAGACCTATATTCCATCATGGCCTTCCTCCCCTCCTCCTGATTAGGGTTCCAGCTGGGATCCGTTCGTGGCAATTTCTGTTCGCCTGATGGCACCTGGGGTCCTGGACGGTTATCTTTCTCCCAAATGCCTATGCCAGCTACCCTAATCATCTGGACCTCTTCTGGAGAAAATAATATACTAGGATGGAATTCATCTCCCCCCAAATGTAGATATTTGGACCTAGAAATTGATCCACTTGGTTGGCTATGCCCACTGGGTCCTCAACTAAATGCCCCAACTCTTTCTTAAATCCTCTCACCTCAGAAGCAGTTAGGGGAGCATTCACAAAGCCAACACCTCCTGCTACTCCTCCTATAGGAACCTCTCTGAGTGGAAAGAGTCTCTCTGCCTTGGAGGTCTTGGATTTGGTGCTACAGTACGGCCCGTCTTCAGGTGCCAAACTACTTTGAGGGATATCTGGGTTACCCTGAACTTTCTGCCCATCAGCAGGTGTATTTGCTGATAGCTGTTTATCGGGCGAGGAGGCATTTGTGCCCCAACTAGGAGGAGGTAAAGGGACAGCAATAGGAGGGGGAGAAGAGCCTGAGTGGATATTAAGTGCAGCTGGAGAAGGGGTGGAGAATGCAGCAGGTGGAGTAGGCACTTGTGGTGGTGCAGAAGGGACTGGAGGGGATACTGGGTTTATCATAGCGGAAGCTGAAGAGGTAGAAGGAGGAGTTTGAACAGGTGGTAGTGAGATGGCAGCCGGGGGAAGAACCAGACCTGCCATTTGAGGTGCTTGAAGAAGAGGATTATAAGGTGGAGGGGCAGAAGGAGGCAGATAATCCAGGGGATCCCATCTTTTACTAGTCCTATCATCCCCTCTTTCATTCCCCTCTTTCTTCCTCTGTACCTTACAAATTCGCACCCCTTCATCCCCAACAGTGCTCTTTAACCAGCAGGCTACATACAATAATTGCTCAGGATCAGTATCTCCTCGAGCTGTCAGATAATTATTTAATTGTTGGCACATCCACTTATCCTTTGTCCCACACCAAGGCCATCCTCCTTGTATCTCTAATTCTGGCCACACTTCCATATAATAATGGATCATTTTCGCCTTATCTAATCCCTCCGTGGCCTCTATAGAATCCCATTTTACTAACAGTTCTCCTAAGGGACTACTGGGATGTATGTACCTCAGTCTCTTACCGGTCTTTCTACTATTACACCCTCCCATTTTACAGGTCTCAACAGTAAAAAATCCCAAAGGTGCCTTTACTGACCGGTGATTTCAAAAAGAACCTTCTTTGAGGAGCTTCAGTCTCCTCCACTGAACTTCAAAATTTCTGCCTGATGCTCAGGACTTCATACTGAAACAACTGCCCAATCTCTTGATTGCTTAACTTTCCCCACGTCAGGTCTTACATCTATCGGGACTTGAACACACAAAGACTCGGCCTAAGAATCCGGGTCGTGCCTGACTCCCTCAGTCAGGAAAAACAACTGCCTGATTTTTAGTTTGCCTAACCCGCCAATTTTTAGGCTTCACCGTATCAGGACTTAAAAGCAAACCACAGGCTCCTTCGCTGGGGTTTGTGCCTGGCTCCTGTGCCAGGACTTACTTTTGCCTGCAGGGCTTGTGAGCTACCCGAATCCTTCTCGGGACTGACAAAATCTTACGCGAATCCTTCTCGAGACTTACAAATGCTACCCGAATCCTTCTCGGGACTGACAAATCTGCCTGACTTCCCTATGTCAGGACCTATTTTGGGCGTGTGCCACTCATACAGATATTCCCTCCGCATGCCCGGAGGGGGGGGCCCTTTATTCCCCCTTGGGAGACGACTCACTCACGCTAATTCCAAGCTCCGTTCCCTGTTCCCGGCCGGTTCCTTCGCAGGAGTCCGGAAACGCGGTACTGAGAGGTCCGCTCCCACTTCGAAGGTCCAGCTGCCGGCCTTCGTCTCATTTACACACACATGCGCACGTCTCCCGCTCCCGCCACCGGCTTTCTCACCAATCCAGTGCTCCGGTGCTCCTCTGCGTCGCTGCTCCTGAGCCGATCCCTCTGGTCCTGGTAGCCAGCTGTCCTGAAGTCCAAGATGGCCAGTCTTGAGTCTTCTTGCGGCGTGGCTATTCCGGACGAGCGCCCCCAGCTGAAATAAACAGGGCCAGGAGACTTCTTCTCCTTTTTAATGCCTTTATTAAAAGTGATCAGCTCAGGATTGGGCAGCTCGGCAGGGCTGCAGTCCCCGTCGTGCCTCCCAGGGCGACTCAGAGGAGGAGGATATGCGCAGCTCTGTCCACTAGGGGCAGAGCCAGAGGATTCAGTCCTCGTGGGAGCCTCTAGGGCGTGGTGTCCCCGTCAGGTGTTGATTTGTCGGTGCGGTTCCCCCTCAGTCTCGGCGCTGGGGACGACTCCCATGGTCAGGACGAGAGGGACTCCGCATCTCTGCAGGCTCAGCCTTCGGCTCCTCATGTCCAGACATCATTTTAGTCTCTCAATTATTATTTGGCTCGTTGTTTTTGGGGTTTTCTTGTTGCATTTCGAGTCGGGGTCCCACAAAGCATTCTGGACTTTGGAGTCACTTTGCATAACCCCTCCCACCCTCTCAGGTGTCTTCTTTATGCTGGAAGAGAGCACAGCCTTGGGGAAGGGCCATCCACTCCATCCAGCCAGGCCTTTTACTAATACAAAAGAGGAGATAAGCCTCAACGACCCGGTATTACAATAACAAAGCACTAAGAACCCTGGCAGAGATCGATCTGGCTGCGTCCCTGTAACTCTTTCTCACAAAAAAAATATTAACCGATTTTTTGTTCATAACACTGGGGCCATTGCAGAGAAGACTGGGGACACTGGGGCATCCTGTGGATGTCATTGGGATGAACTGGGAGGGACTGGGAATAAACTCAGGTGTATAGGGAGGGACTGGGCTGTACTGGGAGGGACTGGAGGGGCACTGGGCTCGTACTGGGTTCTACTTGTGATAAACAGGGTTGTACTGGTCTGTACTGGGGATGAACTGGGCTGTACTGGGAGGGACTGGATACGTTGAATGGGCTGTTTCCGCCTCCACCATATCCCATTTGCCGAGACTCTCGCCCATCACCGCGAGCAGCCAATCAGCGCCAGAGATCGGAGACTCGGGGACGGTGCCTACGGTAGCCACAATTCCCGTCATGCCCTGCAGCCTGATTGAGCCCCATTGGAGCCGGGAGTACAATGCCCGTCATGCCCTGCGCTCCACAGAACCCCCGGGATCCGCTACCCCTTTGTCCCTTAAGTGTCCCCCAGACCCTCCAGGATCCCTCAGTGCCCCCTCAGCGCCCATTCGGGTCCCCCCAAAAGCGTCCCCGGATACCCTGAGTGCTCCCAACCCCACAGATGCCCGGTACAGCCACTTCTGGGAATTCATCTCCTCTCCTCCACCGCGGCCCCAGAGACCCTCAGAACACAGTCCCGCGCCTAAAACTCCTGCCATGCCCCCGCCCTAAAGAGCCTGGTTAGAGCTCCCGGAGCTCCCCCGAAGCGCTCCCGAACCGTTTGCGTTCCCCCGAGGATCTCAAGTCGCGGCTTGGATGCAGAAGTGTCCGCCAAGTGCCTTCCCGGACCCCCAAACAAAGCGGTGGAGCCACTGCCGGGCCTACGGCTTCCATCATGCTCCGCGGCGCATGTCCAGTGCTGTTCCAGCCGGGACTTCATCTCCCGTCACGTCCTGCGCCCATCTAAGAGCTATTGCAGCTGTGCCTCGAACTCCTGTGATGCTCCTCGGCCCCGTTAAACTGCATTACATACACCCGCCCCCCCCGTGCTTACAACTCCCATCACCCCCCGCGCCCCAGCGATCCCCGTCAGAGCCCCCCAAGAGCTGCCCCGGACCCCGAACTGTCCCTCAGAATCCCTGAGTGCCCCTCCAAGTCCCCACTCGACTCACCCAAGTTTCCTCCAGACTCTCAAGTTCTCTCTGAATTCCCTCTCCAGACCCAAAACTGCCCCAAATGTGCCCCAGAAATGTCTCCACGGACCCCAATGTGGCCCCTTTTATCCTGTCTTTGAAAATGATAAAAAAGATAACCAAAGGATTCAAAATAGGACTGATTAGCATAAAGAAGGAAAAATCAATAGCCACACTTCTGAATGAATTAATGTTGGGAATTGTGTTACTTAGAACTAATGACCAATAAATTTTTTGCTGGCAAAACAGCTTTGGATTTTTAGATATAAATATTAAAATTTTGTATTACAAATATAGACTAATAGTATTATAAATAAGAAAAAATATTTATAATTTTCCTAATTCCAAAACTTATATTTTTAAGGGGAAATGCATAATTACTACTATGTTTTGGGATGTCAGTCTGTTAGAGACAGTCCAAGATCCCTCATCTGCCTCACAGCTGCCATCAAGGATGGAAATTGAAGGCCCCCCAAGGACTGAGATTGAGACCCTTCAAATTCTAACCCAGGGGTGCTGGCCTGACTGGAGCGGGATGTCTGCCATGGGAAGCGGGATGTTTCCCATAGGAACCAGTCCTGAAACAACGGGCCCTGCTCACTGCTGGCACCGGTTTTTGCTGTTCAGACCTGGACTGTCTGTGCCTGTCCCCAGTGGATTTATTCTCCACTGTTCCCTCCATGCGCCGTCCTGCTCCCCTCCCAGCGGTAGATTATAAAAGAGCCCTGAGTTAACCAAAGACTTTGAGATTCTCCCCAATGTGACCAGATGGATCTGTTGGCCAGACCACGAGGATTTCATCTCCCTGTTGGTAGCTATTCCCCCAACCCAACCCTCCTTTCTCTCTCTCTCTGTCCTTTATCGCCTTTCTAATCCTTCTGTTACATTTGCTATGGGCATGCAATAAAAGATGCATTTGTTTTGATTGAAAGTCTCCTGCTGTGTGTCTTTAGGTATTGGAAAATAATGATAAATATTAAGTACACATAGTTCATAGGATAAAATATAGACACCAGCCCCGGGATGGAGAGTGTGCCTCTGTCTGACCTGCTGAAAAGATCTTGGCAGGCCAGGGAAAAAAATGTTATAGATAAGAAACAATAAACAACCTTGGAAACCAGAGCCAAAGAATTCAGACTCCTTCTTGGAAACATCAGGCTGGGAAAAAAGGATTCTTGGGGTCATCCCCGACTGCAGGGAACCCAAGATTGGCCTTCTGGGCTATCTGGGTCAACATCAGAGTAAATCTGGAAGTTTTGCTTTAGCCTTTTAAGCCACGGTGCTGGGGTCTTGTCTTTTTCCTGGGTGCCGTCCAATGCTAAGCTGGTATTACTCCCTCTAGGGACTGATTCTTTTATCCCTCTGGTCATCAGGGACCTGTAATCTCTCATATTCCTTTTCCCCTCTTCTTGATTAGGGTCCCAGTCAGGCTCCACTAAAGGCATTTTTTGGTCACCTGGGGGCCCAGGTTGGTTTTCTCACTCCCAAATTTTCATTCCTGCAGTTCTTATTAATCTAGTCTCTCCTGGGGAAAATAGGATGTTAAAGATGGAGTTCAATTCTCCCCATGTATAAATATTAGGGCTAAAGATGGATCAATTTGATTTGCAATTCCTACTGGGTTGTCCACTAAATTTCACAATTCTTTCTTAAAGTTTCCAACTTTGGATGCAGTCAAGGGAGCGTTTACAAATCCAGTCTCACTGGCCATGGGAACTTCTCTGAGAGGGAACAATTTTTCACTTTTGCCACTTTGGACCAGGTGTTACAACATCAGCTGTGGAGGCTGACTGGGTAACTTCACTCTTGGGCATGAGATTCTGAGATGTTGTTTGGCTTCTCATTTGTGGTGGGGAGGCAGAGCAGGAGCTTGCTGGTGAATAAGGGGTGCATGAGATGGCAGAGGTAAGGGAAGAGTAGTGAAGGGTAAAGAGAGTAAGGAGAGGGTTGAGGGGAAGGTGGTGGAGGTATAACTGGGTTAGGAGGTGGTAAAGGAATGACAGCTGGGAGAGGAGGAGGAATTGGTCCATGGAAAGAGGAACTGGAAGAAGGATTTGAGGTACTGCAAGGGTAGGAGGAAGAGAGTGGTCAAGGGGGTCCCAGTTTTTGTTAGCCTTCCCAGCCTCTTCTTCTTCTTTTACTTTCCTAGCTTGCTTTCTCTCTTTTAATTTATAGACTCTTGTATTTTCTTCCTCTGATGTGTACTTTAGCCAACAAGTGAAATTCTGTATGTGATGGGTATTTTGCAGGAACTTGGGGAAAAAAGAAGGTGCATCACTTTTGGACAGAGAGACAGGTAACTCAGGAAATGTTTAAGGATGTTGTTGGGTCATGCAGAAAGAAAATCAGAGAGGTGAAAGCTTAAGGCTTAACCAGGCCATTTCTGTGAAGGATAATAAAAATGTTTCTATAAATACATTAATGGCAAAGGGAGCTACAAGGACAATCTCCATTCATTATTATGGGAGATATGGTTACCAAATATGAGGGAATGGCTGAGGTACTTAACCCCTTCTTTGCCTCAGTTTTCAAGACTAGGTAAAGTTCACTTCATGACAAGTGTTCTCCTGAGCTGCTGGATGGGCACAGGGTGCAGAACAGCCCCCAGTGATCCAGGAGGAAGCAGCTGGGGACATGCTGAGCCACTCAGATGCTCACAGGTGCATGGGATTGGATGGGATCCATCCCAGAGGGATGAAGGAGCTGGTGGATGAGCTCCCCAAGCTGCTCTCCATCATTTACCATCAGTGATGGCTCAGCAGGGAGGTCCCAGAGCACTGGAGGTGCCAGTGTGAGCCCCTCCCCAAGCAGGGCTGGAAGGAGGAGCTGGGGACCTCCAGGCCTGTCAGCCTGACCTGGGTGCCCAGCAAGGTTATGGAACAGATCACCCTGAGTTGCCATCACAGGGCACCCACAGGATGGCCGAGGGATCAGAGCCAGCCAGCGTGGATTTCAATGTCTGCACTGATGATCTGCATGAGGGGACTGAGTCCAGCATCAACAAATTTGCAGATGACACCAAGCTGGGTGTGAGTGTGGATCTGCAGGAGGTAGGAGGGCTCTGCAGAGGGCTCTGGACAGGCTGGATCCAGGGACTAAATCCAACAAGGTGAGGTTAAACAAGACCAAGTGCTGGGTCCTGCACTTTGGCCACAACAACCCCTGCAGCTCTACTGGGGACAGAGTGGCTGGACAGCAGCCAGGCAGAAAGGGACCTGCAGGGACTGATGGACAGCAGGCTGGACATGAGCCAGCAGTGTGCCCAGGTGGGCAAGGAGGCCAATGGCTCCTGGTCTGGATCAGCAATGGTGTGGCCAGCAGGACCAGGGCAGGGATTCTTCCCCTGAGCTCAGCACTGGTTGGGCAGCACCTTAAATGCTGTGTCCAGTTCTGGGCCCTAATTTAGGAAGGACATGGAGGGGCTGGAGCATGTCCAGAGAATGGCAACAAGGCTGGCAAGGGTTCTGGAACACAAGTCCTGTGTGGAGTGGCTGAGGGAGCTGGGGTTGTTTATCCTGGAGAAGAGGAGGCCCAGGGGAGACAAGGTGGTGTCAGGGCAAAGGTTAGACTTGATGATTTCCAAGGTCTTCTCCAACCTGGATGATTCTGGGATTCTCTGAAACCACCCTTGGAGCAGTTGCATGATGAGTTCTGGGCCTCCTCTCCAGAAGCTCCAGCAGCCCAGGTCCCTCAGCTTTTCCTGCCAGCGCCAAAGCCCATCCTGTCAGTCCTGCTGAGCCTCTGCAGCTCCTCCTCACTGCCCAGAACAGGGAGCCCCAGAGCCAGACACAGCAGCCCAGATGTGCCTCCCTGGCCTGGGGTGCCTCTGGCAAGGAAGCAGCACCAGGCACTGCAGGAGCCTGCAGACAATCCCTGCAGCACTTGTAGGATGATCCTGCTGCCCAAGGGACGCTTCCATGGTGCCAAGTCAGGAACTGCAATGGGGAGTGGGGCCAGAGAGGAAAGGGCAAACAGGGATGTGCTGTTTGCAGTGGAGGGAGCAGGGTTGGGCAATAGGAAGAAATCTGGATCAGGAAAGAGAAGAGAAAGCAAAGGTGAAGGTAAGAAAATCCTCAGGGCAATTTGGGGGTGGCTGCCAGGCAGCCCTGGCTCTGAGCAACAGCGTCTGCAGTGGGACAGGATACTCCCAGCTGATGGGAACAAATTTCTGGCTGACTGCAGAGGCCAGGACAAAGCTGAGTGGTTTCCATGGTGTCTCCCAGCCCTTGCTGGCCCCAGGGGCTGATGGCATTTGTGCTCCCTCAGGTTCATGTCCCCACACCAACAGCATGGGGGTGCTCTCCCTGCTTTGTGCAATGCAAACAGGGGCTGCTGAGCCAGTGCTGCTGTGTCTGTGCCTGCAAGGATGGGGCACCTGTGTGAGCTGGGGGAGAGGCCAGGGCTGCAGAGGGGGGATGTTGTTGGCAGCTCCATGAGGACGCTCTGGGACGCTGCCCTGGGCTGTGCAGCGCACTGGGGATGGATCAGCCCCTGCTCTGCTGATCCTTCCCATCTCCCCCAGGGTCCTTGCAGAACCCCAGCCATTCTGTTTGCCCCCAGCCTGCCCACGGCCAGCCTGGGGCTGCTCATGGGGCTTTTCTGTGCTGAGCATTGGCCTGAGTGTGTTCTTGAGAGAGCCTGGGCAAGGAGCCTGGAGCCCCCAGGGCCTGGCCTGAGGCGTCAGTGCTGCCCCAGCAGTGCCCATGGCCTGTCCCTGCTGCAGCCCCGGCACTGCCACCCCCAGGGCTGTGCTCGGCCCCGAGAGCACTCAGGCCCTGCAGCAACACCAGGGCCACCAGGGCAGCGGGTCAGGGCCATGGCAGCAGCACTGGCAACACCAAGTGCTGCTGCTGCTGGGCACAGCTGTAGGGCCAGCACTGATCTGCCCTAGCTCTGCACACAGACATTGCTGCTGCAGCTCCAGAGAAGGCAACAAAAGGGCACCTCTGCAGAGAACTTTGCTGAGACATCCTTTAGTTCCTTTAAAGCCACCAAGATTGCAGCCACTCATTGACACAATCTGTGGCCAAACAGAAGATGGAGAGAAACAAAATGAAAAATGGCACAAACAATGACATTTCTTTGCGGATAACATGAAAAAAGTAAAGGAAATTAAAAGAAGTTTCAAAATGAAACCAATGAGATGTGTCAAAGGTTACTTTTATTACAAATGATTGAATTTAACTGGCCAGTAGTTTAATCTTTCTGATACCATCCAATCATCAGTCTTCTCACTGCAGCCTTGAGCTCCTGGTTCCTCAAGCTGTAGATGAGTGGGTTCAGGGCTGGAGGCACCACCGAGTACAGAACTGACAGGGCCAGATCCAGGGATGGGGAGGAGATGGAGGGGGGCTTCAGGTAGGCGAACAATGCGGTGCTTACAAAGAGGGAGACGACAGCCAGGTGAGGGAGGCAGGTGGAAAAGGCTTTGTGCTGTCCCTGCTCAGAGGGGATCCTCAGCACAGCCCTGAAGATCTGCACATAGGAAAAAACAATGAACACAGAGCAACCAAACACCAAAAAGGCACTAACACCGAGAAGCCCCAGTTCCCTGAGGTGGGATGTGGAGCAGGAGAGCTTGAGGATCTGTGGGATTTCACAGAAGAACTGGCCCAGTTCATTGCCATGGCACAGGGGCAGGGAAAATGTATTGGCTGTGTGCAGCACTGAATAGAGAAGACCACTGGCCCAGGCAGCTGCTGCCATGTGGGCACAAGCTCGCCTGCTCAGGAGGGTCCCATAGTGCAAGGGTTTGCAGATGGACACGTAGCGGTCATAGCACATGATGGTCAGGAGAGAAAGTTCTGCTCCCATGAAGAAGATAAGCAGAAATACTTGGGTAGCACATCCAGTGTAGGAGATGTTCCTGGTGTCCCAGAGGGAATTGTGCATGGCTTTGGGGACAGTGGTGCAGATGAAGCCCAGGTCGCTGAGGGCCAGGTTGAGCAGGAAGAAGAACATGGGCGTGTGCAGATGGTGGCTGCAGGCTATGGTGCTGATGATGAGGCTGTTGCCCAGGAGGGCAGCCAGGGAGATGCCCAGCAAGAGGCAGAAGTGCAGGAGCTGCAGCTGCCGCGTGTCTGCCAGTGCCAGCAGGAGGAAGTGGCTGATGGAGCTGCTGTTGGATATTTGCGCTGCCTTGACATGGGGATGTGTGAAAAAACTAATCATGGAATAGTTGGGTTTGGAGAGGACTTTAAATATCCCAGCACAGCCTGGAGGCACTTTCCCTCCCCTGCCTGCCCAGGGCTCTGCTGCTTGGAGCTGTCCCTGCCAGCAGCTGCTTCCCTGTGCCCAGGGCTGGGCCCTGCCACTGCTGCCAGAGCCCAGCCCAGTCCTGGGGGCTCAGCTCTGCCCTGCAGACCCCTCCCAGCTCAGGCACCGCCCAGGGGCAGCTCTGGCTCTGCAAGCTCTGATGGCAACGTCAGAGCAACTCTGAGGGGGCTGGAAAAGCAGCATTGATTCTGCCTGTGAGGGGCCCTGTGCTGATTTCTGTCACTGCCTGATTTGTTTAGACCAGAGATAATGTTTTTTTTTTTTTTATTTGCCTCAAGCTGAACTAAAATGAATATCTATGGTCAATTTCCCATTCAGGTAACCCAAAATAATAGATTAAAAAAGCAGGACTTCCCCTTTCCTGCTGCCCCTGCCTTGCTATGCTCACTGTATAATCTACTTGGAAATGTTCTGCAGTTAAATGCCGGGATGGGAGCAGTCCTGGAAAACGCAGCATCATCACCGCACAAGGAGAACACTTCCAAGCCTTACCAGCTGTCTCCTCCCACCCAGACCTTGTTCCCCAGCACTGGGAGCAGCTGCCAGGGCTGGCTGACAGCTGTCTCTGGCAGGCAGCAGAGGCCCTGCCCCAGCACAGCGCCCTGGGCTGCAGGACCCTGCTCTGCAGGACAGCCCTGGGCACCCCTGGCTGCTCTGCACAAGAGACAATCAGAGAATGTACTCACAGAGTCTGCAGGCATTGGGATGTTCCAGCTTTAGGAGATCACTCCAGGAGCTGCAGCTGCATTGTCCCGCAGCCAGAGGTTCCTGTGCCAAGGGCTGGCAGAGATTCTGCCCCAGGCACTTCTCAGCACCTTCCCAGCCCTGAATGATTGAAGCTCTCGGCGCCTCTGTGCTGTACCCAGGGTGGCTGCAGGCAGTGCCCCAGCCCTGCTGGGCTGGCAGATGTGCTGCTCATCAACAGAAATGTGCTTTTGAAGCTCTTCTTGCTTACCAGGAGCTGCCTCTGTGCCAGGAGCCCAGCCCAGCTCATCAGCACAGACACAGCACAAGGACTTTAATGAGCCTCTGGGGCTTTGTGCTCAGGTCCTGAACATCAGTTCCTGAGAGGGAGCTGAAGAAACCTCTCCAGAACTCCAAGTCAGAATCCAACTCCAAAGTTTCTTGGACTTTTAATGGGTCCCACTGAGGGACACAACTGAGAAAGTGTCCCCAGGCCCCAGGCAGAGCAGAGAACTGGAGGCAGTGATGACAGGAGGGGACAAAGAGAAGCCAAGTCTTGGTGCCCTGGGGCACAGCAGCAGGGTCTGTGCCACCAAGGGCTGGGAGGAGACACCTTGTCCTGAGGCCCTGGGGGCCTCCTGGCACAGCCCCAGCCAGGCTGGGCACTGTCAGCCCCTTGTCCTGCCCTCAGCATCCCCCCCTAGCCCACATTCCAGTGGCCTCAAGGATCTGCCGGCAGGAGTCCCTGGGGAGCCTTGCTCAGGAATGGCCCTGGGGGCTCCTTAATGCTCCCTGCAGGGACTGCAGGTTTTTCAGAGGACTTTGGGTTTGGCTTTTGCCTTGGAGTCTCTGAGAGGTTTGTGCAATCATGGCCTCCAATTATCTGCTGTAATTAGTCCCTGGAGAGGCTTTGTCAGTAACAACACTCACTCGGGCTCATTAATACTTTAGGGTACTTCAGTTTTTTAAACTACTTGGTGTTTCCCTTTTGATACAGACTCTGTGAAAAAATGGTACAGTTCCAGCCTCCAATATCTTCTTTCATTGTCCCTTGAGAGCCTTTATCTGTTATGACACTTAGTGGGCCATTTATGCTTCAGGGTACTTCAGTTATTTTAAGGTACTTGGTATTTCCATTTTGATACAGACTCTGTCAGAACTTTGTACAATCATGGCCCCAATTATCTGCTTTAACGAGTCCCTTGAGAGCTGTGTACTGACACTCAGTGGAGCTCATTAATACTTTGAGATACTCAAGGTTTTTAAGGTACTTTGGATTTTCCTTTCCACACTGAGTGTCCAAGAGGTTTTTGTGCCATCCTGGCCTATAATTCTCTCCTCCTATAAGTCCATGTGTAGGGAATGGACCTCAGTGGGACCCATTCATGCCTTGAGACACTTTGGAGTTTGCTCCTGACTTTGACTCCTGGAAAGGTTTGTGCAATCTCTTCTCAGGCCCTGAGGTTCCAGGGCTCAGCTCCAAATGCACTACAGGACCCATTAGGATCAAGCAAGTCCTGACAAACCATGGCTCTGCCTTGATTTCCCTCTTGTCTGGAGCAGTTCATCAGGAAGTTTTTTGTAGTATTTTTTTTGAGATTTCTTTGCAAATGTTTTAATTGGTGTGGTGGGTTCAGTGTAGGCTAATTACCGGTGCATTCACTAGAATATACTTACTCAGTATCTGCTGTGAGGGAGGATTCGGAGGAAGCAAAGTAGGCTCAAATCTTTTAAAGGGTATGAAGAAAAATTCATAATAGTAACTAAAAGAAAGAGTATTTAAAGGGGGTAAAGCAATGTTAATACCAGCAATTAAAAGAACAATAGGAATCAGAATCAGAAAACTTTGAGAACACTTCTCCTCTCCCTACAACCTTTTCTTTCTTATTGACAATATAAGGAGACAAAACCTAAAATTTCCAGTCAGTTTACCACATCTAGAATAGTTTTCTTCATTTCCTTTAGGGAGAGGAGTCTCTCTTTCATGCTATGGAGACTTCTCCATAAGAAAACTGTTCTCTCATGGCTCTCAATTTCCATGAATACCAGCCATCCAGAAAATCTGCAATTGTGAAGACCCTCCCATTTTTTCACATCTTTTCCCCCAGCTGTGTTTATGGGCCATGTCAACTTATGGGGTGTTTGTTTAAAGATGAACTGTTTAAGAGCAAGGTTCTCTTCATTATTTCTGAAATCATCTTCATCTCTGGGAACAGAGATCTTCCTCTGTCCCTGAGGGCACAGGGTCTCATCACTCTACTCTCTTTCCTTGTTCAAACTTCTCATGGAATCACAGCTACTTCAGCATTTGCTGGGACAGGGCCAGGATCTCAGCAGCCAGGCCAGAACACAGCAGCAGCTTGGCCGGGGGCTGATGGCATCTCCTCCCCCTGCCCAGGGCTTGCGGCTGAACCCCAACAGTGGCACAATCTTGGCCAAGCCGGCCGGGCCCAGGGCTGCTCCTGGGGCCTGGTGGATCCTGGCTGGGCTCGGGCTGGCAGCGGGGCAGGGCTCAGCAGTGCCCAGATGGTCACAACTGCAGCCATGGCCTGGCCCGGCCTCGGCCCCACAGCCTCCCGTGCCCTGCCTGGCAGCCGATAGCGCCTGCCGGGGTCCCTGAGAAGGGGCCCGGCTCCACGGCAGGAACCGCCCAGCCTGGCCTGGCTGAGATGGGGGCTGGGTTAGCCTTGTTAACCTCTTTGCCAGCCAGAAGGGAAAGAGACCCTCCCAGGCTTTCTCATCTTTAACATGTGTCTTCACAGAGGCGTGCAAAGTTTCCTTAGTGGTTGAACAGATGATCAGTTCTCAAAGCTAATTACTGATTGATTTTTTTGCAAGACACAGAGGAAGCTGCTTGCAGCTTCTCTTAGGACATCACTTCCATGATGCAAAACCACCACAACAGCACAGAGCACAGAGCTCCTTTGTCCATATGTAGTGGTCATACGCCCAAGACCTCAAAATCCCTTATTAAATGATCTCTCTGCCCTCTCCAAGGTGTTTCCAAATAAAAACATTCAGCTCATAGTCTAAGAAAATCACCAGAGGACAGAGCCAGCCTGATCTGTTTGTCCTGGTTTTTTTGTCTAGGAGCAATCCTTGGATATACAGAACTTGGGAGGCCAAATTCTAATTTTGGCCATGGTCCCTGGACAAGAATGCCAGTTCTTTTCCATACAAATGAAAGAAGAGAGCCCCAGTGTTTCAGGGGCAGATAAGAGGTGACCACCAGAGGCCAAGGCCAGCCAGAGTAAGCAGTTTTTACTGAGACATACCCTTGCATAGAGGAAAATTTTTTGCAAAAGTACCTATTTTGGCAATGGGTATCTGAAAAGTCAGACGATTCTTTTCCATAGCAAGGAAAGCACAGAGCCCCAGTACTCCCAGCTGATGAGAGGCCGCCCATGACATCCCCACATCAGCCAGACCTGTCAGGTGGCCCCTGGGAGGCCAAGCCAGCCAGAGCTGTTCCATGTTCCCTCGGTTTCATGGGGTCCCACAGTGTCCCAATGTTCCTTTGCTTCCATGAGACCCTGAGGTGTCCCAATGCCCCCTTGGTGACAGGAGGCCCTGAAGGGTCACAATGGTCTCCATGGTTCCATCAGGCCCCACAGAGTCATAATGGTCTCTGGGTCTCTGATGCCTTGCATCAGGCAAGGTCCCGCAGAACCATTCATGTCGTTCATCAATCGACTCACGCAAGCCATGAATCAACAGGTGATGATTGAAGAAGCGAAGAGGCCTCTCTTGGAGAGCTTAGCTTTCGGCAATGCCAACCCAGATTGTCAACGGGTCATTAGTGCCATGCCAGGACGGCGATCCTTGGCAGAGATGGTGGAGGCATGCAGCAAGGTGGGGACACCTCAGCATGTCGCATCGATTGTGAAGAATGAATTAAGAGAGGAGTGGGAAGAACAGATAAAGGGCCAGTCAGAGAGACAATCTGAAGACAAGGCATTGGAAAAGATGCTGGAAAAAATACTTCATCAACAGAACGAGAACACAAAGTTCTTGCAACAATGCAGAAGAAGAGCAATCCCCCAGGAGGACAGTGTTACAAATGTGGGGTGTTTGGACACATGAGAAAGAATTGTCCACAAACACATACACCAGTGCCAGCACAAAAAGCAGAAAGGCCAAATTGTGCGTAGTGCGGAAGAGGAAGACACTCTGTGAAAGAATGCTATTCTCAGACAGACATGGAAGGAAATCCTTTACCGTGTCCGGGAAACGGCAGAAGGAGCGCGGGAAATCGCCAGCGCGGTCAGACACAAGTGCTGGCGGTGACACAAGAGCAGACAGGGCAATCATCACTGAGCGACAAGCAGACTCCGTCAGCAAAACGCTCAGTCGATTCCATAGCGACCCAGACCTCCTCCCACCAGGGGCACAGTGTGCATTGGCAGCTTCAAAACTAGTATGTTTTCTAGACAAAAATCATACAGAGATACCAACGGGTATCCGCGGAGATTCATACAAAAAACAAGATTTCTTGATAGTTGGACAAGACAAATGCAGCATCCTTGGACTCATTGTTTATCCTGCAGTTGTTTCTGCAGACAAGAATACAGAATTGACAGTTCTGGCAAGAGCGCTTCGTCCACTATTGACTGTGCCCGAAAATACTGTAGTTGCGAGAGCTTTCGCCTTGCCACCACACGCCATAGGAGAAGTCATGTCAATCTTCGACGAAGAAGGGTTCTCTATGAAGGAGCATGTTGAGGTACATACTACATGAGTGAAGCACATAGGTTGAGATCGGCCCACACTCACGTGCCAATTGACATGTGGAGACAGGACGACAGCAATCAGAGGCATGCTCAACACAGGGGCGGATGTCACAGTAATATTGTACATCTTTTGGCCATGCAATTGGAGCTTGGTTGCGCCCTTGGGTTCTCTCTCAGGCATAGGGGGAGCATCTCTGTGTCTGCAGAGCGAGAATTCCATTGTTGTCACAGGACCAGGAGACAAGACGGCGATCATTCATCGTTTGTCGTCCAGAAGCCGATCACAGTCTGGGGTCAAGACCTTTTGGCACAATGGGGCGCGAAGATCGAAGTGGATTTTTAGTAGGGGTCACTGCGGCACTCGCCACATTGCAGTTGACATGGAAAACAGACGATCCAGTTTGGGTGGATCAGTGGCCGTTTGAGCGGAAAAAGTTGAGGGCTTTGAAAAACCTGGTCCAAGAACAATTGCAGAAGGGACACATCAAGCTAATAGACAGTCCTTGGAACTCTCCAGTGTTTATCATCAAGACAAAGCTATCAGGCAAATGGAGGCTGTTACATGATCTCAGGAGGATCAATGAAGTCATGGAAGACATGAGACCACTTCAGCTGGGACTTCCATCTGTCTCGATGATTCCCAGAGATTGGCCGCTTGTGGTCATTGACCTCAAGGATTGTTTCTTCCGTGTTCCGCTCCATCCAGATGATGCTCCGAGATTTGCCTTTTCAGTTCCAAGTATCAACAAGGAAACATCTCTGCAGCGGTACCATTGGGTGGTCCTTCTTCAAGGACTCAAGAATTCTCCGACGATCTGTCAATGGTACGTGGCACGAGCTTTGGCACCAGCGCGGAAGAAGTTTCCAAAGGTGAAGATCATTCATTACATGGATGATTTGCTCATTGCAGCATCAACACAACAGGAGCTGCAAGAAGCTCGTGACTGTGTGATCGCAGAAGTGCAAAAGGCAGGTCTGGAAATCAGCATTTCAAAGATTCAAGAGGTTGCGCCTTGGAAATATCTAGGGTGGAAGATTTCAGAGAAAACAATAAAACCTCAGAAAATGGAGGTCAGCACAGAGATCAGCAATTTGCATGATTTACAACAGCTATTGGGAGAGATCAACTGGATGAGGCTGGTTTTGGGAATCACAAACAGGGACATTCCAGCGTTGCTTGATCTTTTGAGAGCAGACACAGACATTCGATCTCCCAGGACACTCACGCAAGAAGCGAAGAAAGAGTTGGAGAAAGTCACAGATGTGATACAGAAAAGGCAGGCACATCGATTTGTTCCAACGTTGCCTTTTCAGTTGGCAGTGCTGGGGAAGAAAACACAGTTCCATGGTTTGATCTTCCAATGGGATGAATCACAAAAAGACACTCTAATAATCATAGAGTGGGTTTTTCTACCGTACAGGCCTTCAAAGACAATTCTCACAGATTTAGAGATGGCAGCACAAATCATCATAAAGGCGAGAACGAGGTTGCTGACAATGGCAGGACGGGAATTCTCAGTCATCAGATTACCTCTGAAGAAAGATTATTTCGATTGGGCGATGCAACAATCGCAAGAGTTGTTAATCGCCTTGTTAGCTTTTCCAGGAACTTGCACAATCCATTTTCCACAGCATAGAATACTGCAATCACAAATATGTTACAGAGCAAAACCAAGAATAAGTGAAGAACCTTTGGACGGGATCATAGTGTTCACTGATGGCTCAGGGAAGACACACAAGTCAGTGATCACGTGGAGGAACTCAACGACAGGGGATTGGGATTCAGATGTAAAGATGGTTCAGGGCTCTCCAAAATTGTGGAGTTGGCAGCCGTTGTCCGAGTGTTTCAGTTGTTTGAACAACCTCTCAATCTGGTCACAGATTCCGCATATGTTGCAGGTGTGGTCAAACGACTGGAAGGTTCGCTCTTGAAAGAAGTCAGTAATGAGGTTTTATACTCATATTTGGTGAGCTTGAAAAGGTTGCTAGAGAGCAGGGAAAGAGAATATTTTATCACGCACATTAGAGCGCACACAACATTTCCAGGGTTTTAAGTGGAAGGGAATGCTCGGGCAGACAGGTTGACAATGACCATTTCGCAAACACTGCCAGACATTTTTGAGCAGGCAAGATTGAGTCACGCGTTCTTTCATCAGAATGCACAGGCGCTGATGGAATCCTTTGGTCTCACAAAGAGTCAGGCGAGGGAGATCATTAGTGCTTGTCCAGACTGTCAGCTTGTGCAGCCACCTTCTTCTACAGGAGCAGTCAATCCGCGGGGACTGCAAAGTCTTCAGTTGTGGCAAGCTGATGTCACGAAGTATCCATCCTTTGGGAGGCTCAAAAATGTTCATGTTTCAGTAGATACATTCTCAGGTGCAGTCTTGGCCTCAGCACATGCAGGGTAAACAGCGGACCATGCTTGTCGACATTTTCTGCAAGCATTCGCATCATTAGGTGTGCTTCAGGAGATAAAAACAGACAATGGTCCCAACATATACAGGCAGGGTGCTTGACAGATTCCTGAAAAGATGGGGTGTCAAACATACATTTGGTATTCCACATTCACCCACAGGTCAGGCGATCATTGAAAGAACACATCACACCCTGAAATCCCTTCTGGACAGACAAAGATGGGGTGAGCCAGAGGCAACTCCTCACATGAAATTAATTAAATAAGGCGTTGTATGTGTTGAATTTCCTAAATAGTTCATCCTCAGAACCTAATCTGCCAATCTTGAGGCATTTTTTAAACAGCACACAGGCAAAGCTAAGGGAAAATCCTTTAGTTTTGATCAGAAACCCAGAGACACGACAAACAGAGGGCCCTTTCAAACTAATAACTTGGGGCAAGGTTTCGCTTGTGTTTCCACAGATCGTGGTCTGAAGTGGGTTTCAGCGCGACACGTAAAGCCATTCCAAACGCGAGAACAGGAGAATGCTGATCCAAGAAACAAAGAGACGAGTACTCAGACAGAAGTCGAGGCTCAGACTGCAGAAGACAACTCAGAAGAGAAATAAAAAGAACTAAAGACTTTGGGGGTTTTCCCTTTGGGGTCTTGAGTTAAAAACATAACAATGGTTTTGCACAAAAGGGAAGTCATGAGTTTCATGATGCTTATGTGCATCATTTTTTCATTCATTGCAATAAGCAATGGGGCAAATTTACCTATTAATCAACCAAAACAAAATGTATGGGAGGCTTTAGCTCAAGCAGTGAATTTGGATAGTATTTGTCTGACACATTCGAGGCCAGGGAGACCATTTTCAGCATTCATGGTTGGATTGCCAGCGGATGAATGGCCAAATCCAGGGCACTCCGCAGTTAACATCTCGCAGGTCAGTAAAGATCCTGTGAAGGAGTGGTGTGCTTGGACACATCTTCTTCCTGTGGCTTCCACAGAACCTCAGGAATTGGAGATTTTTGGGTCCATGACAATGGAACTCTGCATGCAGTTGGAAACTCCAAATGTCACAAAGGCAAACAAAACTATCGATGTAACTCCCAATCATGAATTCTATAAGAATGCATCAGCTTGGTGTAAACACACAGAGAAAACTGCCAGAGGATCAATCCAAGTCCCAGTGCAATTGCTACGGGGTTTGTTTCTATTTTGCGGGGACAGAATTTGGCACGGCATTCCTACTAATGCCAGGGGAGGTCCGTGCAGCATTGGGAAAATATTTCAATGTTGTCGCCAGATTTGAAATCGCTAAGAGAGAAAAGGCACAAAGAAAAAGGATCATTGGAACATTATGCGGCAGATTGCAATGACGAAATATATACTTGGGACAAGGACATGAGAATTGCTAGAGCAATCTTCTCACCTCAAGCAGCATCGGGAGTGGCCTTGACTCAACTTGACCGCATGGGTTGTTCGTCGAGCAAACATGCTCAATCTGTCGCATTGAGCGACATGTTAAAAGACATCAGTAGTGTACGACAGGCGACTCTTCAAAACAGACTGGCGATCGATTATCTATTGCTCGCTCGTGGACATGGGTGTGAAGAATTTGAAGGGATGTGCTGCATGAATCTCTCAGACCATTCAAGATCAATTCATGAAAGTATTCAGAAAAAAAAGACAGCATAAATAAACTTGGCGAGATCACAGGATCTTGGATCGATGATCTGGTAGGATTTTTTGATATTTCTCCCATATAGAGCGGAATTTTAAAGATAGCATTATATGTCTTAATAATTCTCTTAGTCCTCATACTTGTTATCCTGTGCATCTTTTCATGTATGAGGCGTATCGTGAGTCAGGTAGCAAAAGAAGTGTTTTTAGTGCAAACAGAAGGGGGAGATGTGGGAACTCAGCATCATCATCATCAGGAATGATGATTCCTGATGTCCGGAGCTGCCGAGACAACCCTTGGGGGGCTCGGAAGTCCTGGAACGTTGCCAGAAGTGTTTGGTGGCTAGACTTTGATCCTGCACTGGACGCAACACCTGTATGAGGATGGGAGGATGACATGGGGATAAGTGGTGAAGGGATAGAATAATTATAGAGTGAAAACACAGGTTTTAGAATCTCGGTACAGGGGGGTCCTAGGAGACAAGATGGAGGAATTAGGGCGTGTCCTGTCCTTCTCCTTCTTCTTCCTCTTCTTCTTCTTCTTCTTCTTCTTCTTCTTCTTGTCATCCATCTTTGATGGCGATGGTGGCACTTTGAGATTGGTTCTTACTGAATGTGCACTTGTCAATAAGAGTGAAAGGTATTGGGAGGAAAAGGTAAATATCCTACACGTAGTTTTTGGTATAAAAATAACCGGCCGCCCTGAGGGAGGTCAGTGTGCTCATGGCTGGCTTGCTGTGTGGACCTCTGTGGGGCTGGGATAAAATATTGTAGATAAGAATTAATAAATAACTCTGAAGAACTGAAGAACCTGAAGACTCCTTTCGTCCTTTGGAGCACGGGCTGCCCCAAGGCCATCCAGAGCCTTACCAGGACATTTGAACAGCCGAGACAGGACACTTCTGCATAGGGAGATTCTTCTCCTCTTGGATGTCTTCATTCCTCCTCTTTGCTGCCATGATGGTACTCTGAGCTCCAGGCAGCTCTGCTTGTGGCTCTGCCTTGATGTTCTGTACACACAAAAGCAGAGCAAGTGACTGAGAGCTGCCATCAGGCTCAGCTTTTCCCTCTTTTAGCCTCAAAATCACATTTATTCAGCCCCTTCTTTCTGCTTCCCTACCCAGCTGTTTCCACTGTAACCATCCTGTCCCAGGGCTGATCTCTGCAGATTCCAAGGTGTCCTGGTTTAGGACAAATTAGGGGGAAATCTCCAAAAGGGAGCCCCCCCCCCCCCCACAACAGAACAAACCTCCAACCACCCCTCCCCCAATACCGGGTTCGGGAAGGAATTCCTCGGAGGAGCAAAGTGGAAAACAAAACCTATTTATTTACAAGTAACAAAAAGAACACTCCCCAACACAAGAAAAGAAAAGGGACCAGACTGTGTGGTGAGGGCGCCGAGCTTCTGTCGCAGGCTTCGGGTGTCCTGGAGCTCTCAGGCCAGATCCGGAGCCGGTCCAGTATCTTCAGGGGAGGGTAAGAAAGAGAGAACAAAAGAAAAGGGAAAAAAGGAAAAAAAAAAACAGCGCAAAAAAAAAGCAGAAAGCAAGCAAGCAAGCAAGCAAGCAAGCGGCTAGCCAAGCCAAGCAGCAAAAGCCCAAAGCAAAAAGTGCCTGGGCACACACCACACACCCCCCCCCTTCCCCATCCGGCCACAGCAAGACGGCTGGGGCGGGGGGGGGGGAAGGCACAGCTGCCAGACACAACACACGATATTGGGATAAAGGCTGAAGGCTGTCACCCCACGACACTCCACCCCTTATCCCATATCGTGAACATACAATAAAAAACTTTCATTTCACTTACTCACACCTTTGACAATTACGCATTTCTCTCATCTTACTTGCTCAGACCTTTGACACTTACAGTTTCCTTCTGTCTCACATTCAACAAACAATGACATTCATATATGAGTCTCATCCCACAATCAGGTCTCCCTGAGGTACACACCGTGTTGTTCCATCTTTCTGCATTATCCACCATGTATTACCTGGTCCTTGAGCAAAGACAATCCCACGGATGGGTTTGTCTGTACTCGAGGCAGGGTTGATCCATACTGTCTTTCCCAACAAACCTCTGACATGGGCCACTGGGGCTTTATCCCCATCTACTATATTAAGGAGCTCAGACTGAGCAGGACCCGCTCGGTTGGTGGAACCTCGAGTGTTAACTAACCAGGTAGCCTTTGCCAGATGTTGCTCCCAGTTTCTTAAAGACCCCCCACCCAATGCTTTTAAGGTGGTTTTTAACAATCCATTGTACCTTTCCACCTTCCCTGCAGCTGGTGCATGATAGGGGATATGGTATACCCACTCGATGCCATGTTCCCTAGCCCAAGTATTAATAAGATTGTTTTTGAGTTCCATTATCCGACTCAATTCTCTCGGGAGTACCGTGCCTCCAAAGGACCTGCTTCTCAAGGCCCAAGATAGTGTTACGGGCTGTAGCATGGGACACAGGATAGGTTTCCAACCATCCTGTGGTGGCTTCTACCATGGTTAGTACATAGCGCTTGCCCTGGCGGGTTTGAGGCAGTGTGATGTAATCAATCTGCCAGGCCTCCCCGTATTTGTACTTAGACCACTGCCCCCCATACCAGAGGGGCTTCAGTCGCTTGGCCTGCTTAATGGCAGCGCACGTCTCACAGTCACGAATAACCTGAGAGATACTGTCCATGGTTAGATCCACCCCTCGGTCTCGTGCCCACTTATAGGTGGCATCTCTACCCTGGTGGCCTGAGGCATCATGGGCCCATCGTGCTAAGAATAACTCTCCCTTATGCTCCCAGTCGAGATCTATCTTCAACTCCCCTATCTTTGCAGCCTGATGTACTTGCTGGTTGTTTTGCTGCTCTTCATTAGCTCTACTTCTGGGGACATGGGCATCTACACGGCGAACCTTCACAGGTAACTTCTCTAACCGAGTAGCGATATCTTTCCACTCTTCCGCAGCCCAAATTGGTTTTCCTCTGCGCTGCCAGCTGGCCTCCTTCCATCTCTTCAGCCATCCCCATAGAGCGTTGGCTGCCATCCAAGAATCGGTATACAAATAGAGCCTTGGCCACTTCTCTCTCTCTGCAATACCTAGGGCCAGTTGAATAGCTTTGATTTCAGCAAATTGACTGGATTCACCCTCTCCTTCGGTAGCCTCTGCAACCCGTCGAGTGGGACTCCATACAGCTGCTTTCCACCTCCGTTTCATCCCTATGACACGACAAGAACCATCAGTGAATAGGGCGTAACGTGTTTCTTCTACTGGCAACTGATTGTATGGCGGAGCTTCCTCAACCCGGGTCACTGGCTCTTGTTCCTCATCTGCGACACTAAAGCTTTCACCTTCGGGCCAATTTGTAATTATTTCCAGAATCCCAGGGCGATTTAACTTCCCAATTCGAGCGTGCTGCGTAATGAGGGCAATCCACTTACTCCAAGTAGCACTGGTGGCATGGTGGGTAGAGGGAACCTTTCCTCTGAACATCCATCCCAGCACCGGTAGTCGGGGTGCGAGAAGGAGTTGTGCCTCTGTACCAATCACCTCCGAGGCGGCTTGGACTCCTTCATAGGCGGCCAAGATTTCCTTTTCTGTTGGAGTATAGTTATCTTCAGACCCCCTGTAGCTCCTACTCCAAAATCCCAATGGTCGGCCTCGGGTCTCGCCAGGTAGCTTTTGCCAAAGGCTCCAGGACAGACCATGGCTCCCGGCTGCAGAGTAGAGCACGTTCTTCACATCTGGTCCTGTCCTGACTGGACCAAGGGCTACAGCATGAGTGATCTCCTGCTTGATCTGGACAAAAGCTTGCTGCTGCTCAGGGCCCCAATGGAAGTTGTTCTTCTTGCGGGTAACCAAATAAAGGGGTCTCACAATCTGACTATACTCAGGGATGTGCATCCTCCAGAAACCTATAGCACCTAAGAAAGCTTGTGTCTCCTTCTTATCAGTTGGTGGGGACATAGCAGTGATTTTGTTAATAACATCCGCAGGAATCTGACACCGTCCATCTTGCCACTTCACCCCCAAGAACTGAATTTCTCGGGCAGGTCCCTTGACTTTGCTCTTCTTAATGGCAAATCCGGCGTCCAGGAGAATATGAATTATCTTCTCTCCTTTTTCGAACACTTCTATTGCCGTGTTCCCCCAAACAATGATATCATCAATATATTGTAAATGTTCTGGAGCCTCACCCTCTTCTAGTGCAGCCTGGATCAGTCCATGACAGATGGTAGGACTGTGTTTCCACCCCTGGGGCAATCGGTTCCAGGTATACTGCACTCCCCTCCATGTAAAAGCAAACTGAGGCCTGCATTCTGCTGCCAGAGGGATGGAGAAAAACGCGTTAGCTATATCAATGGTCGCGTACCACTTTGCTGCCTTGGACTCCAGCTCGTACTGCAGTTCCAGTATGTCCGGTACAGCCGCACTCAGTGGTGGAGTCACTTCATTCAAGGCACGATAGTCTACAGTCAATCTCCATTCTCCGTCAGATTTTTGCACGGGCCAGATAGGGCTGTTAAAGGGTGAGTGGGTTTTACTGACCACCCCTTGGCTCTCCAGCTCTCGAATCATCTTGTGGATGGGGATCACGGCATCTCGATTCGTCCGGTACTGCCTGCGGTGCACTGTTGAGGTGGCAATTGGCACTCGCTGCTCCTCTACCTTCAAGAGTCCTACTGCAGATGGGTTCTCGGATAGTCCAGACAAGGTATTCAATTGTTTAATACCCTCTATCTCCACTGCAGCTATTCCAAAAGCCCACCTGAATCCCTTAGGATCTTTGTAGTAGCCATTCCGGAGGAAGTCTATGCCCAAAATACACGGAGCCTCTGGACCAGTCACAATCGGATGTTCCTGCCACTCCTTCCCAGTCAAGCTCACCTCAGCTTCCAACAAAGTCAACTGTTGTGATCCCCCCGTCACTCCAGCAATGGAAACAGGTTCTGTCCCCACGTGTTCCGATGGCATTAAGGTACATTGTGATCCAGTGTCAACCAATGCTTCATAGTCTTGTGGCTCTGATGTGCCAGGCCATCTGATCCACACCTTCCAAAAAACCCGGTTCTCCCGTGCCTCTTCCTGGCTGGAGGCAGGGCCCCTCTAAGCCAGATTGTCCTTCTTTCCTTGGGCATATGCCTTGGAAGTTCCTTCAAGGGGATCGGACATGTCATCGTCATCGTCATACTTAACATCTCGGCTACGAGCGACCGGAGCTGCTATCTTTTTGGTTATACTTTCTCTTTTCTTCAAATCACGCACCCGTTGTGCCAAAACAGCGGTGGGTTTTCCATCCCATCTCCTCATGTCTTCTCCAGACTCACGCAGGAAAAACCATAACTCAGCCCGTGGGATGTACCTTCTCTCCCCATCAAAGGAGCGCCGGCGTTGGACACCAGGGCTTCTAATTTGTACGGCTGAGATTTGAATAAGGTCCTCCTTAATCTCTTCCCGGAGTTTCTTATGATTCTCCTCTATTTTGTCTTCTAGTTTCTGCAGTCGGGTTTCCACTGCTGCAATTCTGGCATGAGTTGGGCCATGCACAGCATCTGCGTACGCTCGAAGCTTCTTTGCCATATCGAGCACAGTCTCATATGTATCACCTCGCTTCATTATTGCTAGGGCAGAAGCGTATTCAGGTGGCCCAAGTCGCACAAGTTTCCTCCACATTATCGGAGTGCATGGTACCAGGTCCGGATTCCTAGTTGTTGTGTCATCTGAGAAAATGAGCTCTGCGACCGCCATCTCTCTCAGGCGTTGGATCCCCTGTTCTATGGTCTTCCACCGTGTCTGCTGCATATAGAGATCATCCGTACACAGGTACCGTTCTGCTACGCTTCTTAGGACCCGTTCCCAGAGGCTGTGAGGGTTAGCCCCCCTCATCACACCTTGATCGATGGCAGGATCATGTGACAGGGATCCCAAATGCCTCACTTCAGTACTATCCAAAATCGTAACTTCCCCTGCAGCATCCCAAAGGCGGACTAACCAACTAATAATAGATTCGTCAGGTTGTCGGCTGTAATCCTTTCTTAGGCCTCTGAGGTCCTTCAGAGAAAAGGAGTCAATATTGGCTCCAGATTCTGTGCCCCTTGATGTGGCCTCTGATTTTGGTGAGGGTCCTTCTTCTGCATCATCGTCATCATCCTCCACCTTCCGATCGGTCTTGCCTTTACACTTTCCACCTCTTGTATTAGCTGCAACAGCCATGGTTTGGGGCCTATTGTCTGATTCAGCTGCTAGCCTGGAGCCTGGGATGTTAGCTGCAGCCTGGGTCACTGGGATAGTAACTAACTTATCTCCCTGTTCCCTTTCTGCTATCTGCTGCTCCACAGTATCTAGCAGAGTACGGTAAACAAACGCCAAGGCCCAGCTCACTGCAGTAATCCTTTCTTCCTTAGTATTACCATGGCACTTCTCCCTCAAATACTTTGCCACCTCGACTGGATTCTGAATTTGATCAGATGGAAAGTCCCAGTCTATAGGATCAGAAAATTCCTTTAAAGTCTGGCCCATATCCTCCCATTTCCCACTCCAGTCAAGATTTTTCCTGCTTTGTTTTACTCCTGAATCAGGAGTCTCTCTAACCCCTCTAGAAATCTCAGCTTTCATTTTATACACACTCCAGACAGTATAGACAAGGCTTAATAAATTAAATGCCAGAAAGATGGTTTCTTTCAAACTCAGGGGAAAGTCAGTATTTTCTAATAGAGATGTCAACAATTTGTAGGAGAAGAAGGAAGACAAAGGCTGAAAAGCCCCTTCCTCTTCTTGTCCCCAAACAAACTGAGTACACAGCCATGACAACAATCCATACATTCCTGAAATAAAGTCCAGCATTGTTATCCGACACATCATCACACATAAGGCCAGCACAATGATTATTCTGGTTAGTGCCCCCCGCTTACAAAAGCTACTTATTAGGGACAACATCAGAGCTATTTTGGGGTAAGGAAATAACCCTAGGGACCACAAAGGTATTAAAACTTCAAAAGCCCCTAGGGACCAGAAAAACCAGCAAGCTTCCACTCCAAATGACATTATGAATCACCAATATGCCCACAAAACAACCAAAACCAAAATATTATTGTTATAGGGTTTTTTCCCACTCTTTTTGGCCTCCGATTTTCCCGGCCAACGCACCAAAGAGTATACTGTCCTGGTTTAGGACAAATTAGGGGGAAATCTCCAAAAGGGAGCCCCCCCCCCCCCACAACAGAACAAACCTCCAACCACCCCTCCCCCAATACCGGGTTCGGGAAGGAATTCCTCGGAGGAGCAAAGTGGAAAACAAAACCTATTTATTTACAAGTAACAAAAAGAACACTCCCCAACACAAGAAAAGAAAAGGGACCAGACTGTGTGGTGAGGGCGCCGAGCTTCTGTCGCAGGCTTCGGGTGTCCTGGAGCTCTCAGGCCAGATCCGGAGCCGGTCCAGTATCTTCAGGGGAGGGTAAGAAAGAGAGAACAAAAGAAAAGGGAAAAAAGGAAAAAAAAAACCAGCGCAAAAAAAAAGCAGAAAGCAAGCAAGCAAGCAAGCAAGCAAGCGGCTAGCCAAGCCAAGCAGCAAAAGCCCAAAGCAAAAAGTGCCTGGGCACACACCACACACCCCCCCCCTTCCCCATCCGGCCACAGCAAGACGGCTGGGGCGGGGGGGGGGGGAAGGCACAGCTGCCAGACACAACACACGATATTGGGATAAATGCTGAAGGCTGTCACCCCACGACACAAGGCTCTGTGCTTCCAGTGCCTGTGGGACTCCTGGCCTCCTCAGTCCCAGGAGCTCTGGTTTATGCCCCTCTTCCTGCCCTTCCCTCTGTCCCCTGGCCAGTCAGGCTTACCTGGCCATTCTCCTGTGGCTCTTCCACCTGCTGCCTGCGCTGCTCTTCCTGCTCTCGGGCAGGGAACAGCTCTCCCTGAGTCTGGCATGGCATCTCAGATGAGGCAGTGTGCTCCTGCTCTTTCTCTAGAAGCACCTGCACAGAAAGCAAGAGAAGATGGGTTTCAACTTCCCATACGCCCTTTGTGGGCCAAGACTCAAAGGCTGCTGGGCTCACACGTTCCCAAAGCACTGTGCTGCTGCTCTCCTGGGTCGTTCTCTGCCCGTGGGGAGGCACAGATTCCAAAGTGACCCTGGCCCTACAATCAGGCGCCATCTGGGACTGAAGCTCCAACAGCCTCTCAGGCAGCTGACAGGGAAGGGGTGGCATTTCTCAAGGGTCTGGTGAGGGCCTCCCTCTGCTTCTGCCATGTCCTGTTTGTCTTTCAGTAGTGACTGACACCCCGCCCTGTCCCACAGCTCCATCCTGGCTCTGCAGGGGCTTCCTGGGTGAGCTCACTCCTTGTGAGAGACACTTCTGGAGTTCACATTCTCTTCAGGCCTGCACCAGCATTCCTCCTTCCTGACATCCACAATCTTGTTAGAAAACTGGGTCATTCAGGAGATGAGGATGCATGAAAAGATCTCTGATGGAAGTCAGAGAACCTCTATGGCCATCTCAGTATATGGAGGAGGACCAAGGTGTTTCTTCTCCCTCTTTTGTCAACTGAGAATTCTGACCAGCAGTAACAGAGTTTCTCATAAGGCCCCATTAACGAATGCACTCACACAACCCTGGGGATGCCAGTGAAGGAAACCATGTGTCATGTAATGCGTGTATGAGCAAAGTCACCAGACCCCAGCTACAGCATGGGATAGTTCCACTCCCTTAGGACATGCAAAAAATAAAAGGATAAAAAGAAGGCTTCAGGTCAGAAAAGGCTGGAGGAGGAAAACACGAGGGGAAAAAACAACCATCTCTGGAGGGGGAAACATCTCTGCCTGCTCACGATCAGTCAGTGGAACTTGTCTCTACTCCTCTCCTGAAGGGATGTCTTTAGGTGAGCTTTGCATCTTCCACTGCTTTGGAGCAGAGCCAGGAAGATTCAAATAGACAGATAGACAGATCTCACTTTTATAATCTCTCTTTACTGTACTGTGGTATTTACATTCTTTGAACAGAGAGAGATATAATTCTCTCTCCTAGGTTTTTTTTTAAGGGAAGGTAGTGAGAAACTTAGAGAAGAAGAGAAAACAATTATTATCTCTACTGGCTGTTCTTTTTGTTTAGTACATGTAGAATGTATTATAGTGATTGTTTACTGAAAGTGATTTGTTAATTGGATTTTAGTGATAGTTGTTTAGCTTGATTAGCTAATTAGATAAAAGCTGTGTTGTGACTTTCTGGAGACAGTCACGAGTTTTTCTTTAGTAGCTTTTTAGTATAGTATCCCTTTAGTATAGTTTTAATATAGTACTAAGTGTAATATAGCATAGCCTAAGAAAGCATTTGTTTAACCTTCTAAATCATAGAATCAAAGCACATTATTCCCCACGGGGGGGGTCACCATGAATCAATACTGTCCTTTCTGTCGCTACACACATCAGCACTCGGTAGCAGTGCCCCGATCAGCAGCCATCCTGAACTTGCTCTCCTGTTGCTTCAGTAACCCACACTCTTGGGGAATCTGGAGCGTGTGGGTCCCTATGGAATGCAACCAGACCCAGAGCATTGCACTGGGAACTGCACTCTTTGTACATCTCTGCTTGGGCAAGTTCTTCTCTTGAACTGGACCACACTGATGGGGCTAAAGTGGCTGGAGTCAGAAATGCAGCCCAGCCCCTCCAGCTCCTCTAATCTCTGAGCACCAGCTGGAATGCAAGGGCATTGATTTCCTGCTCAATTCCCAAACACAACACACACTGATTCCCTGGGCTGCCAAAAGACACGGGAGCCGTTAACCTGAAAGTGATGTGTTTCTGCCAGTGCTGGAAAAGGGCAGGAAAGATTGAGAAAAAGATCCCTTGCTCCCTGGAGAAGGAGAAATTACACAAGGCTTCTCCTTCTAGCAAGCAAACAAACAATTAACCAACAAAATATGAAAGTGTTACCCACTCCAGTGTCTAAAGCACTTGGATGCAGTCAAGGGATGTTTGGCAGGGAAACAGCCCTTGTGCTGAGCATTGGCTCTATGGATCTAAGGCAGGCATCTATGGAAGTCTGCCTGAAGGCCCCTCATAAGCCCCCATTGTCCAGGCTAAAGCTCCCTCAGCCCCTCCTCCCTGGCCTTGTGCTGCACCCCTTGCCCAGCTCCCCTGTCCTTCTGTGCACACGCTGCTGCCCCTCCATGACTTTCTGCTTCCCAGGGCCCACAGCTGCACACAGCACTCCAGCTGTGGCCGCAGCGCTGCCCAGCACAGGCCACGCTCACTGCCCTGCTCCTGCTGCCCCACTGCTGCTGGCACAGCCACCGTGCCCTTGGCCTTCTTGGCCCCCTGGCCCCATGCTGCCTCATCTTCAGCTGCTCACGGCCGCCAGCCCTGCGTCCTTTGGGCCCACACAGCTCCCCAGCCACAAAGGTGCCCATTGCACTTCAGATACAGCAGGCACCATTGCAAGGTGTACATCCTGGGTTTAGCATTACAGGACAGCAGTCAAGGACTTGCAGCTTTGCTCCCATTCTAGGCTCCAATGCAATTTTCAAAGCAAACTACACAATAGAAGGTATCAACAGACACATGCAGTGTCTGGTTTTTGCCTCAGAAGAAAGATTCAGAACTACTCCCTTTGTTTCTTTTGCCACACTAGACAAGAATGGTCCCCCACAGCTTCATGGACAACACAGTCATCTCCTTGCAGCTTATCAAAGAGCAAGAAACAGGCAGACTCAGAGCACCTATCTGCTCTGCTACCAGCTGCTCTGCCTGAAGGGGCAAAAGAGCAACCTGGCAACAAAGGCAGCAAAATCCCTGACTTCAAGCAGCAACTCTACATCCCCAGTGTGTGTCTGAAATACTCCCAAGTAAGCACACCCAAGAAGTTTGTGGGGACAAAGCACCACCAAGAGCTTTTGTGGTCAGATCAACATTTTTTTGTGCCTGCAGCAACTTGGCCAATCTGTGCAGGGGGACAGGTCTCTCCACGCCACAGTGTCCCCTGTGTATCCAACAAGGCTGAGCACAGTGTCTTTGACATGCTCCCTGCTCTGGGATCAGGGAGCCTTCGTGCTTCAGGCTGGCCCCTATCCAAATGCCAGGAAGCTGGTGCCTAAACGTGACAGACCAAAGCCCATTGTCCAGCTGTCACAGGCTGGGGGCAATCACCAGGCCCTGGCAGGACTCCAGCACTCAGCATCCTCAGCCAGCAACAGCAAGGGCTGACTGGTCAGAAACTTGCAGCTCTGCCCTGCACTAAAGGCAGCAGCACACACAGCTGGCACTTACTGGCTCAGAATGTTCAGGCTGTGGTGTGAGCACTGATGGAGGCTGGCGCTCATCCACCTCATCTGCCTCCTCTTCGGCCTCCTCTCCATGAGCAGAGGGAGCCAGAGGAGAGACTGCTGTTGGTTCTGTGATCTGCGGACAGACAGCAGTGTGAGGGACACAAAGTTACCTATAATTTATAACCTTATTTCTATTCAGCACTTTATTCTATTCAGCTTTATTTCTACAACCAGCTCTGCTAAGGACAAATCATAAACTTTGGTAACAATGGGATTCTAAGTCACTGCGACTAAATTTGAATGGGTTAATTCAACAGAATGGCTAATAGTTCTGAAGTAGACATTATGCCCTGGCTACTATCAAGAAGCAACATTCTCTCTGCAAAATGAGCTTTTCACTCCTTGAAAGTTCTGAAATGGAAAATTAGGAAATAGCCAGCGATGCCTTTGTTATTGCTGCTGCAGACATGGAAATGGATTTTCTTTCAGCCTGCCCAGCTGGCCCTCTACACTCTAGTGCCACAGACCAAGCTCACAGCTTGCTCTACAATTCCTAAGCACCAGAACATGAAATATTTCTTTCCCATTCACCTCAGGATCACCACCTCTGAATACACGCTTCAGGTGACCTGGAGTGGGCAAGGGAAAATGAACAAGTGCTGTGAGAAAACTGCCTGGGCTGCTGAATCCAACAGAAGAGGTCAACCCAAACAGAGAGTATTTTTCTTTATCAACATCCCTCCACATGACATAGTTCTTTCACACAGCCAGCAAGAGATCAGGACAATAATCTTGGTTGTGCCTACATTTTGGCCTGTCTAGTCAGTAAATGAATACAAACATGATCAAAAATATGCAAATTGTTCTTCAACACTCAATGCTTCTGTTCTGTCCAACAGACAAAGCAGCTTTTGTTCTCTTGTCTTTCAGGTACTTTCTTCAAAAAAGAAGTTGCATGCACTAATTCCCATTAAGTTGCTGAAAACAGTCACCCAGAAAAGCTTGCCCCAAATCCCCCTGAGCTGTGGCAGTTCTATTGTGAAACAGCACAGCAGCAGCTCCAGGCTCAGGAGCAGACACTCACTGCTTTGGCGGTTGCACTTCACTGCAAAGGGAATCACTCTTTTAGCACTCAGTCAAGGGTCAAAACGGACAGTCAAATCCTTTCATTACAAAATTTGGAATAAAAGAAGCTTTCCCTGAGTTCTGGGGAGAACTACGAAGTCTTTAGAAGGCCTTCTGAGAAGGCCTCCCAGTCTGCATTTGGGAAGATGTCCTGCTTGTCCCAGCAAACTGAAGAAATGACAGACTCTGCTGCCACAGACTCTCCTGTGGAGGGAACAGAAGCCCTGCAGGTTCCCCTGCAAATGCTGCCCCTGTGGCTACGGACACCCCCTTTCAGCTGAGCCTCTTGACAGGAGCTTTACCAAACCAGAGGCATCCTAATGCTCTTTCTCTTTCAAAATCAACTCAGTCACTAAGAAAGAGCAAGAAGACATGCAAAAGCTGGGTTAGGTTACACCCTAGCCTAAATAGAGTTGAAACCTCTACTTACTTGCCAGGCTGGTAATGAAATAGGCGGAATACACAGTGCCATACATGGTGCAAACTGCAGCAGCGAGTTGCTCAATCATTGTAGCACTGTTGTGCAAGTTTACTCCAACCAAGACTCCTGTCAGTGTGCAGCTACACACGGACAAAGGCCACAATCAGGAGGATGCTCCTGATCTGAGCAACCCCTAGGACTGCTCTGGCACTGAGGCCTTCCGTGCACCAAGGCAACCTTCTGATGTCACCACGACGATGTGGCAACCATGCCCTGACATCACAAAGCAAAGTATGACAAAGCAAAGCATCACAAAGCATGTTAGTCTGTGAATTTATGCAAAGCAATAACCAGCCTTTCCTACAGCAAACACAAAATGGCCTCGGAAGTTCTCCTCTGACACAAAGCAGCACAAACTCCCCCCATGGGCCAAACCCTGCTGTTCAGGGATCCAAGAGGAACTCCAGGAGTGCCCCAAGCACCTACAGCCTGTACCCCAGCTGAGCACTCAGATGGGACACACAAAAAGGAAACCAGACCAAGAAAATGGCCCAAAGCATTGTACAGAAGCAGGAGAGAAAGCACTATTGGCATGGCAGCTGAAAAAATTCCTAACAAATCACCCCATATATCTGCATGTTTATAGGATGTTTCCATGGCTGCTGTGTATGTACATCTCTTCCTGTGCTCTTTCTTCCCCTTTGGCAGCAGTCGAACTGGCAGCATCTGCCCGCCAGCAGCAGCTGCTCCAAGCTGGGAACGCCACTGGCGCTGCTGATTTCCAGAGGCTTCTGTGTGCCAGGGGAAGCCAAGGCAGGAGCGGGTTGAACGGTGCTGGCGCTGCTGCTGCTCTGTGCCAGAGAGCCCCGGCTGGGCAGGGCACGGTGCCCACTGCGCTGTGGGCTCCTTCTCCTGCCACAGCTGGGCACACCTGGCAACAAGGCATGACAACCTGTGGGCAAGCCAAGGCGTTTCTGGGGCTGCACTGCTCTGCACACACCCAGCACACCTGCAGCACAGAATCTTAACCCTCAAACAGGTAAACCAAAGGGAAACAGCTGGAAAAGATTTCATTTCAACCATTCTTTATGCTTCAATAGAAATGACCAAAATGAAAGTTACCGAGCAGGGCTGATCCACACTGCCAGCTCAGTGTGAGAAAAGAGGCATTACTTTATTGCAGTGCTGGGTGTGTGAGGAATCACTGCCCTGAAACATGCACAACCCCGTGTTAGTATCCATAGAACTAAGACATTACTTTCATTACTTTTATTCATTACTTTGCTGAAACTCACAGGCTAAACATTCTCACAAAGTATTTGACATGTTTAAATCACTTCCCCAAAATTACTGACATTTAGAGTAGGGGGTCTCTTGAGGGTCTCTGCTGGTCATGTGGTGAACATCCCATTCCTCAAATTCTCCTCCCATGGTTAGGAGCCTTCTTCTCCTTGAATGCATTGCAACTACCTCTTCAGTAGGCCCACTGTCTTTATTCTCAAGGCTAAGACATCCACTTGCACACATTAACCACTGGTGTGAGGGAAGGTACGACTAAGCACTGCCTGGTAAAGCTTAACAAATTCACAATTTCTTGCAGGTCACCACTTCCCCAACGTCTCTCGTTCCTTCTCTGGGAACCAAACACAAGCATTTTGTGATCACTGAGCCCAAGGCCGCCTCCAGCCCTCCTGTCACCCACCAGCCCTTCTCTCCTCACAAACAGCAGGCCCAGCAGTGCCTTCCCTCACTGCCTCAGTCCCAGCTGTGTCAGGAGTTCTCTGTCACACACTGCAGGACCATCCTGGACTGTTTGCTCTCCGCTGCACTCTGTTGCCAGCAGACATCCCCACCCTGTTCCGTGCCCCTTGCAGAACCCTGCACCTGCTGTCCATGGGCACCTGGAAGGGGAGGCACTCACGGCAGAGATGCACCAGCTGCACTGGCAGGAACCAAAACCCTCTGGGGGCACAGCTGCTGGCCTGGGTCTGGCACAGCTCTGCACGCCCCACTCCTCACGGGCTTTGGGCTGGAAATGCAATTGCACTTTCTGCCTCATGGAGAAACACCAGGGCTGCACAAACAACGGCCAGCAGGCCACATCCCAAAGGCACTGCAGCATGGAGCTGAGAAGGAAGAAGAACCTTCCCCAATTCCTAACCATACCAAATCCACCATAATGGGGACTTTTAATCTTCTGAATGTAGAGTTGATTCACAGGGTGACAAGGGAAACTTCCAATGGAGCTGAAGTTTGGTAGAGTTTGTATTCTGAGTCCTACTCAGACCGTTGATTTGAAAATCTATTTGCAAATATTTTTTAAAAGGCTGTGCAGTCATATGGTTTTGTTCTAATACCAAAATGGCTAGATGAAATGTACTGGCATTTTAATTGCATCCAAACTGATTCGTCTGTAAAAGCTTTCCTGCAGAATAGCCACTAAACAAGAAATGAAAATCTGTGGACTGTTGACTTTGCAAATTTCTACTAAACTTATCAGATAATGAGGCATTTTTAGGTAGATCATAGAGCAAATTAATTCCTATGGATAACTTCATTTGGATAAACTTGCTGATTTCAAATTAAAACTGCCTGCACATACTAAGTGAAAATCTGAATACTCACTTCTATGAGCTCTGAAATATTAGGTAGTCATTGTTCGCCATATTAACAAAAATTAACATTCTGGCTATTTTGTTTACTTACAGTCAGCTCTTCAACACTCTTTGTAACATCAGAAAGAGAGTTTGTAGCAATGTGAACCATGGGTTGGTGGAGCATTGCAGAAGGCTCCTATGCCAGCACTAAATGTTCCCATTTACCATGGCATCCCTTCTTGCCTTTAATTCCAAGCTACAGCTCAGTTCCTGCAGTACAGATTCACACTTGTAGTCTGTATTTGCAGCTGGTTCTTACTTTCCTGTCCAGAAAATAATCATGTTTGGATCTCAAATCAAAATAAAACCAGGACAGAGTCAGGTTCTGGATAGGCATAGCAAGAACTAAGAGATGTTTTTGCAAATAGATTGAAAAGCAGTTTGTAGATGCTGCAAAAATGGCAGATTAAAAACTTGAACTCTAACTTGCAAGCTGAGGTTTGCCTGTTCTTTCTGGACTGATTTCTTGAGGCCACACACTGAACCTAATCAGTAAGAAAATCAAAACCACAGGAGTAGTTTGGGGAATATTGTAAATTATGATGCTTTTTGCCTAAAAGTTCTGGCCATCACCTGATTGGAGTAATTAGAGGAGATCAAAGCCATCATACTGTGCCTGTGCACACAATTCCTTCCCAGGAGTAATCCATGAAGCAACGCTGACAAATCCACATCAGCACCTGCTGCCACACAGCCATGAAGCAGAGAATATGTATTTCTGCTACACTTGGACAGCTGAAGATGCCTCTGCTGAGCTAATTTTAGTGACTGCCCACCACAGATGAGACCTTGTGGTCAGTCTCCAACAAGTCAGGGCAGTTAACATTCTACCTAAATGAAGTAAGTCTAGCAATACATAGACCATGGAGCCTGAGGAAAGCCAGCAGCTGTGGGAGATTTAATTTGTTTCCGTATCTTTCTTTTTACTAATTTATTGCAGTCAATTATTTAAAGAATGGAAACTTTTGGCATACCATTGGCTGGAAGGTTGGTCAATCTTCCATTCATGACTCCTCTGAAAGCATCACCCCAGTGTTTTTATCAGTAGCTCTCCCATCATCATGGCTCACACAGCATTTCCTGCAGCTCTTGCTGGAGTCAGGGAAAGGCAGCAGAAGAAGGGGAGAAAGCTGTGTGCAGAGACTGTGTCAGCTGAAGAGACATTTGTTTCCTCTGATTTGACTGAATGGCTGCAGGAACCTTGCTGGCCCTGCTGGCGGGGTGGCCTTTGGCAGGGCTGGGCAGAGTTTGGGGCCCAGGATCCCTCCTCTCGGTGGGACACCGGGGTGAGCAGCCCCTGTCCCAGGCAGGAGCAGAGGTTCTGTGGCTCTGCCCTGGGCACAGGGACCTGCCACTGCCATGAGCTCCGGCCGCGGCTCCTCTGGGGCAGCTCCTGCTCTGCAGTGATGATGGGCGCAGCTGGGGGTGGCTGCAATGGAGGGGGGCTTCCAGTGGGCTCTGTTGGTCTGCCACACTGGAGCCAGCAGAGCTTCTGGAAGGAGTCTCCTCTTGTGAGCTGCTGGAGCTGGAGCTGGCACTGGCCACAGAGCCGCTGTGCTCATCCCTGACAGGCCCAGAGCACAGCAGCCTCTGGGCCTCCTTGCTGCACGATGGCAGTGAGGAGGCCGTGGACCAGAGGTTCAGTAGGTGTGACTCAGTTTCCTGATAAACTGTGCTAAGAAAACCCTGCATCCCTCCTGCCAGATCCAAGACACTCCAAGAAATCTGTTGGGACATTGGGAACTCAGAATTGTTTGCATTTTGAACAATTGTCTTATGAGTGCTTTTGATTGTTTTTGTCATTTTGTGTTGATTCAGCTGATCCTTCAGAGAAGCTTTCCTAATAATATAAAACACGGGGAATTGTGGAGACCCTGAGGTTGCATTCCCTGGACTAGGGAGACACAAGAAGTTTCTCTCAAAAGCTGTTAGACCCCATTGGCTCCTTCCCCTGTTCCTGTGTCTGTTCCTGCGATCCTGAGCCACACCTTCCCTATTCCCTGATTGCCCTCCTTATCTTTGTACTGCCCTGAGATCAGGGTCAGCCCCCAGGCCCCTGTGGAGACAAAGTGAGACCCTCTGTGTGTGGGTGCTGGGACCTGAACATCTCCCTGCACGGCTGAATAAAACATCTGTGGAGATCATGCAAAGGTCCTTTTTGCTTCTTTATCCTGGACTATGCTAGCAGCAATTCAGACTGCTCCAGAGGAGAAGCTGCAGTACTGGCACCAAGATTTTGACAACTTGACCATAGGCACAGAGGGCGTGCAGGATGCTGCTCTATGAATTCCTTAACCAGCCATCTCTGGTGCTGGCATATTCCCTTCAGCTTCTGCTGCAGCCAGGGCCACCTTTGGTCCAGCAGATGACATTTTTATTTGAAAAATTCAGCCCACTCCTTGGGCAGGAGGCCATCCACAGGCTCTGGTCCTGCAGCCCCCTGCTCAGCTGGGGACAGTGTTCCCTGTGGGGAAGATGGAGCAGCCATCACAGGGTCTGGGGGGCTGCTTTCAGCAAGGTGGCCAGGCTCTCTCCCTGCTGGTCTCCAGCAATTGTTTGGGGGAGCTGATGGCACATTGTATGTAGTCCTGTTCACCCTACTCAGAAAACCTGACAGCTTCTATCATTCTTCTGCAGAGTGGGCACGCTGGATTTCTCTTTGCCCACTGCAGGATGCAGCCCAGGCAGAACTGGTGGTGACAGGGCAGAGAAAACTCACATCCTTTTTATTGACCTGGCAGATGGGGCAGCTCCATTGTGTCCCCATGGCCATGTCTGTCTGTCCCAGCAGCAGGGAAGAGCTGAGGACCATGAGCTGCTCTCATTTGCAATCTTGCTTGGCCAGAGCCCAAGCTCCAGCCAGTGTGGTCCAGGCTCTGTCAGTGCCCAAACATAAGCAGGAAGGGATGTTGTATCACAATCCATTCCTTGGTGAAGGATGTCCATAGCAGCCTCAAGAGGCACCTCAGACACTCAAAAGTCAAGGCAGTAACATATGGACAGGACACAGATGGCAGTTCATGGCTGGGAGAGCATTCATAGACATATCCAAGGACAAATTTCCCAGGAACTCTCCACAGCTCTGGGATCTGTCCATCAGCTCTGTAAGAAGCTTCACCAGAACAACCAAAGTCCTAAAAAGAAGCTTCCAGACATTTTTCCTACCATCCTGCCTGAGCAGCCAGGTTGCTTGCTGCAAAACACTCTTTTTCTCCTCTTTCCCAATGCCCTGTGGACACTTGCAGACAAAAAAAAAAGCTCCTGGCCCTCTGTGTGATGTGATGTGATAATACAGTTTTTATATTTCCATGCTGGGATGAAAGAAAGCTGTGCTGTGGGTCAGAAGAGGCCAGGACCCACTTGGCCTTCCTGCAGGCCGAGGTGGTGCCAGCAGACATCCTGCTGCTTTTTTGGGGAATGTGTGAGGGGGAGTGGAGTTGGTGACAGAGAGCCTGAGATCGTAGAGTGGAAACTCAGCTCCAGAGAGGCAGTGCAGACTCTCCCTGCTGAATGCCTGCTGGGGCTGGCAAAGAAGGAAAATGCCCCAGTAACAGCCTGGTGGCACTGTGTCTCAGGGACAGGTACAGGGAGGTGACAACAAACAGCAGCATGGCCCGGTCCCACAGCTTCTAGGAAGCAGTGACAGAGGGGCCTCATGTGCCAGAGGTTTCAGAAAGACTGTCTTCTCAAATGGCCACTCTGAAACCCCTCTCTTTGCCTCTTGGCAAAGAGAATGCTTTTGACAGCCACAGCATCCTGGGGCAACGCCTTCCACGATTTCATTAAGCACTCCTTGAAAAGCTTCTCCCATTGTTCAACTGAGCTGCCAGCCTGGTCATTTCAGAGGGTGCTGCCTTGGTGGAGAGAAAAATCAATCTTCTGCCTTCCAGGGAGCTGAAGGAGAAGGGACTCTTCACCATCAAACACCTGGCTGGGTCCCATTCAGAGGTCCTGCTTTGTAGACTTGGTGAGGTTTGCTTGGCAGTTACCAGCGAGGTGAGAACATTGTTCTGAATTGTCCCATATACTTCATACATAGTGTGTAGAGTAGGTATGTGCTTGTTCATCTCCATGTGTGCTCAGGGTTTGCCTTCATTTCTGCCTGAGATTTCCAATGTCTGTCAGCTGTCTGTAGGATCTGTGGGTACATGCAGCTATATTTACTGGCAGGTCGGGTATCTGACACTCATGTCTGAGTGTGGTGCCTTGATAATGCAATGTGCAAATGCAGAAACTGAGGCACTGATGACGTTATTTGCCAGAGTCCCAGTCTCTGCCAAAGCTGTAATTCAACACTGCAAATTATTCTGTAGACCTGAGCATGTGTTTTCTGTTTCCTGGCATAGTGCTTCACCTGCTAGTGTTGATTTTTTGAGCAGGAGCACCTGACTCTTTTACCTTTATCACTTGTGCCTTTATGATTTGAAAGCAGCCCTTGCTTTAATTTTCTAGTAAAAGGGCCTAAAATCAAAGCTGTGGACATTTAGAAGGGTTAAGTAGAACACGGAATGAAATTTTTATTTTAGGCCTGCAGTGAGAAGGTCTGAGGCCAGAAATTGGTGCCAGAGTAAGTGCCTTTCTGTGCTCGTGCTCTCCTGCTCTTCCTGTCCTTGTATGTTCCCTTGGACACAGTGGGATGTGTTGTCATTTCCTGGGACTTCTGTTGAAGGCAACTGGTTTTCTTTTCAAGGTGATTCTTATGTTTCCCCTCATAACTTCCCCAGGTGACCAACCTCTATTCCAAGGTTTCCTGCTCTGCCATTGGCACTCTGGGAGAGTGTCCTGGTTTAGGACAAATTAGGGGAAATCTCCAAGAGGGAGCCCCCCAGAACAAAACAAACCTCCAACCACCCCTCCCCCAACACCGGGTTCGGGAAGGAATTTCTCGGAGGAGCAAAGTGGAAAACAAAACCTATTTATTTACAAGTAACAAAAGAACACTCCCCAACACAAGAAAAGAAAAGGGACCAGACTGTGTTGTGGAGGGCGCCGAATCTTCTCTAGCAGGCTTCGGGTGTCCTGGAGCTCGCAGGTCCGATCCGGAGCCGGTCCAGTATCTTCAGGGGAGGGTAAGAAAGAGAGAGAGAGAACAAAAGAAAAAGGAAAAAAAAAAAACAGCGCAAAAGCAAAAAGCAAGCAAGCAAGCAAGCAAGCAGCTAGCAAAGCCAAGCAGCAAAAGCCAAAAGCCAAAAGTGCCTGGTCACACCCCCCCCCCCCCCCCTCTCTTCCCCATCCCGCCACAGCCAGACTGCCGGGGGGGGGGTGGGGGAAAAGGCACAGCTGCCAGACATAACACACGATATTGGGATAAAGGCTGTCACCCCACGACACTCCACCCCTTATCCCATATCGTGAACATACAATAAAAAACATTCATTTCACTTACTCACACCTTTTGACACTTACGCATTCCTCTCATCTTACTTGCTCAAACCTTTGACACTTACAGTTTCCTTCTGTCTCACATTCAACAAACAATGACAGTCATATATGAGTCTCATCCCACAATCAGGTCTCCCTGAGGTACACACCGTGTTGTTCCATCTTTCTGCATTATCCACCATGTATTACCTGGTCCTTGAGCAAAGACAATCCCACGGATGGGTTTGTCTGTACTCGAGGCAGGGTTGATCCATACTGTCTTTCCCAACAAACCTCTGACATGGGCCACTGGGGCTTTATCCCCATCTACTATATTAAGGAGCTCAGACTGAGCAGGACCCGCTCGGTTGGTGGAACCTCGAGTGTTAACTAACCAGGTAGCCTTTGCCAAATGCTGCTCCCAGTTTTTTAAAGACCCCCCTCCCAATGCCTTTAAGGTGGTTTTTAACAATCCATTGTACCTTTCCACCTTCCCTGCAGCTGGTGCATGATAGGGGATATGGTATACCCACTAGATGCCATGTTCCCTAGCCCAAGTATTAATAAGATTGTTTTTAAAATGAGTTCCATTATCCGACTCAATTCTTTCGGGAGTACCGTGCCTCCAAAGGACCTGCTTCTCAAGGCCCAAGATAGTGTTACGGGCTGTAGCATGGGACACAGGGTAGGTTTCCAACCATCCTGTGGTGGCTTCTACCATGGTTAGTACATAGCGCTTGCCCTGGCGTGTCTGGGGCAGTGTGATGTAATCAATCTGCCAGGCCTCCCCGTATTTGTACTTAGACCACCGCCCCCCATACCAGAGGGGCTTCAGCCGCTTGGCCTGCTTAATGGCAGCGCACGTCTCACAGTCACGAATAACCTGAGAGATACTGTCCATGGTTAGATCCACCCCTCGGTCTCGTGCCCACTTATAGGTGGCATCTCTACCCTGGTGGCCTGAGGCATCGTGGGCCCATCGTGCTAAGAATAACTCTCCCTTATGCTCCCAGTCGAGATCTATCTTCAACTCCCCTATCTTTGCAGCCTGATGTACTTGCTGGTTGTTTTGCTGCTCTTCATTAGCTCTACTTCTGGGGACATGGGCATCTACATGGCGAACCTTCACAGGTAACTTCTCTAACCGAGTAGCGATATCCTTCCACTCTTCCGCAGCCCAAATTGGTTTTCCTCTGCGCTGCCAGTTGGCCTCTTTCCATCTCTTCAGCCATCCCCATAGAGCGTTGGCTGCCATCCAAGAATCGGTATACAAATAGAGCCTTGGCCACCTCTCTCTCTCTGCAATACCTAGGGCCAGTTGAATAGCTTTGATTTCAGCAAATTGACTGGATTCACCCTCTCCTTCAGTAGCCTCTGCAACCCGTCGAGTGGGACTCCATACAGCTGCTTTCCACCTCCGTTTCATCCCTATGACACGACAAGAACCATCAGTGAATAGGGCGTAACGTGTTTCTTCTACTGGCAACTGATTGTATGGCGGAGCTTCCTCAACCCGGGTCACTGGCTCTTGCTCCTCATCTGCGACACTAAAGCTTTCACCTTCGGGCCAATTTGTAATTATTTCTAGAATCCCAGGGCGATTTAACTTCCCAATCCGAGCGCGCTGCGTAATGAGGGCAATCCACTTACTCCAAGTAGCACTGGTGGCATGGTGGGTAGAGGGAACCTTTCCTCTGAACATCCATCCCAGCACCGGTAGTCGGGGTGCCAGAAGGAGTTGTGCCTCTGTACCAATCACCTCTGAGGCGGCTTGGACTCCTTCATAGGCGGCCAAGATTTCCTTTTCTGTTGGAGTATAGTTATCTTCAGACCCCCTGTAGCTCCGACTCCAAAATCCCAATGGTCGGCCTCGGGTCTCGCCAGGTAGCTTTTGCCAAAGGCTCCAGGACAGACCATGGCTCCCGGCTGCAGAGTAGAGCACATTCTTCACATCTGGTCCTGTCCTGACTGGACCAAGGGCTACAGCATGAGCGATCTCCTGCTTGATCTGGACAAAAGCTTGCTGCTGCTCAGGGCCCCAATGGAAGTCGTTCTTCTTGCGGGTAACCAGATAAAGGGGTCTCACAATCTGACTGTACTCAGGGATGTGCATCCTCCAGAAACCTATAGCACCTAAGAAAGCCTGTGTCTCCTTCTTATCAGTTGGTGGGGACATAGCAGTGATTTTGTTAATAACATCCGCAGGAATCTGACGCCGTCCATCTTGCCACTTCACCCCCAAGAACTGAATTTCTCGGGCAGGTCCCTTGACTTTGCTCTTCTTAATGGCAAATCCGGCGTCCAGGAGAATATGAATTATCTTCTCTCCTTTCTCAAACACTTCTATTGCCGTGTTCCCCCAAACAATGATATCGTCAATATATTGTAAATGTTCTGGAGCCTCACCCTCTTCTAGTGCAGCCTGGATCAGTCCATGACAGATGGTAGGACTGTGTTTCCACCCCTGGGGCAATCGGTTCCAGGTGTACTGCACTCCCCTCCATGTAAAAGCAAACTGAGGCCTGCATTCTGCTGCCAGAGGGATGGAGAAAAACGCATTAGCTATATCAATGGTCGCGTACCACTTTGCTGCCTTGGACTCCAGCTCGTACTGCAGTTCCAGTATGTCCGGTACAGCCGCACTCAGTGGTGGAGTCACTTCATTCAAGGCACGATAGTCCACAGTCAATCTCCACTCTCCGTCAGATTTTCGCACGGGCCAGATAGGGCTGTTAAAGGGTGAGTGGGTTTTACTGACCACCCCTTGGCTCTCCAGCTCTCGAATCATCTTGTGGATGGGGATCACAGCATCTCGATTCGTCCGGTACTGCCTGCGGTGCACTGTTGAGGTGGCAACTGGCACTCGCTGCTCCTCTACCTTCAAAAGTCCTACTGCAGATGGGTCCTCTGATAGTCCAGGCAAGGTATTCAATTGTTTAATACCCTCTATCTCAACTGCAGCTATTCCAAAAGCCCACCTGAATCCCTTAGGATCTTTGTAATAGCCATTCCGGAGAAAGTCTATGCCCAAAATACACGGAGCCTCTGGACCAGTCACAATTGGATGTTCCTGCCACTCCTTCCCAGTCAAGCTCACCTCAGCTTCCAACAACGTCAACTGTTGTGATCCCCCCGTCACTCCAGCAATGGAGACAGGTTCTGTCCCCACGTGTTCCGATGGCATTAAGGTACATTGTGATCCAGTGTCAACCAATGCTTCATAGTCTTGTGGCTCTGATGTGCCAGGCCATCTGATCCACACCTTCCAAAAAACCCGGTTCTCCCGTGCCTCTTCCTGGCTGGAGGCAGGGCCCCTCTAAGCCAGATTGTCCTTCTTTCCTTGGGCATATGCCTTGGAAGTTCCTTCAAGGGGATCGGACATGTCATCGTCATCGTCATACTTAACATCTCGGCTACGAGCGACCGGAGCTGCTATCTTTTTGGTTATACTTTCTCTTCTCTTCAAATCACGCACCCGTTGTGCCAAAGCAGCGGTGGGTTTTCCATCCCATCTTCTCATGTCTTCTCCAGACTCACGCAGGAAAAACCATAACTCAGCCCGTGGGATGTACCTTCTCTCCCCATCAAAGGAGCGCCGGCGTTGGACACCAGGGCTTCTAATTTGTACGGCTGAGATTTCAATAAGGTCCTCCTTAATCTCTTCCCGGAGTTTCTTATGATTCTCCTCTATTTTGTCTTCTAGTTTCTGCAGTCGGGTTTCCACTGCTGCAATTCTGGCATGAGTTGGGCCATGCACAGCATCTGCGTACGCTCGAAGCTTCTTTGCCATATCGAGCACAGTCTCATATGTATCATCTCGCTTCATTATTGCTAGGGCAGAAGCGTATTCAGGTGGCCCAAGTCGCACAAGTTTCCTCCACATTATCGGAGTGCATGGTACCAGGTCCGGATTCCTAGTTGTTGTGTCATCTGAGAAAACGAGCTCTGCGACCGCCATCTCTCTCAGGCGTTGGATCCCCTGTTCTATGGTCTTCCACCGTGTCTGCTGCATATAGAGATCATCCGTACACAGGTACCGTTCTGCTACGCTTCTTAGGACCCGTTCCCAGAGGCTGTGAGGGTTAGCCCCCCTCATCACACCTTGATCGATGGCAGGATCATGTGACAGGGATCCCAAATGCCTCACTTCAGTACCATCCAAAATCGTAACCTCCCCTGCAGCATCCCAAAGGCGGACTAACCAACTAATAATAGATTCATCAGGTTGTCGGCTGTAATCCTTTCTTAGGCCTCTGAGGTCCTTCAGAGAAAAGGAGTCAATATTGGCTCCAGATTCTGTGCCCCTTGATGTGGCCTCTGATTTTGGTGAGGGTCCTTCTTCTGCATCATCGTCATCATCCTCCACCTTCCGATCGGTCTTGCCTTTACACTTTCCACCTCTTGTATTAGCTGCAACAGCCATGGTTTGGGGCCTATTGTCTGATTCAGCTGCTAGCCTGGAGCCTGGGATGTTAGCTGCAGCCTGGGTCACTGGGATAGTAACTAACTTATCTCCCTGTTCCCTTTCTGCTATCTGCTGCTCCACAGTATCTAGCAGAGTACGGTAAACAAACGCCAAGGCCCAGCTCACTGCAGTAATCCTTTCTTCCTTAGTATTACCATGGCACTTCTCCCTCAAATACTTTGCCACCTCGACTGGATTCTGAATTTGATCAGATGGAAAGTCCCAGTCTATAGGATCAGAAAATTCCTTTAAAGTATGGCCCATATCTTCCCATTTCCCCCTCCAGTCAAGATTTTTCCTGTTTTGTTTTACTCCTGAATCAGGAGTCTCTCTAACCCCTCTAGAAATCTCAGCTTTCATTTTATATACACTCCAGACAGTATAGACAAGGCTTAATAAATTAAATGCCAGAAAGATGGTTTCTTTCAAACTCAGGGGAAAGTCAGTATTTTCTAATAGAGATGTCAACAATTTGTAGGAGAAGAAGGAAGACAAAGGCTGAAAAGCCCCTTCCTCTTCTTCTCCCCAAACAAACTGAGTACACAGCCATGACAACAATCCATACATTCCTGAAATAAAGTCCAGCACTGTTATCCGACACATCATCACACATAAGGCCAGCACAATGATTATTCTGGTTAGTGCCCCCCGCTTACAAAAGCTACTTATTAGGGACAACATCAGAGCTATTTTGGGGTAAGGAAATAACCCTAGGGACCACAAAGGTATTAAAACTTCAAAAGCCCCTAGGGACCAGAAAAACCGGCAAGCTTCCACTCCAAATGACATTATGAATCACCAATATGCCCACAAAACAACCAAAACCAAAATATTATTGTTATAGGTTTTTTTTCCACTGTTTTTGGCCTCCGGTTTCCCGGCCAATGCACCAAAAATTTATTGTCCTGGTTTAGGACAAATTAGGGGAAATCTCCAAGAGGGAGCCCCCCAGAACAAAACAAACCTCCAACCACCCCTCCCCCAACACCGGGTTCGGGAAGGAATTTCTCGGAGGAGCAAAGTGGAAAACAAAACCTATTTATTTACAAGTAACAAAAGAACACTCCCCAACACAAGAAAAGAAAAGGGACCAGACTGTGTTGTGGAGGGCGCCGAATCTTCTCTAGCAGGCTTCGGGTGTCCTGGAGCTCGCAGGTCCGATCCGGAGCCGGTCCAGTATCTTCAGGGGAGGGTAAGAAAGAGAGAGAGAGAACAAAAGAAAAAGGAAAAAAAAAAAACAGCGCAAAAGCAAAAAGCAAGCAAGCAAGCAAGCAAGCAGCTAGCAAAGCCAAGCAGCAAAAGCCAAAAGCCAAAAGTGCCTGGTCACACCCCCCCCCCCCCCTCCTCTCTTCCCCATCCCGCCACAGCCAGACTGCCGGGGGGGGGGTGGGGGAAAAGGCACAGCTGCCAGACATAACACACGATATTGGGATAAAGGCTGTCACCCCACGACAGAGAGCTCTCTGTAACCTTGAAGAAGGACATGGACTCTGAGGTGGATGAGGTTGCTCGGGTCCTTCCCCAGATGGTGTCCAGCTAGCCAGAATTTGTTCAGAAAGCAGCCAGTCAGACCCTGGGGATCATGGTGGAGAATGTGACTCCTGCACGAGCAATGACTGCTCTCATGGACATGGGAGTCAAGTAGGTTCTTCTTCTTTTAGTGATATTCTTCACCTTCACGTGTGTGGGAGGGAGAAGGGATGAGACAGAGAATGGGAATGGTGGGAGGGAAGGGTCCTGTATCCTGCATCTTCTGTGGACTCAGTGACTTGATTCTCCAACCAACCTCACTTCTTCCCTCTTGTCACCTATTTCTGCCCTCCTGCAGCCCATTAGTTCTCAGAATCACAGAACTGTAGAATATGGGGAGTTGGATGGGTCCATCAGGACCATCGAGTCCAGCTCCTGGCCTTGCCCAGAACAGCCCAAGGGTCACACCAAGTGCCTGAGATTGTTGTCCAAATGCTCCTTCAACCCTGTCAGGCTTGGTGCTGTGACCACTGCCCTGGGGAGCCTGTTCCAGTGCCCAACCACCCTCTGGGTGAAAAACCCTTTTTCCTGATATCCAAACTAAAGCTCCTCTGACTCAGCTTCCTGCTGCTTCCTGGAGTTCTCCCAGTCTGTCAGATTTTCCTAGATGTGGTGGCTGATGGGAAAGGGAAGGTGCCTGCAAAGGCCAAGGACAGAGGCTTATGCTTTTGTGGGTAGAGGGACAATTGTGAATGCAGCTGTGAGCAGTGTTTGGTATTTCACAGCTCTAACCACAGAGGCCCTGGGAAAACCATGTCTCCTCATGATGCCATTAACTTGAGAAATGAGGAGGCTCCTTGCTGGGGCGTGGAGCACATGGGGGACAATCTGCTGGGTGTGGCACAGCCTGCACAGCAGGTGCAGTTCCTGCCAAAGGAGCCCTGTATGACTGTGCTGGCCTTAGAGCTCTACTTTCTATTCAAAGTGATGTTTCACATTAGCCTTGAGATGATGAATCACTTTACAGGCACCTTCACAGGCTGACTGCCATGGGACAGTTGAAGCAAATGCTGCCTTAAATGTTGGTGCTGGGCCGGATAGTTCCCAAGAGACACTCTCTGGAACAGGACAGCCTGGCTAAACTGCCTGCCACCCTTTCCTCAGCTTTGGAATGGAGTAAAACATTCAGATGGATCCGTTGCCAAGCCCCACAGAAGAAACAGGCTGCATTGCTGGATATTCTGCAACTTCATAGCCAACAACGTGTTTTCCCTGCATTTGTTGTTTCCCAAAGTTCTGCAGATTTGGGGATACATGGGTGAAAAGAGCCTCAATCCTGCTGCAGGTCTCTGTTGTGTGCATCTGCCCCTGCTCTCTCCATTGCCCTTCCTACTCATGGCATGGGGGGCCTGAAGCAGCTCCAGATGGAGGACAAGGTGAAGGCAATCACGGCTCAGCCTCACACAGAGGTGTGGCGGGAGCTGGGCCAATCTCTGCTGGCAGGAAGGGTCTTGTGGCAGCCCAGAGAGGCTGTGCACATTGCCAGGGAACAGCTGTGCATTGCACGTGCCCCTGCAATGAGCTGTGCTGCTGCCAGTGCCCCTGGAGCTGTGGGGCTGCTGAGCTGTGGGGCAGGCAGAGGAGCAGGAGGGTGCATGTGCAGCTGAGCCATTCCTGGGGAGCACAGGGCTCTGGGCTCCCTGCTGTCCCAGGGCAGCCCAGAGGCCAGGCTGTGCCTGTGCCAGCTCTGGGCAAGTGGCTCAGGGTTGTGCCCTGGCCTGCCTCAAGTTTCTGTCAGCAGGAGCATGTTTCCCTGTGCAGCTGTTTGGACATTTCCAGGAAATGTGTCCCAGGAATTATGGAGCTTCAGATGCTTTAGGTTTACATGGTGGCCTCTGTTAAACTTTGCCTCTCTGTTAAACTTTGTGTCTCCATTTTGCAGATCTGGCTGGTTACAGTCCTACTGAGAAGTTTCCTCCGGACTCTTCCCATGTTCCCTCACCCACAAAGTCCTCACCTCCCGTCCAGAAGAGCTCTCTTTCCTCCAAGCTCAGGAAGAAGCTGACGCCTGTATGGAGAGTGTTTGAAGAATAGGATTGATGTGTTAGGCTTGATAGTTACAGATTGTCATGGTTTGGGCCTGGCACAGAGCCAGTGCCCCCATGAGAGTACCCTCTCCCTGGTGTCGGCTGTGAGATGTGACCAGGAATAAGCAAAACAGGCTCTAGCTTAAACATAAAGAACACTTTATTACCTAAAATACAGGAAAAAAAGGAAAAACTATAAGGAAAAAAAAAATTGAAAACCTTACAAAAAACACTTTCCTCCTCCCCACAACCAGAATTTCCCAATCCGATACATTCTCCCAAATCACCAACTGCCCAGCCTGGCACCACCCTTTAGAATACTCAAACTTCAGTTCATGAAGAGGAGACGAGTCCTTCTCGCACCATAGGCTTCCCCTGGAAACACGCTGAAATCTCGTGTGCTTCCAAGTCACTCAGCACTGCCCGGAAAGTCCTTTTGCCGCTTGTGACATCTTCCCTCCGTGCCCAGTGCTCTCACCACCGTGCATGGACCAGAGCTGCTTTTAGGGTTGTCTTTTAAGGATGCCTTGTCTCACTCCAAAAAGGCACAGTCTCTGCTTTGGGACATCTGTCCCCCCCATATTTTTCCAACCCCCTGGGGCCGAGGGGTCCCCACGAAGAACCCTCCTGGTTCCGAGGCACTGCTTCCCCCCAAGTGCAGTCTCTGTGTCACAGGAACAAACTGAGTCCATGGCCACACAAGAAAAGTCCAGCCAAAATGCCACTCCAATCATCTCTCCCCACTCAGTCATCTCCACATCCTTTGGGCCAGGTCCTTGTCTCATCTCATCTCCTATCTCCCTTCTTATTCAGCTCCGAGGAGGATCAGCATTTTTTTCAAGGTCCCAGTCATGTAAGCAAAAGAGTTAAAAGTTTCAGTCTCTGTCTGTCCCGGGGCTCCGGCACATCCCACACTCGCTGCGGCTGCGGCCGGGCACCTCCTCCCTCGCTGCATTCACCCCCCCTTTCTCCTCCTGGGCTGGCTGCTATCACATTCGTCGTCGCCGGCTCTTCTCTCTCTCTCTCTCCTGGGGGGAGAATGGCTGCCCCATGGCTGTCTCTTGGGGCTGCTCCTCCACCCTTCCATCCTCAAGGGCCTCCTCACCCCCCATCTCTGTCCAGGCCCGGGGCTACCGCATGGCTGCCCCTCCCCCGCCCAGCAGCAGCGGCTGCACAGGGGAGGGAGATCTGACCTCCTTCCCTCGAAGTCCCAAAAGAGCCTCCCAGGGCCGAAGCTCTGCTTTTAACCCCTGTGTATTCTCGGAGGTGTGTCCAGACCCCACTGGTCACACCAGGTGCCAATATCAAACTCCAAGCATCCATTGGTTTGACCACAGCATCCCAGAATTCCCACTTCTTCCTGGTCAAACCACCACACAGATGTACATATGTTCTGATTTTTAGATGTAGTTTTGAATTAATGTGTTTTGATTCTGTCTTTAAGTTTTGATGACATATTTTTAATTGTATAAATTTTATTTGGATGATGAAAAAAGTAAATAAATAAATAAAATTTAAATAAACCAAGAGGAGAATGTGAGACCAGGACCTGCTAGCGTAGAGATTATGGGAGTGCAGCTCACTCAGTGTGCCAGTGTCTCACCACATCCTTTCCTCATTGGGCCTCTCCTCTTCCTCTTTGGCCATGGTTTCTTTGTGTCATTTGTGCTGCTCTTTGTTACTTGGCATTACAACAGGGCCACCGTTGACCTGTCTGGGGGACAATGGATCCAAAAGATCCTGTCTAGTCAAAGGTTTTCTACCTAGGTGTGTTCTGTGCTCTCCAAAGGCCTGAGGAAAGAAACCAAGAGAAGTGTGCCCAAATCCCAAAGCTTTGCTCCTTTGCAATCTCCCACAGATCTGGCTCACAGGTATCTTCAGTCACAATTCCATAGGTAAGAAGAGGTCATGTATTTCACTGGGAAACGATGCACTGCTTTGGCAAAGTCACCTGTATGTATATTTACGCAGGACAGCAGTCCAGCTGTGTTGTTTGCACCTTGTTTGCAGAAGGATGAGTGCACTCGGAGGCCAATAACAAGTGACAAGGGTTCCTCAAATCTGCACTGCAGCCTGGGCGCCATTCAGCCCAGAGCTAGGGGATCATTTGTTCCCATGGACCAGTGCTTGCCAGTGGAATGAATTCCTGAACAGCTGGAAGAAGCAATTCTGAATTCAGCTCCAGCTGTTGGTAGGCTGCATGATCATTGACAATGCTGCCCTTCCAGAAATTATTCTGCAGTTTCCTTTCATAGTTGTTTGAAGCTTTTAAACGTCACATTTCAGTTTGCTTTGCCTTAGGGAAAAACACTTCTGGGCCCGGTGCAAACTGTAACCTTTTGACAGCAAAGTCCTCATGGTTGCCAGCTTCTGATGTTACACAATGTCACCTGGCATGTGTTTGCTTGGCTCTGGCTCTAGTCCTAGCCTAGTAAAGCCCAGGCAGTGTGGCACGTTGCAGGGAAAACTGGTCCATGAGCTTATGGGGTTGCCATCGGCAGCAGAGTGAATGTGCCCTTTGGGGATTCCTCTGGAGACTAAATTAGGGACCTAGCCCATGCCACAATATTCTCTTAGATCTTTCTAAAATATCCTAGAAAAGGCTGTGAAACTTCACATCTCCTTGCACACCCACTGTTTGAAGACGGGCATTTTTGTCCCTCCTCAAAGTCATTGCTCTTGCACATCAGAAACATGAACATCCATCAACAGGAATGATGTATGGTCCTGCTGCTGGTGCTTCAGAGCTCTGGGAAGGTCAGACCTGGGTATTACCAATATGAGCACTTAATTAGCATTTCATGCTCCTTCAAGCTGTCCAGATCCCAGGGCTTTTTGTTTCAAAGCAGCCACTGCACCATCTCTAGGGAAGAACAGGAAATGGGAAACAGCGACTGCCAGCCTTGCAGGGGTGTGGGGGAAAACCTGAAGTGTTTGCATCAAGAGATGAATGGGAAGAGTGTAATTGCCAAAGCAAATGCTTCATTAGGATAGCAGGAGCAGTTCTTTACTGCATGCTTGCATGAAGATCATTTGGGATCTCCTTTTTGTGTCTCATGTAGAAAAGGAGCTCTTAGTAATACCAGATTGGGATGTAGCTCTGTAGTGGTTCACAATGAAGCAGACTGCCTGCTGTGTCACTGCCAGCCCTGCTGAGCCTGCGAGGGACTGTAGTGTATCCCATGCCTGTTTTGCCTGCAAGCAGAGCTTGGTTTTCCTCATTAGTGTGGAGTAAATACAAGAGTAATTAAATGGACAATTAAACTGGCCACTTTGGAGGATATGCTTATGCTTTCACATGTCAGTCATGCACCTCATGCTCCCAAGGCTTGTTACTCATCATAAAGTATTTTAACAAAAATCCTCAGCTCTCATGTTACATCTGAATAAAATTGCACAAGATCATCAAGAATTCTGCTGTCAGGAACAAGACAAGAGCCTTCAGACACTCACTTGCAGCTGTCCTGGATTGCTGCAGCCCTTTGTGCAAAGCTGCTGCAGACAGAGAGTTTGGAGTTGGTTTGGGCCTTTATGAAAGATCTGTGGAGCAGTGTGCAGGGCTCTCCTGGCAGGAAACTGTTTGTCCAAGCCCAGGGACACGGTGCTGGCAGGAGTGGAGCGGCCCCGCTCCCAGCCCGAGAGTCTGTGGGCTGAGCCACGCCGGGGAGAAAAGGCAGCGAGGGGCTCCAGCCCAGCTGCTTCACTGCCCTGCCCGCTCCATGGAGCTCTGCCATGGGAGAAAGCCGATGCCGGACGAGCCCCCGAGCTTCCATCAGCTGCTGGAACTGCTCCGTGACAGCTCCTGTTCTTCCGAGAGAGACCCCAGCGCCTTCTTGGAATGCGTGTCATGGAGGGATTCTGTTTGTTAATTAACTGTTGGGGGTTTTCCACTTTCATCTATCAGTAGTAATTTCCTATTGCTGGAAAGGGATTGTTGGAACACTTTAGAAGAGATGACTTATTGCACAATATCCTGTTTGAAGTTGTCTCAAACTGTGTGAGACAGATGGCTTCACACAGGAGCATCCCCAAGGCTGCTGAGGGGAAGGCACAGAGGAAGACAAACCCAGTATTTCTGAGGGAACTCCTTGACACCAACCCAACCTGAGCTGTCAAACAGCAGACCTGATGTTTCGAGACATGGGCCAAAGGGGAAACCTTTCAGTGTGTTTGGTCTAGGTTGGGTTATGCTCGGGGCAAAGGTGTGTCAGTGTGTTGGATAATACTCTTTTCTTGACCTAGAGATGGGGCAACTGAGAGGTGTTTTAAAAACTTGTATTCCATTTTCAGTCTCATGAGAAGGGTGAGATAATACAGATGTTATAATTCACGCCATCACAATTAAGAACCCAACTATTTCCTAATTACAGTATGTCTTGGTCTATCAGCTTTTTGCCATGCCATGCTGTAGATGCCTTAAAGCCAATTATTTAAAACTACCCCTTGTGGGTCCCACTACAATGCATCTTTCATAGCTCTGTTTTTCCAAAGTCTTATTTGCAAGGCCATCTTTTGGAACTTTTTTCCAGTTCCATTTCTCTCTCAACAATATCTGTCCTATTCCATGGCATTTTTAAGTTGGCATTTCTTGTCTCAAGATTTATATACAGACTCATACTCTGTGGGCCTTCTATTACATCCTAAAAGCTTTCTACATATCCATTTCCACATCAGTGCACTTGACTCGTTCTCTCCTCATTGTGTCTGGCAAGCACAGGAGCCCAGAGCTCCTGCAGAACCCATCACAGCACTCAGTGGGAGCAAACTTGTGTCCAGTCCTCGCCTGGAGCTGTGGTGCCCAACATTCCACCTCATTGGAATGAGGAACTGTTCCTGCTCTTTCAGAAGGAGCTAAGGAGCTTTGGCCTTCAGGTCAATTGTCTGCAGGCTCCTGCAGTGCCTGGTGCTGCTCCCTTGCCAGAGGCCTCCCAGGCCAGGGGGCACATCTGGGCTGCTGTGTCTGGCTCTGGTGCTCCCTGTTCTGGGCAGTGAGGAGGAGCTGCAGAGGCTCTGCAGGACTGACAGGATGGGCTTTGGGGCTGGCAGGAAAAGCTGAGGGACCTGGGCTGCTGGAGCTGCTGAAGAGGAGGCCCAGGGCTCATCCTACAACTGCTCCAAGGGTGGTTCCAGAGAATCCCAGAATCAGCAAGGTTGGAAAAGGCCTTGGAGATCATTAAGTCCACCCTGTGCCCTGCCACCGCCTTGTCTTCCCTGAGCCTCCTCCAGGATAAACAACTGCAGGTCCCTCAGCCACTCCTCACAGGAGTTGTGTTGTTCCAGACCCCTCCCCAGCCTTGTTGCCCTTCTCTGGACACGCTCCAGCCCTTCCATGTCCTTCCTAAATTAGGGGGCCCAGACCTGGACACAGCACTGGAGGTGCTGCCCAAGCAGTGCTGAGCACAAGGGAAAAATCACTGCCCTGCTCCTGCTGGCCACACCATTCCTGATCCAGGCCAGGAGCCATTGGCCTCCTTGGCCACCTGGGCACACTGCTGGCTCATGTCCAGCCTGCTGTCCCTCAGTCCCTGCAGGTCCCTTTCTGCCTGGCTGTCCAGCCCCTCTGGCACCTTGTTGAGGGAGGGAGGCAGGGAGGGAACGGGTCCAGATCCAATCCTTCCTGAAATGTGGTGTTTGCTGGCACTGCCAGTTCCCAGATCTTGATATTTCCATATTCTGAGACAGCCCAAGTGCAGCAACTTGCTGGCAATAGAAGTCAAAACCAAGCAAATACCTGGTACCTGCAGCAACCCGATCTCGGGTTTGCTGACACAGCCAGTGCCCAGATTGGGAATGTTTCAGATGCCTGCACAGCCTAATTCCAGCAGTTTGCTGGCACAGAAGATTAGCATCTGGCAATTTCTCAGTGCCAGCAAAACCTAAATGCAGCAATTTTCTGGCAAAGAAAGCCAGAACCCAGCAGCTTCCCAGTGGTGCCACCAGCACAGCCCAGGTCTGGTGTTTGCTGTGCAAGTGCCCAGATCTGGAAATTTCCCAGTGCTGGCACAGCCAACTCCAGCAATTTGCTGGCACAGAAAGCCAAAATCTGGCAATTTCCTGATGCCAATACAGGTGCCCAGACGTGCTGTTTGCTGCCACTGCCACTGCTCACATCTGGACATTCCCCTGTTCTGGCAGAGCCAAGTCTAGCAATTTTCTGATAAAGAAAGCCACAATCTGGCAATTCCCTGCTACCGTCATTGGCAATGCCAAGATCCAGTGTTTGCTGGCACCACCAGTGTCCAGAGGTGGGAATTTCCAGGTGCCAGCACAGCCCAAGTCTAGTAATGTTCTGGCAAAGAAAGCCAAAACCTTGCAAATACCTGGTACCTACAGCAACCCAATCTTGTGTTTGCTGATACCACAGTGTCCAGATCCAGAATTTTTCAGGTTCCTGCACAGCATAATTCCAGCAATATGCTGGCACTGAAAGTTAACATTTGGCAATTTCCTGGTGCTGGCACATTCCCCACCCAGATCTGGTGTGTGCTGGCACTGCCAGTGCCCACATCTGGCAATTTCCCTCTTCTGGCACCGCCCATGTCCAGAATTTGCTGGCAAAGAAAGCTAAAACCTGGCAATTTCCCCTTGACAGCACTGCCCAATCTGGAGTTTGCTGGCAGCAGGATCCCAAGAAAGAAGGAAGGAAAGAAGGAAAGAAAAGAGGAAGGCATCCAGATCCAGTCCTGCCTGGAGCCTGAAATGGGCTGTTTGCTGGCACTGCCAGTGCCCAGATCTGGAAATTTCCCTGTTCTGGCACAGCCCAAGGGCAGCAATTTGCTGGCACAGAAATCCAAAACCAGTGGCAGCTTCCTGCTACTGGGTCTGGCACCACCCACATCTTGTGTTTCATGTAACCAGAACCCAGATTTGGAAATTTCTCAGTGCCAGCAGAGCCCAAATCTGGCAGATTTCTGTCACTGGCAATGACACCACCCAGATCTGGTGTTTGCTGGCAGCGCCAGCGCTCAGATCTGAAAACTTCCTGGTGCTGGCACAGCCCAAGCCCAGTGATTTGCTGGCACAGAAAGACAAAATTTGGAAAAGTGCAGGTTCTGGCTCCAGCACCATCCAGATCTGGTGTTTGCTGGGACCGCCAGTGCCCAGATTTGGAAATTTCCCGATGCCTTCACAGCCCAGGTCTAGCAAATTGGTTTTAGCTAGCTTAGGAAGAGAAGTTCCTCAGACTGTGACTTTTCTTTTTCTGGAAACTGTTTAAACCTGCTCTGGACTGAAAACCCAGAAAAACACCAGCGGCAGCTCACACCTGTGGCCCACCGAGCTCTGAGACTCTCCATTTCAGCACCAGAGGGACTTAGAAGAGACCGAGTGAGCCAACAACAACCCACAAAAAGGACTTCCTGAATTTGCCATCTCTTCAGCTGTGTCAGAGGTTTTATTTATTATTATTAATTTTTCATGCTTGTGAATACTTTACTTGTTAAATAAACTGGGGTTTTTTCACTTTTCTCAAGGGAAGTCTTTTCCTGAACTAGTAGGGGGAGGGGCTGCTTGAACTTGCTTTCTAGACGGACCCTTTTGGAGGTTTCCTCCCAAAATTTGCCCTAAACCAGCACAAACAGTCAAAATGAAAATTTCACCAGTGGCATAATTTCCTGGTGGCAAATCTTGTGACAGACGCTTGACCATGTTCTCCATGAGAGATTCTTGGGAAGAGCAGACAGGAGAAGATTCCTGGAAAACTGAAACAGCTTTCCAGAAGGGAAATGAAAATGAAAGAAACAATCCAAGATGTTTTCCTCTATTTATGTCTATGCTCCCCTTTTCCATGTTGCACTGCATCTTCATCCCAGTAATTCCCGATGCACCTCACCTCTAAGATCAGTGACTTAGTGACTTTTGGACACTCTAAAATACCATGAGCCACACACAGTTTTCCTTCCCCTCTTTTTACTGGAAAGCAACACTGGAGGTGTAAGTGCAGTGCTGGGGTCAGGTAGGAATCCTACCCCAAGGGAAGGTGGCCCGGCAGTGTCTGACCCTCAGCAAGGACAATGCCCAGCAGCAGGGGAGGGGATCGCTGTGCCAGTGTGCAGGAGTCAGGGCTCTGCGTCCGGGCTCAAGGCTGCAAAGTTCCCGTGTTTGGATAGAAGGAGGGGCTGTCCCCGGGGCGCGCGGGGCTGGAACGTGGGGCTCGTGGGGCGAGCGGGGAACGGACACGGGGACGAACGGCCCCGGTGCTTCAGTTGCAGCGGCGGCAGCAGCGGCGGCAGCAGCGGCGGCGGCAGAAGCAGCAAAATAGATACTTTTTAATAGTCTTTCTCCTTTGCTTTCTCTTTCTCTCTTTCTTTCTCTTTCTCTCCCTTTCCCGTTGTCCCGCACCGTTCTCTCAGAGTCCCTTGCCCGGCGTCCCTTTCCTCTCCCCGCCTCCCTGTCCCCTGCAGGGCCGGGCCATGCCCCCGGCCCGCCCCCGGCCTCGGGCGGGGCTGCCCCGTGCCCGGCCCCGGCCGTCCCGCCGCGGTCTCGCCTCCGCCCGGCTCTGGCTGTACTGGCGGTGGCGCTGCTGGGCGGGCATCAGTGCCTGGGGCTGGGGCGGCATCGCCGCCCTTCGGCTCCGCCTGGCCCGAGCCCGGCCCCGGACCCGACGCAGGGTCCAGTCCCGACCCCGGCCCCGGTCCCGGCCCCCCCCGGGCCCCGCGGAGGACACGCGCGGCGCGGCCGCTCCCGCCGCCTCCGCTGCGGCTTCCCCGGCCCGAGCTCCGCCGCTCGGCAGCGCGGCCTCCGGCCCCAAGCCGCCGGGGCCCGGGGCGGGTGGGGATGCCGGGCCCGGGGCGGGTGAGGGGCGCTCGGGGACCGTGGCTGGCCCCGGGCCGAGCGCTGACAGCCGCGTCTCGCCCGCAGGGAAGGCGCAGGAGGCCCTGCAGGAGCGGTACCGGCTTGGGTCGCTGCTGGGGTGCGGCGGCTTCGGCAGCGTCTTCGCTGCCACGCGGCTCTCGGACGGCGCCCCGGTGAGTGGCGGGGCCGGCGGCGGGCGCGGGAGGAGGGGATGGAGGAGGAGGATGGGTCTGGGCATGGCGGGCGGCGAGCTCACCCCGCTGCTCTCCCTCGCTCGCAGGTGGCCATCAAATGCGTGCCGAGGGATCTCATCCGGCACTGGGGCGAGCTGGTGAGTGAGCGGGGCCAGCGGCAGCAGCCGGGCCGTGCCGGGCGGCGAGGAGCCGGGGCCCGGCAGGGTGGGAGCCGCCGTGAGCCCTGCGGGGAGAGCGGGCGTGGGCTGAGTGGGGCGTGCAGAGCATCCCGGGCTGGCTGAGGGCTCCCAGAGCCCCGGCACGGCCTCGGCCCCACTGACGGCACCACGCTCCTCACGCAGCCCGACGGCACGAGCGCCCCGCTGGAGATCGTGCTGCTGGCCAAGGTGTCCCGATGCTGTGCCGGTGTCATTCAGCTCCTGGAATGGCTTGAGCTCCCTGACATCTTCCTGCTGGTGCTGGAGCGTCCGGAGCGGTGCCAGGAGCTCTCGGGTGTCCTGGCGGAGCGGGGGTTCCTGCCGGAGGAGGAGGCGCGGGAGCTGTTCCGCCAGGTGCTGGAAGCCGTGCAGCACTGCACCAGCTGCGGGGTCCTGCACCGGGACATCAAACCACAGAACATCCTGCTCGACCTGGCCAGCGGGCAGCTGAAACTCATCGACTTTGGCTGTGGCGCCTTCCTCCAAGACACAGCCTACACCCAGTTTGCAGGTGAGCCCTCACAGGGGATGCTCCTGGGCATCTCGTGGCCCAGCCTGGGTGCAGCACCGCAATGGGATTGATGCTGGAGCCGAGTTGTTCCGGGTGGGGTGTGAGGGTTGCCAGCTCCCAGCCCTGCTGACAGCCTTCAGCACCCACTGTGGCCTGGGCTGGGGCTGGAGCTGGGGCAGCCAGCCCGACACAAACCCCCATGGGGGTAGCAGGGAGAGGGGTCTGACCCCATGCCCTGGATGGTTTGGTGTGCAGGCGAGGAAGGGCTTGGACTGCTCCACTCCCCTTGTTCTCCTTGGCTTATTAAGATTTTTGGGGGCCGTGCAGGTGGGAAGGAGAGTGGGTTTTCTCCACTACTGGGTGGGTTTTTCCTTTGTGTGTCATGGTTGGGCCTTCCTAGGGTTTCTTCTGCCCTCTTCCAGGACCAGTGGCTTCTTTTCCAGCCCCGAGTTTGTGCACAAGTCCCAGGTGCTGGAGAGAGGGCAGCGCTCACCCCGTGTGCCTCTGGGGCAGCCCCCACATGCCCAGGGATGCTGGGGCCGGGCTCTGGGAGCAGCAGCATCCCCCTGCTGATCTCTGTCTGTGTTCCACAGGAACCCTGTCCTACAGCCCCCCAGAGTGGATCCAGCACCAACGCTACCACGGCGAGGCAGCCACGATCTGGTCCCTGGGCCTCCTGCTGTGCCACCTGGTCATGGGGAAGCACCCGTTCAGGAGGGGCCAGGAGATCATCCGTGGGCAAATCTTGTTCCCACGATGGCTCTCTCAAGGTGGATCCTCATCTCTGGGCACGCGGGGGAATACCAGTGCTGGGAGTCAGCAGCGGGCTGATGGGCATCCCACTCTGGCAGCTGCTGAGGAGGTGGCACATGTCCTGCTATCCTGCTCTCCTCCAAACAGAGTATCCATGGGAAGTTTAGGCCCAGCTCTGGGCACAACCAGCATGACCTGGGCGTGGAAACAGGGGGACAACTTCTCCAACTGATTGGTGATTTCTGGTTTCTCTCCCCAGCGTGCCAAGATGTCATTAAGAGATGTTTGTCCATGCAGCCTTCGGACAGGCCATCCTTAGAAGATCTTTTCTGTCATCCTTGGGTGAAGGGTGTTCCTCTGCCCTAGAAGACTAAAGAGATCCACGTGCACAGTTGGATCCAGGGGCCTGGCAGGTACCAGCTCCATGCATCTCTTGGCAATCAGTGGCAAAGCAAACCAAGCTGGTTTTGTCCTGCCTGTAGTTCTGAGCAGGGGTCAGCAGAAGGGAACACACAGCTCTTGGGCTGGAGCTGAGCTGCAGACATGGTGTGGCAAGCACTGGTGGCCACCAACCGCCCTGGTTTTTTTTGTATGGTTCATGGATGGCTGGGGCCCTGGGCAGAGCCCTGAGAGCCTGGTCTGGCCCCAGGGAAGGAGAAGGAGCCCCTGGAGAAGCTGTTCCAAGTGGGGCTGCTGCTGGAGACACCAAGGACAACCTCAAGGATGACAATCTCTTCCTTGGCCTGGCCAGCTGAAGATGATGGACTTGGATTCTGGCACCTTCTTCAAAGCCAGGCTCCAGGCCCAATTTGCAGGTGAGTCCACAGGCAGGGGGATGCTTCCAGATCTGGACATGGCACGGCCTGGCTGGGCACCAAAGATTCCCCCTTTGCAAGGGCAGATGCAATGAATTCTTCAGTCAGCTGCCCAGCTGCTTTTTGACTCTGGGCAGCTGCTGAGGGCTGGATGTGCCGTGGCTGGCTGCAGGCTGGGCAGACGTCCTGCCCTCCTGCTCTGCTGCCAAAGACAGCAGGGATGGGCAGCTCTGGGCACAGCTCTGGGCACAGCCAGCATGGCCTGGGCACCGCAGGCCATGGCACAAGGGGACAGGAGCCCTCAGCTGACGGGCACTTTCTGCTTTCTCTCCTTGCAGCCGGGCTCTGTGGGTGCTGAGGCTGCTCTGGGCTCTGCCAGGGCTCTGCTGGGCTCAGCCCTGGGCCCAGCTGGGCTGGCTCTGCCCTCACATTGCTCTGTCAGCTCTGCATCAGACGAGCCTGTTGCGAGCACAGCGCCTGAGCTTTCTGCTTTGGCAGGTGAGTGAGACTCTGCTGCAGGCCCAGAGATTGCAGCTGGGGACACACATCCAACTGGCAAGGACCCAAACTCTCCACAGTCCCAGCTGAACGCCTGGATCTGTACAGGGTGTTTTGTCTTTCCTGTTCTTCCTTCTTTATTAGCTGGAATTGTGCAATTGCACTTTGTTCCTCCTCTAGCAGTGCCACGAGTGGGCCAAAGCTGGCGAGTGGGCCGTGCTCCTGAGGCAGTGCAGTCTGGAGCTGGTGGATTCAGAATTGCCCTTCTGCACTGCCAAACCAGAGCAAAAAGCCGTAAGTGGCACTTTGTGTCTCTAAGAAATCCCTGACAGTTTCAAGGGGAATGTGCGGATCATTCCCAGGCTGAGAAGGAAGGTCATCTTCTAAAGGATTTGGGCTTTGACAGAGTTTCCATTCCCAGTTCTGCTTGGAGCTGGAAGGGCACAAAGCAATTTCCTCTTGCTTTGACCACAATTTCAAATATCAATGTTGGAAACAAAGCCCAAAATCTTTTAAGAGGCTTTTGAGGTCACAAAGATGGATTCATGCCATCAGCACATTTACAATGTAAATAACTGAGTTCTCTTTTTAAAAAGATCATTTACCTCTTAATTCCAAGAATGTAAATTTGCCTTAATGTTTTGTTTTTTTCATTAACTGTATGTTATGTTTTTGCACTAACACTTGGATTTTATCCTTATCTTTTACAATTTACCTATTTTTTAGCTTTTTCCTTTTTTTATATTTAAATAGAAAACATGTCCTATAAAAGGAATGTCCTTTCCTCCTGGTTTCGTGTGGAGCAGCTCCCTTCCTGCTGGCTGAGCTGCTCAGGCAGAGCCCGGCAGCTCCTGGCCCTGCAGGGCTGAGGCTTTTCCCCGTTGCTGGGCACAGACTGATGGAGCAGCACTGCTGAACACGGGCACACAGAGGGACCAGCAGCAGCTGCCTTTGGCCACCTGAGGCTCCAAGGCCCAAACTCTGAGCAGCCAGGGCTGGAAGAGACTGGCAGGATCTGATCCCTGACTCTGGGCCAGGGCTGCACAAATGACCCCACAGTTCCAGCAGCAGCAGCAGCAGCAGCAGCACATGGAGCTGACTTTGAGCACAGCCCCTGCCCCTCTTCCCTCCCATGTGCAGCGGTGTCACAGCAGCCTGAGGCACCTGGGAGCCCCCAGTGCCAGCAGGGACTGAGATGGCAGCCCTGGGCTCCTGGAGGCTGTGCTGGGAATGGAGCTGGGCACTCCCTGTCCATGGGGATCCTCCAGATGGAAAAGGCTGCTGTGCCCAGGCAGCTCCAAGGGCACAGAAAGGAGGCTCTGGAGCACTGGATCTGTGCCAGTGCCACAGTCCTGGGCAGCAGCCAGCGAGCCCTGGGGGAACAGAGGGCACAGCAAGAGGAACAGAACCAGGCATGGGCAGAGACTGGGAAGAGCCAGGTCTGGGAGCAGGAACAGCTGCTCCATTGCACTCTTGGAGAAAGCTCTTGGCTGGTTCAAAGCGCTGAAAGGCGTGAGGGGCTGAGAGGAGGCCACAGCTAACACTGCTCCTGTTTGCACAGCCTCCCCTCTCCGTGTCCCAGAAGGAATTGCATGGACTGGATTCATCTCTCTGAGTCGTCTTGTTCAGCATGAGCAGCTCAGCACCAGGAGCTGAAGGAGCTGAAGCTTAAGGCCACAGGAGCTGGGCAAGAGTGAACTTTTGGAGCAAAGGAATGCTGCTAAAATAGACCCAGCAGAATGCAGTGGATATAATCATGGAATCACAGAATCCTTTCTGTTGGAAATGCCCTCTGAGCTCACCCAGTGCAGCCGCTCACCCAGCAGTGCCAAGCCCAGCACTAAACCACGTCCTTGAAGTGCCAAGGCCTGGATACCAGCCCTGAGTGAGGCCTGGACAGCAGGCCCTGAGCCAAAGGTGGCCTCTGGATGAACCTTCCAACCAAAGGTTATCTTTGTATCTGCTCCCTGATGAAATATGCATGGTTATTAGCACTGAGATAGATGTAGCCACTCATTAGTGAAACATGTATTGACCTTTGTGTATTTAGAAGCCAGACAAGGCCATGAAATCTGACATCTGACCTTGTTTGGGGCTGTATGGTCAAAGTCACCTCCCTTGGTTCCTCCTTGAGCCCTGGCCAGGCTTTGGGAGGGACCCAAGAGGAGGATGAAAGCAGATGTTGCCACACTAGCAGTGCTGTCAGTTTGTTCATTCAGCACTGTCAGACCTGAGCCCTCTCCCAGCGGGGTTGGAGCCTCACCTTGTGGGTTTAGGCAGACAAAAATGAATTTGTTAAGAGTACATTAGAAACAGCACCTTCACAAGGAACAATTATTGTTGGAATGCTCCCACATGGAGCAACAGAAGAAGGTTCTAATCTTGAGCTCAGATGCCATTTTTGCAAGTGAAATATTAATGTAATAAATAACTATATATATATATTTATAGGATAATAAGACCTTTATATATATATTTATTTTTTATATATATGTCCATATCAATCTATAAATGTATTTCTCTATCACTGTCTACATATAAAATTATCATAATGTGAAATATTGCTGACACTACTAATTTGGTAGCTTTGGCTGCTCAGGGATGTAACACTAAATACCCTACAGAACAGGATTGGCCAGGACATTAATGTCAGTGGCCAACTTTGTGAGATTGTATACAATGAAAAAGGAGGAAGGGATGAAATTGGCTATTTTTACAGTGTTTGCTGATTCTGTGATGCAGAGTGCTTTGTCCGTTCCTGTGAAAAATGCAGTGATTAAGCCTGCACGGTTTTTCATGTACCAGACTATGCACAAGCTGCAGGACTGGTTGAACGGGTTGTTAAAAGAGCAGTTGAAAAAATGAGGAGATGGAACCTTTGCCCATGGAGAACCCATCTCCCAGATGTGCTCCATGCCCTTAACAATGGCCCACTGGGGAAATGGAACCCCCTGGCTGTGCACAGCTGCCCCAAATTTGCAAATCCAACCATGGGCAGTGAGACTTGGGCTGCCTGGGAAATTGTCCTGGCTGTGATGGCCCCTGGCAGGGCCAGCCCAGAGGCTGCAGGGCTGGGCCTTCATGCATTGGAATTAATGTGGAGAAATTCAAAGCAAATGAGAGCTGTCAATACCGAAACAGGAATTCAGATGCCTCCAGGACACTTTGCTTTGGTAACTGCTCCCCTGGAGCTTGGCCTTGCAAAGTGTTCATGTCATGGCAGGAGGAACTGATGCAGAATATCAAGGAGAAATTACAGTAATTCTGTTAAACTATAGTGACCAGGATTGGATTATTCAACCCCATGACAGGGTAGCACAATTACTGATCTTGCAATTTAAAGAACTAATTTGAAAAAAGGAGATCCAGCTCCAATCACCACTGTTTGTGGAGATAAAGGGTTTGGATGCAGCAGCCCTAATAATGGAGCCAGAGTGTGGGTCCGGAGGCCAAATGGCCCTCCTGAGGCAGCTGAAGGAGCAGCTCCTGGGAAAGACAACTCTGAGTCCTGAACCCTGGACTGGAACAATGGGAATGTGTCCCTGCAGCCAGGGATCCTGTGTGAGAACAAGGAGATCTGACAGGAGATTGTTTTACACATCCTGCCAGACCAAATCTCCCTGTTTACCCCAAGGGCCCCTGTGGAAAATGCTCTGATCCACGGGCTCCATGTGAAGGCTGCTGTGACACTGAGGGACTTGCACAGGAATTCCATCCAGGAGCCTGAGTGCCCCCAGGGACTGGGACTCAGCCCCTTCCAGCCAGAGGGGAAAGGGCCCCCCAGGCCTTGTTAGCCACAGACAGCATGGGAAAGCTGAACAGCAAAGGGCCTTGGGGCATTATTCTGGAATTAAAAAGGTGCCAGCTCCAGGCACAACAGAATTCTTGTTCCTAACTCCAATGGGATTGAGAAAAAAGAATGAAGAAAGGTGTCACTAAAGTACTACTGGTATCTGTAAGGTGTACCTTGATAGTCAGCCAGAATCTTTGTCTGCCACAAACACCTCTAGTGTTTCACAAAGGGATTGGTCATCAAAATGTAATGATGGGTTATGATGGATTGCTGAGCTTCTTTTGTAATTCTTTGCTAATGATGATGTGCTTTGCTGAGCTTATCCTTTTGTAACTCTTTGCAGCTCTGCATGATATAAATGACACAATTCCTTAAGTTGGTGTCTGTGTCTTTGGTAGTGACCCTGCCCACTGGGGACACAGGGCCCCCTATTGCCTAAGTGTTCCCTGGGAAGGCAAAAGCCCTCCCTCCAAAATTCCCCCCTTCCTCCTTGTTCCCCCCTTCATACCCTGAGCATGATGTGCTCTGGTCTGGGCTATGCCCGGGGTGAGTTGGGGTCCCCTGTCCTGGCTGTGTCCCCTGCCCAGCTCCCCCGCAGCCCCAGCCCCTCCCCAGCGTGGCTGCCGAGGGGCAGGACAGGCCTTGGCTGTGCTGCAGCTCAGCAAGAACAAAACCATCTCTGCGTGCTCAGCCCTGTGCTCAGCCCCCGGCCCAGCAGTGTCTCAGTGCCAGGGACTGTGCCCTCAGTCCCTGCCAGGGGTTTCCATGGCAACGCCTGGCCAGGTGACCCAGGTGCCCCCCCAGTGCCGGTTGCCATGGAAACAGTGCCCAGCCCTGCCCCTTTCTGTCTGGCTGAGCTGGCCTTTGGCCCTGGCAGTGCCGTTGGCTGCTGGTTCCTGGTGCCTGAGCGGCCAGCGCGGCACAGGGCAGGTGGCCATGGCACAGCCCCCAGCAAGGGATCCCCTCTGGCTCTGGGCACTGACACCAGCCCTGAGCAAGGGCCCAGGGCAGCTTCCCATGGCCACCAACCAACACAACAGCTCCAGGCACTGGTTGCCATGGCACCAAACCAAGGAACGGCAGCACTGCCTCAGCAGCCCCTGTTTGCATTGCACAGAGCAGGGGGAGCACCCCCATGCTGTTGCTGTGTGGGGACATGAACCTGAGGGAGCACAAATGCCATCAGCCCTGGGGCCAGCAAGGGCTGGGGGATGGCAGGGAAACCACCCAGGATTGTCCTGGCCTCTGCAGTCAGCCAGAAAGTTTGTTCCCATCAGCTGGGAGTGCCCTGTGAGTGCCATCCGGTGGGTGCCCTGTGATGGCACTCAAGGTGATCTGTTCCATAACCTTGCTGGGCACCCAGGTCAGGCTGACAGGCCTGGAGCTCCCCAGATCCTCCTTCCAGCCCTTCTTGGGGATGGGCTCACACTGGCACCTCCAGTCCTCTGCGAGCTCCCTGCTGAGCCAGCACTGATGGTGAATGATGGAGCGCAGCCTGGGGAGCTCATCCACAGCTCCCTCATTGCCCTAGGATGGATCCTGTCTGATCCCATTCACCTGTGAGCATCTGAGTGGCTCAGCAGGTCACCTACTGCTTCCTCCTGGATTACAGGGGCTGTTCTGCTCCCTGTGCCCATCTACCAGCTCAGGAGAACACTTGTCCTGAGGATATCCTCTCCTAATATTGAAAATTGAAACAAACTAGGGGGAAAGTAGCTCAGCCTTTTCCTTATCTTTTGTTACTATATTCTCCACTGCATCCAATAAAGAGTAGATGTTCTCCTACTCCTCCTCCTTTTTGCTATTTTTTCTTTATTAAAACATTTTTATTCTTTTTGCAGAACCCTCCAGGTTAAGTTTTAATAGAGTTTTTAACTCTCAGCTTTACTTTCTGTATGACCCAGCAACATCCTTGAAGACTTCCTGAGTTGCTGATCCTTTTTCCACCCCTGAGTCTCCAGAAAACCTCCATGGGCAGCCAGACCAGTCATTTTCCTCACTAGCTCATCTTCTGCTGCACTGGGACAGGCTGCTTCTTCCCCCTTATGATTACTTTCTTGAAATGTGTCCGTCCTTCCAGGACCCCTTTGTTTTTAAGGGCTGTTTCCCTTAAAGCAATCAGTACCTGATTAGGTATTCCCCAAATCTGCAGCCTAACCAGGCCAAAGTCTGCCCTTCCTATTTCCAGGGCAGAAGTTTTGTTGCTGCCCCTTCCTCTTTCACAGAACATTGAACACTTCATTATTTCATGGTCACCTTGCCCCAGGCAGCTTCAGAGCCCCACATCTGCCACCAGCCCTTCTCTGTTTGTGAACAGCAGCAGACAGAGCTTTCCTTGGCAGTGGGAGTGTTACCAAAAATTTAGTAAAACAGAAAATTCCTTAACCCCAATGTAGCATTAGGAAGCAGCATTCTTTATTCAGCTGGATGCACGGGGGAGAGCTCCTCCCAAAGCTGTGCATGCTGAGTACAGGAAAGTTTCTCTTGATATTCTGTATTTTGCATACATATTCATTGATTGTCCTAAAAATACATATGATAATCATTTCTCCAAAATCATTAACATATTTCCCCTCCCCTTTACCCATGCATTCTCCTGTCCTGGGGGTCTCCCTGGTGGTCCCTGGTGCTCATGGACCCCAATGTTCCCGTGGGCCTGGCTGAGCTGGCAGGACACTGAGGCTGCTGAACTTCCAGTTCCCTTCTCACACAATGGGCACTGTGTGGTTTCCGCAGGCCTGGGGTTGTGGAGAACAAGCTCCGGGTGTGAGCTCACCTGGTGAAGACAATTTATCATCTGGTACCATGTGGTCACAGAGTGGGCTATGACATCACAGAGTGGGTTATGTGAAGTCATCGAGCAGCCATGGCATCATAGCGTGCCTCTGTGACATCAGAGATCCAGCTGTGACATCACAGGGCAGAGGTCTGACATCACAGTGCAGACTATGGCATCACAGATGTTGGAGAATTTTGCTCAGACATGGCTTGAAGGAAAAAAAGGCCATGAAAAAATACAGCTGGTGGAAAAGTAAAAGGCAGCTGTAAGCAGCAAATTCTCAAGCCTGATCCTGTAAACAACAAAATTCTCTGGCACGTTTCTGTAAACAGCAGCGTTCTCAGGCTTGGTTTTTAATAACAAGTAAATACCTTGTCCTTGGATAGTTATGGGAAAGCAAAGTGACAAACATGGAGGCCTTGAGAACCGTTCATAACAGGATGAGAAAAACAAGTCTTGGTCTCAATAACAAACCACAGGTATTGAAAACAAAAGGAAGGGTTGCTGAATGATCTGTAGCCAATGATGAGCTCGGGTTTTGCAATATGTATGAACTTAATTAACACGGTTATAAAATGTGCATGTTGGATCAATAAATTGGAGTTCGATGCTTATTAGAGGATGGGTTGTCTCCCTTCGCTTCTACACACAGACTCTGGAGTGACATCATAGATCAGCTGTGTGACATTGGAGAATGGGCTGTGACATCCCAGAGGGGCGGTGTGACATCCCAGCAGGCTGTGTCAGGTCACTGGGTTGGTCACTCTGCCCCAGCTCCCACTCACAGTTTCTCCCAACAATGTTTCTCCCAAACACAGTTTCTCTAATGCTGTTCATGCCCAGCAGGGTCCCTGTGCCCCGGGATCCCCCCAGACCACCTGGAGGCACAGCCTCCACCAAAGGATGTTCCACAGGATCCACCCCAGAGCCTGACAGGGGACAAGGGGCCAGGGCTGTGTGACCAGGACAGCAAGGACTGGGATTATCCAGGTCACTGTGGCCTGGGTTGGGTTGCCCAGGCAGCTGGAGCAGGGTCTGGGAAGGGCCCCAAGGTGGGGCTGGAGCCCCTGGGCTGTGAGCAGAGGCTGAGGGAGCAGGGCTGGTCCAGCCTGGAGCAGGGAAGGCTGAGGGGCTCCTCATGCCAGCCTGGCAGTGCCAGCCAGGAGGGGATGGAGAACACAGAGCCAGGCTCTTCACAGGGGGCTGGGGGGAGACAAAAGCCAATGGGTGGAAGGGGAAAGAGGGGAGATCAGCCAGGGCATGAGCAGATGAAATGAGTCAGGCTGCTTTCAGCATTTCCTCAACACCAAGAGTAGCCTGACCTCCCTTCTCCATCCACCACTGATAGATTTGCAAATCAGGAATTGTTTGAGCTGTTCTGTCCTCAGTCCAGGACAAGAATCCTGATACAAGAACTTAATTGTGTTTATATCTATCGCAGAACCACATTAGTCAAAAATTTATTTTTGTATGCAAATCAGTTGTGAACAGTGGACTCATCAGACATGCTGGGACATTGCACATAGCTCAGAAAAGAGGTTGTAATTTTGTGATTGTTATTTTAATGGTGTAAGTTTTATTAAGTTATATCCTGTTCAACTGTGGTCTGTTGGCTAGGTCCAGTGTGGGCTGGAGGAAGTTCAGATTTGCACAAGGCTGCTCTGAGTGCCAGCCTTGGATGGGGAAAATGGTGCGGTGGGGGTAGGGACAGAGTCTGATTGATTGTCAGCCATGAAAGGTCTGGATTTTCATACCCAGTCAAACTGCATGAGGAAGTACTTGGATTCAATATCAATTGGAGATTGCACATTTCAATGAATTACTTGTAAAAAAAACTTACAGGACCTAAAAAAATATTTTCTTGCTGTTTTTTTAAATTCAGGGTATTCACATTGAATTGGCTTCTGAAATCTGACTAACTAACCACACATTTGATTTGAACACTTCAATCAAATTATTCCCAGAAGCTTAGCTTGTTTAGCTGTTCTGAATGTTAATGAGCCCTGGGACACTGAATTCCTGCACTGAAGAGCTGAAGGCTGAACAAGCCTCTGGAGCAGGAAAATTCAGCAGCAGCCACCAAGGTGCTGAGGATGTCAGCAGCCCCCACTGAGGCCATCCCTGCCCAGAGACCGTGGGGGAATGGGCAGACAAGGAGAGCGTCCCTGGGGCTGGGGCAGCACAACTCAGAGGCACCAGCGGCTCCAGCTGGGAAATGGAGTGTGGAATGGGGCTGGGAAAGCCCTGCCTGGGCTGGGCCAAGCAGGACACACAAGCCCTGACTTCCATCCAGTAGAAAACTCTGTCAAGGAGATATTTAAAAGGAATTACAATTGTTGCTGTATTCTGAATTGGACTCCCTGGAGAAACACCAACAAGAGATCCTCAGGAGCTCAAAACAACCAAACAATCTTTACAGGTAACTTTAGAAAATCAGAGAATTTTTGGCAAAAGATTTAATATGACATTCAATCAACACAGAACACTTCTTAAAGCACTGACTTGGCCCATTCAACTTCACAAACTCTAAGCTATTGGAACTTTACATTACTCAAATTTGCTAAAGGAGTGCAATAGAAGAAAAGGACAGAAAGAGAGAGAGGCAGAAAGGATACAGAGGAGCATAAACAAGGTACCAACTCCTGGATTCCAGTAGTGTTTAGATGGAAATTCCAAGAGCAGGTAGGGCCAAGATGTGTGCTTGCCTTGTGCTCAGCCTTCAATACCCCTTGGTCTCCCTGGGCCCTTCCCCCAGGTGGGACTGTGGGTCATTTGGTCCCTCAGGAGCTGGGCTGGGGCTGCAGAGGTGGCTGTGGAGCATTGCCTGTGCTGTGCCAGGGACTGGCCACCACTGCTGTGCTGGCATAAAGGCTCTGGGGGGATTGGGGTTCCAGGGCAGGGCAGGGCTGGGGTTCCAGGGCAGGGGAGGGCTGGACCTGCCCCTTCCTCCCCTATTGGAATAAGATCCCAATATTACCAGGTAGATTGTGCCTGGACTTGTCTGACCCCTGCTCCTGGGCCAAAGGCAGCAAGTGTGGTGTTTCACCTCAGAGACACTTTTGGCTGGCTGGATGGTGCAGCTGAGTGCCGAAACAAGTCCAGGCTTGTAGAAACTCAGTTTGCCTCAGGTGGGAAGGCTTCAGGCTAAGGTGAGGAGGAAAAGGAGACAGATTCTGCCAGAGGGTTAATATCAAGAGTTTATTCCATGGTCACAGACATCTGAATCTTAGGTAACAGCTCCAACAGAATCCCGACCGCATGGCCTGAGTGACTTTTTAAGCTCCGGGGGGAGGGGGAGGGAAGGGACAGGTGAGCCACCAACCAGGTGGGAGGGGCAGGGTCTCAGGTGTGGGAAATAGGTATGATTCGTTCTGATAAAAATTGAAACAGTAATCAATATTGATACAGTAATTAATATTTGAGAATAATAAAATAGTAAATAGTTAAAAGTTGTAATGCCAAAGAAGAGAGGGAAAGGAGTGGCTCCACCCACCCCCCCTTCCCAGCAGATGTTCTCAAGGACCACAGGAAAGAAGCTGAATATACAGTTGCTAAAAATGACCAAGAACCTGCTTGGGTCCAAGAAAATGCTAATTATAAGGGACTTATTGCTTTGATATGTAGATGCAGTGATACGTTAGTCTTGGCTTACATTGTACTGGCTTGGTGTGCATGTGTAACCCAAAGGTGAATTAAAAGACAATGAAGAAGACTACAGGGCCTTCATCAGTGATGACCCCCAAAGACTTGTGCGACCACCAAACCGAGTGGTGGCGCATGCATGGTAAAGGTGGTAATGAAGGCGGAGACAGAAAAGTGACGAACCGAAAATAGGAGGAGATGGAATTGACACATGGCATATAAGGGGTGAATTTTCCTTGGCAAGCTTGTACGTGAAGTGGCAAGGGTCATTGAACCCTGCACTCCGTACCCCGTGGTTGTTTTTGCTTATGCGCTATTATTTGAACCAAATTGTCCCTTATTTATATATTTTCTAAACTATTCAATTAAAATGGTTGCTTTTTAAAATATTGTTTGGTTTATTTGATGGGATAATTGGGCAAACATAACACAGGGAACGATGACACCCAGACAGACCAATGACCTCTGGGCACGGGGGCATCTTTTGAACCTGACCAACCACAGGATGGCCTTGCTGGAATGTTAAGACTGATTGACAGCCCAGCAGGGGGCAAAGGGGAAGGGGAAGAGAGATATTGCCACACCTGGGAAGGGGCTGGGAAGTTTAAAACTGGAAATTGCAACACACTGCAACACTCCCCACATATGAAATGTCTTGAGCCAAGAAACTCCTCCACTCTGTCACAATAGGGAATACTGGAAGTGAAATCCAAATTCTGGCCATGGGCACCTAGATAAGAAGAACAGTTCTTTTCCTTAGAAATTAAAGCCCCGGTTCTCAGTAAATTTCTGGTTTGATTGTTTGGATTCTGTTTGGTTTTGTTGTTGCTTTGTTTCCTTGTTGTGCCTGAAGTGTCCAGTCAGGAGCAGAGTGACTCTTGCCAAGGAACTTTGTGCTGCTGTCCCTTAATATTCAATCTGGTTTTTGCTGCTCCCTTGCTGGGGATTTTTTCAGCATTCTCAAGGCCTTGTTGGTAGCAGGGTGAAGGAGCCCTGGCCCAGGCTCTGGCCCTGGGAGGAATGAGGATGGTGCTGGGGGGTCCCTGCCCCCCAGGGCCACCCCCAGGGCCCCGGCCCCCCGTCCCCGTGTCAGGCTCTGGGGTCGATCTCGTGGAACATCCTCTGGGGGAGGCTGTGGGGCTGGGGGCGGGGGGACCCAGGGGGGACAGGGGACCCCGCTGTGCATGAGCAGGGATGGACTGCTCTGGGGGCAGCTGTGAGGGAAGCCGGGGCAGAGTGACCTCCCCAGGGACCTCACACAGCCCCTGTGATGTCACACTGCCCTGTGATGTCACACAGCCCATGTGATGTAACACTGCCCCTGTGATGTCACACAGCCCCATGATGTCACACTGTCCCCGTGATGTCACACACCCCCTGTGATGTCACACTGCCCTGTGATGTCACACAGCCCCTGTGATGTCACATAGATCCCTGTGATGTCACACTGCCCCTGTGATGCAACACTGCCCCCGTGATGTCACACAGTTCCCGTGATGTCACACTGCCCCTTTGATGTCCCAGAGCCAATGCTGAGACGTCACCCTATGATGTGATACAGCTGCTCTGTGATGTCACAGACGTCTATGTGATGTCAGAAAGTCACTCTATGATTTCACAATCTCTACTGTGATGTCACAGCGTGCTCTATGATGTTACACAGCCACCCGGTGTTGTCAAAGCCCACTCCCTGATGTCACAGAGCCACCTTCTATGATGGCAGGATCTGCTCTATGGCCTCACACCCTAATCTATGATGTCACAGCCAGCTCTGTGATGTAAAAACCCCCCTCAGTGATGTCACAAAACCCTCTCGGTGATGTCATACTGACACTCTGTAAGGTCACATCACATACTTTGACCTCACTGCACGCTCTATGATGTCATGCAGCCATGCCATGATCTCACAGCCTGTTCTGTGATGTCACACAGTCCCCTCTATGACACTGTAGCTGCTCAGTGACCTCACACAACAATCTCTGTGATGTCACAGCCCAATCTGTAACCTCACACAGCCCACTCTGTGCTGTCACACAGCCCCTTGCTGACATCCCAGCTGCTCTGTGCCTCTGTGACACAGCCACAGAGGTGCTGCTGTGACACAGCCCCCTCTGGCCATCCCACAGCCCAGACAGTGCTGAGCCCCTGTGAGCTCTGTCTGTGCCCTGCTGGTGTCCCTGAGGGGCCCTGGCAGTGCCCCAGCCCTGCTGGGCTGTGCACAGGAGCTGCTCCTGGCCAGAGCTGTCTCTCTGCAGCGCTGCCCTTGCCAGGAGCTGCCTCTGGGCCAGGAGCCCGGCCCAGCTCAGCAGCACAGACACAGCACAGGGACTTTAATGAGCCTCTGGGGCTTTGGTGCTCTTTGCATCAGACTCAGTCCCTCACAGTGTGCTCAAAAACTTCTCAAAAACTCAAAAATAAATTGAAACACAGAAGTTTTCTTGAAGGGTCCCATTGAAGGACAGGACCGAGAAAGTGTCTGCAGGTTCCAAGTAGAGCAGAACACTGGTGGCAGTGATGACAGGTAGGGACAAGCAAGGGAAAGGTGTCTCTGGTGCTGAGCAAACCTGCGCCTCTGTCCCTGCAGGCTGTCGGCATCCCCCGGTGGCCCCACCTGGCTGGGCCCTTCCTTTGCTGACAGCTCTGCCTCCTGCCTGCTGCTGCCTGCCCACACAGAGACTTGGGCTGCTCCAGGCTCCTGCTGGGGACGGGCTGCACCACAGCCCTGCCCTGCCAGGGAAATTCCTTTCTGCTGGTGTTGAGTGTGGGCCTCTCCAGCTGCCCTTGGTGCCATTATTTCCTCCTCATGCTTATATCCTCCAGGAAGAAAAGCTCCAGTCTGACATCGCCATTCAATCCCTCCCAGGCTATTTCCTTTCAGTCCTCAGTCTCTACTCCGCTGACTCCAGAGCCATCAGCCTCTCCCTGCTGATTTTGTGATGAGGCTTCCAAACCCCATTCTGGGAGATTTGAGAGTCCTATCCAAGGTCTGTGAAAAGGGAAAAATAGCATTTAAAGTTATTATCAACTAAATCCTACAGTGATAGAAAAAGGTCAGTATCTTTAAACTGAATGGGGACAAATTAACATTTGTTAGAAGGAGGAAATATTTTACAATTATAAAAGTGGCAGAAAACTGCAGCTGTTTTTCTAGAGAAGTGGATTCCCCATCCCAGGAATTGTCCAAGAGCAGGAGATTTGTGTAGCCTTGCCCATTGAAACCCTCTCATCCCCAGTGACAGAATTCCTGTAGTGTGGGGTCTCTGTTGTGCTGGGTGCCCTCACAAGGTTTCTGGCCAGAATGTCTGCTGAGGGCAGCCAGGCTGCTGCAGGGGCAGTGACCTCACAGCCATCACCATGGCAGCCCTGTCCCCTGGGCCTGGCTCTGCCCTTTCCTCTGCCCCTGCCTTGGCTATGCTGGCATGAAGAGTTTTGTCATTAATATCTTGTCCCTAAGGTGCTGGGGCCAATGGCTTCCAAGTCAGGCTCCTGGAGCAGAAGTGTCTTTTCAGAGCCCAGCCAGGAATGAGCCCTGGGGCAGCAGCTCTGCAGTGGTGGCCACCAGGCCGGGCTGCCAAGGGAGGCTTCTGGCCATGGCCTGCAAGCAGCTGCTGCTGCCAAGGTGCCTTTGGTGCCTCAGGCTCTCCCTGGCCCAGCTCCCAGCACGGCACTCTGCCCTTGTGCCCGAGCCCTTCCCTGTGCTGGGGCTGGCCTGGGGCTTTTCCTGCAGCGGGACCTGCCCTGCTGATGGCACAGGAAAGGCAGTTCCCGCTGGAGCAGGAGGCTCTGCCTGCAATGGGCTCCAACAGCTCCAGCAAGGCCCTGTTTGTAAAGCCCCCAGTGGGAAATGAAGGAGGGGAGTCACACTGCTTTAGGGGTGAATAATACTGAAACTGGCCTGATTCCTCCATCTCAAAGTTCAGCATCCTCTAAAGGAGCTGAAGCTGTGGCAGAGCTGGAAAAATCCCCAGAGAAAGGAATAACCAAGTGACACCACTGAGAGCTTCTGCAGAGCTGCTCAGCTGGCCCAGCCTGGGCACATCTGACTGACAGGGCAGCACCTCAGACTGGAAAAGTCCCATCCCAAATATTAATGGCTGCATCGCCTGACATTTCCTTTCTTGATGGGTGTGGGGATTCCTCCCAGCAGTGGGGACACCCTCAAGGTCACTGCTCCAGGCTGAGCCAAAGGGAATTGCCCATGGTCATTGGTCTGGGGGAGTAACGTCAATCTCTGCTGAATTACAGGTTTTGCTTAACACAGTTGCTGTGAAGTAATTTCCTAGTGCTCTGTATAATATATTTTGCGTCTCTTACATCCTGGCATAAATATTTCTGTTTAAGGCAATTTTGTCTAATCATTACCATAATAGAGAATACATATTTATATAAATATACCTGCCCATGACAGGAACCCTATGAGTGTATGGGACATCCCGGCTCTTTGGCAGCCTGGGGACTCCTGGGATGTCACCGTGGAGCCCCCGTGAGTGCCTGTGACTGATGGGTACCTTTGCAGCACAAGGTCCCCTGGGATGTCACCATGGAATGGCTGAGACTGCCTCTGACCACAGGGCTCTTTACCATCCCCAGAAAACCCTGGGAGGTCTCCATGGGGCCCCTGTCTGTGCCTGTGACATTCAAGCTCTGGAACAGCCTGGAGACTCTTGGAAAATCCCCAAGGAACCCCCCTGAGGGCCTGTGACAAATCTGATCCTGAGCAGACAAACATCACCAGCCTCCTATTGCTATGGTCAGTTTCCATGGCAACCATTACCAGGGCCCTGTTGCTATGCTCAGTCCCTTTGCAGCTCCATGGAGACCCCATGCCAGGGGTGGTTGCCATGGACACCATCTCAGGCCTGCAGCCACAGCCCGTTGCCATGGCAACCATTGGCAGCCCCATCCCCAGGCTCATGGGATCCCAGAACCACAGAATTGGCTGAGCTGGGAGGGACCCATCAGGATCCTCCAGTCCAGCTGCTGGCCCTGCACAGGACACCCCAACCATGCCAGCCTGGGCCTGGCAGCGCTGTCCAAACGCTGCTGCAGCTCAGAGAGCCCTGGAGCTGGGACCCTTCCCTGGGGAGCCCGGGCAGGGCCCCAGCAGCCTCTGGGCAAAAACCTTTTCCTGACTTCCAACCTGAGCCTGCCCCAACTCAGTTTCAGCCGTTCCCTCCACTCCTGTCCCTGGGCACCAGAGGGAAGAGGTTCCCACAGCCCCAGCCAGGGACCCTCTCCCAAGGCTGTTGCCATGGCCACCAGGGCTGGGACCAGCTGGGATGCTCGGTTTCCAAGGACAGGGGTGCAGGAATGGGATTCCCCAATTTTCTGCCCTTGCAAAAACCGTGCTGCCCTCGCTGCCCTCCCACCTCCCTTTGAAAGCACAAAGGCAAAGGTCCAGCCTGGGATAAGAACAATTTATTAGGAACAGGAACAAGATAAGGGACAAACAGAACTGAAACAATATTGATAACAGAAGGGATAAATGAAACAGTTTACTGGGAAAACTAAAACACAACTCATTGGGTCTTCCTGGCCACAATTTCCCGTCTGGAAAGGACACACTTCTTCTCAGAGAGAGAGAGAGAGAGTGTCCCTTTTCTGCACCTGGAAATTCTCAGAGGTGGGAGTGAATGTAATGACACAGCCATGGCAAGACCCTCATGTTTTTCAACGCCACATCATGACACTGGTAGGGGCAGGAAAAGGGACAGGTGTCTTCCCAGCATGGATCATGGGGAATATGGATCACCATGGTTCTTCCCAATGTGGGTTTTCCCATGGGGGATGAAGCTTGAGTGGTGGATGAAGTTGCTCCTGCATTTGTGCTATTTGCAGGGATCCCTTACTGGTGGCTCCATCGGTGTCTGGTCAAGTGAGAGCTGGTGGTGAAGCTTTTCCCACACTGGGGACACTCGTAGGGCCTCTCCCCAGTGTGGATGCGCCGGTGCTTGATGAGGGTGGAGTTGTGCTTGAAGCTCTTCCCGCACTCAGGGCAGCTGAAGGGCCTCTCCCCAGTGTGAATCCGCTGGTGCTGGAGGAGACTGGAGCTGGTCTGAAACCTCTTCTGACACTGGGGACACTCGTAGGGCCTCTCTCCAGTGTGGATGCGTTGGTGGGTCACAAGGTTGGATCTGTAGCTGAAGCCCTTCCCACACTCCCCACACTCATAGGGCCATTCCCCGGTGTGGATCATCTGGTGGCTGATCAGGTGGTGTCTCTGCCTGAAGCTCTTCCCACACTGCAAGCACTTGTGGGGCTTCTCCCCATCATGAATCTGCTCATGGACCACCAGCTCTGAACTCTGGCTGAAGCTCTGCCCACCTTCCTGGCTCAGGGTGGCTCTTTCCTCCTCAGAGCACCCTGGGCTGGGTTTGCAGCCTCTCCTCCTGTGGGATCTCTGGGGATTTTCCTCCCCCTTGGATTCCTGTGCCCTGGAGTTACTCATAACAGCCTCTTCCATGAGGTTCTTCCATGGGGATTTGTCCTCTCTAGTCTCCATGCTCATCTCCTCGTCTGGGGGAGGAAGGACAAGGAGAGGACGGGATTTGCCTCCATGCAAGTTGGAAGGGGAAGGAGATCCCTCCAGTACATCCCTGGCAGGACGGGGTTGGCAGCAGGGTTGTCCTGCAGCCAGGGGCTGTGCTGGGCTGGGAGATAGAGCAGGAGAGAGGAGGAAAGGGGCACTGACTTCCTCCTCACCTATCTGGGTGTCCCTGGGCTCCTTGCTCTTCCTCACAGCCTCCTTCTCCGTCCAATCAAGGTTTAGGAAGGGGAAATCTTGTTCTGGGAAGAAAACAAAGGGTGCGCACATTGTCTTTTGTACTGGTTTGAAGGCAAACCTGGGGAGGGTCTAAACCAGAATTACAATTTAAAAGAAAACTAAGATCAAGTCAATGATACAGAAACAATGCCTTAAACTGACAGAGTCAGGATATAACCCGACACCCTGTTGGTCAGGGTGGTGGCAGCAGTCCCAGTAAATGGTGGTTGCAGTCCTGTTGGAGTGATGAAGGTGATTCTGTCGAAGCAGTGATCCTGTAGAAGGGTCTGGTCTTCCTCTGGAGGTCCAGTGGTGGTTTTGGAGCTCTTGTCCTCTGGCAATTCAGTAGGCAAGCTGCTCCTGGTGTAGCAAAGTGTCAGCTTATATCCAGGTAGGAATGCTTGGATCCTCCCCCTGGGCGGAGCCTCCCACAATGGGAGGATGGAATTTTATCAGTCCTGCAGTGACACTCAATGGCCCATTAGCAGAAGATATCTCCCCTGCAAGGCGTTATCAGGGCTGAGTCATGGAAGAGATAAAGAGCACTGCCCCACCTGTTTATAACAGTTGCTGAAGGTGGGGATTGAAAACATGCATTTGGTTACATCTTGCATGGCAGCCTGAAACAGTGGGGTAATCCCTGCTCAGGGGGTGAACACCACCCCCCTTACCCAAACTGGCTCAGCTGTAAAACCCACACCCTGGGAAGGGCACACACACACGAGACAATGTCACACTTACCCTGCCCCAGGGGAGGGCTCTTTTTCCTGTCATTCCCTTCCTGTCCCCCCTTTTCTATCCCATTTACTGTTCAATAAAATTCATTTTGGGTTTGGTCTCATTATCACCTTAATTGGGGCAGAGGAATCTCTCTAACACTTTTCTTAACCAGACTCACCAGACTGTAAAATTATTTTGGCACAGTGAGTTTAGGCACTGTTCTCTGACCCCAAGTGCCTTTGACAACAGCATGGTTCCCTCCTCTGAGGAGGTTGTGGTTCTCTCGGGAGGAACTCTTTGAAACTGGGCTGCAGCTTCCTCTGAGTGACTTATGGGAGAACCGATGAGGTAAATCGCCTTTGTGGGCCCGGAGTGTAAAGAAAATATTTTGTTGTCCTTCTATTACAGCGACCTGATGAAGGTCTTCAGGGTGAGAGAAGTCAACGAGAATCTTGGTTCAGGACCCGAAGGCTGGATTTATTGATATATGATATATAATACATTATAACTATACTAAAAGGAATAAAGAGAAAAGTTGCAGAGGCTTGCTAAGCTAAGAATAAAAAGAAAAGAATGAATAACAAAGTTCTGTGTCCAGCAGAAAGCAAGGACCAGCTCTCCCGTGAGTGGTCAGCAAATCCAAACACTCACAGAAGACCAATCACAGATGCTCCTCTTACATTCCACATCAGCAGATAATTATTGTTTGCATTTTTCTTCTGGGGCCCCAGCTTCCCAGGAAGGACAAATTCTAAAAGAGAGGATTTTATGAAAAAATGTCTGCGACATCCTTCCTTGAAATGTTTTTTAAAATCACAGGAGGAAAGGGAGCAAATGATACCAGTGAGACTGACCCAGGGAATGACTGGGGGGTTTCCCTCCCACTCACCCCTGTGCCGGTGGGTGCTCGGGGCAGTCTCTGTCCCTCTCAGCCCAGGGGATGCTTGGGGGTCTCTGTCCCCTCACCCTGGGGGATGCTCGGGGGGTCTCCATCCCTCTGGCCTCAGGCAATGCCTGTGCAGGGCTGGGGACCAGGGGCTCTGTGTCCCTCTCGCCGCTGAAGCTGCTCGGGGCTGGGGGGGCTCTCCCACCTTCTCACCCCTGGGGAGGCCGGGGGGGTCTCTGTCCCTCTCAGCCCTGCTGTGACCCCACCCAAACATCATCGGGGTCACAGGGACAGAGACACCCACAAACCCCCAGAAGGGCTGAACCTGGAATTTGGTTTGGGGCTGAGGATTTAGGAAGGGGCTGGAATTGGGACTGAGATTGGAGTTGGGACTGAGATTTGGATTAGAGCTGGGATTGGGGTTAAGGCTAGACATGGGATTGGTTTTAGGGCTGGGGTTGGGATTGGGTCTGGGGCTAGACATGTCAGGCATTGGGATGAGATTAAATACATAACTGTGAGTGTGTCTAAACATGGAGTGAGATTGAGACCAGGATCAGGGTCAGGTTTGGGATTGAGCTCACCCAGGGCAGGACAGGGGGGATGTCACTGCAGGATGTCTCTGGCGTTGTTCCAGCCCTCCTCAGGCACCTCCAAACATGGGGAGCAGCTGGGTGCCCCAAGATCCAGGTGCTCCCACGCTGCCCCTCAATACCAGGCGAGCATTCCCTGAGGGCAGCCCTGACTGTGACCACTGGGGCTCTGGGATCAGCCCTCACATCCCTGTGGGAGCAGCAGCAGACAGGATGAGAGATTCCCCCGCCCTGTTTCTCCTGTGGAAGGGTGAAGTCCCGCTGCCCTTTTCTTCTGGTGCCTCCTCCTTTCCTCAGCTGAGGATATCAAACTCCCCAGGAGCAGGAAAATCCCCATTCCCTCTTTCCTTGTGGCTGCAGCCTGGAACATCCACCCAGAATGAAGGACTTTCTGACAGCCCTGCTGAATGACACTGGCAAGAGGTTTTTGAGAAGGGGAAGAAATTGTATTTTGATAGCAAATAAAAGGTGCAAAATTATTCCTTTCTGATATATTCCTTTCCAGTTAGTTCTGGTCTGTTTTCAGAGTGCCACCTTCTCAGCTGACTGTGTTTGTGCCCTCCTTTCTCGCCTGTCTCTCTTTGCCTGCTCTGTATCTCTCTCAGTGTCTCCCTTGACCCAGGGCGGCTCACACCAGAGACCGTGCCCGGATTTAATTCCCAATTCAGGAGCTACAACAACCATGGGGGAAGTTATGAAGGCTCGCAGTGAAATGCCACTGTAAGATCTTGCTCCACTTGGCTTTTGGCTCCTTCTTGACAGCTTTGCCCTCAAGGGCAGGAACATCTTTTCATAGCTGAGAACTGGAATTCCAGACCCTGGCAGTGTGTGCCGTGGATCCCAGAGGGGCATTCCCGAGGCTCCCAGGGTGCTGCTCCTGCCGTGCCTCCCAAGGAGTTTCTCTCCCAAGGGGAGAAGATCCAGCAGCTCTGTGGGCTCCCAGAGCACACAGCAAAGGTGGCGTGGATGGACATTTTCCAGCACCTTCCCCGCTGGAAGCAGAGGGAGGGAGGAAATAGAAGTGAGTCCTGGAAGGACTGGGATGGGTAGGGACCCTGTCCATGGATTAAGACCCCGCGAGGGAGAGACGCCTCTGCCCCAGTGAAGGCGCGAATGAGAGCGTGGGAAAGCAACCGACGATTATTGAACGTGGACTGAACGGAACAAGAAATGGGGAGAAGAAAGGGAGAGAAAGAAATCGGGAAGAGGTCTCAGAGAACAGAACGAAACGGGAAAAGGCTCCCGCCTGGATTCCGCAGCTCCCAGGAACACCCGCAGGGCGTAGCGCCTTTTACAATTCCAGCCAATCACAGGACGCGGTAAACAATTTCCAGCCAACCAGAGCTTTTCTCTCCGATGACTCCCCGGTTGCCAGGCGGGCCTGCAGAGCCCAGCGGCCCCGCAGCGGAATTTGGGGCTCGGGCCGGGGGGACGGATCCGCCCCGGGGGGGTCCCCGAGCCCCCTGCCCAGCCCTGGGGCCGATCGGGGGCTCCCCCATCCAGCAGCCGGTGCTGCGGGGCCGCGGGGCAGAGCGGTGGGAAAGGGGGGTCCGGGCTGGGAGCGGAGGAAATGCGGGAGGAAGAGGAGGGAGAGGAGGAGCAGGAGCGGGAGCGGGAGAATCGCGGCCCTCGCAGCGTCTACACTCTGAGCCTGCAGCACCCCCTGCCCCGGGAGCATCGCCCCCAGCCCCGAGCCGCAGGGGAGGGCGGAGGCCGAGCTCGCCCCGGCTCCAGCCAGGGGTCTCCAGGAGGATTTTTTGGAGCGTGTTCGGAGCCGGCAGATCCCAGACTCGCGTCCCGGATATCTCCAGGCTCCCTAAGAGGAGTTTTTTCGGGGGGAGAGGAGCCGCGATCGCCCCTCGGGAGGGTCCCGGGGGCTCCACGTGGGGATGGCCCGGTACCGACGGGGCGGGACATTGGTTTTGGAGATCCCCGTGAGAGCCGGGGCTGTGGAACGGGGCACCCCGGGGCGGGGAGAGGGGAAGGGGCGATACGGGAGCTGGGGCACCCCCGGCAGCCCGGAGATGAGGCGGGGACGAGACCCCCTGATCGTGACAGGGGTGTCATGGGTGACTTCATCATGCTCGTACTCCCATCGCTCTGTTTAGTCCAGAAATGAGTTCTGCACCTTTAAGGCTCGTTCTGAGAGCGAAGAGGAGGAGGAAGAAGCCGCAGTTTGTTTTCAGAAACTGCGCTCACTCCTCTACATTCCAGGTGCTGGATGGACAGAGAGCAGGACAGAGCTCTCCTTTGCTTTTAGTTAGTTTTTAGCTCGCTGAGGCAGAGAAGTTCCCTGGACTGTGGTTTTTCTTTTTCTTTGGAGCTGTTTAAACCTGCTCTGCACTGAACAACCAGCACACCAATGGCAGCTCCTCCCTGAAGCCCAATAGGAGGGGCCTAGGCTGAGGCTTTTCCAGCGCTGGATGGACTGATAAGAGACTGATAATAGACTGATAAGAGACTGAAAGAGACTGATAAGAGACTGAGAATACACTGAGAAGACACTGATAAGACACTGAGTGCGCAGAGCTACAACCCAAGGAGGGACTTTCGGAGTTTGTCATCTATTTTGGTGCAGCAGGAGGTTTTATTGCTTAATATTGTTGAATTTTTGTGCTGGTAAATGCTTTGCCTGTAAAATAACAGGATTTTTCAACTTTTCTCTAAGGAAATATTTTCCCAAACTGGATGAGGGTGGAGCTGCTGAATTGGCATTCTAGAGGTAATTCCTTTTGGAGATTTTCATCCAAATTTGCCCTAAATCAGAACAGGGTGGTGGAAAGAAGGGGGAACCCCAAGTGGCTGGACTGAGGGGAGGCTGGAGAGGGGGACCTTGGGACCCCCGAACCTCCCAGAATCCAAAAGCAGGACCCTGGAGAGGGGGGATCCCCAGGACCAATGGGATCCCCACCAGCCCTGAGATGGGAGACCAACAATAACCCAAGAGGGATGAGACTGGAAATGGGAAACTCCTGATGGGTTTTTTTAATTCAGTCTTATTTTTGGACATCAGGTGACTTCTAGAAATGGACTTGGGTGGGAGGAATCCCCAACCCAAAGCATTCACAGCTTGGTTTTCCGCAAACAAGGATTTTCCCCAAACCTTCCCACCGTAACATCCCCCCTGTCCCGTTCTGGGTGAGCTGAATCCCAAACCTGACACTGATCCTGGTCTCAGTCTCACTCCACGTATAGACACACTCACAGTTCTGTATTTAATCCCATCCCAGTGCCAGACTTGTCTAGCCCTAGACCCAATCCCAACCCCAGCCCTAAAACCAATCCCATGTCCAGGCTGAACCCCAATCCCAGCTCTAATCCAAACCTCAGCCCTGACTCCAATCCCAGCCCCAATTCCAGCCCCTTCCTAAATCCTCAGCCCCAAACCAAATCCCAGGTTCAGCCCTTCTGGGGGTTTGTGGGTGTCTCTGTCCCTGTGACCCCGATGATGTTTGGGTGGGGTCACAGCAGGGCTGAGAGGGACAGAAACCTCCCCAGGGGGTGAGAAGGTGGGAGAGCCCCCCAGCCCCGAGCAGCCTCAGCCGTGAGAGGGACACAGAGCCCCTGGTCCCCAGCCCTGCACAGGCATTGCCTGAGGCCAGAGGGATGGAGACCCCCCGAGCATCCCCCAGGGTGAGGGGACAGAGACCCCCAAGCATCCCCTGGGCTGAGAGGGACAGAGACTGCCCTGAGCACCCCCTGGCACAGGGGTGAGATGGAGGGAAACCCCCCAGGCATTCTCTGGGGTGAGAAGGATGGAGACCCCCTGGGGAATGGCCTGGGGTGACAGGGACAGGGACAACCCCCCCAAACCCCTGCCAAGCATCCCCTAGGGCGAGAGGCACAGACACCCCTCGAGCATCCCCTGGGCACTGGACAAAATAATTTGGCAGAAATCAAACTTGACTCTGCATAAATCACTTTGATGAATATTTGTATTTCCCACAAGTCAGATGTGATGAAAATGCAAACAAATCCCAAACATTAATAAACTGACAGTACAAGCAATTTTGTGGCAATTCCAAGTTCCTGGTTCCTTCACAGTTCCAGCTCAGCTGCTAGCACATTCTGATAAAAGTGTAAATTCAGCCCAATATAGATATCATTAAAAGGAAAGTAAACTCTTTGTAGTTGTCACAAAGGCGACAGGGATGAGGAGAAAAATTATTCTTACATTTTGCAAAGCACTCAAGCCTGGGAATTCAGGAGTTATTTGGGAATTTAGCTATTTGAGCTGAGCTTCATGTAGGACTTTTAGCAGCCTTGTGTTCCTCACCATGGGGTGAATGAACCTTGTCAGTCTCGCTGGTATCATTTGATCCCTTTCCTCCTGTGATTTTAAAAAACATTTCAAGGAAGGATGTTGCAGACATTTTTTCATAAAATGCAGTCTTTTAGAATTTGTCCTTCCTGGGAAGCTGGAGCCCCAGAAGAAAAATGCAAACAATAATTATCTGCTGATGTGGAATGTAAGAGGAGCATCTGTGATTGGTCTTCTGTGAGTGTTTGGATTTGCTGACCACTCACGGGAGAGCTGGTCCTTGCTTTCTGCTGGACACAGAACTTTGTTATTCATTCTTTTCTTTCTATTCTTAGCTTAGCAAGTCTCTGCAACTTTTCTCTTTATTCCTTTTAGTATAGTTATAATGTATTATATATCATATATCATAAAATCCAGCCTTCTGATCATGAACCAAGATTCTCATCCACTTCTCTCACCATGAAGACCTTCATCAGGTCGCTGTAATAGAAGGACAACAAAATATTTTCTTTACACTCCAGGCCCACAAAGGCGATTTACCTCATCGGTTCTCCCATAAGTCACTCAGAGGAAGCTGCAGCCCAGTTTCAAAGAGTTCCTCCCGAGAGAACCACAACCTCCTCAGAGGAGGGAACCATGCTGTTGTCAAAGGCACTTGGGGTCAGAGAACAGTGCCTAAACTCACTGTGCCAAAATAATTTTACAGTCTGGTGAGTCTGGTTAAGAAAAGTGTTAGAGAGATTCCTCTGCCCCAGTTAAGGTGATAATGAGACCAAACCCAAAATGAATTTTATTGAACAGTAAATGGGATAGAAAAGGGGGGACAGGAAGGGAATGACAGGAAAAAGAGCCCTCCCCTGGGGCAGGGTAAGTGTGACATTGTCTCGTGTGTGTGTGCCCTTCCCAGGGTGTGGGTTTTACAGCTGAGCCAGTTTGGGTAAGGGGGGTGGTGTTCACCCCCTGAGCAGGGATTACCCCACTGTTTCAGGCTGCCATGCAAGATGTAACCAAATGCATGTTTTCAATCCCCACCTTCAGCAACTGTTATAAACAGGTGGGGCAGTGCTCTTTATCTCTTCCATGACTCAGCCCTGATAACGCCTTGCAGGGGAGATATCTTCTGCTAATGGGCCATTGAGTGTCACTGCAGGACTGATAAAATTCCATCCTCCCATTGTGGGAGGCTCCGCCCAGGGGGAGGATCCAAGCATTCCTACCTGGATATAAGCTGACACTTTGCTACACCAGGAGCAGCTTGCCTACTGAATTGCCAGAGGACAAGAGCTCCAAAACCACCACTGGACCTCCAGAGGAAGACCAGACCCTTCTACAGGATCACTGCTTCGACAGAATCACCTTCATCACTCCAACAGGACTGCAACCACCATTTACTGGGACTGCTGCCACCACCCTGACCAACAGGGTGTCAGGTTATATCCTGACTCTGTCAGTTTAAGGCATTGTTTCTGTATCATTGACTTGATCTTAGTTTTCTTTTAAATTGTAATTCTGGTTTAGACCCTCCCCAGGTTTGCCTTCAAACCAGTACAAAAGACAATGTGCGCACCCTTTGTTTTCTTCTCAGAACAGGATTTCCCATTCCCAGACTTTGATTGGACGGAGAAGGAGGCTGTGATGAAGAGGAAGGAGCCCCAGGACACCCAGATAGGTGAGGAAGAAATCAGTGCCCCTTTCCCCCTCTCTCCTGCTCTATCTCCCAGCCCAGCACAGCCCCTGGCTGCAGGACAACCCTGCTGCCAACCCCGTCCTGCCAGGGATGTACTGGAGGGATCTCCTTCCCCTTCCCTCTGGCATGGAGGCAAATCCCATCCTGTCCTTGTCCTTCCTTCCCCAGGGAAGGAACTGAGGATGGAGACCAGGGAGGAAAATTCTGCATGGCTGAACCTTGTGAAAGAGGCCATTTTGAGTGATTCTAGCGCACAGGAATCCAACAGGGAAGAAAAACCTCAGACATCCCCCATGAGGAGGGGCTCCAAACCCATCCCAGGGTGCCCTGAGGAAGAAAGAGCCACCCTGAGCCAGGAAGGTGGGCAGAGCTTCAGCCAGAGTTCAGAGCTGGTGGTCCATGAGCAGCTTCATGATGGGAAAAAGCCCCACAAGTGCTTTCAGTGTGGGAAGAGCTTCAGGCAGAGACACCACCTGATCAGCCACCAGATGATCCACACCGGGGAATGGCCCTATGAGTGTGGGGAGTGTGGGAAGGGCTTCAGCTACAGATCCGCCCTTGTGACCCACCAACGCATCCACACTGGAGAGAGGCCCTACGAGTGTCCCCAGTGTCAGAAGAGGTTTCAGACCAGCTCCAGTCTCCTCCAGCACCAGCGGATTCACATTGAGGAGAGGCCCTTCCTCTGCCCTGACTGTGGGAAGAGCTTCACGCACAACTCCAAGCTTATCAAGCACCGGCGCATCCACACCGGAAAGAGGCCCTACGAGTGTCCCCAGTGTCAGAAGAGGTTTCAGACCAGCTCCCATCTCCTCCAGCACCAGCGGATTCACACTGGGGAGAGGCCCTTCAGCTGCCCTGAGTGCGGGAAGGGCTTCAAGCACAACTCCTCCCTCATCATCCACTGGCGCATCCACACTGGGGAGAGGCCCTACGAGTGTCCCCAGTGTGGGAAAAGCTTCACCAGCAGCTCTCACTTGACCAGACACCAACGGAGCCACTGGTAAGGGAAGCCATGCAAATGCCACAAATGCAGGAACAGCTTCATGCACCACTCCAGCTTTATCCCCCATTAGAGGGCTCACATTGGGAAGATCCCTGGTGATCCAGCTTCTCTGTGGTCTATGCTGGGAAGACGCCTGTCCCTTTTCCTGTCCTTGCCAAAAACATGATGTGGGATGGAAGAACATGAGTCTCTGGCCATGGCCATGTCATTACATTTACTCGCACCTCAGAATATTGCCAGGGGCAGGAAAGGGACTCTGTCTCTCTCTCTCCCTGAGTAGAAGTGTGTCCTTTCCAGGCAGGGGAAATGCATGGCCAGGAGGAGTCTGTTGTTGATATATTAGTTTTCCCTGTAAACAGTTTTTCTAATCCCTTCTGTTATCAATAACATTTCTGTTTCTGTTTGTTCCTTATCTCATTGCTGTTCCCAGTAAATTGTTCCAGCAAATTGTTGATCCCAGCATAGAATCTTTGCCTTTTGTGCTTTCCATGGGAGGTGGGAGGGCAGCAAGGGCAGCGCGGTTTTTGCAAGAGAAAAAAATTGGGGAATCCCATTCCTGCACCCTGGCCCGTGGAAACCGAGCATCCCAGCTGGTCCCAGCCCTGGTAGCCATGGCAACAGCCTTGGGAGCGGGTCCCTGGCTGGGGCTGTGGGAACCTCTTCCCTCTGGTGCCCAGGGACAGGAGTGGAGGGAACGGCTGCAGCTGAGTCGGGGCAGGCTCAGGTTGGATGTCAGGAAAAGGTTTTTGCCCAGAGGCTGCTGAGGCCCTGCCCAGGCTCCCCAGGGAAGGGTCCCAGCTCCAGGGCTCTCTGAGCTGCAGCAGCATTTGGACAGCGCTGCCAGGCCCAGGCTGGCATTGTTGGGGTGTCCTGTGCAGGGCCAGCAGTTGGACTGGAGGATCCTGATGGGTCCCTCCCAGCTCAGCCAATTCTGTGGCTCTGGGATCTCATGAGCTTGGGGATGGGGCTGCCAATGGTTGCCATGGCAACGGGCTGTGGCTGCAGGCCTGAGCTGGTGTCCATGGCAACCACCCCTGGCATGGGGTCTCCATAGAGCTGCCAAGGGACTGAGCATAGCAACAGGGGGCTGGTGATGGTTGCCATGTAAACTGACGATAGCAACAGGGACTGGTGATGGTTCCCATGGAAACTGACTATAGCAACAGGGACTGGTGATGGTTGCCATTGAAACTGACCATAGCAACAGGGGCTGGTGATTGTTGCCATGGAAACTGACCATAGCAAAAGGGGCTGGTGATGGTTGCCATGGAAACTGACCATAGCAACAGGGGGCTTGTGATGGTTGCCTACTTAGGATCAGATTTGTCACAGGCCCTCAGAGGGGTTCCCTGGGGACTTTCCAAGAGTCTCCAGGCTGTTCCAGAGCTGGAATGTCACAGGCACAGACAGGGACTCCATGGAGACCTCCCAGGGCTTTCTGGGGATGGTAAAGAGCCCTGTGGTCAGAGGCAGTCTCAGCCATTCCATGGTGACATCCCAGGGCGCCTTGTGCTGCAAGCGCACCCATCTGTCACAGGCACTCACGGGGGCTCCACGGTGACATCCCAGGAGTCCCCAGGCTGCCAAAGAGCCGGGATGTCCCAGATACTCACAGGGTTCCTGTCATGGGCAGGTATATTTATACAAATATGTATTCTCTGTTATGGTAATGATTAGACAAAATTGCCTAAATCAGAAATATTTATGCCAGGATGTAAGAGACGTCAAATATATTATACAGAACACTAGGAAATTATTTCACAGCAACTGTGTTAAGCAAAACCTGTAATTCAGCAAAGATTGATGTCACTCCCCCAGACCAATGACCATGGGCAATTCCCTTTGGCTCAGCCTGGAGCAGTGACCTTGAGGGTGTCCCCACCACTGGGAGGGATCCCCGCACCCCTCAAGAAAGGAAATGTCAGGAGATGCTGCCATTAAAATTTGGGATGGGGCTTTTCCAGTCTGAGGTGCTGCCCTGTCAGTCAGATGTGCCCAGGCTGGGCCAGCTGAGCAGCTCTGCAGAAGCTCTCAGTGGTGTCACATGGTTGTTCCCTTCTCTGGAGATTTTTCCAGCTCTGCCACAGTATCAGCTCCCTCTGAGGATGTTGAACTTTGGGATGGAGGAGTCAGGCCGGTTTCAGCATTATTCACCCCCAAAGCAGTGTGACTCCCCTCCTTCATTTCCCACTGGAGGCTTTGCAAACAGGGCCTTGCTGGAGTTGCTGCAGCCCATTGCAGGCAGAGCCTCCTGCTCCAGCAGGAACTGCCTTTCCTGTGCCATCAGCAGGGCAGGTCCCGCTGCAGGAAAAGCCCCAGGCCAGCCCCAGCACAGGGAAGGGCTCGGGCACAAGGGCAGAGTGCCGTGCTGGGAGCTGGGCCAGGGAGAGCCTGAGGCACCAAAGGCACCTTGGCAGCAGCAGCTGCTTGCAGGCCATGGCCAGAAGCCTCCCTTGGCAGCCCGGCCTGGTGGCCACCACTGCAGAGCTGCTGCCTCAGGGCTCATTCCTGGCTGGGCTCTGAGAAGACATTTCTGCTTCAGGAGCCTGACTGGGAATCCATTGGCCCCAGCACCTTAGGGACAAGATATAAATGACAAAACTCTTCATGCCAGCAGAGCCAAGGCAGGGGCAGAGGAAAGGGCAGAGCCAGGCCCAGGGGACAGGGCTGCCATGGTGATGGCTGTGAGGTCACTGCTCCTGCAGCAGCCTGGCTGCCCTCAGCAGACATTCTGGCCAGAAGCCTTGTGAGGGCACCCAGCACAGCAGAGACCCCACACTACAGGAATTCTGTCACTGGGGATGAGAGGGTTTCAATGGGAAAGGCTACACAAATCTCCTGCTCTTGGACAATTCCAGGGCTGGGGAATCCACTTCTCTGGAAAAACAGCTGCAGTTTCCTGCCACTTTTATAATTGTAAAATATTTCCTCTTTCTAACAAATGTTAATTTGTCCCCATTCAGTTTAAAGATACTGACCTGTTTTCTATCACTGTAGGATTCTGTTGAAAATAACTTCGAATGCTATTTTTCCCTTTTCACAGACCTTGGATAGGACTCAAAAATCTCCCAGAATGGGGTTTGGAGGCCTCATCACAAAATCAGCAGGGAGAGTCTGCGGCCTCTGTGGTCAGTGGAGTAGATACTGAGGAGTGAAAGGGAATAGCCTGGGAGGGATTGAATGGTGATGTCAGGCTGGAGCTTTTCTTCCTGGAGGATATGAGCATGAGGAGGAAATAATGGCACCACGGGCAGCTGGAGAGGCCCACACTCAACACCAGCAGAAAGGAATTTCCCTGGCAGGGCAGGACTGTGGTGGAGCACGTCCCCAGCAGCAGCCTGGAGCAGCCCAAGGCTCTGTGTGGGCAGGCAGAGGCAGGCAGGAGGCAGAGCTGTCAGCAAAGGAAGGGCCCAGCCAGGTGGGACAGCCGGGGGATGCCAACAGCCTGCAGGGACAGAGGCGCAGGTTTGCTCAGCACCAGAGACACCTTTCCCTTGCTTGTCCCTACCTGTCATCACTGCCACCAGTGTTCTGCTCTACCTGGAACCTGCAGACACTTTCTCGGTCCTGTCCTTCAATGGGACCCTTCAAGAAAACTTCTGTGTTTCAATTTATTTTTGAGTTTTTGAGAAGTTTTTGAGCACACTCTGAGGGACTGAGTCTGATGCAAAGAGCACCAAAGCCCCAGAGGCTCATTAAAGTCCCTGTGCTGTGTCTGTGCTGCTGAGCTGGGCCGGGCTCCTGGCCCAGAGGCAGCTCCTGGCAAGGGCAGCGCTGCAGAGAGACAGCTCTGGCCAGGAGCAGCTCCTGTGCACAGCCCAGCAGGGCTGGGGCACTGCCAGGGCCCCTCAGGGACACCAGCAGGGCACAGACAGAGCTCACAGGGGCTCAGCACTGGCAGGGGTGTGGGATGGCCCTGAGGGGGCTGTGTCACAGCAGCACCTCTGTGGCTGTGTCACAGAGGCACAGAGCAGCTGGGATGTCAGCCAGGGGCTGTGTGACAGCACAGAGTGGGCTGTGTGAGGTTACAGATTGGGCTGTGACATCACAGAGATTGTTGTGTGAGGTCACTGAGCAGCTACAGTGTCATAGATGGAACTGTGTGACATCACAGAACAGGCTGTGAGATCATGGCATGGCTGCATGACATCACAGAGCTGGCAGTGAGGTCAAAGTATGTGCTGTGACCTTACAGAGTGACAGTATGACATCACAGAGAGGGTTTTGTGACATCACTGAGGGGGGTTGTTACATCACAGAGCTAGCTGTGACATCATAGAGTAGGGTTTGAGGCCATAGAGCAGATCCTGCCATCATAGAAGGTGGCTCTTTGACAACACTGGGTGGCTGTGTAACATCATAGAGCAGGCTGTGACATCACAGTAGAGATTGTGAAATCATAGAGTGACTTTCTGAAATCACAGAGACTTCTGTGACATTACAGAGCAGCTGTATCACATCATGGTGTGGCGTCTCAGAGTTGGCTCTGGGACATCACAGGGGGAGGCGGACATCACAGGGGCTGTGTGACATAACAGGGGAAGTGTGGCATCACAGGGGCTGTGTGACATCACAGGGGCTGTGTGACATCACAGGGGCTGTGTGAGGTCCCTGGGGAGGTCACTCTGCCCCGGCCCCCCTCACAGCTCCCCCCAGAGCAGTCCAACCCTGCTCATGCACAGCGGGGTCCCCTGTCCCCCCGGGTCCCCCCGGCCCCGCAGCCTCCCCCAGAGGATGTTCCACGAGATCGATCCCAGAGCCTGACACAGGGACGGGGGACCGGGGCCCTGGGGGTGGCACAGGGGGACAGGGACCCCCCAACAGCGTCCCCGTATCCCCCAGGGCCAGAGCCTGGGCCAGGGCTCCTTCACCGTGCTACCAACGAGGCCTTGAGAATGCTGAAAAAATCCCCAGTAAGGGAGCAGCAAAAACCAGATTGAATATTAAGGGACAGTAGCACAAAGTTCCTTGTCAAGAGTCACTCTGCTCCTGACTGGACACTTCAGGCACACCAGGGAAACAAAGCAACAACAAAACCAAACAGAATCCAAACAATCAAACCAGAAATTTACTGAGAACCGGGGCTTTCATTTCTAAGGAAAAGAACTGTTCTTCTTATCTAGGTGCCCATGGCCAGAATTTGGATTTCACTTCCAGTATTCCCTATTGTGACAGAGTGGAGGAGTTTCTTGGCTCAAGACATTTCATATGTGGGGAGTGTTGCAGTGTGTTGCAATTTCCAGTTTTAAACTTCCCAGCCCCTTCCCAGGTGTGGCAATATCTCTCTTCCCCTTCCCCTTTGCCCCCTGCTGGGCTGTCAATCAGTCTTAACATTCCAGCAAGGCCATCCTGTGGTTGGTCAGCTTCAAAAGATGCCCCTGTGCCCAGAGGTCATTGGTCTGTCTGGGTGTCATCGTTCCCTGAGACCCTGCCCCTCCCACCTGGTTGGTGGCTCACCTGTCCCTTCCCTCCCCCTCCCCCCGGAGCTTAAAAAGTCACTCAGGCCATGCGTTCGGGATTCTGTTGGAGCTGTTACCTAAGATTCAGACGTCTGTAACCATGGAATAAACTCTTGATATCAACCCTCTGGCAGAATCTGTCTCCTTTTCCTCCTCACCTTAGCCTGAAACCTTCCCACCTGAGGCAAACTGAGTTTCTACAAGCCTGGATTTGTTTCGGTGCTCAGCTGCACCATCCAGCCAGCCAAAAGTGTCTCTGAGGTGAAACACCACAGTTGCCTCATTGGGCCCAGGAGCAGGGGTCAGACGAGTCCAGGCACAATCTACCTGGTAATATTGGGATCTTATTCCAATAGGGGAGGAAGGGGCAGGTCAAGCCCTCCCCTGCCCTGGAACCCCAATCCCCCCAGAGCCTCTATGCCAGCCCAGCAGTGGCTGCCAGTCCCTGGCACAGCACAGGCAATGCTCCACAGCCACCTCTGCAGCCCCAGCCCAGCTCCTGAGGGACCAATGAGGGACTAAATGACCCACAGTCCCACCTGGGGGAAGGGCCCAGGGAGACCAAGGGGTATTGAAGGCTGACCTCAAGGCAAGCACACATCTTGGCCCTACCTGCTCTTGGAATTTCCATCTAAACACTACTGGAATCCAGGAGTTGGTACCTTGTTTATGCTCCTCTGTATCCTTTCTGCCTCTCTCTCTTTCTGTCCTTTTCTTCTATTGCACTCCTTTTGCCAATTTGAGTAATGTAAAGTTCCAATAGCTTAGAGTTTGTGAAGTTGAATGGGCCAAGTCAGTGCTTTAAGAAGTGTTCTGTGTTGATTGAATGTCATATTAAATCTTTTGCCAAAAATTCTCTGATTTTCTAAAGTTACCAGTAAAGACTGTTTTGTTGTTTTGAGCTCCTGAGGATCTCTTGTTGGTGTTTCTCCAGGGAGTCCAATTCAGAATACAGCAACAATTGTAATTCCTTTTAAATATCTCCTTGACAGAGTTTTCTACTGGATGGAAGTCAGGGCTTGTGTGTCCTGCTTGGCCCAGCCCAGGCAGGGCTTTCCCAGCCCCATTCCACACTCCATTTCCCAGCTGGAGCCGCTGGTGCCTCTGAGTTGTGCTGCCCCAGCCCCAGGGACGCTCTCCTTGTCTGCCCGTTCCCCCACGGTCTCTGGGCAGGGATGGCCTCAGTGGAATCTGCTGACATCCTCAGCACCTTGGTGGCTGCTGCTGAATTTTCCTGCTCCAGAGGCTTGTTCAGCCTTCAGCTCTTCAGTGCAGGAATTCAGTGTCCCAGGGCTCATTACCATCCAGAACAGCTAAACAAGCTAAGCTTCTGGGAATAATTTGATTGAAGTGTTCAAATCAAATGTGTGGTTAATTAGGCAGATTTCAGAAGCCAATTCAATGTGAATACCCTGAATTAAAAAAAAACAGCAAGAAAATATTTTTTTAGGTCCTGTAATTTTGTTTTACTAGTAATTCATTGAAATGTGCAATCTCCAATTGACATTGAATCCAAGTACCTCCTCATGCAGTTTGAATGGGTATGAAAATCAAGACCTTTCATGGCTGACAATCAATCAGACTCTGTCCCTACCCCCACCCCACCATTTTCCCCATCCAAGGCTGGCACTCAGAGCAGCCTTGTGCAAATCTGAACTTCCTCCAGCCCACACTGGACCTAGCCAACAGACCACAGTTGAACAGGATATAACTTAATAAAACTTACACCATTAAAATAACAATCACAAAATTACAACCTCTTTTCTGAGCTATGTGCAATGTCCCAGCATGTCTGATGAGTCCACTGTTCACAACTGATTTGCATACAAAAATAAATTTTTGACTAATGTGGTTCTGCGATAGATATAAACACAATTAAGTTCTTGTATCAGGATTCTTGTCCTGGACTGAGGACAGAACAGCTCAAACAATTCCTGATTTGCAAATCTATCAGTGGTGGATGGAGAAGGGAGGTCAGGCTGCTCTTGGTGTTGAGGAAATGCTGAAAGCAGCCTGACTCATTTCATCTGCTCATGCCCTGGCTGATCTCCCCTCTTTCCCCTTCCACCCTGTCATGGTTTGAGCCTGGCACAGAGCCAGTGCCCCCCATGAAAATGCCTCACCCTGGTGTCTGCTGTGAGATGTGACCAGGAATAAGCAAAACAGGCTCCAACTTAAACATAAAGAACACTTTATTACCTAAACTACAGGAAAATAGGGAAAGACTATAAGGAAAAGAAAAAAAAATTGAAAACCTTACAAAAACCACTTTCCCCCCTCCCCACTACCTGACTTTCCCAATCCGATACATTCTCCCAAATCATCAACTGCCCAGCCTTGGCCCCACACTTTAGTATACTCAAACTGCAGTTCATGAAGAGGAAAGGAGTCCTTCTTGTTCCATAGGCTTCTCCTGGAAACACACTGAAACCTCGTGTGCTTCCCTGTCACTTCGGCACCGCCCGGAAAAAGTCCTTTTGCCGCTTGTGACATCTTCCTTCCATGCCCAGTGCTCTCACCACTGACGCATGGCCAGAGCTGCTTTTAGGGTTGTCTTTCAAGGATGCCTTGTCTCACTCCAAAAAGGCACAGTCTCTGCTTTGGGACATCTGTCCCCCCCATATTTTTCCAACCCCCTGGGGCCGGGGGGTCCTCACGAAGAACCCTCCTGGTTTTGAGCCACTGCTTCCCCCTAAATGCAGTCTGTGTCACAGGAACAACTGAGTCCATGGCCACAAGAAAAGTCTAGCCAAAAGGCCACTCCAAATCATCTCTCCCCATTCAATCATCTCCACGTTCTTCGGGCCAGGTCCTTGTCTCATGTCATCTCTTATCTCCCTTCTTATTCAGCTCCGAGGAGGATTAGCATTTTTGCAAGGCCCCAATCATGAAAGAAAGGGTTAAAAGTTTTCAGTCTCTGTCTATCTCAGAATGCTGGTACTCCCACAGGTGCTGCTGCTCCGCCGGCCAGGCTGCACTCTTCCCCCCCCTTTCTCCTCCCGGGCTGGCTGCTATCACATTCAGACGCCGGCTCTCCTCTCTCTCCCTCCGGGGGGGGGAATGACTGCCCAATGTCTCTTGGGGCTCCCCCACCCTTCCATCCTTGAGAGCTTTCTCACCCCCATCTCTGTCCAGGCCCCGGGCCTACCGCATGGCTGCCCCTCCCCCGCCCAGCAGCAAGGCTGGACAGGGGAGGGTGATCTGACCTCTTCGAAGCGACGTCCCAAGAGAGAGTGCCAAGGGCAGTGCCCTGCTTTTTAACCCCTGTGTATTCTCGGAGGTGTGTCCAAACCCCACTGGCTACACCAGGTGCCAGTCTCAAACCCAAAACCTTCATTGGTTTGACCACAGCTTCCCAGAATTCCCACTCCTTCCTGGTCAAACCACCACACACCCATTGGCTTTTGTCTCCCCCCAGCCCCCTATGAAGAGCCTGGCTCTGTGTTCTCCATCCCCTCCTGGCTGGCACTGCCAGGCTGGCATGAGGAGCCCCTCAGCCTTCCCTGCTCCAGGCTGTACCAGCCCAGCTCCCTCAGCTTCTGCTCACAGCCCAGGGGCTCCAGCCCCACCTTGGGGTCCTTCCCAGACCCTGCTCCAGCTGCCAGACATCTTTCCTGCCCTGGGCCACCCAACCCAGGCCACAGTGACCTGGATAATCCCAGTCCTTGCTCTCCTGGTCACACAGCCCTAGCCCCTTGTCCCCTGTCAGGCTCTGGGGTGCATCCTGTGTAACATCCTTTGGTGGTAGGCTGTGGCTCCAGGTGGGCTGGGGGTATCCCGGGGCACAGGGACCCTGCTGGGCATGAACAGCATTAGAGAAACTGTGTTTGGGAGAAACATTGTTGGGAGAAACTGTGAGGGGGAGCTGGGGCAGAGTGACCAACCCAGTGACCTGACACAGCCTGCTGGGATGTCACACCACCCCTCTGGGATATCACAGCCCATTCTCCAATGTCACACAGCTGATCTATGATGTCACACCAGAGTCTGTGTGTAGGAGCGAAGGGAGACAACCCATCCTCTGATAAGCATCAAACTCCAATTTATTGATGCACCATGCACATTTTATAACCGTGTTAATTAAGTTCATACATATTGCAAAACCCGAGCTCATCATTGGCTACAAATCACACAGGAACCTCTCCTTTTGTTTTCAATACCTGTGGTTTGTTATTGAGACCAAGACTTGTTTTTCTCATCCTGTTATGAACGGTTCTCAAGGCCTCCATGGTTGTCACTTTGCTTTCCCATAACTATCCAAGGACAAGGTATTTACTTGTTATTAAAAACCAAGCCTGAGAACGCTGCTGTTTACAGAAACGTGCCAGAGAATTTTGTTGTTTACAGGATCAGGCTTGAGAATTTGCTGCTTACAGCTGCCTTTTTCTTTTCCATCAGCTGTATTTTTTCATGGCCTTTTTTTCCTTCAAGCCATGTCTGAGCAAAATTCACCAACATCTGTGATGCCATAGTCTGCACTGTGATGTCAGACCTCTGCCCTGTGATGTCACAGCTGGATCTCTGATGCCACAGAGGCAGACTATGATGCCATGGCTGCTCGATGACCTCACCTAACCCACTCTGTGATGTCATAGCCCACTCTGTGACCACATGGTACCAGATGATAAATTGTCTTCACCAGGTGAGCTCACACCTGGAGCTTGTTCTCCACAACCCCAGGCCTGTGGAAACCACACAGTGCCCATTGTGTGAGAAGGGAACTGGAAGTTCAGCAGCCTCAGTGCCCTGCCAGCTCAGCCAGGCCCACGGGAATTCGGGGTCCACGAGCACCAGGGACCACCAGGGAGACCCCCAGGACAGGAGAATGCATGGGTAAAGGGGAGGGGAAATATGTTAATGATTTTGGAGAAATGATTATCATATGTATTTTTAGTCCAGGACAATCAATGAATATGTATGCAAAATACAGAATATCAAGAGAAACTTTCCTGTACTCAGCATGCACAGCTTTGGGAGGAGCTCTCCCCCGTGCATCCAGCTGAATAAAGAATGCTGCTTCCTAATGCTACATTGGGGTTAAGGAATTTTCTGTTTTACTGAATTTTTGGTAACACTCCCCCTGCCAAGGAAAGCTCTGTCTGCTGCTGTTCACAAACAGAGAAGGGCTGGTGGCAGACGTGGGGCTCAGAGGCTGCCTGGGTCACAGTGACCATGAAATAATGAAGTGTTCAATGTTCTGTGAAAGAGGGAGGGGCAGCAACAAAACTTCTGCCCTGGAAATAGGAAGGGCAGACTTTGGCCTGGTTAGGCTGCAGATTTGGGGAATACCTAATCAGGTACTGATTGCTTTAAGGGAAACAGCCCTTAAAAACAAAGGGGTCCTGGAAGGACGGACACATTTCAAGAAAGTAATCATAAGGGGGAAGAAGCAGCCTGTCCCAGTGCGGCAGAAGATGAGCTAGTGAGGAAAATGACTGGCCTGGCTGCCCATGGAGGTTTTCTGGAGACTCAGGGGTGAAAAAAGGATTAGCAACTCAGGAAGTCTTTAAGGATGTTGCTGGGTCATACAGAAAGTAAAGCTGAGAGTTGAAAACTCTATTAAAACTTAACCTGGAGGGTTCTGCAAAAAGAATAAAAATGTTTTAATAAAGAAAAAATAGCAAAAAGGAGGAGGAGTAGGAGAACATCTACTCTTTATTGGATGCAGTGGTGAATATAGTAACAAAAGATAAGGAAAAGGCTGAGCTACTTTCCCCCTAGTTTGTTTCAATTATCAATATTAGGAGAGGATATCCTCAGGACAAGTGCTCTCCTGAGCTGGTAGATGGGCACAGGGAGCAGAACAGCCCCTGTAATCCAGGAGGAAGCAATGGGTGACCTGCTGAGCCACTCAGATGCTCACAGGTGAATGGGATCAGACAGGATCCATCCTAGGGCAATGAGGGAGCTGGAGATGAGCTCCCTAGGCTGTGCTCCATCATTTACCATCAGTGCTGGCTCAGCAGGGAGCTCGCAGAGGACTGGAGGTGCCAGTGTGAGCCCATCCCCAAGAAGGGCTGGAAGGAGGATCTGGGGAGCTCCAGGCCTGTCAGCCTGACCTGGGTGCCCAGCAAGGTTATGGAACAGATCACCTTGAGTGCCATCACAGGGCACCCACAGGATGGCACTCACAGGGCACTCCCAGCTGATGGGAACAAACTTTCTGGCTGAGTGCAGAGGCCAGGACAAACCTGGGTGGTTTCCCTGCCATCGCCCAGCCCTTGCTGGCCCCAGGGGCTGATGGCATTTGTGCTCCCTCAGGTTCATGTCCCCACACAGCAACAGCATGGGGGTGCTCCCCCTGCTCTGTGCAATGCAAACAGGGGCTGTTGAGCCAGTGCTGCCGTGTCTGTGCCTGCAAGGATGGGGCACCTGTGTGAGCTGGGGAGAGGCCAGGGCTGCAGAGGGGGGATGTTGTTGCCAGCTCCATGAGGACACTCTGGGACGCTGCCCTGGGCTGTCCAGCGCACTGGGGATGGATCAGCCCCTGCTCTGCTGCTCCTTCCCGTCTGCCCCAGGGCCCTTGCAGAGCACCAGCTGCTGCTGTCCTTAGCTGCCATGGCAACCCTGGGACAAAGCGCTGCCAGGGCTGTTCCAGGTACAATTGCAGTGACACTCGTTGGTGCCACCAGGTGCCATGGCAATGGCCACGGGGACCCAGGCCTTGGTTTGGTGCCATGGCAACCATTCCCCGGAGCTGTTGTGATGGTTGGTGGCCATGGAAAGCTGCCCTGGGCCCTTGCTCAGGGCTGGTGTCAGAGCCCAGAGCCAGAGGGGATCCCTTGCTGGGGGCTGTGCCATGGCCACCTGCCCTGTGCCGCGCTGGCCGCTCAGGCACCAGGAACCAGCAGCCAACGGCACTGCCAGGGCCAAAGGCCAGCTCAGCCAGACAGAAAGGGGCAGGGCTGGGCACTGTTTCCATGGCAACCGGCACTGGGGGGGACACCTGGGTCACCTGGCCTGGCAGTTGCCATGGAAACCCCTGGCAGGGACTGAGGGCACAGTCCCTGGCACTGAGACACTGCTGGGCCGGGTGCTGAGCACAGGGCTGAGCACGCAGAGATGGTTTTGTTCTTGCTGAGCTGCAGCACAGCCAAGGCCTGTCCTGCCCCTCGGCAGCCATGCTGGGGAGGGGCTGCGGCTGCGGGGGAGCTGGGCAGGGGACACAGCCAGGACAGGGGACCCCAACTGACCCGGGCATAGCCCAGACCAGAGCACATCATGCTCAGGGTATGAAGCAGGGGAACAAAGAGGAAGGGGGGAATTTTAGAGTGAGAGCTTTTGCCTTCCCAAGGAACACTTAGGCAAGAGGCGGGCCTGTGTCCCCAGTGGGCAGGGTCACTACCAAAGACACAGACACCAACTTAAGGAATTGTGTCATTTTATATCATGCACAGCTGCAAAGATTTACAAAAGGATAAGCTCAACAAAGCACATCATCATTAGCAAAGAATTACAAAAGAAGCTCAGCAATCCATTGTTATGAACAAAAATTCGGTTAATATTTTTTTTGTGAGAAAGAGTTACAGGGATGAAGCCAGATCGGTCTCTGCCAGATTCTTAGTGCTTTGTTATTGTAATACCGGGTCGTTAAGGCTTATCTCCTCTTTTGTATTAGTAAAAGGCCTGGCTGGGTGCGGTGGATGGCCCTTCCCCGAGTCTGTGCTCTCTTACAGCATAGGGAAGCCACCTGAGAGGGTGGGGGGGGTTATGCAAAGTGACTCCAAAGTCCAGAATGCTTTGTGGGACCCCGACTCCAGAGACACAGAGAAAACCCCAAAAACAACGAGCCAAATAAGAGTTGAGAGACTAAAGTGATGTCTGGACTTGAGGAGCCGAGTGCTGAGCCTGCAGAGATGCTGAACACCTTCGGAGCCCCTCTCGCCCTGAGCAGAGAGTCGTCCCAACGCCGGGACCAGGAGGGCCGCCGAGGCTCAAAGGAACATCACGCCCTAGAGGCTCTCACGAGGACTGGATCCCCTGGCTCTGCCCCTAGTGGACAGAGCTGCGCATATCCTCCTCCTCTGAGTCACCCTGGGAGGCACGACGGGGACTGCAGCCCTGCCGGGACGCCCAATCCTGAGCTGATCACTTTTAATAAAGGCCTTAAAAAGGAGAAGAAGTCTCCTGGCCCTGTTTATTTCAGCTGGGCCCTCGTCCGGGATAGCCACGCCGCAAGAAGACTCAAGACTGGCCATCTTGGAACTTCAGGACAGCTGGGTACCAGGACCAGAGGGATCGGCTCAGGAGCAGCGACGCAGAGGAGCACCGGAGCACCGGATTGGTGAGAAAGCCGGTGGCGGGGGTGGGAGACGTGCGCATGTGTGTGTGAATGAGACGAAGGCCGGCAGCCGGACCTTCGAAGTGAGAGCAGACCTCTCAGTACCGCGTTTCCGGATTCCTGCGAAGGAGCCGGCTGGGAACAGGGAATGGAGCTTGGAATTAGCGTGAGTGAGTCGTCTCCCAAGGGAGAATAAAGGGCCCCCCCACTCCGGGCGTGCGGAGGGAATATTTGTATGAGTGGCACGCACCCAAAATAGGTCCTGATAGAGGGAAGTCAGGCAGATTTGTCAGTCCCGAGAAGGATTCGGGTAGCATTTGTAAGTCTCGAGAAGGATTCACGTAAGATTTTGTCAGTCCCGAGAAGGATTCGGGTAGCTCACAAGCCCTGCAGGCAAAAGTAAGTCCTGGCACAGGAGCCAGGCAAAAACCCCAGCGAAGGAGGCTGTGGTTTGCTTTTAAGTCCTGATACGGTGAAGCCTAAAAATTGGCGGGTTAGGCAAACTAAAAATCAGGCAGTTGTTTTTCCTGACTGAGGGAGTCAGGCACGACCCGGATTCTTAGGCCGAGGTTTCGTGTGTTCAAGTCCCAATAGATGTAAGACCTGACGTGGGGAAAGTTAGGCAATCAAGAGATCGGGCAGTTGTTTCAGTATGAAGTCCTGAGCATCAGGCAGAAATTTTGAAGTTCAGTGGAGGAGGCTGAAGCTCCTCAAAGAAGATTCTTTTTTGAAATTACCGGTCAGTAAAGGCACCTTTGGGATTTTTTTACTGTTAAGACCTGTAAAATGGGAGGGTGTAAAAGTAGAAAGACCGGTAAGAGACTGAGGTATATACATCCCAATAGTCCCTTAGGAGAACTGTTAGTAAAATGGGATTCTATAGAGGCCACGGAGGGATTAGATAAAGCGAAAATGATCCATTATTGTATGGAAGTGTGGCCAGAATTAGAGATACAAGGAGGATGGCCTTGGTGTGGGACAAAGGATAAGTGGATGTGCCAGCTATTAAATAATTATCTGACGGCTCGAGGGGATACTGATCCTGAGCAATTATTGTATGTAGCCTGCTGGTTAAAGAGCGCTGTTGGGGATGAAGGGGTGCGAATTTGTAAGGTACAGAGGAGGAAAGAGGGGAATGAAAGAGGGGATGATAGGACTAGTAAAAGATGGGATCCCCTGGATTATCTGCCTCCTTCTGCCCCTCCACCATATAATCCTCTTCTTCAAGCACCTCAAATGGCAGGTCCAGTTCTTCCCCCGGCTGCCATCTCATTACCACCTGTTCAAACTCCTCCTTCTACCTCTTCAGCTTCCGCTATGATAAACCCAGTATCCCCTCCAGTCCCTTCTGCACCACCACAAGTGCCTACTCCACCTGCTGCATTCTCCACCCCTTCTCCAGCTCCACTTAATATCCACTCAGGCTCTTCTCCCCCTCCTATTGCTGTCCCTTTACCTCCTCCTAGTTGGGACACAAATGCCTCCTCGCCCGATAAACAGCTATCAGCAAATACACCTGCTGATGGGCAGAAAGTTCAAGGTAACCCAGATATCCCTCAAAGTAGTTTGGCATCTGAAGATGGGCCGTACTGTAGCACCAGATCCAAGACCTCCAAGGCAGAGAGACTCTTTCCCCTCAGAGAGGTTCCTATGGGAGGAGTAGCAGGAGGTGTTGGCTTTGTGAATGCTCCCCTAACAGCTTCTGAGGTGAGAGGATTCAAGAAAGAGTTGGGGCATTTAGTTGAGGACCCAGTGGGCATAGCTAACCAAGTGGATCAATTTCTAGGTCCAAATATCTACACTTGGGGGGAGATGAATTCCATCCTGAGTATATTATTTTCCCCAGAAGAGGTCCAGATGATTAGGGTGGCTGGCATAAGAATTTGGGAGAAAGATAACCGTCCAGGACCCCAGGTGCCATCAGGTGAACAGAAATTGCCACTAACGGATCCCAGCTGGATCCTCCTAACCAGGAGGAGGGGAGGAAGGCCATGATGGACTAAAGTGATGTCTGGACATGAGGAGCCAAGTGCTGAGCCTGCAGAGATGCGGAGTCCCTCTCGCCCTGAGCAGGGAGTCGTCCCAATGCCGGGACCAGGTAGCTGGGAGACGCTGGGAGGGGTAACATCTGACGGGGACATCACGCCCTAGAGGCTCCCAGGAGGACTGGATCCCCCGGCTCTGCCCCTAGTGGGCAGAGCTGCGCATATCCTCCTCCTCTGAGTCGCCCTGGGAGACGCAACGGGGATTGCAGCCCTACCGAGCCGCCCAATCCTGAGCTGATCCCTTTTAATAAAGGCATTAAAAAGGAGAAGAAGTCTCCTGGCCCTGTTTATTTCACCATAGATATAGGAGACCCTCTGAAACTAGATACTGCCACATCTGGTAACAATTATTAACCTTGCAAGAATTGCTTAACTTGTAGAATTTAGACTTATAGATATGCCTTATAAGGAAAGCGGTCAAAGAGGAAGACTTGGGGCCTTCATCCCACGACCACCAGAAGGCAGAAAAAGACCCCCTAGCAACCGGAGGAGCAAGCGCAGAAGACGTCATCCAGGAATCCGGAAGAAAGGGACAATAAAAAGCAAACTTTAAAGGGGGAAAGGTGCGCGCCTAAGAGGAGCGGGGACTCCTGGCCGCCCAGCGCTGAACCTTGCTTATTCTTGCTTGCATAATAATAAAGATAATTATACGGTTCTTAAATTTGGTCAATTCGTTTATCACACCAAGAGCCTTCCCGGACCCCAAAACGCTGCGTTCAAACCACTTCCGGGACTACAGCTCCCATCATGCTCCGCGGCGAATATCTGGCGCTATTCCAGCCAGCATTTCATCTCCTATTGTGCCCCGTGCCCCACTGAGAGCCATTGCAGCTGTGCCTAGAACTCCCATGATGCTCCGCAGCCCCATTTAACTGTATGATACCCGCGCCTACAACTCCCATCACCCCCCGCACCCCAGAGAGCCCCATCAGAGCCCTCCAAGGGCTCGCCTAGACCCTGAAGGGCCCCAAATTCCCCTTCCCTGACCTCCAAGGGCCCCCCTGGACCCCCAAGTGCTGCCCCAGACCCCGAACTGTCCCTCAGAATCCCTGAGTGCCCCTCCAAGTGCCCACCCGGCTCCCCTAAGTGTCCTCCAAACCCTCAAGTTCTTTCTGAATTCCCTCCCCAGACCCAAAACTGCCCCAAATGTATTCCAGAAATGTCTCCAGGGACCCCAGAGTTCCCCCCTTGACCCTGTGTGAGAAACCAATAAAAAATTATAGACGTGTTAAATTATTAACAAAAAGAAGGAGAAATCAATAACTGATAGTTGTCAATTAATTAGTTAAGGGAATATGTAACTTATGTGGTAAATAGGTGTGATTCGTGCTGATAAAAATTGAAATAGTAAACAATATTTATACAGTAACTGATATCTGGAAATAATAAAAGAAGGTAAAAATAGTAATGCCAAAGAGGAGAGGGAAAGGGGGGGCTCCACACCCCCCCCCCACCTTTCCCAGCAGATGTTTTTTTCAAAGACCACAGGAAAGAAGCTGAAGATATAGTTGCTAAAAATGACCAAGAACCTGCTTCAGTCCCAGAAAATGTTAATTATAAGGGATTTATTGCCTTGATATGTAGATGCAGTGATACGTTAGTCTTGGTTTACATTTTACTGGCTTGATGCGCATGTGTAACCCAAAGGTGAATTAAAGGACAACGAAGAAGACTACAGGGCCTTCATCAGTGACGACCCCCAAAGACTTGTCCGACCACCAAACCGAGTGGTGGCACATGCGTGATAAGGGTGGTAATTAAGGCAGAGACAGAAAAGTGACGAACCGAAAATCGGGGGAGATGGCATTGACACATGGCATATAAGGGGTGATTTTCACTTGGCAAGCTTGTATGTGAAGTGACAAGGGTCATTGAACTCTGCCCTTCGTACCCCGCGGTATCTCTTGCTTATGCGCTATTATTTGAACCAAATTATCCCTTATTTTAATTGAATTATATTGTATCCAATTTTATATTTTTTATCTTATCTATTCAATTAAAATTGTTACTACTTTTGAGATTATTTGGCCTTTTTATGATGGGATAATTGGGCAAACATAGCACTTAAAACCAATGAGGAAGAATTCTTTTGGTTGCTAAAAATGTATTTAGTTTTCATATAAATTTAGAAACTGGGTAATAAAAATATTGAATAATATTATTATAAACAAGAAAAATATACCTAGAATTTTAGTAAATATTATATTTTTATTTTCAAGTAAAATGCATATTTTTTTTTATGTTTTGGGATGTCAGTCCCAGGTGGGCGATGTCAGACATTGTGAGGCTGGGGGTGAGGAGCAGCTTGGCCAAACAGGCTCAGCCGGCAAGGGGCTCATTCTTCTCCGTGCCCAGACCTCCTAAGGAGACATTCAGCATCAAAATCACCTGGGGAATGCTTCTATCCCCTCTTCTCTGAAATGAAAAGTAGAAATATATTCGCTTGACTAAAACCAAAAGTCATGATGTACACTTTGGAATCTCCCTCCTGAAGAGAACTCCAAACTGATCCCAATCACTGCAGAAGCCCTGGAGACTGGAAGACAATGGAAGGGAGACAAAGAGCTCCTGAGGGCTTTCTGTATTTTAATCAGCCCCACGCTGGATTTGGGGCTGGGTCCAGGAGCATCAGGCGCACAGAGAAGGATGAAGAAGCTGCTCAAGGAATCAGCAGCAAAACTCCAAGTGCCTTGGAGCATGGTTGGGCCCCAGTGAGGGCAGGGAGTGCCAAAGGCTGCCCAGGGCCTGGTGAGAGCAGATCCTTGAGGCCAGGATTGCAGGGAGCCCAAGGCTCTGAGCAGGGAACTGCAATGCTGAGCAAGCCTGGGCTGGTTGGGGGAAGCAGAAAGGCCAAGCCCTGAGCCCAGCCTGGGACAGCAGGGCCTGTCCCTCACGGCTGCCTCGGGGCTCTTGGTGGGCCAGGGGGATGTGAGGGCCAGCAAGGACAAATGGCATCAACCTGCAGCCCCTGCCAGCCTCCCCAGGGAGGCCGAGGGAGAACCAGAGTGCAGCCCCTGCCAGGAAAGTTCCTCCTGTGGGGCCTCCAGAGGCACTGCCCGAGCCCATGGCACAAAGGCCTGGGAGCCTGTGGCCCTGACAGCCATGCCCAGCCCTTGGCCATCTGTCCTGCAGGCTGTGCCCCCTGGGTGTGCTGCTCCTCTGCCCTGGCCGGCTGCACTCGCCCATCTCGCTGTGCCCCAGCATTTCTCACCCAGCGTTTCTGTGCCCTCCCTGGGCTCCCTGCACCCAGCGCTGCCGGCTCCTGGCACACAGAGCCCGGCCATGGCCCAGCCTCATGCTGCCACACCTCCAGCACCAACATTCTGCCCTGCGAGGGACTTTGCTTTCTCCTCAGCTCCAGGCTGAACCTTCCAAGCTGCACTTGGGGGAGGTTTCCTGCAATTCCCACTGCCAAGGAAAGCTCTGTCTCCTGCTGGTCACAAACAGAGAAGGGCTGGTGGGAGGTGTGGTGGTCAGAGGCTGTTGGGGCACAGTGACCATGAAATTATTGACTTTTTAAATAATCTGTGAAAGGAGAGGCATCAACAAATCTTATGCACTGCACCAATAAGAGCAGACTTTGGCCTATTGACGATGTAAATTTGGAAAATACCAAATCTGATACCGATATTTTAAAGGGAAACAGCCCTTAAAAACAAAGGGTTCCAGGAAGGATGAACGCACTTCAAGAAAGAAATCTTGAAAAAGAAGGAACAGCCTGTTCCTCTGGGTCAAAAAGTGAGCTACCCAGGAAAATTACTGGCCTGGCTGGACATGGAACTTTTTCCAGGAACTCAAGGGAAAAAAGAGGGTGCATCATCATTGCACAGAGCGGCAGGCAATTAAGGAAGTGTTTAGGATGTTGTTAGGTCATGCATGTCCCAGATTGCAAGGCAAGATGGATTCTATTTGCCGTCTGTATGGCAGTGGTCAAGTGGGCAGTTTTCCTTATCTCTTCCACAACCACTACTCCCTCTGGGGAGACATCTGCTGATAATGGGCTATTGAATGTCACTGCATGGCTGATAAGAACTATAGCATCCCATTGGGAGATGCTCTGCCCAGAGGGAGGAGCCAAGCATTCCTACCTGGATATAATCTTGAGTTTCTGGAACACCAGAATAGCTTCTCCACTGGATTTCCCAGAGGAACAGCAGCTGCCTCTTCCAGTGGATCTTCAGAGGAAGACTACAGCATTCTACAGGATCCCTGCTCCAGCAGAACCACCCCTGACACTCCAGGAGGGCTGCAGCCACAATTCCAATTGGACAGCTACCAACACCCTGACCCACAGGGTGTCAGGTTGTGTTCTGACTCTGTCAGTGTTGTTTTGGTTTACTGCATTGTTTTATTTCATAATTTTTTTACTTTCCTAATAAGGAACTGTTATTCCTACTCCCATATTTTTGCCGGAGAGCCCAGTTATATTCAAATTGATAACAATTTGGAGGGAAGGGGTTTACATTTTCCATTTCAGGGGAGGCTCCTGCCTTCCTTAGAGGACACCTGACTTTCCAAACCAAGACAATGCAGAAAGAAAATTAAAGAGAGCTGAAAGCGTAATAACCACTGGCTACTTCTTTGAAGGATATTAAAAATATTTTTATTAATGCATTAATGGCAAAAGGAGGGGTAAGGACAACCTCCATTCCATTTTGGGGGGATATGCTTACTAAAGATGAGGAAAAGGCTGAGGTATTTAACCCCTTCTTTGCCTCAGTTTTCAAGAATAAGACAGGTTGTCCTCAAGACAAGTGTTCTCCTGAGCTGGTGGATGGGCACAGGGAGCAGAACAGCCCCCTGTAATCCAGGAAGAAGCAGCTGGGGACATGCTAAGCCACTCAGATGCTCACAGATGTCTCTGGGAGCAGATGGGATCCATCCCAGGGGGATGAGGGAGCTGTAGATGAGCTCCCCAAGCTGCTCTCCATCATTTACCATCAGTGCTGGCTCAGCAGGGAGGTCCCAGAGCACTGGAGGTGCCAGTGTGAGCCCACCCCCAAGCAGGGCTGGAAGGGGGAGCTGGGGAACTCCAGGCCTGTCAGCCTGACCTGGGTGCCTGGCAAGGTTATGGAACAGATCACCCTGAGTGCCATCACAGGGCACCCACAGGATGGCTGAGGGATCAGAGCCAGCCAGCGTGGATTTCAATGTCTGCATTGATGATCTGCATGAGGGGACTGAGTCCAGCATCAGCAAATTTGCAGATGACACCACACTGGGTGTGAGTGTGGATCTGCTGGAGGGTAGGAGGGCTCTGCAGAGGAACCTGGACAGGCTGGATCCAGAGCCCAAATCCAACAAGGTGAGGTTGAACAAGACCAAGTGCCGGGTCCTGCACTTTGGCCACAACAAACCCTGCAGTGCTACAGGCTGGGGACAGAGTGGCTGGAGAGCAGCCAGGCAGAAAGGGACCTGCAGGGACTGAGGGACAGCAGGCTGGACATGAGGCATCAGTGTGCCCAGGTGGCCAAGAAGGCCAATGGCTCCTGGCCTTGATCAGGAATGGTGTGGCCAGCAGGAACAGGGCAGGGATTCTTCCCCTCAGCCTCTCACCACACTCAGCACTGGTGAGGCCCCATCTCGAGTGCTGCGACCAGTTCTGGGCCCCCAATTTAGGAAGGCCATGGAGGGGCTGGAGTGTGTCCAGAGAAGAGCAAAAAGGCTGGTGAGGGTTTTGGAACAGAAGTATGGTTGAAAGGACAAGACAGAGCTGCGATTTTATAATCTGGAGGCTCAGGGCAGACAATATGGCATTAGGGTGCAGGTTAGAATTGGTGAACTCAAAGGTTTGTCCCAATAAACCTGAATGGTTTCCCTGCCGTGCCCAAGCCCTTGCTGGCCCCAGGGGCTGATGGCATTTGTGCTCCCTCAGGTTCATGTCCCCACACCAACAGCATGGGGGTGCTCCCCCTGCTCTGTGCAATGCAAACAGGGGCTGCTGAGCCAGTGCTGCTGTGTCTGTGCCTGCAAGGATGGGGCACCTGTGTGAGCTGGGGAGAGGCCAGGGCTGCAGAGGGGGGATGTTGTTGGCAGCTCCATGCGGATGGTCTGGGACTCTGCCCTGGGCTGTGCAGTGCACTGGGGGTGGATCAGCCCCTGCTCTGCTGCTCCTTCCCGTCTACCCCAGGGTCCTTGCAGAGCCCCAGCCATGCTGTTTGCCCCCAGCCCACCCACGGCCAGCCTGGGGCTGCTCACAGGGGTTTTCTGTGCTGAGCATTGGCCTGGGTGTGTTCTTGAGAGAGCCTGGGCAAGGAGTCTGGAGCCCCCAGGCCCTGGGCTGAGGTGTCAGTGCTGCCCCAGCAGTGCCCATGGCCTGTCCCTGCTGCAGCCCTGGCACTGCCACCCCCAGGGCTGTGCCCGGCCCTGAGAGCACTCAGGCCCTGCAGCAACACCAGGGCCACCAGGGCAGCGGGGCAGGGCCACGGCAGCAGCACTGGCAACACCAAGTGCTGCTGCTGCTGGGCACAGCTGCTGTGCCATCACTGATCTGCCCCCAGCTCTGCACACAGACATTGCTGCTGCAGCTCCAGAAAAGGCAACAAACGGGCATCTGTGCAGAAAACTTTGCTGCAAGATCCTTTAGTTCCTTCAAAGTCACGAGGCGCACAGACCCTCATTGACACAGTCTGTGGCCATGGGGAAGGTGGAGAGAAACAAAATGAGAAATGGTGCAAGGAATGGCTTTTCTTTGTGGAAATTATGAACACCTAAAACGAAGGGAAAAATACCACCACAACCAAACCAACAAGAAGTATAAAGATGACTTTTATTACAAGTGATTGGCAGAAATTGGTCAGCAGTTTAATGTTCCTGAAACCATCCAGTCATCAGTCTCCACACTGCAGCCTTGAGCTCCTGGTTCCTCAGGCTGTAGATCAGGGGATTCAGGGCTGGAGGCACTACTGAGTACAGAACTGATAGGGCCAGATCCAGGGATGGGGAGGACATGGAGGGGGGCTTCAGGTGAGCAAATGTGCCAGTGCTGAGGAACAGGGAGAGCACAGCCAGGTGAGGAAGGCAGGTGGAAAAGGCTTTGTGCTGTCCCTGCTCAGAGGGGATCCTCAGCACGGCCCTGAAGATCTGCACATAGGAGAAAACAATGAACACAAAACAACCAATTGTTACAAAGATGGAAAACACAAGAGGCCCTAATTCCCTGAGCTTTGAGTGTGAGCAGGAAAGTTTGAGAATGGCGGGGATTTCACAGAAGAACTGGCCCAGGGCATTGCCATGGCACAGGGGCAGGGAAAATATATTGGCTGTGTGCAGAAGAGCGTTGAGAAAGGCAGTGGCCCAGGTAGCTGCTGCCATGTGGGCACAAGCTCTGCTGCCCAGGAGGGTCCCATAGTGCAGGGGTTTGCAGATGGACACGTAGCGGTCGTAGCACATGATGGTCAGGAGAAAATACTCTGCTCCCATGAAGAAGATCAGCAGAAAAACCTGTGTAGCACATCCAGTGTAGGAGATGTTCCTGGTGTCCCAGAGGGAATTGTGCATGGCTTTGGGGACAGTGGTGCAGATGGAGCCCAGGTCGCTGAGGGCCAGGTTGAGCAGGAAGAAGAACATGGGCGTGTGCAGGTGCTGGCTGCAGGCTATGGTGCTGATGATGAGGCCGTTGCCCAGGAGGGCAGCCAGGGAGATGCTCAGCAAGAGGCAAAATTGCAGGATCTGCAGCTGCCGCGTGTCTGCCAATGCCAGCAGGAGGAAGTGCCTGATGGAGCTGCTGTTGGACATTTGCTGGGGCTGCACATGGGGACCTGCTCATGGATAAAGGACAGTGAGAAGTCAGGAGAGGCTGCTTGAAGCCAAACCTGGGCCATTCCCTGTAGACAGTCCCTACTGCTGGGACTCACTCAACCTTCTTCCTGCTGTGGGGAAACCTTTGGCTGCAGTCAGAGCACAATCACACTCCTGGGTCAGCCTGGGATAAATCAAACTCTGCCCAGAGCAGAGGATCCCTGAATGTCTCACCCTCTCTAAAGATCTCTGGGCAAGGTCTCAGCCCCCCCTTGTTCCAAGGACACTCACGGCTCCCTGGGCAAACCCAACAGCATTTCCCCAGCTGTGGCAGCTCTGCCCTTCCTCGTGGGACATTCAGGGAACTCCCAGAGGCTCTGGCACAGATTTGCACCCAGGAGGGCAGCTCAGAGCTTGGAAGGGCACAGCAAGGAGATCCCTGGCTGTGCCCATGATGGGATCTCAGGGAGGGGGCTCAGCTCATTCCCCTTTCCCATGGACTGCTTTGCCCATAGCCCCACTGGTGCCAGGGAAGCTTGGACACCCCATTCCCATGGACACCACTGCCTGACAGGAATGCCAAGGGCAGAGCCTGACTCAGCTGCTGGAAATGCCAGAGCCTCCCTGAGAGCAGCAGATAACAGGGACAATATCAGGGCCGGGCAGAACCAAGAGAAGATGCTGTGGTGCTGTGCCTGGGAGGGCAGGGCAGAGACAGCCGGGCACTCAGGACAGTGTTCCTGTGCCCACCTGTGCCTGGCACCTCCCACAATCCAACCGTGCCCTCATCCTGCCCCCAGCACTGCTCTCTTCAGCCCCCTCTCCTTCCCTGAGCATCTCCCTGGGCCTGGACATTCCCTCCTGAGAGGAGCCTTGTCCCTGCCAGTGCTCACAGAGCCCATCCCAGCCTGTGTGCCCTGGCCGGGGCCCCACAGAAACCTGCCTGTGTGCAGGGCCCTGGCTGGGGCAGGCTCTGTGTGCAGCTGGGCAAGGGCAGCTCAGGAGAGCCCTGCTGGGCCCTGCAGAGGTGATGCTGCTGCTGTCTAGGGCTGAGGAGTGGCTGAGGGCCCTTTGGGAGGCTCCCAGCAGAGAGACTGGCCACCCAAAGTTGCAGTTCTGGAGTCCCTGTAAATGTTCAAACATTCCTTTGATGATCCTGTGTGTCCCTTTCAACTCAGAATGTTCTGTGATTCTGGGATTACAATTTCTGTTCTGCTTCTCGCATCCCTCTGCTGTCTGTAACCCAAAGAGGAAAAAAAAAACCAAAAAACCCTTGCAACAGTGTTAGAACAGTAAAGTAACAACCAGACATGTATTGGAAGCTTCCAGGTGTCCCAGTGGGGATGGGGCACACCCAGCTCCTGATTTCAACAATTTATTAAGGTTGATTAATTAGGATATTTATTAGGAGATTCAGTTTCCCTAGTTACCCACCCCTGGGTCAATCCATTGGAGTAGGTCCAAAGGCTTCTTTGCCTTCACTTTTTATAATGACTGCTCATATTCTGCTCATTCTCAAAACCCAAAATGCTCCTATACGTCCAGTTCCTAGAAGGCTATATAGTATTTCAGGACTATATAAAAGAATAGGACTATACAGCATTTTAGGAATATATTTAGACAGTCAGGTTATTAAGAGAAAGGTAGGGAAACATACCAGATTTAATTCAGGATTAAAGCTATATAAGAATATAATAGTGGTTTAATAGAGTTAAGAGGTTATTAGAGTTAAGTAAGGATTATAGTATTGTAACTATATGGTAGTAATTTAGAGAGCTATGAATATATAAAATGTAAAAAATACAAAAATCTTTTTGTCATCACCCCAACATTCCCATCCTTCTCCAAGTAGGAAATTGAAAACACTTTCAGGGAAGCTCCTGATCTTTCCAGACGTACCTTCTTTGGGAAGTGTCCTCCAGAGCTGTGCTCAGGCTGGTCTGGAGCTGGGAGCAGCCCTGCCCCGCTCAGCCCCTCTCAGCAGCAGCCCCTGCCCTGCTCAGGGTGGCTCCTTCCCCCCACAGCTTCTCCCCAGCGCTGGGAGCAGCTCCCTGGGCCGGCTGAGAGCTGTCCCTGGCAGGCAGCAGAGTCGCTGCCCCAGCACAGCGCCCTGGGCTGCAGGACCCTGCTCTGCAGGCCAGCCCTGGGCACCCCTGGCTGCAGCCGCGGGTGCTCAGCCCTGCAGCAGAGCCTGGCAACAGGAGCTGCCTTGGGCTGTGCCTGGGCTGGGGCAGCAGGGAAAGCCAGCCCTGCCCTAGGGCCACAGCCCTGCCCTGGAGCAGCTCTGAGAATCCTCCTGAAAGGTCCTCAAAACTGTGGGATGTGCCAGCTCCAGGAGATCCCTGCAGGAACTGCAGCTTCTCTTCCCACAGCCAGGGAATGACTGTTTCAAACCTGGGCTGATTTCTGCTCTAGTGAGCCCCGAGTGAGCTCTGCTCTGTGCTCCCAGCCCAGGCTGAGTTTAACCCCTCTGTGCCTCTGTGCTGTGCCCGGGGTGGCTGCAGGCAGAGCCCCAGCCCTGCTGGGCTGTGCACAGGAGCTGCTCCTGGCCAGAGCTGTCTCTCTGCAGCGCTGCCCTTGCCAGGAGCTGCCTCTGGGCCAGGAGCGTCTCTGCAGGTTTTTCAAAGGACTTTGGGTTTGGCTTTTGTCTTGGAGTCTCTGAGAGGTTTGTGCAATCATGGCCTCCAATTATCTGCTGTAATTAGTCCCTGGAGAGGCTTTCTCAGTAACAACACTCAGTGGGGCTCATTAATACTTCAGGATACTTCAGCTATTTTAAGGTACTTGGTGTTTCCCTTTTGATACAGACTCTGTGAGAGCTTTGTGCAATCATGGCCCCAATTTTCTGCTTTAACGAGTCCCTTGAGAGCTTTGTACTGACACTTAGTAGTGCTCATTAATACTGTGAGATACTCAAGGTTTTTAAGGTACTTTGGATTTTCCTTTCCACATTGAGTCTCTGAGAGGATTTCATGCCATCCTAGCCTCCAGGTCTCTCCTCCAAGGAGTCCATGAGGAGCCTGTGTTGGGGATGGACCTCAGAGGGACCCATTCATGCCTCAAGAAACTTTGGGGTTTTCTTCTGACTTTGACTCCTGGAAAGGTTTGTGCAATCTCCTCTCAGGCCCTGAAGTTCCAGGCTCAGCTCCAAATGCACCACAGGGCTCATTATGATCAAGCACATCCTGACAAACTGTGGTTTTGCTTTGAATTCCCTCAATCGTAGTGCAGTTCACTAAGAAGTTCTTTTTCTATTGTTACAGAGAAATATGTTAAATAGCTTCTAATAAATCCACATTCCTGTTTGAAGGGTGTATGGTTCTCTTTAGAGAAGAAATGATAGCAGCATTCTGTGACTGATAGGCCCAGGGGCTTTCCTAAGGAGGTCTGGCATGCTCTGAGAAGCTGTGTCTTGAGATCTGACCCAGTGTGGAGAGCCTTGCTCGACTTTTCCAAACCCCATCTTGTCTATCCTCACTCACCTGGGGTCGGCTAAGCTTGGAGAACTGGCTGCGCTCAGGCAAAGAGGGGGTTTTCTTCTTTTATTTTAGTAATCTGAAACTCCTAAGCTCCCTGTTGAAAACAGACACCCTCCTCAAGTGTGTGCCAAGACCAAGCTGCCACCAAGACCACTCCAGACCTGCCCTAGGCCAGCTGTGAGGGTGTGTGGAGGCCCAGAGGCCTACCATCAGTGTCTCATTCCCCCAGACATGGAGGACTGGTTCCAGATAAGAGAAATAGGCTTTCAGGTTAAGGGTGAGATGGTTTCTTCTCCCATAGATCTTTGCAGACACATGCTGATTTATGTTATGTTATGTTACCCTGTTGGCCTATTGGCCTAATTATCCTAGTTCAACTCCTATTGCCCACGTTTGTTTAACCTTAGAATGTTCTTCTCTCTCTGTCCCTCCATTGGCCTTAGTTTGCGGCATTCGTCCACCCTTTTTTTTTCTCAGGTTCGCTGACCTGACCTCTGACCCCTCCTCTGCACCATATTCCCCCATATCCATTGTACCCTGACCCTCAGCTCTGCCCTCAGTACTCCATATAAGACCCTGTTCCCTCAGCCTACACCCTGTCTTCATCCCTGGACTGTGTTCAGCTGTGTAGCCTGTTCCTGTACCAATAAACCCAGTTTGCTGGAGAAAATATAAAGACCCATCCTGCCTATTCTGTCAGCTTTCTAAGGTAGCAGTGAGCTTTGGGCTCGTGAGTGCTGGATGCTCCAAGGACCTCAGTAGAGCCATGATGCTACACCTGGCACCCGAACAGGGACCAGATTCATTGAGGTCCCTGTGAGCATCTCCAGCAGTGATCCTGCCAGCCAGATGTCACTGGAAGCTGTTCCCCTTTCAGGTCAGCCACAACCCTGAAGTGAGACTAGAATTTTACCAAATCTCACTGAAGTGGAAGTTGGCCATCCCTTCAACATCTGTGGGACCAACTTCACTGACAGCCCCACAAGCCCACTTTGGCTGAAGATCGTGCCTGTGAGCCTGAGTGAGTGACTGAGTAGCAGAGAGCTGCCAGGGGTTCGGGCTTTTGATTTTCTGTTCCTGTGGGTGGGAATTCCCTCTTCCACTGGGGGCAGCTATGGGAAATACTCAGTCCCAAGCTGAAAAGGATGTTTTTGTAAAGTTTTGGAGACCTTTAAATTTAGAGGGAAGTTCATTTTCTGAGGGGAGTTTGAAAGGTATTGTTCACTGGTAGTTTACAGATTTTCTTGATATCTCTGTTGATTCTATCAGTCATCATTTTGGGATGCTCTTGGGGAAAAGCTTTATATTTTACAAACACAAGGCGTTTGAAAAGGTGGGAAATTTTATCCATTATTTCATTCAATTTATGGGATCGTTTCACGAGTTCATGGTTCCAACCCTTTGTCCTGGTTTATTCAACCTGGCCCCCAGGTTCTCCAACCCACGTTCCCTTAGAACAGGATGGGAGATAGAGCCCATCCTTTGGCACAGACAAGCCATCTGCTGCCTGCCATCTCGCCTCCTTTCCTGTCTTCTCCTCAGGGTGGTCATGGCTGTGCCACCCTGAGATATTCCCTTGCCCTTCATCCATTAGTCCTAGTCCTCCTTCCTGTAAATCACAAGATGGTAATACTCTTGTGAGAGAGATCGCCATTTTAGATTCCCTCCCACCTTCATCCCCATTTCCTGCCTTTGCTCCAGGTGCCTCCCCTGCAACGGGTCTCACCTTGACACCAAGTTCCGCCCCTGTGTCGGGTCCCTCCCCTGTCACTGGAAAGCTCCTCCCCAATGAGGGCTCCACCTCTCCACTTTCGGGCCCTTTCTCCAGTCCAGCCTCTTCCTGTTCCCACGTCACCGGAACCAGACATGGGGTCAACAAGAAGGAAGCTATTTTGGCTACCAAAGGCCTTTGACACTGGGCATTGTCAGTCGGCAGAAAGGCCCACGTCTCTGCCAGCAGACCTGCTTCCTCTACAGAGGAAGAGAGCGATAGCTTATCCAAGAGTGAGGATGAGCCCAAAGATTCTTGGCAGAGGACACGGAGAAAAGCCACAAAGGAGGGGGACTGGGAGGTGGTCTCCAAGATTCAGGTAGCATCTGTGCAGTATAAGTGAGGGCCAAGGCCTAAGTGGGAATCTTTTTTCCACAGGGAAATGAAGGATTTAGTAAAGGCTGCAAAGGATTATGGGAGGGGTTCTCCCTATTTTAACAATTTGCTGAATGCACCATGTACTGCCCACACAATAGTACCATAAAATTTAAAACAGTGTATGAAAATTATATTGTCACCTGCCAAGTTTATTTTGTGGAAAGGACTTTGGATAAATAAACCTAATGAATTATGAAAAGGTTATGTTAAGGAAGAAGGGCAACAACACCTCACAATGGACCACATTACCAGGGAAGGAGACTATACTAGACTTCAATATCAGGATGAAGTCCCCTCAGAGTCAATACTGGAAGATCTCAAAGGTGCTGCACGGTCCACCCTCCTCCAAACACCTGATGCTTCTACACCCCACATTGCCATTGCCAACATTCACCAGGGCCTGGACAAGAGCTTGATCAAGTTTGTAGATCGCCTTATGAAAGCATTGGAAAAACAGGTAGAGAATCAAAAGGTCCAGGATTAATTTATTAGCAAATTAGCTTTCTGTAATGCCAGTATGGACTGCAGAAAGGTTCTGCACAGCCTCACCCTTGACCCTCAGCTGACCATCGCTCAGATGGTTGATGCTTGCATTTGCCAAGCAGTCTCAGACCATGACTCCAGCCTAGCCAAGGCCAGCAGCCAGGGTGCAATGGTTGCAGCAAACGTGCTTCCCCACAATACAGAATGTAATAAAGGCAGTGGAAACTGTTATAACTGCGGGAAAACTGGACATATAGCAAAAGACTGTAAATACGAGACTAACAACCGTTCTCATTTTTCACCCAGCCCTCAGTCCCACAGCCATTGCCCAAACTGTTCTTGAAGGCAACAGCACTACGAGCCCTCGGGAAACTCCCAGCAGAGCACAAAATTACCTCAAATATGAAGTTATTCTGTCCCACCCTTCCATCAGTGATAGATGTCCTAGGTGACAATGTAAAGATGTATTCTATTCCAATCCTCAAGAGTTGTTGAAACCAGGAGGGGCATTGTTTTTTCCTTATCTCCTGTAAATGGGCCAATCAATGCCTTGCCATGTGACTCAGAGATAACTCCCTCTGGGAGCCATTTCTGGACCCACCCCATGACTTATAGAATGATTTTAGCTCATTGTGAGATGCTCCGCCCAGGGGGGAGGGGCTAAGCATCCCCAGCTGGATATAATCTGGGGTTTGGGACAGAACAAACTGCCTTTCCACTGGATTTCCCAGGGAGCAGCTGTCATTTCCATTGGATCTTCAGAGGAAGACTACACCCTACTACAGGATCACTGCTCCAACATAACCACATCTGCCACTCCAGGAGGACTGTAGCCACAATTCCAACTGGACTGCTAACAACACCCTGACCAACAGGGTGTCAACTTGTATTCTGACTTTGTCAGTGTTTTTTCTTTTGTATTACTGAATGCATTTTGGTTTTTTTATTTTTTTCTTTTGCTAATAAATTGTAATTCTGACTTGGAGTGTCTCTCTGTTTTTTATTCAAACCAGAAAAAATGGAAAAGCCTGAGCAGATTTCCTGAACAACAAACCCCACTCAGGAACCACCTGCTCAGTCCAGGCTGCCTGGAAGTCACCTTTCTACGAGGGACAGTGTGAGCAGAAATGATCTCTGGGAGCAGAATTCTCTGAGTATTGCAGCTGAATTCTCTGTCCCTGTCCTTTCCTTGGATCTTTCTATTGCAGATGGAAGCTGCTGGTGCCGTCCTCACCTTTAACCTTTCTTGAATGCAAACAGATGTTCCCAGCTGTTTTAAGCAGGATTTGCTCAATGTTTCTACAAAACTTTTGTGTTCCTCATGGAGTGAAGGGGCCATTTTGACACTGAGGGGGTGACGTGGAAGCAAGGAGTCAATTGTGACACTGGGGTCCCATGGAACCAAGGGGCCATAGTGACACAGCAGGGCCACGTGGATCCAGTGGTCCATTGTGACACTGTGGATCCAAGGAGACAATGGAGACACCCCCAGAACCTCATGGAACCAAGGAGTCCATGGTGACCCAGCAGGGCTGCCTGGAGCCAATGGTCCATGGTGACACTGCCCATCCAAGGAGTCCATTGTGACACTGTGGAAGCTCATGGAGGGAGGGAGGCCATTGTGACACTGAAGAACTTCATGGCACCAAATATCCATGGTGACACAGCAGGGCATCATGGGAACCAAGGAACCACTGTTGACAGTAGGGAAACTCATGGAACCAGGGGCCCTTGAGGCACTGCAGAACCAACAGAGCTGTTGGACCTTGTTCCCTGGCCCTGCACAGCTCCTTGGGAGGCACGGCAGGAGCAGCACCCTGGGAGCCTCGGGAATGCCCCTCTGGGATCCACGGCACACACTCCCAGGGGCTGGAATTGCAGTTCCCAGCCAGGAAAAGATGTTCCTCCCCTGGGAGGCAAAGCTCTTAAGAAGGAGCAAAGGCCAAGTGGAGCAAAATCTTACAGTGACATTTCACTGCCAGCCTTCATAACTTCCCCCATGGTTGTTGTAGCTCCTGGAGTGGGAATTAATTCAGGACAGGGTCTTTGGTGGGAGCTGCCCTGGGTCAAGGGAGACACTGAGAGCGAAACAGAGCAGGCAAAGAAAGGCAGGAGAGAAAGGAGGACACAAACACAATCAGCTGAGAAGGTGACACTCTGAAAAACAGAATTGGAACTGATGGAAAATGAATGGGACAGAAACTAATAGTTCTGAAAATTTTATTTACTATCAAAATACATCCCACACACCCAGCCCCCCACAATCCTGATCCCACATCCTCAAATTTGGATGCCACTTCTCCCAGTCTGTATCCAATCCCATCTCAGCCTGGAGGCTGTGGAATTGAGTAATTTTAGCATGGGACTGAGTTTTTTTGAGGTGGGAACAAGGCAATTTATAATGGGATTGAGCCCCTTCAGGGTAAGATTGAGGTGTTTTCAGTGGGACTGAGTCATTTTGAAGTGACAGATCAATCCATCTTGACTTTTGGAGTGCAAAGATAGGGAGAACACTTCCTGAAATCCCCCAAGAACCCACAAATCTTCCAGAATATGTCCCAAAATGATAAATTGCTGCTCAAGTATCTGTTAACTGATGGAACTTTAGACATCTTTGATAAATTTTTCTTTTTAGTCCTATTCCAGGTGTTTTTAAGTGATAAAGAAAAATCAAGAGGAAATTGGAGCTAAACCAAAAGGATAACCAGACAGGTGTCCTCCCAGCCACAGATCACTGAATGTGGGTCAGCAGGGCTCTGCCCAAATGTGGATCCTCCCATGGGGGATGAAACTGGAGTGGTACATGAAGCTCTTCAAGCAGTTGGGGCATTTCCAGGGCTTCCCTTACCAGTGCCTCTGTTGGTGTTTGGTCAAGTGAGAGCTGTGGGTGAAGCTTTTCCCACACTGGGGACACTCGTAGGGCCTCTCCCCAGTGTGGATGCGCCCGTGGGTGACGAGGGTGGAGTTGTCTCTGAATCCCTTCCCGCAGTCGGGGCATTGTAAGGGCCTCTCCTCTGTGTGAATCTGCTGGTGCCGGAAGAGATTGGAGCTGGTGTGAAGCCTCTTCCCACACTGGAGACACTCGTAGGGCCTCTTTCCAGTGTGGATGCTGTGGAGTGTTAGGGATCTGCATGCGGAAGAAATCGGGCTCTACGGTCAGTCAGGACATCGTCCCCCCCCGCTGCAGTCAGACCTTTGCTCCGTACCTGGCCGCACCCAGCTGGACGTGAGCAGAAGGAAATGACACTGACTGCCCAAGCTATAAAAATGCTTGTGACCCCTCAATAAATGCCATTTGCTGTCCACCACGTTGCTGTCAGGAGCATATGGACCGAGTGACCCTGGGGTTTGGGCCACCGTGCCAGACTAAGAATCAGGTCACCACGCCTTGAGAAGGCAACAGGGTCAATGTGCTTTTCTTTCTTATGGGAAAAAAGCACCTTTCACATCCAGGCACCCATGACCAAAGTTGGGAATCCACCTCCAGAAATCCCTATATCCAAGGATTTCTCCCACACAAAAGCTGACAGGAGAGACAGGTCTGGCTGGCCTTGGTTTCTGAAGAGCTGTCTCTCATCTGCCTTTGAAACACTGGGGCTCTGTACTTTCCATCTTAATGAAAAGAACTCTTCTTCCTATCCTGGTGCCCATGGCCAAATCTGAGATTCCACCTCCAAAATTCCCTATATCGAAGGATTTTCCCCACATGAAAGGTGCCAGGAGAGAAAGGTCTGGCTGACTTGGCCTCTCAGGAGCCTTCTCTCTCTGCTTCTGCCCTTGAAACACTTGGGCTCTGTGCTTTCCTTCCTGTGGAAAAAAAACCATCTTAGATATCATAGATATATGCAGAAATGGCCAAAATTGGGATTCCACCTGCAAAATTCCCTATATCCAAGGGCTGCTTTCAGACCGAAGCTGCCAGGACAGAGAGCTCTGGCTGGCCTTGGCCTCTGATGGCCGCCTTTCATCTGGCCCTGAAACACCAGTGTTCCGTGCTTTCCTTACTATGGAAAAGAACTGTCCTTCTTCTCCAGGCATCAATGTCCAAAACTGGTATTCCACCTCTACAATTCCCTATATCCAGAGAGTGCTCCCAGACAAAATCTGCCTGACCCATCTAATCTGGCTGCCCTTGGCCTCTGATGGCTACCACTCATCTGCCCCTAGAACACTGGGGCTTGGTTGTTTCCTTCCTATGGACACCACTGGGACACAGTGAGGACCTGGTGGAACCATGGAGACCATTGTGACACTTTGAGATACCATGGTGACACCATGGGGCTTCATGGAACCAAGAGACCACCATGGCTCTGTGGGGCCCCTGGGACCATGGAGACCATTAGGACCCTTCAGGGCCTCGTGTAACCACGGGGCCATTGGGACACCTCAGGGACTCATGGAAGCAACGGAACACTGGGACATTGTGGGGCCTCATAGAACCAGGGGAAAATGGAACAACTCTGGCTGATTTGGCCTCCCAGGGGAGACCTGACAGGTCTGGCAGATCTTGGAATGTCAAGGGCTGCCTCTCATCTGCCCATGAAACACTGGGGCTCCATGCTTTTCTTCCTATGGAAAGAACTGTCTCTCTTTTAAGAACCCCATGGACAAAATTGGTATTCCCCACTAAAAATTTCCTGTATGCAAGGGTATTCGCAGAAGAAAAACCTGCCAGATCTGCCTGGCCTGGGCTTCTGGTGGTCACATCTCATCTTTCTTGGAAGCACCAGGGCTCTGTGCCTTCCTTCCTATGGAAAAGAACTGGCCTTGTCCAGGGGCCATGGCAAAAATTGGAATTTGGTTGCCAAAATTCCATCTATCCCGGGATTGCTCCCAGACAAAAGCTGGCCAGATAGACAGCTCTGCCTGGTCTTGGCCTCTGGTGATATTCTAAGACTATGAGCAGAATGTTTTCATCTGAAAACACCTTGGAGAGGGCGGAAATATCTCCCAGGCTGGGATTTGCAGGCCTCAAGAACATATTTCATGTATGGAGGCTGATGTGCCAGGGCTCACCTGTGAAGAGACTGAGGATAGAACAGCAGTGGCCTGGAAGGGCTGGAAGGGTGGATTAGGAAACGGTGGAGCTTTTTCTCCATAATGGGAAACAGCCAGATAGAGAAATTATACCACAAATGCAGAAGGGGAGACCAAGACTGGACATGAGGAGATGAAAATTTCCCTCCCAGGGCAGGGCTGTGGTGCAATACATCCCCCAGAAGGAGCCTGGGTCAGCCCCAGGCTTTGTGTGGGCAAGCAGGAGGCAGAGCTGTCAGCAAAGGAAGGGCCCAGCCAGGTGGGGCAGCCGGGGGATGCCGACAGCCTGCAGGGACAGAGGTGCAGGGCAGGGACACCATGGGACAGCCTGGGCTGCACAGGGCACAGGGATGGGCAGCAGCTGCAAGACAGCCTTGACAGAGCCACCTTGGGCAGCACTTTGGCCATGGCTGCTGGGCCTGGGCCTGAGGCCACGAGGGGACAAGTGACCCTTGCAGGGCTGGGGCCTCATTGCCTCCTTGTCCCTGCTCAGCAGCCTGGCAGGGGCCGCCCCATGCTCCTGCCCTTGGCATTGCACATCCCCACATGCCAGTGCCCATCCCGGGAAGAGCCCTGAGCAAGGAGGGAGGGACAGGATCTGCCTGGCCAGGGGCTGGGGCTCAGGCCTTGGCCCTGTGCATTCCTCAAACACATCCAGGTGTGCTCAGCACCAGAGACACCTTTGCCTTGTTTGTCCCCCGCTGTCATCACTGCCTGCAGTGTTCTGCTCTCCCTGGAACCTGGGGACACTTTCCCAGTTGTGTCCATCTGTGGGACTCATTAAAACTTCAAGAAACTTCAGAGTTTCATTTTAAATTTGAGTTCTTGAGAAGTTTTTTGAGCACTCTCTTGGGGACTGAGTCTGATGTAAACAACACCAAATCCCCTAGAGGTTCATTTAATTCCTTGTGCTGTGTCTGTGCTGCTGAGCTTTAAAGGAACAGCTCTTCCCAGGGCCAGCTCCTCTCCCAGCCCAGCAGGGCTGAGGACTCTGCCTGCAGGCACAGAGGGAACAGGAGCCAGGCACAGACAGGCTGAAGGCAATCAGGATTGGGAAGACATTGAGCTGAGACTTCACTTTGGGAAACATCTTCACAGCCCTGTGCATGGTGAGTGTGTGGGTGCAGGGCCATGTCCCCTATACTCCTGGAGGGATCTCCTGACCTAGGACAGGACTGATGTGACTATAAGGGTGGCTCTGCTGCACTTTCGGCTTTGGGGGAGGATGTGCTGCAGGGTGGGGCTACCCTGGGCACGGTCAGAGGGACAGGGCAGGACGGCTCCTGCTGCCAGGGACGGCTGCAGGGGGTGAAGCTGGGGCTGCAGCCAGGGCTGCTCAGAGCTCCAGCTCATGCCCAGCTCATTTCTGAGTGGACTTTTCATGAACTCATTCAGGGCAGGAGTTTCCTGCTTGGGTCTCTGCTTTCCTGAATCTGTGCTCCCACTTTTCCCAGGCTCAGCTTGGTGGCATAGGAAACTCAGCTGGGCAGGGCAGAGCAGGGGCTGAGGCTCTTAAACCATCACCCTGAGGATTCCTGGGCACCTCAGCAAGTGCCTGCACCTGCCCAGCCTCCAGATCCACACAGCATCACCTTTCCATGGTGCCCAGGCTGTGGGGGAGCTGCTCTTTAATCCCTGCAGGGCCCAGCAGCTGCAGGGCAGGGCTGGCCCAGGGGCTGGGCTGAGCTCTGGCAGCTCTGGCAGGGAAGGAGCCCGGGGCCACAGGAGCAGCTCAGGCTGGGACAGCTCCAGCAGCAGAGCCGTGGGCAGGCAGGGAGGGAGGCGGTGCTGAGGGCAGCCCTGCTGCAGGGCAGATGTGGCACCTGCCGGGCCTGCCCTGCAGGGCAGACACTGGCCTGAACAGCACAGCTCTTGTGTCCCCTCGCAGCCAGCACAGCCCTCAGCCCGGGGCCTCGGGGCCCTCAGTCCCTCCTGGGCTGGCAGAGCAGCCCTAGAGATGAAGGGCATTTCTGCGGCCATGTGCCCATTCCCTGCTGACCAGGGCCTGATGGCCACTGTCCTGCCCGGCTGCTGCCTGGCAGGGGCTGGGCAGGGCTGGGCAGGGAAAGGCTTTTCCTCAGGCCTGGCTCTCTCTCTCTCCTTGCCTTGCCCAGGTGCTGCTGGCATTGCTGAGGGGCTCTCTGCAATGGCAGTTCCAGCTGCAGGGCCAGGCCCAGCCCTTGGGCTCCTCCTGTGCAGGCTGAGCACAGCAATGGGGTGTCCCAGCTCCCTGTGCCCGGGCAGCTCTGGGCAGGGCAGCCTGGGAGGCTGGCAATGAGCCCACTCTCCTGACTCTGGGAAAGGCAGGAGCCCCTTTGTGTGCCAGGGATCCCTCTGCTCTCAGAAGTGTCTCCTGGCTGTTTAGGATAACTTGGGAGTGGATTTTAGAAAGGTGCAAGTCCAGGGCAGCTGGAACAGGAGAGAGGGACAGAGCAGCTCCCCTCAGTCTGCACTAAGCCTCAGACAATCCTCCTGCCTCCCTGGACTCTCTGTTCTCCGTCTGTGCAGCAGAATCTCTCATTCTGCCTCCTGCAATCCCCATCCATGCACCCACGCAGCTCCTCTGCTTTAGGAGAAGATTCTTTATCCAAGTCCAAATACCAGGACTGGACCCTGCCTTCACTGTTCCCCTGCACTAACTAACTGGGCATCAGGGCTGACTCCCAGGTGTCTTGCAGGCCAAGGTTCAGCTCTTGACACAACATTGGCCAGCAGCAACACAGGTGAAGGAAGGTCTCCTAGATATAGACAAAGGGATGTGCTTAGTGGCAGGAAAGGGTCCATGAAAAAGGGCTTTGACTCTTCTGAAGAAATCTTCCCTCAATTATCACTGTCATTCCAAAGGTTCTAATGTCCGGAGACAGCAAATGTCCAACAGCAGCTCCATCAGCCACTTCCTCCTGCTGGCACTGGCAGACACGCGGCAGCTGCAGCTCCTGCACTTCTGCCTCTTGCTGGGCATCTCCCTGGCTGCCCTCCTGGGCAACGGCCTCATCATCAGCACCATAGCCTGCAGCCACCACCTGCACACGCCCATGTTCTTCTTCCTGCTCAACCTGGCACTCAGCGACCTGGCCTCCATCTGCACCACTGTCCCCAAAGCCATGCACAATTCCCTCTGGGACTCCAGGAACATCTCCTACTCAGGAGGTGCTGCACAGGTCTTTCTGTTTATAATTTTTCATTTCAGCAGAGTATTTTCTCCTGACCATCATGTGCTACGACCGCTACGTGTCCATCTGCAAACCCCTGCACTACGGGACCCTCCTGGGCAGCAGAGCTTGTGCCCACATGGCAGCAGCTGCCTGGGCCAGTGCCCTTCTCACTTCTCTGCTGCTCATGTCCAATACATTTTCCTTGCCCCTGTGCCATGGCAATGCCCTGGGCCAGTTCTTCTGTGAAATCCCCCAGATCCTAAAGCTCTCCTGCTCCAAATCCCACCTCAGGGAAATTGGCCTCATTGTGGTTGGTGCATCCTTAGGTTTTGGCTGTTTTGTGTTCATTGTTTTTTCCTATGTGCAGATCTTCAGGGCTGTGCTGAGGATCCCCTCTGAGCAGGGACAGCACAAAGCCTTTTCCACCTGCCTCCCTCACCTGGCCGTGCTCTCCCTGTTCCTCAGCACTGCCTTTTTTGCCTACCTGAAGCCCCCCTCCATCTCCTCCTGATCCCTGGATCTGGCCCTGTCAGTTCTGTATTCAGTGGTGCCTCCAGCCCTGAACCCCCTCATCTACAGCCTGAAAAACCAGGAGCTCAAGGCTGCAGTGTGGAGACTGATGACTGGATGGTTTCAGAAACATTAAACTGCTGGAAAATTTCTGGAAATAACTGGTAATAAAAGTCATCTCTGATACTACTTGGGCTTGGTGGTTTATTTGTTTTTCTCTTTTTATTTCTTTTAGTTTTTTATAATTGCAAGAAAGAAGGTCATTGTTTGTGCCATTTATCATTTTGCTTCTCTCCACCTTCACTGTGGCTGCAGGCTGTGCCAATGAGGAGCTGGGCTCTCAGTGGTGTTAGACAGAATAAAGGATCTCCCAGAAAAGTTTTCACCACAGATGCCCCTTTTGTTGCCTTCTCTGGAGCTGCAGCAGCAATGTCTGTGTGCAGAGCTGGGTGCAGATCAGTGCTGGCACAGCAGCTGTGCCCAGCAGCAGCAGCACTTGGTGTTGCCAGTGCTGCTGCCGTGGCCCTGCCCCACTGCCCTGGTGGCCCTGGTGTTGCTGCAGGGCCTGAGTGCTCTCGGGGCCGGGCACAGCCCTGGGGGTGGCAGTGCCGGGGGCTGCAGCAGGGACAAGCCATGGGCACTGCTGGGGCAGTGCTGACGCCTCAGGCCATGGCCTGGGGGCTCCAGGCTCCTTGCCCAGGCTCTCTCAAGAACACACCCAGGCCAATGCTCAGGACAGAAAACCCCCATGAGCAGCCCCAGGCTGGCCGTGGGCAGGCTGGGGACAAACAGCATGGCTGGGGCTCTGCAAGGGCCCTGGGGCAGACGGGAAGGAGCAGCAGAGCAGGGGCTGATCCACCCCCAGTGTGCTGGACAGCCCAGGGCAGCGTCCCAGAGCGTCCTCATGGAGCTGCCAACAACATCCCCCCTCTGCAGCCCTGGCCTCTCCCCCAGCTCACACAGGTGCCCCATCCTTGCAGGCACAGACACAGCAGCACTGGCTCAGCAGCCCCAGTTTGCATTGCACAGAGCAGGGGGAGCACCCCCATGCTGTTGGTGTGGGGACATGAACCTGAGGGAGCACAAATGTCATCAGCCCCTGGGGCCAGCAAGGCCTGGGGGACACCAGGGAAACCACCCAGCTTTGTCCTGGCCTCTGCAGTCAGCCAGAAAATTTGTTCCCATCAGCTGGGAATTTCCTGTCCCACTGCAGACGCTGTTGCTCAGAGCCAGGGCTGCCTGGCAGCCACCCTCAAACTGCCCTGAGCATTTCCTTGGCTTTTTCCTTTGCTTTCTTTCCCGATACTGATATCTTCCCATTGCCATCCCCTTCTCCTTCCCTGAAAACACCCCATCTCTGTTTGTCCTTTCCTCTCTGGCCCCACTCCCCATTGCAGTTCCTGACCTGGCACCATGGGAACGTCCCTTGGGCAGCAGGATCATCCTACAAGTGCTGCAGGAATTGTCTGCAGGCTCCTGCAGTGCCTGGTGCTGCTCCCTTGCCAGAGGCACCCCAGGCCAGGGGGGCACATCTGGGCTGCTGTGTCTGCCTCTGGGGCTCCCTGTTCTGGGCAGTGAGGAGGAGCTGCAGAGGCTCAGCAGGACTGACAGGATGGGCTTTGGGGCTGGCAGGAGAAGCTGAGGGACCTGGGCTGCTGGAACTTCTCAAGAGGAGGCCCAGGGCTCATCCTGCAACTGCTGCAAGGGTGGTTCCAGAGAATCACAGAACAAGCAAGGGTGGAAAAGACCTTGGAGGTCCTCAAGTCCAACCTGTGCCCTGACACTGCCTTGTCTCCCTGAGCCTCCTCTTCTCCCGGATAAACAACCCCAGCTCCCTCAGTCGCTCCGAACAGGACTTGTGCTCCAGACCCCTCCCCAGCCTTGTTGCCCTTCTCTGGACACGCTCCAGGCACTCCATTTCCTTCCTAAATTGAGGGGCCCAGAACTGGACACAGCACTCAAGGTGCTGCCCAAGCAGTGCTGAGCACAGGAGAAGAATCCCTGCCCTGCCCCTTCTGGCCACACCATCCCTGATCCAGGCCAGGAGCCATTGGCCTCCTTGGCCACCTGGGCACACTGCTGCCTAATGTCCAGCCTGCTGTCCCTCAGTCCCTGCAGGTCCCTTTCTGCCTGGCTGCTCTCCAGCCACTCTGTCCCCAGCCTGTAGAGCTGCAGGGGTCGTTGTGGCCAAAGTGCAGGACCCGGCACTTGGTCTTGTTCAACCTCACCTTGTTGGATTTAGTCCCTGGATCCAGCCTGTCCAGGTCCCTCAGCAGAGCCCTCCTACCCTCCAGCAGATCCACACTCACACCCAGCTTGGTGTCATCTGCAGATTTGCTGATGCTGGATCCAGTCCCCTCATGCAGATCATCAATGCAGGTATTGAAATCCACGCTGGCTGGCTCTGATCCCTCGGCCATCCTGTGGGTGCCCTGTGATGGCACTCAAGGTGATCTGTTCCATAACCTTGCTGGGCACCCAGGTCAGGCTGACAGGCCTGGAGCTCCCCAGATCCTCCTTCCAGCCCTGCTTGGGGATGGGCTCACACTGGCACCTCCAGTCCTCTGGGACCTCCCTGCTGAGCCAGCATTGATGGTAGATGATGGAGAGCAGCTTGGGGAGCTCATCCACAGCTCCCTCATCCCCCTGGGATGGATCCCATCTGCTCCCAGAGACACCTGTGAGCATCTGAGTAACTCAGCAGGTCCCCAGCTGCTCCCTCCTGTGTTACAGAGGCTGTTCTGATCCCTGTGCCCATCTACCATCTCAGGAGGACACTTGTCCTGAGGACAACATGACTTATTCTTGAAAACTGAGGCAAAGAAGGGGTTAGGTACCTCAGCCTTTCCGTCATATTTGGTAACCCCATCTCCCATAATAATGAATGGAGGTTGTCCTTGTACCTCCTTTTGCCATTAATGTATTTATAGAAACATTTTTATTATCCTTGACAGAAGTGGCGTGGTTAAACCTTAAGCTTTTACCTCTCTTCTTTCTGCATGACCTAACAACATCCTTAAACATTTCCTGAGTTACCTGCCTCTCTTTCCAAAGGTGAAGCACCTTCTTTTTTGCTCCAAGTTCCTGCAAAAGGCCCATCACATACAGAACATCACCTGTTGGCTAAAGTACACCTCAGAGGAGGAAAATACAAGAGTCTATAAATTAAAAGAGGGAAAGCAAACTAGTAAAGTAAAAGAAGAAAAAGTGGCTGGGAAGGCTAACAGAAACTGGGACCCCCTTGACCACTTACCTCCCTCCTACCCTTGCAGTACCTCAAATCCTTCCTCCAATTCCTCTTGCTGTGGACCCAATTCCTCCTCCTCTCTCAGCTGTTATTCCTTTACCACCTCCTAACCCAGTTATACCTCCAGCACCTTCCCCTCAACTCTCTCCTTACTCTCTTTACCCTTCACTACTCTTCCCTTACCTCTGCCATCTCATGCGCCCCTTATTCACCAGCAAGTTCCTGCTCTGCCTTCCCACCACAAATGAGAAGCCAAACAACATCTCAGAATCTCATGCTCAAGAGTGAAGTTACCCAGTCAGCCTCCACAGCTGATATTTTACAACTTGGTCCAAAGTGGCAAAAGTGAAAAATTGTTCCCTCTCAGAGAAGCTCCCATGGGCAGGGTGGCCGGTGAGATTGGATTTGTAAACGCTCCCTTGACTGCATCTGAAGTTAGAAACTTTAAGAAAAGAATTGTGAAATTTAGTGGAAGACCCTGTAGGAATAGCAAATCAAATTGATCCATTTTTAGGCCCTAATATTTATACAAGGGTAGAATTGAACTCCATCTTTAACATCCTATTTTCCCCAGAAGAGACTCGATTAATAAGAACTGTAGGAATGAAAATTTGGGAGCGAGAAAACCAACCCGGGCCCCCAGGTGACCAAAAAATGCCTTTAGTGGAGCCTGACTGGGACCCTAATCAAGAGGAGGGGAGAAGGAATATGCGAGATCACAGGTCCCTGATGACCACAGGGATAAAAGAATCAGTGCCTATAGGGAGTAACAGCAGGTTAGTTTTTGACGGCACCCAGGAAAAAGATGAGACTCCAGCAACACGACTTAATAGGCTAAAGCAGAACTTCCAGATTTACTCTGATGTTGACCCAGACAGCCCAGAAGGCCAATCTCGGGTTCCCTGTGGTCAGGGATGACCTCGAGGATCCTTTTTTCCCAGCCCAGTGTTTTGAAGAAGGAGTCTAAATTCTTTGGGTCTGGTTTCCAACGTTGTTTATTGTTTCTTATCTATAACATTTTTTCTCTGGCCTGCCGAGATCTTTTCAGCAGGTCAGACAGCGGCACACTCCACGTCCCCGGGCTGGTGTCTACATTTTATACTATGAACTACGTGTACTTTATTTATCATTATTTTTCAATACCTTTCACCTATGTCAGACAGTCTACTTCTACTCTAAATCAATCCAAAAATGCCGCCATCATCCAAGAAGGTGGAGGCTAAGAAGAAGAAGGAAGAAGAACAGGACAACATCCACATCCTTCTATCTTGCCTCCTAAACCTCTATATAAAAATCCCCAAAATACCATTTTACACCCTGTGACAGATTCATTATCATTCTACTTAAACTTTTGTGACTTGTAATTCTTCATACAAGGTTGGTAATTTGCTCCATGGGTTAAGATCAAAATCCCAGGCGTCTTTGGCCTCCTGCCAGGACTCCCCAGCCCCCGCCAGGGGTACATGTCATCCAGGGCACCCAGAGGGGTGTCCTGGGTTCCAACAGGCCAAGTCCTTCTCAAGGAACAATTTGTAATAAATTCCTGGCTGGATATCACATGAAAGCTAGAAAGAATAGAGGACTGGAAAAAAGTATTAATGAACTGCTGAGAGAAGTCATAAGAGTATATCTAAGAAGAGAAGAAGAAAAGACAAAAATAAAAGCTAAAATTATGGTAGCTGTCGTGGTTTGACCAGGAAGGAGTGGGAATTCTGGGAAGCTGTGGTCAAACCAATGAAGGTTTTGGGTTTGAGACTGGCGTCTGGTGTGGCCAGTGGGGTTTAGACACACCTCTGAGAATACACAGGGGTTAAAAGCAAGGCACTGCCCTTGGCACTTCTTCTTTTGGACACCGCGGCGAAGAGTTCAGATCTCTCTCCCCCGCCCAGCCTGTTGCTGCTGGGCGGGGGAGGGGCCGGCTATGCGGTAGGCCTGGGGCCTGGACAGAGATGGGGTTGAGGGGGCTTCGGGGGGCTTCGAGGATGGAAGGGTGGAAGATCTCAGAGAGTCAGCCCTCGGGCAGCCAGCCCCCCTAGGAGAGCAGCCAGCTAGGAGGAGAAGGAGGGAGAGTGCCCGGCCGGAGCGGCAGCGTGTGGGCAGCGTGCGTAGGAGTCGCTCCGGACCAACAGAGACTGAAAACTTTTAACCCTTTCTTGCATGATTGGAGCCTTGCAAAAATGCTAATCCTCCTCGAAGCTGAATAAGAAGAGAGATAAGAGATGAGATGTGGAGATGATTAGATGAGGAGAGATGATTTGGAGTAGCCTTTTGGCTAGACTTTTCTCGTGGCTATAGACTCAGTTGTTCCTGTGACACAGACTGCATTTAGGGGGAGGCAGTGCCTCAAAACCAGGAAGGTTCTTCGTGAGGACCCCCCGGCCCCAGGGGGTTAGAAAAATATGGGGGGGACAGATGTCCCAAAAGCAGAGACTGTGCCTTTTTGGAGTGAGACAAGGCATCCTTGAAAGACAACCCTAAAAGCAGCTCTGGCCATGCGCAGTGGTGAGAGCACTGGGCATGGAAGGAAAATATCACAAGCGGCAAAGAGACTTTTTTTTTTTTCCGGGCGGTGCCGAAGTGACAGAGAAGCACACGAGGTTTCAGTGTGTTTCCAGGAGAAGCCTATGGAACGAGAAGGACTCCTTTCCTCTTCATGAACTGATGTTTGAGTATACTAACGTGTGGGGCCAAGGCTGGGCAGTTGTTTTGGGAGAATGTATTGGATTGGGAAAGTCAAGTGGTGGGGGAGGAGGAAAATGGTTTTTTTTGTAAGGTTTTCAATTCTTTTCTTCTTTTTCCTTATGGTCTTTCCCTATTTTTCCTGTAGTTTAAGTAATAAAGTGTCTTTTATGTTTAAGTTGGAGCCTGTTTTGCTTATTCCTGGTCACATCTCACAGCAGACACCAGGGTGAAGCATTTTCATGGGGGGGCACTGGCTCTGTGCCAGGCTCAAACCATGACAGTAGCCATAGCCAGAGAAAGTGTGGGAGCCAGCAAAGACGGGCCAGTAGAACCACTTAGAGGAGACAAATGTTTTATTGGACCAAAAGGGGCTAGGGCTCTACCCAGTGACCAATATTGCTATTACTCTGGAGACAAAGGACACCTAAAGAGGAATTGTAAGAAACTCCAATTAGATGAAGCCATAGCCTGGGAGCAAGAAGCTCTAGAGAACATCTTAAGAAGAGAGGAGAAGTATGCAGAATGGGGGTGTCAAGGGTTCTATGCTCTGGGGAACTTAATGAACCATCCAGAAGAGCCCTTGGTAAATTTTGAGATTGGTCCCCAGAATGATGAATTTGAATTTTTAGTTGATACCGGAGCAGACAAGTAATGTGTGACTAAAATACCAACAGGGCTCACAGTCGGTAAAAAGGTCTGCAAAGTACAAGGGGCCAAAGGAGAACCATTGGAGGCCCAGATTATAGAAGATGTAGAAATTAGAGCATATTCAAGAGAGTATTGAGCTTATTTCATTTCATCCCCCCGAGTTAGGTTGTAATTTATTAGGACATGATTTACAAATCAAATTAAAAATCTTTCCCAAAAGAAGGAAAAATGGTAGTACAAATAATGGTCCTAACAAAGGGAGACATAGATGAAATTGACCCAAATGTGTGGGTGGGGGAGGGAAAAATTGGTTCTTTGAATATGCCATGAATAAAAGTAGAGATGCAGAAAGACATGTCCGCCATTCGGGTAAGGCACTATCCAATTTCCCCAGAGGGAAAGAAAGGACTAGCCCCATTAATTGACCAGCTATTAAAGGAAAACATTTTAGAACCATGCATATCTCCACATAATACTCCCATACTAGTGGTGAGAAAAGCTGATGGAAGGTATCAATTAGTACAAGAATCAAGAGAAGTTAATAAAAGAATGGTTACAAGGCACCCAGTAGTACAAAACCCGTACACCCTTTTAAGCCAAGTACCTGAGGAGCATGCATGGTTCTCTGTCATGGATTTAAAGGATGCCTTCTGGGTGTGTCCCCTGGCTGAAGAGTGCCGGAACTGGTTTGCCTTTGAATGGGAGGACATTGAGAAGAAAAGAAAACAGCAACTAAGGTGGACAGGTTTTCCCCAGGGATTCACAGAATCCCTGAATCTCTTTGGCAAGCTCTAGAAGAACTCCTAGAACAGTTTAAACCTGAGAATGGGGTACATATTTTACAATATATTGATGATTTACTTGTATCGGGGGAGAACAAGACAAAGTTAGAAGTTCTAGCATACAGTTCCTAAATTTCTTAGGGGAAAAAAGTCTAAAATAATCACAAAAGAAACTGCAATTTGTGAAACAAGAACTAACATATCTAGGACATATAATCACCCAAGGGTGTAAAAGGTCAAGCCCCAAGAGAATTTTGGGAATTCTGTCCATCCCTGCCCCAAAGACCAAAAGAGATGTTAGAAAATTACTAGGTTTGTTTGGGTAATACAGATTATGGCTGGATCAGTATACTAAAAGTGTTAAATTTCCATATGACAAATTGACAGAGTCAGAGCCTGTAACCTGGACCTCAAATGATGAGGAACAGCTTCAGAATCTGAAAACTAAATTGTGCTTTGCCCAGGAGCCTTTACTGAGCCTACCAGAACTTAAAAAGAACTTGACCTATTGAAATTATTGAAATGCAGACTAAAGTGAGAGAAAATTTGGAAGATGAACCCCTCCCATATGGGAGAATTTTATTTACAGATGGATAATCGCAAATGGTAGCCAGTAAACAGGTCTCAGGGTATGCAAGCATAGATGGGCAGAACATGCAAGTTAAGGAAAAAGGAGAACTACCCTCAAATTGGTCTACCCAGTGCTGTGAAATCTGTGCCCTGAAGAGAGGGCTAGATTTACTAGAAAAAGATAAAGGAACAATCTATCCCAACTCCCCAGTATGCATTCAAAATTATCCATACATTCAGAAAAAATACGGGGTTGCCTAAATTCTAAAGGCAAAAATTTAATATATGAAGAGCTAAGAAAATTAGTACTAGAGTCTGTGAGGAAACCAATAGAGATAGCCAAAGTTCACACAAAAGGACATCAAAAAGGGGACACCCTTGAAATAAAGAGAAACCAATTAGCTGATCAAGTAGTGAAAGAAGTAGCTTTGGAACAGGAAAGTCCAATTAAAATTCTTAAGATAGGTAAAACACCTAGTAGGGAAAGAAAAAAAGAAAAAACCGATCTTTGACAAGAAAGAATTAAGAGAGTTAAAAAAGATGAGAGGACAGCAAAAAGAAAATGGAGAATGGTGGACCCCTGATGGACAGCAAATTTTAAATAAAGCTCTGGCCTGAAAGGTGATGATGGAGTTACACGAGTTGACCCATTGGGGAATACAAGGATTATGTGACCACTTTCCAAGGGATCATATGTGCATGGGAGTACGTACCATAGCAAAGGCAGTTACCAAGGGATGTTTAACTTGCCAACAAATGAATCAGAAAGTAATGAGAAGTGTACTGTCTGATCTGGGGGAAGAGAGTTGGCCTTGTGGCCATTCCAAAGTGTGCAGGTAGACATCACAGAAATGCCCCCAGTTCAGGGACACAGACACTTATTAGTGACCGTGGATCACCTCACCCATTGGGTAGAGCGGTTCCCGACCAAAACAGAGACAGCCCAAATACACGAAAGCAATCCTAAAAAACATCATTCCCTGATATGGATTGATAAATAATGTTGATTCTGACTGAGGTCCAGATTTTACTGCCCAAGTCTTACAACAAGTTGTTGAAGCCCTGGGAATGAAATGGACGTTGCACAGCACACTGGCATCCCCAGAGCTCCAGAAGAGTAGAAAGAATGAATAAACCCATCAAAAACACGTTAACTACATTAACTACAGAAACCCAGATGAATTGGCTTAAATGTCTACCCTTAGCACTGTTACAAATCAGAACAAGGCCTCGATCAGGTATAAGAGTCTCACCTTATGAAATGATGTTTGGACTCCCCTTCTTGACAACCCCGTATAGCATGGGAATTTATCCAGAAGGAGAGACAGCCACCCAAAAATATCTAAAGGCTATAGGAAGTATGTTAGAAGGTCTTAGGAAAAAGGGCTATCTCCCTCAAACCTCTCCCTTAGACACTAAGGTACATAAGATCAATCCAGGGGACTGGGTGTTAGTTAAATCATGGAACTCTGCACCTTTAACCTCTAAGTTTGAAGGCTTTTTCAGGTCCTACTCACCACCAATACAGCCATACAGACCCAAGAGAAGGGATGGACACATATAACCCAGATTAAAGGACCTGTACCACCTCCCACTGAAGAGTTAAAACCAACCACATCCCCTACTAAGTCTTCTAATAAATTTATACGTTAAATCGGATTCTAAGATTACAAGCAGTACTTGAAATGGTATCGAACTGAACCTCTCTAGCTTTAGACCGCATAAATGACCAACTATCCCAGACTAGAACTGTAGTGTATCAAATCAGACTAGCAGTAGGTTATTTATTGGTCGATGAAGGAAGCATATGTGGAAAATTTAACTCCTCGAGTGCTGCTTAGAAATGGATGACTGCAGTGAAGTAATTAGAAATATGTCAAAGGAAATCTGGAAGTTAGTTTATGTTGGAACACAAGAGTGGACCCCTACATTCGATACCAGCTGGTGGGACAATTTCTGGTCATTAAAAGGAAATTGGTGGAAAAAAACCCTTTTTTCATCTTATGTGAAATTGCTAGTTTAATCCTCCTACTTGCAAGCTCCCCTGTATAATCCGAGTTATAACATCTGCTGCACAAGCAAGTTTAATGATACCAAAAGAGCTTAATTAAAAGAAGTAAAAGTAATCATGATAATGAATGATCAAGAACGTGAAGATACCAAGCAAATTTACAACCAATATTAAAAATTGTAAGAAAATTGTACTTTCAAGAAGAAGTAATTGCTAATTGATGCAGGCTTAATCCTCACAAAGAATTAGAGAGGGATATTGTAGGGAATCGATTGTTAAAGGAGTTGATATAAAGCTCATTGTTAAAGGAGTTAATATAAAGTTCCAATGTTAGTCATAGATTGTTTGTTGAATGTTTAATAGTTATGTCAAATTCCAATATTAGTTAAAGGATTTATAATTATGTAAATCCCCTCACGGTCAGGTGTTACCCCCACTGCTCCTGTTAGCGTTCAGAAGCACATAATCACAAGAATGATTCTATGCCAGTGCTTTTATTGAAGAGCTCTGGGTGTCAGGGTACAAACCCAAATCTGTCTCCAACCATACATTCAAGATGAACATGTTTTTATATTCTATCGTTATATAACTTTCATGTTAATTATTAAACATATATTGTTCTATTGTATACATAGATTTCATCCAAGCATGGGCTCCTCGTAGTTCCCCTCAAATTTCTAACATAGTTTCTCATTACTCTTCTTATGATTATACAATAATTATATTTAATTACTAAACAATCATAACATTGAACAATTATATCATTTATCATATGCTGCTTAAGTAAATGCAATTTCACATGACCTGGCAAACACAAAGCCTAACATTTTCAGAGTCTATTTTTAACATTTTTCCAGGGCCCCACTAAGTCTAGGTTTTTTCTAATTCCCCAAATTTTATGATTTTAAAACCTTTTACTATCACTCCCACTCTCATCTAAGATGGCGAACCACCCGACACCATAAAGAAGAGGATTATGTCATAATAACCAAATATGAAAATCCCATAAGACCTAGCAGAAAAGAATGACCTTACAACAACCCCTAGAACAACAAGCCACCATGCAAATGAAGAATTAAAATAACACCTCTAACCAGAGAAAACATAAGACAACATCAGGACCATGGTCAGAGCTTTTTGCCTTTGTCACCCTAACCAGAGCAGGCCAAGAGCAGTACAGGGACCATGGACCTGAAACCAACAGTGCCCACCCAGAGACTCTTGAAGGGAGAGAAAACCCAGCTCTGCCAGGCCTGGCTCAGCATTGCAGTTCCCTGCTCAGAGCCTTGGGCTCCCTGCAATCCTGGCCTCAAGGACCTGCTCTCACCAGGCCCTGGGCAGCCTTTGGCACTCCCTGCCCTCACTGGGGCCCAGCCATGCTCCAAGGCACTTGGAGTTCTGCTGCTGATTCCTTCAGCAGCTTCTCCATCCTTTTCTGCGCGCCTGATGCTCCTGGACCCAGCCCCAAATCCACCGTGGGGCTGATTAAAATACAGAAAGCCCTCAGGAGCTCTTTGTCTCCCTTCCATTGTCTTTGAGTGTCCAGGGCTTGTGCAGTGATTGGGATCAGTTTGGAGTTCATGAGGGAGATTCCAAAGTGCACATCCTGATTTTTGGTTTTTAATCAATGGTGCATTTTTTGTTTTTCATTTCAGAGAAGAGGTCACAGAAGCATTCCCCAAGTGATCTTGATGCTGAATGTCTCCTGAGGAGGTCTGGGCAGGGAGAAGAATGAGCCCCTTGCAGGCTGAGCCGGTTTGGACAAGCTGCTCCTCAGTCCCAGACTGAATATTCTGACATTGCCCATCTGGGACTGACATCCCAAAACATGTAAAAAATTATTTTTCCTTATAAATAAAATTTAAATAATAAAAAATTATAAATATAATATTCTGATTTATAATAATATTTTCCATTATTTTATTACATTATTTTAATATTTTTCTTTTAAAGTCTATACATTTTTAGCAACCAAATAAAGATTTGTCTCTCATGCTAAGAAACACAATTCCATTAATTAATTAATTAATTATATTGGCTACTTATTTCTTCCTCTATGGTAATTAGTTATATTTGTAGTCTTTTTGTCATCTTTCTTATGATCTTTTTCTCACACAGGGTCAAGGGGCGGCACTTTGGAGTCCATGGAGACATTTCTGGGGCACATTTGGGGCAGTTTTGGGTCCGGGGAGAGAATTTAGAGAGAACTTGAGGGTCTGGAGGAAACTTGGGGGAGCTGGCTGGGCACTTGGAGGGGCACTCAGGGATTCCGAAGGACAGTTCGGGGTCCGGGGCAGCACTTGGGGGTTCAGGGGGGGCCTTGGAGGTCAGGGAGGGGAATTTGGGGCCCTTCGGGGTCCGGGCGAGCCCTTGGGGGGCTCTGACGGAGCTCTCTGGGGCGCGGGGGGTGATGGGAGTTGTAGGCGCGGGTATCATACGGTTTAACGGGGTCGCGGAGCATCACGGGAGTTGGAGGCGCAGCTGCAATTTCTCTCGGAGGAACGCCGGGCATGATGGGAGATGAATCCCGGCTGGAATAGGGCTGGGCGTGCGCCGTGGAGCATGATGGGAGCTGTAGTCCCGGAAGTGGTTTGGAACACGATGTTTGGGGGTCCGAGAAGGCACTTCGGGGACACTTTTGCGTCCGAGCCTCGACTTCAAGTCCTCGGGGGAACTTAATTCGGGAGCCCTTGGGGGGAGCTCGGGGAGCTCTAACCGGGCTATTTAGGGCGCGGGGCACGGCAGGAGTTTCAGGCGCGGGACTGTGTTCTGAGGGGCTCTGGGGCCGCGGGGGATGAGAGAAGATGAATTCCCAGAAGTGGCTGTACCGGGCATCTGTGGGGTTGGGAGCACTCAGGGGGTCTGGGGACGCTTTGGGGGGTCCCGAATGGGCGGTGAGGGGGCACTGAGACATCCTGGAGGGTCTGGGGGGCGTTTATGGGACAGACGGGGGCGGTTCCTGGGGGGGGTGTGTCTGTGGAGCGCGGGGCATGACGGGCGTTGTAGTTCCGGCTCTAACGGGGTTCTAACCGGCCGCGGGGCATGATGAGAGTTGTAAGCAAACAGGAAAGATGGCGCCAACCTTAGGCACCGCCCCCAAGCCTGGATCCCTGGCGCTGATTTGCTGCAGGCAGTGATTGGCGGGAGCCTCGGCAAATGGGATGCGGTGGAGGTGGGAACAGCCCATTCACCCTCCTCTAGTCTCTCCCAGTTCAGACCAGTTCATCCTCAGTACAGCCCAGTTCAAACGCAGTGCCCCTCCAATCCCTCCCAGTACAGCCCAGTCCCTCCCAATACACGTGAGTTTATTCCCAGTCCCTTCCAGTTCACCCCAGTTTCATCCAGAGGATGCCCCAGTGTCCCCAGTTTGCCCCAGTATCACTCCCAGTATGTCCCAGTGTACCCCCACAGTCCATCCCAGTCCACCCAGATTCCCCCTCAGCATTCCTCGTGTTCCCAGGTCGTCCCACTCTTCCCCAGTGTCACTCCCACTATGTCCCAGTGTCTCCCACAGCGTTCCCAGTATGTCCCAGGCCTCCTCAGTGTTTCCAAGGACAGTTTCATTTCTCTCGGTGGCCGTGGCAGCCAAACCCAGCAGTGGGGTCAGTGCAGTGCCCATGGCCACAGCCCCTGGCAGTGCCCAGTGCAGCTTGGGCTGATGATCCACCCTCACAGCTGGCCCAGGACAGCTCTGCAGTGCCTTTGGTGGCACCTGGGGCTGGCACACACCTGAGCAGTGTGTCTGTTTGCAGTGGGGAAACTCAGGAGGTTCAGATTGCTTCAAAAACCCCAAAAAGTGAAAATCCCTCTTAGGTGAGTGCAGCCAGCTCTGCAAGCACAGCAGGGCCCAGGGCAGTGAGGACAGACAGGATGGGGCTGGGCAATGTGGAGCAAGGTTGTCCACACTGGGTCAGAGCTCCAGGCACAGCTTCTGTGAGCAGGCCAGAGCTGCTGAGGAGAGACCCTGGGTCAATATCAATCACAGACTGCTGAAATCATCTCTGCTCTAAAGAGAGATAATATAAAATACTTCATTTAAAATAAGAATGTGTATTTCTTACAAGTTCTTAGAAATCTTTTTCCATCACTGGACTAGGAAAATTTTAATGATTCTCACAAGGCTTTGGTGTTGTTTACATCAGACTCAGTCCCTGAGAGTGTCTTGAAAAAACTTCTCAAGAACTCAAACTTAAATTGAAAGTCTGAAGTTTTTTGAAGTTTTAATGTGTTCCACTGAGGGATATGACTGGGAAAGTGTCCCCAGGTTCCAGTTAGAGCAGAACACTGGAGACAGTGATGACAGCTGGGGACAAACAAGGCCAAGGTGTCTCTGGTGCTGAGCACACCTGGATGAGTTTGAGGAATGCACAGGGCCAAGGGCTGAGCCCCAGCCCCTGGCCAGGCAGATGCTGTCCCTCCCTCCTTGCTCAGGGCTCTTCCCGGGATGGGCACTGGCATGTGGGGATGTGCAATGCCAAGGGCAGGAGCATGGGGCGGCCCCTGCCAGGCTGCTGAGCAGGGACAAGGAGGCCATGAGGCCCAGCCCTGCAAGGGTCACTTGTCCCTTCATGGCCTCAGGCCCAGGCCCAGCAGCCATGGCCAAAGTGCTGCCCAAGGTGGCTCTGGCAGGGCTGTCTTGCAGCTGCTGCCCATCCCTGTGCCCTGTGCAGCCCAGGCTGTCCCACGGTGTCCCTGCCCTGCGCCTCTGTCCCTGCAGGCTGTCGGCATCCCCCGGCTGCCCCATCTGGCTGGGCCCTCCCTTTGCTGACAGCTCTGCCTCCTGCCTGCCCTGCCTGCCCACACAAAGCCTTGGGCTGATACCAAAAGGGTTCATTCCACTTTTACCCTGCCTGTGAACTTTCAGCACAGGAACAAGGAATGCAGGGAGGGGCTGCTTGCCCAGCAAGGATGGGTAGAAGAGAAGAAGAAGACATCTGGCTCAAGGGTGCAGGAATGCAAAAACAAGGAGTGAATCTGGGAACTTGGGGTGGATTTTATGGAAATGGGTAAATCGTAATTCTCATTTAGTGACTGTATATAAGCAACACACTGGTAGAATCACATGTCCATATAAGGTTAGGAGTTATCCCATGTTGGACATCAGGCCTGAATAAATTATTCCCTCTGAAATAGCAAAAGAGTGTTAAGGAGCCTTTTTCTGATATTTCAGAGATTTGGTGACAGTGGGACCTCCCAGAACCAAGGAGTCAGCTGTGACACTGAGCAAACTCATGGAACAAAGGGTCAATTGTGACACAGCAGAACCCCATGGAACCAAAATCCATTTTGGCACACTGGGGCCACATTGAACCAATGGTCCATTGTGATACTGCGGATCCAAGGAGACCATTGTGACCCTGAGAAACCTCTGGGAACCAAGGGGCCATTGTGACACGGCAAGGCCTCGTGGAACCATGGGTCCATTGTGACACTGTGGAACCTCACGGAACCAAGGTGACCGTGTTCTACTGCGGAACCTCATGGAACAACAGGTCCATGGTGACACTTCAGAACTAAGGAGACTGCTGCTGGCAGTGTGTGAGCTCATGGAACCAGAAGTCCCTTGTGACACAGCAAGGCCTGATGGAACCAAGGATCCCTTGTTAAGCTGCATGGCCTCATGGAACCATAAGCCATTGTGACACAGCCTGGCCACATGGAGCCAAAGGGCCACTGTGACACTGCGGATCCAAGGAGACCATTGTGATTGAGGAACCTCATGGAACCAAGAGTCCATTGTTCCACTGTAGCGCCCTGTCGAACCAAGGGGAGCACAGTGACATTGTGGGGCCTCAGGGAACAATGGAGATTATTCTGACACTTTGGGACCCACTGGAACCAAGAGGCCATTAGAGCATGGCAGGCCCTGGTGGAATCATGGGGACTGCAGTGAACACTGTGGGTGTCCATGTGATGAAGGGTCCATTCTGACACCGTGGAACCAAGGATTCCATTGTGACACTCTGGGGCATCATGGAACCAAAGGGCCATTGTGGCACTTCAGAGCCTTGTGGAGCCAAGGGGACCATAGTGACTCTGTAGGGCTCCATGAAACCATTGGTCTGTTGTGACACTGCAAGTCCTTATGGGATCATGGAGACCATTGTGACACTGCAAGGCCTCATGGAAACAAGGAACCGTTGTGACACTCTGGAGTCTTGGCAGGCCAAGGGGCAGTTGTCACACTGTGTGGCACCATGGAACCAAGGAGTCCATTGTGACACTCCAGGGCCCCATGGAACTAAGGATCCATGGAACAGTGCAGGACCCCATGGAACCAAAGGTCCATTGTGACATTGCGGGGCCTCATGGAATCCTGGAGGCCATTGTGACACTTGGAGGCCTCATTGAATCAAGGTGCTCTGCAGGGCCTTATGGAACCAAGGAGACCCTTCTGACATTGTGAGTCCTCATGGAACCAAGGGGCCATTGTGACACTGCAGCACCATGGAGACCCCTGTGACACTGCAACACCTTATGGAAGCAAGGGACCATTGTGACACTGTGGAGCCCCATGGAAACAAGAGGCCAGTGTGACACATCTGGGCCTGATGGAACCAAGGATCCAATATGACACCACCACTGTGACACTGCAGGGCCCCATGGAAACAAGGGAACAGGGAACAGGGAACAGGGAACAGGCCTGCTTGGCTTGGCCTGACTGGTCCAACTGCCCTTGGCATGTCAAGGGTCTCTTCTCATGTACCCCTGAAACCCTGGGGTCTGGGCTTTCCTTCAATTGGAAAAGAGCTGCCTTTCTCATTCAAGCATCCATGGCCAAAATGGGATTCCCCCTCCAAAATGCCCAATATCCAGGGATTTCTCCCACATAAAAGCTGCCATTACTCATACGTCTGGCTGACCTTGTCTTTCTGAGGGCTGGCTCTCACGTGCCTTCAAACAGTGAGGGTCTGTGCTTTCCTTCCTATGGAAAAGAGCTGTCCCTCCTGCACAGGCACCCATGGCCAAAACTGGTACTTGTCCTCCAAAATTCCTACATTCAAGGGTTTTTTCTCCCAGACAAGATCTCCCAGTACAGACAGGTCGTGCTGGCCTTGGCTTCTGGTGGTTGCCTGAATTCTGCCCTGAAACACTGGGGCTCTGCCCTTTCCATCCTAAGGGAAAAGAACCATCCTTCTTCTCCAGGTGCCCATGGTCAAAATTGGGATTCCACCTTCAAAAGTCCTGTATCCAATGATTGCTCCTACACAAAAGCTGCCATTACAGACAGGTCTGGATGGCCTTGGTCTCTGGTGCCTGCAGTTCATCAGCCCCTGAAGCACTGGGGTTCTGTGCTTTCGTTCCTATGGAAAAGAATCTTCTTATTCCTCCACGGCCAAAATTGATACTCCTCCTAAAATATTCACTCTATGAAGGGTTTCTCCCAGACAAAACCTGCCAGCTCTCGCTGGCATTGTGGGGTCTGATGGCCACCTGTCATCTACCCCTGAAACACTGGGGCTCTCTGCCTTCCTCGTGATGGAAATAGAACAGTCTCCTCGTCCAGGGGCCATGGCCAAATTGAGATTTGGCCCCTAAATTTCATATATCCAAGGATAGCTCCCAAGCAAAACCTGCCAGGAGAGACAAGTTTGGCTGGCTTGGCCTCCCAGGGCTTCTTCTCATCTACCATCAAACCCTGGGGCTCTCTGCTTTCCTTCACATGGAAAAGAAATGGCCTTTTCATCGAGGGACCAGTGGCCAAAACTGGTATTCTACTACCCAAATAATGTGTATCCAAGGATTTCTCTCAGGCACAAGCTGCAATTCCAGAAAGGTCTGGCTCACCTAGGCCCTTGGTGGCTGCTGCTCATCTGCCCCTGAAACACTGGGCCTCAGCTTTCCTTCCAATGGAAGAGAATCGTTGTTCACATCAAAGTGCCCATGGGCAAAACTGAAATTCGGCCTAAAAATTTCCATCTATCCAAGGATTGCTCCAAGGCAAAAGTAGCCAGGACACACAGGTCTGACTGGTGTTGTCCTGAGGTGATTTTCTTAGACTATGAGCAGAATGTTTTCATTTGCCAATACCTTGGAGAGGGCCCAGATATCTCCCAAGGTGGGGTTTGGATGCCTCAAGCACATGAGCACTGTACAGGGACAGAGGAGCTCTGTGCTCAGTCGAGTGGGGACTGAGGACAGCAGAGGAGAGCCCTGGAAGGGACTGAACGGTGGTTTCAGCGGTGGTGGATCCTTTTGATATAGTAGAGAACAGACAGAGAAAGAAAGAATTAATGCAAAGGACAGATAGGGAGAGCCAGACAGGACCCAAAGAGAAAGGAATTTCCCTCTCAGAGCAGGGCTGTGGTGCAACATGGCCCCCAGAAGAGTCTGGGTCATCCCCAGGCTTTGTGTGGGCAGACAGAGGCAGGCAGGAGGCAGAGCTGTCACCAAAGGAAGGGCCCAGCCAGATGGGGCAGCCGGGGGATGCCGACAGCCTGCAGGGACAGAGGCGCAGGGCAGGGACACCGTGGGACAGCCTGGGCTGCACAGGGCACAGGGATGGGCAGCAGCTGCAAGACAGCCCTGCCAGAGCCAACTTGGGCAGCACTTTGGCCATGGCTGCTGGGCCTGGGCCTGAGGCCATGAAGGGACAAATGACCCTTGCAGGGCTGGGGCCTCATGGCCTCCTTGTCCCTGCTCAGCAGCCTGGCAGGGGCCGCCCCATGCTCCTGCCCTTGGCATTGCACATCCCCACATGCCAGTGCCCATCCTGGGAAGAGCCCTGAGCAAGGAGGGAGGGACAGGATCTGCCTGGCCAGGGGCTGGGGCTCAGGCCTTGGCCCTGTGCATTCCTCAAACAGATCCAGGTGTGCTCAGCACCAGAGACACCTTGGCCTTCTTTGTCCCCAGCTGTCATCACTGCCTCCAGTATTCTGCTCTAATTGCAACTGGGGACACTTTTTGAGTTATGTTCCTCAGTGGAACCGATAACAACTTCAGGAAACTTCAGACTTTCAATTTAAGTTTGAGTTCTTGAGAAGTTTTTTTAACACTCTCACAGGGACTGAGTCTGATGTAAACAACACCAAAGCCCCAGAGGCTCATTAAAGTCCCTGTGCTGTGTCTGTGCTGCTGAGTTGGGCTGGGCTCCTGGCGCAGAAGCAACTCCTGGCAAACCAAGAAGAGCTTCAAAAAGACATTTCTCCTGAGGAGCAGCTCCTCTCCCAGCCCAGCAGGGCTGGGGCACTGCCTGCAGCCACCCTGGGCACAGCACAGAGGCACAAAGAGCTTCAATCAGGCAGGGCTGGGAAGGTGCTGAGAAGTGCCTGGGGCAGAATCACTGCCAACCCTTGGCACAGGAACCTCTGGCTGCAGGACAATGCAACTGCAGCTCCTGGAGTGATCTCCTAAAGCTGGAACATCCCAATGCCTACAGACCCTGTGAGTACAACTCTGGGTGTTTCTGGTGCAGGGGAGGTGAAATGCTTATGAAGCTTTGACATGCTGAGGAATGCTGGTCAGTCATAAAATATTTCCAATACAAGGATTTCATTAAAAATTAGGACATTTCCAAAGACTTTATATTCAGTTTCCTAATATTGGAGAATGGCAAGGAGTGGGGGGATTAGTATTAATGATTTATTATGAATTATTAATTATGAAATTTTAAAAGTTCCTGAGACATTGGAACTGGTTCTGTAGATTCACAGGAGATCGCTAATGTACTTTCAGCCACTCTGCCCATGAACAGCACCAGCATCCCCTTTGCTAGACCCATCAGGCTCAGTCTGAGCTGTCCTTTCTCCAGACTGCAAACAGAACCTGCCCCCAACCAGTGCCCTGCAAACAGGCAGGGTGCTGTAGGGCCAAGGAGAGTGCACAGAGATTTGGGGTCTGTGAGTGCTGGCAGGGAGAGATCAGGCACAGGGAAACACCTGCAGGAGGGAAATCTGCAGGAAGCAGAGAGAAGATCAGGCAATGAGAGAAAACAAACCCCAGCAATGCTGTGGCAGGGAGAGTTTAGAGATGCCCACAGGATCCCCTCCAGTGCAGCCCCTCCCTCTGAACAAGCCCCCTCCCTCCTGTGCCCCAGCCAAGCCTCTGCCCTCAGGGCCAGGGCTCTAAGGCGTGCAGCCCCTCCTGTGCAGGCAGAGCTGCAGCAGAGCCGTGGGGCAGCTCTGCAGCCCCGGGCCCAGTTCCCTGCAGAGCACAGGGCTGGGAGCAGCTGCCCGGCCCTGGGGGCTCTGGCAGGGGGCACAGCTGGCTCAGGGTGACGCTGTCCCCAGTCCAGGCTCTGGGCAATGCTATCAGGGCAGCCAGGGAAGGAGCTGCATCTCCCTCAATCCAATGCCATCATGGGACACTTGGAATCTCCCTGAGATTTCCTTCCAAGCTTTGAGCTTCCCTCTAGGATATAAACCTGTCCTGTAGCATCTCTGTGTTATCTAAAAGCCCCATGGTGAGACACATAATGTCTATGATGAGAAAATGCTGTTGGGTTGGTGAAATGAGCCCTGTCCAGGGTACAAATGTGGGGCTGAGACCTTGAGAAGGGGATGGACATTTGGTGGACTGTGGGGATCCATCTGCTCTCAGCAATGTCAGGATGGTTTTTAAGGGAAACATGGGAGGGTGATCATCCACTCTCTGGCAAAGGTGAAAGCCTAGACAATCCTGGAACAGGACAGGGTGATAGAAGTCCTCCCTTTCTTCTCCACTCACCACCTTGCCTCAGAGAACTCACTGTTCTCCCTGAGGGCAGCAGAAATGCAGAGAGTTTCTGACATCCAAAAATAATCAGCAGGGGAGATGAAGAAAAGCTGTAAATAACACTAGTACATTTTAACAGACTTTACCATTCCTGTTCTCTGGCAGTGAGAGGGCAGATGCTGACAGGGCTTTCTGTGTTAACAGAGATTCAAAGAAGAACACGAGGACAGGTCCCTGTGCCCCTCCTATGTCTGCACAGCAAGGCTGAACTATAAAAACCTCTGTGTGTACCTGCCCTGAACCTGAAGTCCCACTCAGGCAGCACCAGCCAGGGCTCCAAATTGGAGCTGAAGAAAAATCTTCTGGAAACTGAAAAGGGTGTCAGAGTGTAACAGGAGCAGGGTCTATGGAAAAAGGCTTTGATTTTGCTGGAAGAGATTTCTCCTAACTGGTCACTGACTTTTCTCCATGAACAGCTCCCAGTGGCCAGAGACAGCAAATGTCCAACAGCAGCTCTATCAGGCACTTCCTCCTGCTGGCACTGGCAGACATGCGGCAGCTGCAGCTCCTGCACTTCTGCCTCTTGCTGGGCATCTCCCTGGCTGCCCTCCTGGGCAACGGCCTCATCATCATCACCGTGGCCTGCGGCCACCACCTGCACACGCCCATGTTCTTCTTCCTGCTCAACCTGGCCCTCACTGACCTGGGCTCCATCTGCACCACTGTCCCCAAAGCCATGCACAATTCCCTCTGGGACACCAGGAACATCTCCTACAATGGATGTGCTGCTCAGGTGTTTCTGTTTCTCTTCTTCATTGGAACAGAGCTTTCTCTCCTGACCGTCATGTGCTATGACCGCTACGTGTCCATCTGCAAACCCCTGCACTACGGGACCCTCCTGGGCAGCAGAGCTTGTGCCCACATGGCAGCAGCTGCCTGGGGCAGTGCCTTTCTCAATGCCCTGCTGCTCATGTCCAATACATTTTCCTTGCCCCTGTGCCATGGCAATGCCCTGGGCCAGTTCTTCTGTGAAATCCCCCAGATCCTCAAGCTCTCCTGCTCACACTCCAAACTCAGGGAACTTGGGCTCATTGTGGTTGGTGCCTGTATAACTATTGGTTGTTTTGTGTTCATTGTTTTCTCCTATGTGCAGATCTTCAGGGCTGTGCTGAGGATCCCCTCTGAGCAGGGACAGCACAAAGCCTTTTCCACCTGTCTCCCTCACCTGGCCGTGGTCTCCCTCTTTGTCAGCACTGCAGCCTTTGCCTACCTGAAGCCCCCCTCCATCTCCTCCCCATCCCTTGATCTGGCAGTTTCAGTTCTGTACTCTGTAGTGCCCCCAGCCCTGAACCCCCTCATCTACAGCCTGAGGAACCAGGAGCTCAAGAATGCCCTGAGGAAAATGATGACTGGATGATTTCTGAAGTAACCAATTGCCGGTTTCCTTCTGCATAGTTTTTGGAATGGAACTCGTGACAGGTCCAACAGGACTGCCCAGGTCTTTGGTAGTATTCGATGGGGGTTTCTCTCACAAAATTATCCTCAATAAAATTTTTTAATCACCCCCATCAAATTCAGCGTCCACCTCTTGAATTTGACCCACAAGCTCTTTAAACCAGGTGTCATGGGTTGACCCGGAAGGAGTGAGAATTCTGGGAAGCTGTGGTCAAACCAATGAAGGTTTTGAGTTTCATACTGACACCTGGTGTAGCCAGTGGGGTTTGGACACACCTCCGAGAATACACAGGGGTTAAAAGCAGGGCACTGCCCTGGCACTTCCTCTTTTTGGACATCGCGGCCGAGGAGTTCAGACCTCTCTCCCTCGCCCGGCCCGCTGCTGCTGGGCGGGGGAGGGGCCAGCCATGCGGTGAGGCCTGGGGGCCTGGACAGAGATGGTGTTGAAGGGGCTTCGAGGATGGAAGGGTGGGGGAGCCCCAAGAGACATCGGGCAGCCAGCCACCCCCCCCCCCCCCCCCCTCTTCCCCCCCCAGGAGAGCAGGAGAGCAGCCAGCGAGAAGGGGGAGGAGGACTGCCCGGCCGCAGCGGCAGCGTGTGGGCAGCGTGCGTGGGAGCCGTCCGACAGACAGAGACTGAAAACTTTTAACCCTTTCTTGCATGATTGGGGCCTTACAAAAATGCTAATCCTCCTCGAAGCTGAATAAGAAGGGAGATGAGAGATAAGATGACTTTGGCCCGGAGTTTGTAGAAATGATTGGATGGGGAGAGATGATTTGGAGTGGCCTTTGGGCTGGACGTTTTCTTGTAGCCATGGACTCAGTTGTTCCTGTGACACAGACTGCATTTAGGGGGAGGCAGTGCCTCAAAACCAGGAGGGTTCATTTGTGAGGACCCCCCGGCCCCAGGGGGTTGGAAATATATGGGGGGGACAGTTGTCCCAAAAGCAGAGACTGTGCCTTTTTGGAGTGAGACAAGGCATCCTTGAAAGACCACCCTAAAAGCAGCTCTGATCCATGTCTCGGTGGTGAGAGCACTGAGCATGGAAGGAACATGTCACAAGCGGCAAATGGACTTTCCGGGCGGTGCCGGAGTGACAGGGAAGCACACGAGGGTCTCAGTGTGTCTCCACGAGAAGCCTATGGAACAAGAAGGACTCCTTTTCCTCTCCATGAACTGCAGTTTGAGTATACTAATGTGTGGGGCCAAGGCTGAGCAGTTGTTTTGAGAGAATGTATTGGATTGGGAAAGTCAGGGAGTGGGGAGGAGGAAAAGTGGTTTTTGTAAGGTTTTCAATTTTTTTTTCTTTTCCTTATAGTCTTTCCTATTTTTTCCTGTAGTTTTAGGTAATAAAGTGTTATTTATGTTTAAGTTGGAGCCTGTTTTGCTTATTCCTGGTCACATCTCACAGCAGACACCAGGGTGAGGCCTTTTCATGGGGGCACTGGCTCTGTGCCAGGCTCAAACCATGACATTTTTTGGTTCCCTGGACCGGGAAATCGAATCACGGGAGAATGATGAAGTAAAGCTGTGAGATGAGACCAAGAAGAATAAGGAAAGCATGTACTAAGTTAAGGTAGATGAATAGTCATAGTGAATCTAAGGTATTGTTGTGTAGAAGTGTTTTGTAGTTCTGTTGATAATTTTAGAAAGTGTATTCTCGGAGGTGAAGGGTGGAGTGTCATGGGTTGACCCGGAAGGAGTGAGAATTCTGGGAAGCTGTGGTCAAACCAATGAAGGTTTTGAGTTTCATACTGACACCTGGTGTAGCCAGTGGGGTTTGGACACACCTCCGAGAATACACAGGGGTTAAAAGCAGGGCACTGCCCTGGCACTTCCTCTTTTTGGACATCGCGGCCGAGGAGTTCAGACCTCTCTCCCTCGCCCGGCCCGCTGCTGCTGGGCGGGGGAGGGGCCAGCCATGCGGTGAGGCCTGGGGGCCTGGACAGAGATGGTGTTGAAGGGGCTTCGAGGATGGAAGGGTGGGGGAGCCCCAAGAGACATCGGGCAGCCAGCCACCCCCCCCCCCCCCCCCTCTTCCCCCCCCAGGAGAGCAGGAGAGCAGCCAGCGAGAAGGGGGAGGAGGACTGCCCGGCCGCAGCGGCAGCGTGTGGGCAGCGTGCGTGGGAGCCGTCCGACAGACAGAGACTGAAAACTTTTAACCCTTTCTTGCATGATTGGGGCCTTACAAAAATGCTAATCCTCCTCGAAGCTGAATAAGAAGGGAGATGAGAGATAAGATGACTTTGGCCCGGAGTTTGTAGAAATGATTGGATGGGGAGAGATGATTTGGAGTGGCCTTTGGGCTGGACGTTTTCTTGTAGCCATGGACTCAGTTGTTCCTGTGACACAGACTGCATTTAGGGGGAGGCAGTGCCTCAAAACCAGGAGGGTTCATTTGTGAGGACCCCCCGGCCCCAGGGGGTTGGAAATATATGGGGGGGACAGTTGTCCCAAAAGCAGAGACTGTGCCTTTTTGGAGTGAGACAAGGCATCCTTGAAAGACCACCCTAAAAGCAGCTCTGATCCATGTCTCGGTGGTGAGAGCACTGAGCATGGAAGGAACATGTCACAAGCGGCAAATGGACTTTCCGGGCGGTGCCGGAGTGACAGGGAAGCACACGAGGGTCTCAGTGTGTCTCCACGAGAAGCCTATGGAACAAGAAGGACTCCTTTTCCTCTCCATGAACTGCAGTTTGAGTATACTAATGTGTGGGGCCAAGGCTGAGCAGTTGTTTTGAGAGAATGTATTGGATTGGGAAAGTCAGGGAGTGGGGAGGAGGAAAAGTGGTTTTTGTAAGGTTTTCAATTTTTTTTTCTTTTCCTTATAGTCTTTCCTATTTTTTCCTGTAGTTTTAGGTAATAAAGTGTTATTTATGTTTAAGTTGGAGCCTGTTTTGCTTATTCCTGGTCACATCTCACAGCAGACACCAGGGTGAGGCCTTTTCATGGGGGCACTGGCTCTGTGCCAGGCTCAAACCATGACACCAGGGTTTGTGCTATTGCTACATTTGAAGAAAATAAACTACCTTGCAGTGCCTGTTTTATCTGGGATCCCAGCTCTGTGAGACCATCATGAAGTTAGAGAGGAGAAGGGGAAAAGAGTCCCAGCAGAGCAGCACGGCCAGGGAGCAGCAGGGATTGGTCCTTTCAGAGCTGCTCTGCCCAACTGCACCCTGTCCTTGCCAGCCCTGCTGTGGCTGTAAGGCCGGAGTGCTCTGGCAGCTTGGTCACTGTCCTGCTGCGTGTCCCTGCTGTGGCCACAGGCAGGGCCAGGCCATGGGCACTGCTGGGACACAGCTGGGCTCCAGCACAGCAGCTCCAGCAGCAAAGAGCATCTCCTGAGAGCAGGGCAGGGAGGCTTTGCTCCCCTCCAGAGCTGCTGTCAGCAATGTGCTCCAGGAATGCCCTGGCACAGCAAAGCCCAGTGCCTGGGGCGGGGTGGAGTGTGCAGGAGGGGCTCACAGCAGTGTCCTGGCACAGCCAGAGCTCCTGGCATGGACCTGATGCAGCAGCAGAGCAGGGCCTGGGCTGTGTCTTTGTTCTGGGACAGCCTGGGAAGGTGGCCCAGGGCAATTGTCCCACACCAGCCCCTGCAACCACCATTGCCAGCACTGGCCTCTCCCCACCTGCAGGAGGTTGTTTGTCCCTGATCAGAGAGACACCAAGTGACCAGGCCAGCAGGCCATGTTTGCTCTGTACTGAGGAGATCTCAGCAGTGCATCGTGTGTGTGAGGGGAGATGAACCCCAGTGAGCACAAACACCATCAGCAGCACCTAGGGGTGGCACAATTCCAGTGGCACAAACAGTGCCTTGAAGCCACTTCACTCTGAGAGTAATGTCCTCTGGGAAACCACCTGGATTGTTTGCTGGGTTGTGGTTAGGACTGCATGGAGAGAAATATCCCAGGCAGGGAGGCTCCAGGGAAAAATGCTCAGGGCAGCCATGGACTGCACAGAGAGACATTGGATAGAGTGAGGGTCTGTGGGGAGAAATCAGAGCTGCCTCCCTTCTGAACCAGCCCAAGGACCTGGACAGGGCTCTGCTGTGTGCTGGGCACTGACCTGGAACTGAGGGATGTGGAAAAGGCCTTTGGTGTCAGGGCTGTTGAGAAGGCTGGGCAGTGTCACTGTGGGCCCTCTCTCAAACCCCTTGGAAAAGCCAGAGCCATCCCAGAGGGTCCTGGGCACTTGGGAAGGGCAGACATGGAACCAGTCTGCACACAGGGCAGGGAGGGGGACTGGGAGAGTCACAGCCTGCTCAGGCTCAGCAGGGAAGGGGATGTGGCAAATCCTCCTGCAGCCATTCCAGGCACTGGCAGGACAGGGCAGGGACTGCAGAACCCACGTGGGAGGGAAAAGAAGGGGATGTTGTGTGCCCAGAGTTCAGCCAGGCCTGGGACAGTGTTGAAGAATTTTGCTCAGACATGGCTTGAAGGAAAAAAGGCCATGAAAATATACAGCTGATGGAAAAGTAAAAAGCAGCTGTAAGCAGCTAATTCTCAAGCCTGTTTCCCAGGCACGTTTCTGTAAACAGCAGAGTTCTCAGGCAGTTTTCTCATAACAGGTGAACACTTTATCTTTGGCTGTTTTGGGAAAGTAAAAGTAACAGACATGGAAGTTTTGAGAACCATTCATATCAGGGTGAGAACACAAATCTTGGTTTCAATAACAAACCACAGGTATTGAAAACAAAAGGAGGGGTTGATGTGTGATCTGTGACCAATGATGAGCTCAGGTTTTGCAATATGTATGAGCTTAATTAACACCATTATAAAAGTGTGCATGGTTGATCAATAAATTGGAGTTCAATGCTGATCAATTAGGATGGGTCAACTCCCTTCACTTCAACAGGACAGGGTCTGCTATGGTCTCCTCAGAGCCAGACTGGAGAGAGCTGGGCTGAAGGAGTGGAACATGGGCTGGGTGGGAATTTGGCTGAACAATGAGGGCCAAATGTCATCCACAGAGTCCTCTTGGCAGCCACGCTCTGGTGACATCCCTCAGTGACCAGCCCTTGGCCACCACTGTGGAATATTTACATTGTCTCTACAATGCCATGAAATGTACTTTCAATTCCTTTGTGGATGCTACCAAATTGCAGGGAGTCTGTGACTGAACTCATCTAGTTAATGGTGACTGCAAAATGTAATTGGGCAAGGTGACTGAGTTGGGTAAATTTGTCTTGCCATCAGGTGCCAAGCAAGCTCAAAGAAAGGGTACAGAAAACTTATGTATCAGAAGAAAGACAATTCAATAGGGAAAAACCCAAACCCAACGGAAAAAAAGACCCCAAAGCCATTAAAAAAAACAAAGCAAGATCTACCCACAGCAACACAAAAACCCCACAAACAAACCAACCACAAAAAGCAAAGGCCACTGTCCTGGGGTGACGTTATGATGCTTGTATATCCCCATTCATCTGTTCTGTGCCTTTAAGACCGGCTCTGAAGAGTGGAAGTTTTGTTTGGGTTTCTCTTATCAGGGACACAGAGGAAAGCGGTACATAAGGCTGTTTTTTCACTTCCAGCTTCAGCTTGCTGCTTTTGCTTGCTCTCTTTTTCTGCTCTTGCTTCTGCCCTGCTTTCTGCCTCTGCTTATTAGCTAGTTCTAGCTAAGCAGTCCACATTGCTTCCTGGACTGTTTCCCCTCTCCTGTTCCTGTGACCATCTCGAACCTGCTCCGGACTGGCGGCATCGGTGCAGGCACAGGAGGGGGGCGCAGATAAGGAGGTAATGAGAGATGCGGGGTCTGGTGTGGCTTACGTGAAAATGACGCCGGAAATGGCAGCTGCTCTGGCCGGCATGATGCAGAAGGCGCGCGCGCAGGGCAACCCTGAGGGGGAAATCCCAAACCAGCACGGGAACATCAGACACTGGCAGTGAATTAGGGGAGACTGCAGGGCCCCGAAAGGGTGCCAGAGAAAGACGTGGGAGACGCGCGGTTGTGACGTCAGACCCGGAAGCAGGGCGCAGAGGTCTGCTCGAATCGCGGAGCTGGCCCAGGTGCCAGCGGGGGGCGGGCTGTGCGCACCGGTGGGAGGCGTGGATACAGCGTCAGAGGAGGAGAAGAGAGAATTGGGAACAGACCAAAGGGAGGGGATTTCAGAGGCGGAACGGGAGGGAGAGAGTGACCTCAGCTCGGGAGAGACGGGGAGCAGCTCTGAAAGCACGCATGCGCGGAGAGAGAGCAGGCGGAGGCGGGCTCATTCCCCTGTGATGTCTCAGGCGAGGAGGGGCTGTGCTCGAGGTTCCACATCCTGGGGCTCCTCCCCCTCTCCAGACCCGGTGCCTTCAATCCAAACCCTTGGAGTTCAAGCCTCTTCCCTCCGAGGCAGGCGCACACATATTCTAACTCCATTGTCAGTTGAATCAAAAGCCAGGCAGCCCCGGTCTCAAACAAGTTTGCAAACACAGAAGCCGGCTGAACCGGGGGCAGTTGAGTTCATGCCGAGCCCGGTGACAGTGCCACCTCGTGGGGAAATGACAGAAGTGCACGACATGCCGGATCTGTTCGGTGGAGCCACAGCGCCATCTCGTGGCGAGTCTGCAACAATGCAGCGATTTTTTCCAACAATATATAAAAAGAAGAGTACTTCTAAGAAGACAATGATAACACAACAAATGGATTATCCTTCAACTTCGGGATTTTGCAAAGGCGATGAAAGCTCAGATGAAGCACCGCAACAAGCAGAAGACTTCATACAGATCACAGCATCGGAAGGTGTCCCGGCATGGATGCTGTCAGCAGCAGAAGCAGCAAAAAGCTTCTTGCATTCATTTGATACAGCAAAAAAGAAATATCAACAGAATCCTCAAGTTTCCTTTTCGGATTTAGGAGCGAGGCCGAAAACCTCAAAGCAAAAAATGAAGTACAACGAATCACCAGGGACCTCTACAACTCCAATATTCATGCAAATTCCATTGGAATCTCCAGAGGAGGAATTTCAACAGCCGGTGAAGACAATGGATTGGAAGCGCATCAAAAAAGCATTGGCAAAAGACAAGCATTTATTTCCAGGTTCAGGAGATTTGACAATGCTGGTGACATATGATGCCAAGGGACAGAATCCAAGATGGGAAAGGATGAGTCATGAAACACTCAAAGACTTAGGGAAGGCGGCTCAAACTTTTGGACTGGATTCACAACATTCCAAACAGCTATTAAGAGGGACATTCACCACATATGACCTTACGCCATATGAAATCCAAAGCATTGTGGCAATGATTCTCACTGACACACAGAGCCTCGTCTGGGAAAAAAGATGGAGAAAGTATCTTTCAGAGTTGCGAAATAGATATCAAGGTGGGCCAAACGCGAATCTCACATGAGCACAGTTGGCAGGGGATCCTCCGGATGACAACCCAGGGAAACAAGCAGTGCAGCTTCCACGAAGAGTGTTAAATGACATCAAAGAAGCAGCACAAATGGCAATCATGCAGATTACACCAACAGGAGCTCCGGATGTTCCATTCTCTTGCATCAGGCAAGGTCCCGCAGAACCATTCATGTCGTTCATCGATCGACTCACGCAAGCCGTGGATTGACAGGTGACGATAGAAGAAGCGAAGAGGCCTCTCTTGGAGAGCTTAGCTGTCGGCAATGCCAACCCGGATTGTCAACGGGTCATTAGTGCCATGCCAGGACAGCCATCCTTGGCAGAGATGGTGGAGGCATGCAGCAAGGTGGGGACACCTCAGCATGTTGCATCGATTTTGAAGAACGAATTAAGAGAGGAATGGGAGGAACAGATAAACGGACACTCAGAGGCGCCATCAGAAGACAAGGCGTTGGAAAAGATGCTAGAAAAAATACTTCACCAACAGAATGAGAACACCAACAAAGTTCTTGCAACAATGCAGAAGAAGAGCAATCCCCCAGGAGGACAGTGTTACAAATGTGGGGAGTTTGGACACATAAGAAAGAATTTTCCATGAACACATACACCAGTGCCAGCACAAATAGCAGAAAGGCCAATTTGTGCACGGTGTGGAAAAGGAAGGCACTCTGTGAAAGAATGTTATTCTCAGACAGACGTGGAAGGAAATCCGTTACTGCATCTGAGAAACGGGAAAAGGAGCGCGGCCGTAAATCGCCAGCGTGCTCAGACACAAGTACTGGCAGTGACACAAGAGCAGACAGGGCAATCATCAGTGACCGACAAGCAGACGCCCTCAGCAAAACCCTCAGTCGATTCCATAGCGACCCAGATCTCCTCCCAGCAGGGGCAGAGTGTGCATTGGCAGCTTCAAAACTAGTATGCTTTCTAGATGAAAATCATGCAGAGATACCAACAGGTGTCCGCGGAGATTCACACAAAAAACCAAGATTTCTTGATAGTTGGACAAGACAAATGCAGCATCCTTGGAATCATTGTCTACCCTACAGTTGTCTCTACAGACAAAAATACCGAATTGACAGTTCTGGCTAGAGCGCTTCGTCCACCATTGACTGTGCCAGAAAATACTGTAGTTGCAAGAGCTTTTGCCTTGCCACCACACGCCATTGGGGAAGTCGTGCCAATCTTCGATGAAGAAGTGTTCCCTATGAAGGAACATGTTGAGGTACATACAACATGGGTGAAACACATAGGTCAGGATCGACCCACACTCATGTGCCGATTGACATGCGGAGACAGGACAATAGCAATCAGAGGCATGCTCGACACAGGGGCAGATGTCACAGTAATATCGTACATCTTTTGGCCACGCAATTGGAGCTTGGTCGCGTCCTTGGGCTCTCTCTCAGGCATAGGGGGAGCATCTCTGTGTCTGCAAAGCGAGAATTCCATCGTTGTCACGGGACCAGGAAACAAGACAGCGATCATTCGTCCTTTTGTCGTCCAGAAGCCAATCACAATCTGGGGTCGAGACCTTTTGGCACAATGGGGTGCGAAGATCGAAGTGGATTTTTAATAGGGGTCACTGCGGCACTTGCCACATTGAAGTTGACATGGAGAACAGACAGTCCATTTTGGATGGATCAGTGGCCCCTTGAACAGAAAAAGTTGAGGGCTTTGAAAAACCTGGTCCAAGAACAATTGCAGAAGGGACACATCAAACCAACAGACAGCCCTTGGAACTCTCCAGTGTTTGTCATCAAGAAAAAGCCATCAGGCAAATGGAGGTTGTTATATGATCCCAGGAAGATCAATGCAGTCATAGAAGACATGGGACCACTTCAGCTAGGACTTCCATCTGTCTCAATGATTCTCAGAGATTGGCCGCTTGTGGTCATTGACCTCAAGGATTGTTTTTTCAGTATTCTGCTCCATCCAGATGATGCTCCGAGATTTGCCTTTTCAGTTCCGAATATCAACAAGGAAATGCCTCTGCAGTGGTACCATTGGGTTGTCCTCCCACAGGGACTAAAAAAATTCTCCGACGATCTGTCAATGGTACGTGGCACAAGCTTTGGCACCAGCATGGAAGAAATTTCCAAAGGTGAAGATCATTCATTACATGGATGATTTGCTCATTGCAGCATCAACACAACAGGAGCTGCAAGAAGCTCATGATTGTGTGATCGTAGAAGTGCAAAAGGCCGGTCTGGAAATCAGCATTTCAAAGATTAGAGATTGCACCTTGGAAATATCTAGGATGGAAGATTTCAGAGAGAACAATAAAACCTCAGAAAATGGAGATCAGAACAAAGGTCAGCAATTTGCATGATATACGACAGCTTTTGGGAGAGATCAACTGGATGAGGTTGGTTTTGGGAATCACAAACAGCGATATTCCAGCATTGCTCAATCTTTTGAGAGGAGACACAGACATTCGATCTCCCAGAACACTCACGCCAGAAGTGAAGAGCTGGAGAATGTCACAGACGTGATACAGAAAAGGCAGGCACATCGATTTGTTCCAATGTTGCCTTTTCAGTTGGCAGCGCTGGGGAAGAAAACACAGTTCCATGGTTTGATCTTCCAATGGGATGAATCACAAAAAGACTCTTTGATAATCATAGAGTGGGTTTTTCTACCACACTCTTCAAAGTGTCTTTCAAAGGCCTTCAAAGACAATCTTTACAGATTTAGAGATGGCAGCACAAGTCATCATAAAGGCGAGAGCAAGGTTGCTGACAATGGCAGGACAGGAATTCTCAGTCATCAGATTACCTCTGAAGCAAGACTATTTTGATTGGGCAATGCAGCAATCGAAGGACCTATTAATCGCGTTGTTAGCTTTTCCGGGAATTTGCACAATCCATTTTCCACAGCATAGAATATTACAATCACAGATATGCTACAGAGCGAAACCAAGAATAAGTGAAGAACCTTTGGAAGGGATCATAGTGTTCACTGATGGCTCAGGAAAGACACACATGTCGGTGATCACGTGGAGAAACTCAACGACAGGGGATTGGGAATCAGATGTGAAGATGGTTCAGGGCTCTCCACAAATTGTGGAGTTGGCAGCCGTTGTCCGAGCGTTTCAGTTGTTTGAACAACCTCTCAGTCTGATCACAGATTCCCCATATGTTGCGGGTGGGGTCAAAAGATTGGAGGGTTCGCTCTTGAAAGAAGTCAGTAATGAGGTTTTATACTCATATCTGGCGAGCTTGAAAACGTTGCTAGAGAGCAGGGAAAGAGAATATTTCATCACGCACATTAGAGCGCACACGACACTTCCGGGGTTTTTAGTGGAAGGGAATGCTCGGGCAGACAGGTTTTGCAAACACTGCCAGACATTTTTGAGCAGGCAAGATTGAGTCACGCATTCTTTCATCAGAATGCACAGGCGCTGATGGAATCCTTTCGTCTCAAAAAGAGTCAGGCGAGGGAGATCTTTAGTGCTTGTCCAGACTGTCAGCTTGTGCAGCCACCTTCTTCTACAGGAGCAGTCAATCCGCGGGGACTGCAAAGTCTTCAGTTGTGGCAAGCTGATGTCACGAAGTATCCATCTTGTGGGAGGCTCAAAAATGTTCACGTTTCAGTAGATACATTCTCAGGTGCAGTCTTGCTTCAGCACATGCAGGGGAAACAGCGGACCACGCTTGTCGACATTTTCTGCAAGCATTCGCATCATTAGGTGTGCCTCAGGAGATAAAAACAGACAATGGTCCAACATATACAGGCAGGGTGCTTGACAGATTCCTGAGAAGATGGGGTGTCAAACATATGTTTGGTATTCCACATTCGCCCACAGGTCAGGCAATCATTGAAAGAACACATCACACCCTAAAATCCCTTCTGGACAGACAAAGGAGGAGTGAGCCAGAGGCAACACCTCACATGAAATTAAATAAAGCGCTGTATGTGTTCAATTTCCTAAACAGTTCATCCTCAGAACCTAATCCACCAATCGTGAGACATTTTTTAAACAGCACACAGGCAAAGCTAAGGGAAAATCCTTTAGTTTTGATCAGAAACCCAGAGAAAGGACAAAGAGAGGGTCGTTTTAAACTAATCACTTGGGGCAAGGGTTTCGCTTGTGTCTCCACAGATCGAGGTCTGAAGTGGGTGTCAGTGCAACACATAAAGCCATTCCGAACGCGAGAACAGGAGAACGCTGATCCGAGAAACAGGGAGACGAATACTCAGACAGAAGTCGGGACTCAGACTGCAAAGGACGACTCGGAAGAGAAATAAAAGGGACTAAAGACTTTGGGGGTTTTCCCTTTGGGGTCTTGAATGGAAAACATAACAATGGTTTTGCACAAAAGTGAAGTCATGAGTTTCATGATGGTTATGTGCATCATTTTTTCATTCATTGCAATAAGCAATGGGGCAAATTTACCTATTAATCAACCAAAACAAAATGTATGGGAGGCTTTAGCTCAAGCAGCGAATTTGGATAGTATTTGTCTGACACACTCAGGGCCAGGGAGACCATTTTCAGCATGCATGGTTGGATTGCCAGCGGACAAGTGGCCAATTCCAAGGCACTCCGCAGCTAACATCTCACAGGTCATTAAAGATCCTGTGAAAGAGGGGTGTGCTTGGGCACATCTACTTCCTGTGGCTTCTACAGAACCCCAGGAATTGGAGATTGGGTCCATGACAATGGAACTCTGTACGCAGTTCGAAACTCCAAATGTCACAAAGGCAAAAACTATTGATTTGACTCCAAATCATGAATTCTATAAAAATGCATCAGCATGGTGCAAATACACAGAGAAAACTGCCAGAGGATCGATCCACATCCCAGTGCAATTGCCACGGGGTTTGTTTTTAATTTGCGGGGACAGAATTTGGCATGGCATTCCTGCTAATGCCACGGGAGGTCCATGCAGCATTGGGGAAATTTCAATGTTGTCGCCAGATTTGAAATCACTGAGAGAGAAGAAGCGCAAAGAAAAAAGATCAATACAACATTATGCGGCAAATTGCAATGACGAAGTATTTACTTGGAACAAGGCAGCGAGAGTTGCTACAGCAATTTTCTCACCTCAAACAGCATCGGGGGTGGCCTTGACTCAACTCGACCGCATGCGTTATTGGTTGAGCAAACATGCTCAGTCTGTGTCTGTCGCATTGAGTGACATGTTAAAAGATGTCAGTGGTGTATGACAGGTGACTCTTCAAAATCGAGCAGCCATCGATTACCTATTGCTCGCTCGTGGACATGGGTGTGAAGAATTTGAAGGGATGTGCTGCATGAATCTCTCAGACCATTCAAGATCAATTCATGAAAGTATTCAGAAAAAAAAAGACAGCATAAATAAACTTGGCGAGATCACAGGATCTTGGATCGATGATCTGGCAGGATTTTTTGATATTTCTCCCATATAGAGTGGAATTTTAAAGATAGCATTCTATGTTTTAATAATTCTCTTAGTCCTCATACTTGTTATCTCGTGCATCTTTGCATGTCTAAACCGTGTCATGAGTCAGGTGGCAAAAGAGGTGTTTTTAGTGCAAACAGAAGGGGGAGATGTGGGATCTCAGCACAGAGACACCGAGACAACCGTTGGGGGGCTCGTAGGTCCTGGAACATGGCCAGAAGTGTCTGGTGGTTGGACTTTGACCCAGCACAGGAAACATCACCTGTATGAGGATGGGAGAATCACAGGGGATAAGTGGTGAAGAGATTGATTAGTTATGGTGTGAAACACAGGGTTTAGAATTTTGGTAGAGGGGGGTGTTAGGGAGACAAGATGGAGGAATTGGGGCATGTCCTGTCCTTCTTCTTCTTCTTCTTGTCTTCCATCTTCTGTGGTGGTGGTGGCACTTTGAGATTGGTTCTTACTAAAAGTGCACTTGTCAATAAGGGTGAAAGGTATTGGGGGGAAAAGGTAAATATCTTATACATAGTTTTGGGTATAAAGACAACTGACCGCCCCGAGGGCACGCAGTGTGCTCATGGCTGATGTGCTGTGTGGACCTCTGTCGGGCTGAGAGAAGATATTGCAGATAAAAAATAATAAAAACTGAAGACCAATAGAACCTGAAGACTCCTTTCGTCCTTTGGAGCGCCAAGGCTATCCCGAGCCTTTCTAGGCAATCATAAACAGCCAAGATCAGGACGGGTAGCAGGAGGTCTTTGTCCTGGAGCGTATGTGTGAGCACACAGAGGCTCATCCAGACCACCTCTGCATCTGGATCAGCCAGCTGCTCCACCAGGTGTGGATAGAGGCAGCATATTCCTCCGGTCTGTGTGCAAGACCAAGCTGTGCTGTGAAGCCGTGAATGGCCGCAGCACCAACAGCTGCTTGGGGCACTGGGGCAGCTGAAGCAGGAGGCAGGAGAGTTGGGAGCAGCTGCCTCTGCTGCCAAAGGCCAGCCAAGCCCAGAGGTCTGCGTTGCCCAGCCCCACACTGCCAGCGTGGCTTCAGCCACTGCCCCCTTCTCACCAGCGAGGGCTCCTTGCTGAGCATCACAAGGCCTCTGTGCACCAGGTGCAGCCTGTCCCTGCACAGGCTCAGCAGGTGCCTGGATACCACCATCAGGGCACTGGGACCATGTTTGCTCAGGTCCAGACACTCCAGGACCTGAAAGGCAAAGGGCAGTGACGGTGGAGCAGGCCGGCAGGAGCCCGGAGCCTCACAGGGCTGGGCCAAAGCAGCAGCAGTGAGTGCGGGCAGCCTCCCAGGCGGCTGCAGCTACGAGAGGCCTGAGAGCTGGGAGGCAGCTCAGCCAGGCAGCACTGGCCATCAGGCTCACCTCCACAAAGAACGCCAGGGCAGGCAGATCCCAGCAGGGCTGCTTCCCGATGAGCAGGCTGAGCAGGTGCGAGGCGAAATGAGGACACAAGGGGCTCAAGCCATGGCGCATCTCCCTGGCAGGGGAAAAGGCACCAAGGCTTTGAGCCGGGTGGGCAGACCTCTCCCGGGCGTGGTCTCACAGAGGTCTGATCTTTCCCCAGCACTCTGCAAGGGGACATGGGGCCCTTGGGAGGCAGCTGCTGCTGGCCATCCTCCTCTCTCAGCCTTTTCCAGTCTGCTCGGCCCTCCCTCGCTGACAAGGCCCTCTCGCTTACAGCCCCAGGGACTGTGTGGGGCACTCTGGGCAGGGGGCACAAATGCTGACGGTGGCAGCGGGGAGTAGGGGATCTCACCTGGCCAGCAGACCCGCTGCACAGTGCTGGGTGTCGGCACAGAGCAGCTTCTCCCAGACCCGCTTGTTCTCCAGAGCCACCAGCTTCTTGTCAAAGCCCAGGTGGGAGAGCCTTCATGGTCTGCACTGCAAACCTGCGCACCGAGCAAAGGCCAGGTCACGCTGGGTACACAGGCCCTGGCCATGAGGGCGTGGGAAGGACAGAGCGACTGGCACCTGTGGGGATGGCAGGGAAGGCCGTGTTCTTCCCGGCACGCTCCCCAGAATCTCCCAGTTTCAACATCCCCTGGCATCTGCTCTGTGGTGGTGAAAATTTGCAATAGCAGAGCCACAAACAGTTGGGGAGAATGAAGCAGAATGGCACAGTTCCACTCACACATGGGGGCAATCCTCCACAGCATCAGAGTTGCCTGCAAGAGACAAAGCAGCCCGAGGCAGCGCTCAGTGCCAGGGTGTCCATGAGGCAAGGCCCGAGGAGAGACGCAGGGGGAGCACGCGGCCTGCTGCCTCTGAGCCTGCCCCTAGGCCAGCTTTGAGCCCAGGCAGGGGGCTGCAGACTAGTAAGAGCAGGGAGAGCTGCTGGAGAGGCAACCAGGAGGGCGAGCAAAGATCAGCTCCAGAAACTCACAGCCAGGGCAAAGACAGCCTTGTCTCCACAGGAGAAGCTGCTGTAGGGCGGCTGCTCCTCCATGGCAGAGAGCAGCGCTGGAAGCACCTCCTGGGCGGCCACTCCAGACGTGCCAACGGCTCTCCACATCAGCGTGGTGGCTCTGTGTGAGCAGAGCTGTGCGTCAGCACCATGCCCTGTGCAGCTGCGTGGGGCCAGGTGACAAAGACCCGGTGCCCTGAGGGGCAGGGAGGGAGCATGGCAGAGCCTCAGAAAACAGAGGGGCCCGAGGCTCCTGCAGCTCTCTTCCTGTCTGGCAGAGCCCACTGGACAGGCTGTACAGGGTGAGGGGCCCTACGGGCCGGTGAACACCGAGCTCTCGAGGCACTTGTGCTCTGTACCTGTCACACATTGGGGCACAGCATAGGAGGCTCATCACCACTTGAACAGGGTGTTCCTCCGTCAGGCTCAGAATCTCCATCTGCAGTCTGGCATCCATGGTGACACAGGACGCCAGTCTCCGGAGAATATCCCTGACCATGACGCGGTGTGGGGAAGACTTGGAGTGCTGTCCAAGGGAGCACCTTGCCCAGCTTCCCCCAAGAAGTGCTTGCCTTCCCACCCCACTGTAATGGCCTCAAAGGCTGAGGGGGTTCAGCGGATGTAGCTTGAGGAGCCACATGATCCTGGGAGGCCTTCAGCCCTGGCCCGAGGTTGCTTAGCTGTGGAGAGCTTTGTTCAGACATGGCTTATAGAAAAAGGCCATGATCACATACAGCTGGTTGAAAAGTAAAAGGCAGCTGTAAGAAGCAAGTTCTCAGGCTTTTCCTTAAAAACAATAAATACCTTGTCCTTGGCTAAGGTATGAGAAAAACATGGTGGAAAACATGGAGTCCTTGAAGAGTGCTCAATAACAAGTCAACAGCAGGATGAGAAAAACAAGTATTAGCCTCAACAAGAAACCACAGGTATTGACAGCAAAGGAGGGGTTGGCGTGTAATCTGTAACCAATGATGAGCTTGGGTTTTGCAATATGTATGAACCTAATTAATACTACTATAAAAGTGTGTAAGCTGGATCAATAAATCTGAGATCAATGCTCATCAATCGGATGTGTGCTCGTTCTCCCTTCACTTTCGTCAAATGGTGAACCTTGATCGAGATACTGCGACACACCACAAAGGAGCGAAGAACTGGGTCGGGTCCTGAAGCAGCCGTGATGGCAGAAAAGCGCAGAGAAAAAAAAAAGGGAGAAAAAAGAAGCTGAGACGCGCCGTGCCTCGGGCGATCGTAAAGGCAAGCCTGCCTGAGATATGCTGCTGTACCTTGAAGAGCTGCAACAGCGCTGACGATTTAGGTTTGGAAAGGCAAGCCGCATATGATTTATTTACTGCCTTTTTACAAAAAAGGCAGGTTAAGGGAATAGATTTGAAAAGAGATTTACCAGGGCTTTTGACTTATGGGTATGCTAGGGGAGTTTTTATTAACCCCCATATGATTCACCAGTTAACGGAGTGGCGTAAATTCGGTGATTTGTTGTGGGAGGCCACTTTAGAGGACGATAAAACTGGCAAGAATTTAGGTAAATTATGGAGGGTGGTTCACAATTAATTACTGCAGCACCAGGCTGAGAGAAAGGCTGCCGAGCAAGCAACAGCTGCTCATGGGCGTAATAAAGATTACGATCAGGAGACAGGAACACCACTAGCTCCTGCAATGAGGACGGTTTTGTTACTAGCTTTGCCGCCCTCCTCTGCTTCAGCAAGCCAGGCTATACAGTGCGCTTCTGAGGCTTCTGCACCCCCTGAACAACAGGAGCCATTGCCAAGACCACCCGATAGGCTCCCGCATAGTAATGAGCTGATCCCTGGGGCAGAAAACGACCTAGCTAAGGCTATTGCAAGGGAGTGACATGAGGCATGGGCTTCGCTTGCAAGAGAAGCCATGGAAAAGGGGGATGAGGAAGTTATCAGTGCTGCTACCCAGCTAGCCAAACAGATGTTAGACTATATTTTTGATACCAGTCTTCTTTTGGTGAATGATTGTCGTGGGATAGCTAAATTGATCTTTACTCAACATCAGCAGTTGTTCTTTAATGCTCATTGGCAGGGGCTTGTGAACGAGTGTGTGGCAGTACAGAGGCAGCAGGGAGACCCTCTCCATGGTATAACTGTTAATGAGCTTATGGGCCTACGACCTTTTCTTCGTACCGAGGCACAAGGTTTGCTGGGGCAAGAGAAGTGCCGGGAGGCTATGAGGTTGGTCGGGCTCGCTATAGAGAGGGTAAAAGAGCCGGGAGGGGTACCCGTGTATATGGGAATTAAGCAAGGGAGAGAAGAATCATTCGGCTCATTTATTGATAAAGCTGCTGCTGCAATCGAAAGGGCCGGGGTTCCAGAATGAAAGAGGGGGGCATTACTTAAGCAGTGCGCTCTTCAAAATTGTAATTCTACTACTAGGAGCGTGTTCAATACTCTGGGTGCCAATTGGACCATAGAGGAGGCATTAGAGAGGATGGCTTTGATGCCAACAGGACCGCAAGCCTTTGTAGTAGATGCGATCAAACAATTAGGAATAGGCTTACAAGAACAGGCAAAGTCCGCTCAAAGTCAGGTGTTAGCTGCTCTTGCACCGCTTCAAGCGTCAGCTGCACTGGCACCAGCAAGTAGAGGGAACCGCATGAAATGTTATCGATGCAGAGGCATGGGTCATATGCACCGGGAATGCCAAGCCACGGGACAATGGTGCCAAAAATGGCGCTCGGATACTCACAATACGGGCGCTTGCAGACGGAAATCGAGAAACTTCCCCAGGAGCGCGCACCGCAGCGACCGCGCCCCGACACAAGTCGTCGCTGCAGCAGCAAGAGCACCCCCTCCTGCCTCCAGCCCGCCACAACAGGGAGCCTCGGCCTGGACCTGGCAGCCGCAGTAGATGCTACGTTGATGACCCCGCATCAACAAAACATTCTGACAGGGATTCATGGACCTATTGTTATACAGGATAAAGCGGTGGGTGCGTTGCTTTTCATCTGCATCCATGTTGGGATTATTTGTTTTGCCTGGCGTTATTGATGCGGATTACACAGGAGAGATTATGGTGATGGCGTATACCCCTTTTCCCCCACTCCAGATCAATAAGGGACAGAGGATTGCTCAGCTAGTACCACTTGAGCAAATGACTAAGGGATTGCAGCCTATCAAAGGACAAGAGAGGGGGGAAAGTGGTTTTGGTTCTACTGGAGGACTTACCTTGTTGACTTTAAACCTTTCTGAGAGACTCAAGAAAAGGACGGAAGTAGAATTCAAAGGACAAAAAAGGTCATTTTCAGGTCTGCTGGACACTGGAACAGATTCCAGCATCATTAGCCCTAGCTTTTGGCCTCAACACTTGCCTTTACAGCCAGCAGCCACCACAGTGACCGGGGTTGGAGGTTTTACCCTGGCTAGCCGTTCGCTTCCTCTCCGGGTTCACATAGATGCAAAAAAGCTGACAGCTATTTTTTCAGTAGTCCAATTACCACCTACCATGCAATGCCTTATAGGGCAGGACATTATGGCTCATTTGGGGGTGGTTTTAATTAATGAAGACCCTTTGGAGTAAAAGCCATTGTTTGGACTTTCCCGATTCCCATCACCTGGACTGTTGACACCCCGGTATGGGTTAAGCAATGGCCCTTAAAAGAGGAAAGTCTTCAACAAGCCCATCAGCTGGTATCAGAACAATTTCAACAGGGACACCTACGGTTATCTACCAGCCCCTGGAATACTCCAATTTTTGTAATAAAGGAAAAATCTGGGAAGTACAGGTTGCTCCACAATTTGCGTGCTGTTAATGATCAAATGGAGCCTATGGGCACATTACAACCTGGACTACCTAATCCTGCCATGATTCCAATGGATTGGCCTCTGCTAATCATTGACCTGAAGGATTGTTTTTACACTATTGTCCTTCATCCACAGGACATGCGACGGTTTGCCTTTACATTGCCTGCAATTAACAGGGAAGGGCCTGATCAAAGGTTCGAGTGGACTGTACTTCCGCGGGGAATGCACAACAGCCCCACCTTGTGTCAGCTTTACGTTAATGCAGCATTGCAACCATTAAGAAAACAATGGCCGAGCGCAGTGATATATCATTACATGGATGATGTCTTGTTTGCTCAGCCCGTGTGTTTTACAGAACAACAAATCCAGAAAATAAGGACCACGCTGCACAGTATTCTTTGGTAATAGCTCCTGAGAAAATTCAAACAACAGCCCCCTGGAAATATCTCGGATGGTCCATGTCAGAGCAAACCGTAAAACCTCAAAAATTGCAGTTGAAAACAAGGGTGGCAACTTTAAATGATGCTCAAAAACTTTTGGGTGATTTGCAGTGGTTAAAACCAATAGTGGGAATACCCAACGAACTATTAAATGAATTGCGCCTGCTACTAAAAGGAACTAAGCCAACCTGCCCGGTGCGAGTCACTGACAAACAACAGCGGCTCATCCAGCAAATTCTGGACTGTGTTACACATGGACAGGTTTATCGAAGGGTTCCAGAACTACCCATAGACTTGACCATTTGGAATGGTCCACAATATCTTCTTGGAGCGCTAACGCAATTTAAAAAGAAAACGGGGGAGACACAGATACTAGAATGGATCTCCCCTCCGCTACAGCAAACTAAAACTCTTTTTCAAAAAGTTGAAATGCTAGCTGATCTAATAAAGAAAGGCAGAGAAAGGATGTTACAGGTGGCTGGGGTGGAACCAGCTATCATCAGGATGCCGATGACAAAGGGCACTTTGGATTGGTACCTGAAGAACTCAAAAGATCTGCAGGAAGCTCTTTTAGGTGCATGTTGCCCCATTGAAACGGACAAGCTTCAACCAGCTCTGGTTCAGTGGATAGGGGACTGGGACTGGATAACTCGCCCAAAGCGAGAAAACTCCCCTATACCAGATGCTATTACTGCATTTACAGATGCTGGCAGGAAGTCAAGAACTGCTGCAATAACTCGGCAAGAAAAGGGAGTATGGAAACATCACATTCTGCAAGCAGAGGCAGTAGACAGCCTACAAACTATGGAACTGCTAGCAGTGGTATGGGCAATGGCACAGCTTAAGGAACCGTTGAATGTTGTTACAGACTCTTTGTATGTTGCAGGAGTTGTAGCAAGATTGAAGATGCCTCCATAAAGGAGGTACAAAATCAGAGACTGTATGAACTATTAATGCAGCTGAAGAAGGCTACAAGATCAAGGGAGCACGCTTATCCCGTAATTCATGTTAGGAGCCACAAATGGAATGTTGGTTTAGGAGAAGGGAATGATAGGGCAGATAAATTGGTTACTATAACCCAAAACACACCCCTGTCAAATCATCAATTGGCACAAGAAGCTCACTCAATGTTTCACTAAAATGCAAAAAGCTTAAGTAGAGAATTTAAGGTAACACTCGCCAAAGCAAAAGCCATCGTGAGGGCCTGTCCAACTTGTAGTCACCATAATGAGGGTAGTGGTTTAGGCTAGGAGTAAACCCACGAGGCCTGCAAAGAAACGAGTTATGGCAAATGGATGTCACACAGGTCCCTAGTTTTGGCAGGCTAAAATACGTACATGGGTCTATTGATACCTATAGCAAATATATTTGGGCAACGGCTCAGACAGGAGAAAGAGCTATACATGTGGAAAGGCATTTGTACAGTTGCTTTGCAGTGATGGGTACACCAAAAAGAATTAAAATGGATAATGGTTCTGCCTATATCAGCCAGAGGATAGGGAGATTCTTAAGAAATTGGGGAATCGAACACGTTACAGGTATCCCAAACTCCCCGACAGGGCAAGCCATCATCGAAAGGGCAAATGGTACCTTGAAAAGGTATTTAGCCAAGCATGAGGGAGTAACTGACCCCCAGGCAAGGTTGCTAAAAAGTTTGTTTGTGATCAATCACTTGTGTGTATTTGGGGATGCAGGGCAACCCCCGGCGGAGTTGCATTATAAGCCACAAGAGGTTGCTGAGCAGAAAAAAGAAATATGGGTAAGATACAGGGACCCCAAGACAGGGCTGTGGAAGGATCCTGCTAAGGTCCTGTTCTGGGGAAGGGGATATCTCTGTATTTCCACCCCTGCAGGAGCACTGTGGGTACCTGCCAAGTGGACTAAACCTGTTCTTGATGCAGCGATTGGTGGACCACCTCACGGAAGGGGACAAGGAATGTCTGGAGAAGAAACTGCCCCTGATCCTGCCACCACTACTGCTACAGCTGAAGGGACACTCGAAAGCGGTCGACAGGGCCGTGACACGCCACTGCCGGACGGCCAAGGAACTGGTTGACACCGCCGAATCATTATCATCTTTCCACATAAGGGGACTGGCAAGGGAGAAGTGCCTTGACTGCCACAGCCCGGATTGTGCCGCTTGGGTAGCACTATACTGTGGGGGTTGTGGTAGGACCTTTTGGGTGGAACAGTCGTTGCTTTGGCATTTGTGGTGTAACACCTGTGACCGTAAAAACACATAGGGCCATGATTGGGAATGGGAACTATGGAGACAGACAGGGCTAAATACAGCTTCAGCCTTAGATCTTTATGAGTCTCACGAACAAAAAATTTTGGCTTATTATCGGTGGGAGGTACAGTATATTCTGAAAAGGGTTAATGCTCAAAGTAGGTCATACATAGCCTCTGCAAGGTGTAGAAAATTGGTGCCCTTAATACAGCATTCTGTTGTAGGACCGTTAAAGGAGATCCTGATAAGGAATTAGATCACTGCATTAGGAGACTACAGAGGTGGAGACTACAAGTGTCAGGAGCGGCAAAGTTAAAGACTGATAAGAAAAAGAAAGCAAGAGAGAGAACAGAGAAATGAGGCTTATTATTGTTATAGTGCTTAGTGCAATGGTGGCTGCAGTAGTAGGGGTAACACACTTTAATCAGCCAAGAGATAATATATGGATAACGCTTGGTAATCAAATTAACCAATCATCGCTTTGTGTCAGCCTTGGAGGGGTTACTAACCCATTTCAATCATGCTTGGTGGGACTTCCAGTGTGGTCTCCTCGGGAATTTTGCAGTCTGATCAATAACCAAACTCTATGCATGCATAATATGACAAACATTAAACTACCCACGCAACAAGGGTTATACTGCAAGTCAAAGTGATGGCTACCACCAATGCTTAATAATCTGATCACTTAGTACTCCTTTGCACTATCCTCCAGAGGAATTGGATCTTTTCGGAAGTGCAAACACCAGTATGACTAACACCACAAATAGAGGACGGTTCAGTTTTGATCCTTTAAATCTTCAGAAGTTGAATCAGCATAGAGAAACATGGGCTGCTTTAGATTCATCTCTGAGTCTGGGCACAGTGTCTCGGCAGCTTTACAGCCAATGTAATGGCACTAACATAGTTACACCAATGAAATTACCCACAGGGATATTTTTAATTTGTGGGGACAGAGCCTGGAATGGTATACCAGCCCGGCCACAGGGTGGACCTTGTTATTTGGGAAAATTGTCATTATTTCACCCCAATGTATCTATATTAATGCAACTAAGCCAAAATGCAAGCAGACAGAGGCATAGCCTACATGACTTAGACTGTAGTCAGATAGGAGACCCACGGTTCTGGAGTGAGCTGAAACAAGTAGTGGTTTCAACTATCTTGCCAGGAGGTGCTGCAAACAAAGCTATGGACTTAGCAAAACAACTGGAGTGCTGGACTAAGGGTGAATTGAATAAGACGTCACAAATTTTAGATATGTTAACTGCAGATGTACAAAGTGTTAATCATGCTGTTTTGCAAAATAGAGCCGCAATAGACTTTTTGCTTTTAGCACAAGGCCACGGGTGTGAAGAGTTTGAAGGGATATGCTGCATGAATTTGTCTGATCACTCTGTATCTATTCATGCTAAGATGAAAGAGTTGCAGCAGGGACTTCACAATCTCAAAGAAGAAGGACTGGGAATTGATGAATGGCTTAAAAGTTTGGGACTTGGCCCGTGGCTGTGGAACCTTGTGACATATTCTATAGGGATACTAGGTGTGCTTTTAATGTTTTTGCTTATTTTACCTTGTATTTTTAATTGTATTCAAAATATGGTCAGTAGAATGATAGAAAGAACTTGGTAGACTAACCTCCTTGTGCAAAAAGAAAAAATCGGGGGAAGTGTGGGGAGCTTTGTTCAGACATGGCTTATAGAAAAAGGCCATGATCACATACAGCTGGTTGAAAAGTAAAAGGCAGCTGTAAGAAGCAAGTTCTCAGGCTTTTCCTTAAAAACAATAAATACCTTGTCCTTGGCTAAGTTATGAGAAAAACATGGTGGAAAGCATGGAGTCCTTGAAAGGTGCTCAATAATAAGCCAAAAGCAGGATGAGAAAAACAAGTATTAGCCACAACAAGAAACCACAGGTATTGACAGCAAAGGAGGGTTTGGCGTGTAATCTGTAACCAATGATGAGCCTGGGTTTTGCAATATGTATGAACTTAATTAACTCTACTATAAAAGTGTGTAAGCTGGATCAATAAATCTGAGATCAATGCTCATCAATCGGATGTGTGCACATTCTCCCTTCACTTTCGTCACTTACCTGCTGTGGAGAAGCAGAATGCTCCTGGAAAACCTCCAGAGTGGGTGCAGGAGCCACAGTCAGTGATGGCATGGCCTGAGTGTCTGGCATGCCCTGAGCCTGGGTGTGGGTGATGGCCATGCCCTCAGTCAGGGCCATGCCAGCCTCCGCCCTGCCCTGGGCCGTGTCCTGCTCAGAGGCTGCTGCGAGCTCCAAGGACGCTGAGATGGCAGCAGCCTCTGCCCGCAGCTGGCCAGGCCTGGAGTCGGGCTGGGCTGTGCCCTCGGTGCCGGTGCCACCGGTCTTTGTGCGGCCCAGGTGCAGAAACCTCCGCAGTGTCTGCAGCAGAAGGAAGGGAGGGAAGGGAGAGACGTTCCATGGCCTGCTCCAAGCGCAGGGATCAGCCGAGCACCACCAGTAGGCCTGGCCCAGGTGGGGATGGTGCAGGCACCTGCGCTGCTCTGTGGAAGTGGCCACGGCTGGGCTTCTGCTCTTGAGTTGGGTCCCTGGCTGCATCTGTTGAAGAGCAAGCACAGCCAGAGGTGAGGGGCTGCAGGAGAGGCCCGAGAACACAGCCCAGCCGTGTGCCCCCCAGGTAGGGACAGCCCCACGGGAGCCCAGGGGATGGAGCACGGCCATTCGGGGGTGCAGCCCTAGTCTATCTCCCATCCCGTCCATGGGCATGTCCACAGGGATGGGATGGGATGGGATGGGATGGGATGGGATGGGATGGGATGGGATGGGATGGCGCCAAGCTGGCTGCGGGCACCAACCCTGTGGCCCAGCTCTGCCCCTCACCCTCCTGTGGCAGCTCAAACGGCACCACCTCTTTGGTTTGATGTGCTGGGGCAGCTACAAGGCCTTCTTCCTCCTCTTTCCCCCAGGCCACCTTGGGCGCTTTCAGGGGTCTCTGCTCCATGTTAGTGATGGGATTTGTGAGGGCACCTGCACAAGAGAAGCCTCGGGAAGGCCACAGGTCAACAAGTCCTGTGGTCTGGCCTCGAGGTCAGCTGCAGGAAAAACGCCTCCGAAAGGCTCCGGGTCAGACGGGAACGAGTGTGCTGTGCGGGGGCTCCTCACGGCACGGCTCTGTCCCGTTCTGCCCCGTTGTGTGTCCCCAGCAACAGGAAAGCTTCTATTTCCCACGTGTCACAAAGGGCCCTTGGTCACCGGATTCCGTTCCATGGCACAGAGACCGTGCTGCAGCGTGCCACCCAGGGCCCTTGCACACACTGCCTTCTGCCCTGGGGCTGCCCCCAGCCCAGCCAAAGTGGCCCAGGCTGGAAGGAATGCCTGGCCCCAGGTGTCTGAGACAGCCCGACAGGATCTTTAGGGAAGGGCTCAGACCATCAGCAAACGCTGCCCGGCTCTGCGGGCTCAGTCCTATCCCCATATCTTTCGCTGAGAGCATTTGAATTTCTAAATGAGAATCATTTGAAGGGAGGGGATTTACATTTTCCATTTCAGAGAAGCCTTCTGCCTTCATTAGCCGACACCTCTCTCTTCAAACCAAGACAATTGTTTATCATCTTGCAGATGCGCAGTTGCTGGGGAGCCCCGTTTTACACCAGGGACCTGGAGAACCATTCCCAGCAATTGGGAAAATCCTAGGTGCTCCATCCACCCATAGATGAGGTCTCCAAATGTGCCCCAAAATTTGGTCCGGCTCTTAGAGGCCTAAAAGAAGAAGTCCAAGTGACTTGATGATATTTTTCGGCCCAGAAAGCCCCGCAGCTGATGGCACACTTCACAATCAGCAGGGGACACAGCTAGGCCAAAGCCCAGACCTCTGCTGGGAGACTTTCTCCTCAAATACCCTTCAGACAAACCTCCCTGCAAGTCAGTTGGGAACGTTTCTTCAAATGATACGTTTCTGGCACACGACTATACAGGGTTATGGGAAAGATTCTAAAGCAGCTGCTCTGGAGTCAAAGAGCCAGCACTAAGAGTCCTTGTCATCTCTTTGTAGCTAAATCCCACTTTGGGGGATTTGAGGAAGTTTGGAATGAGCTAGAGAGCAGACCTCTGAGTGTTTTAGATGATGCCATTGCTTTTTCTTCTCTTCTACACAGACAGGAAGTGTGAGTTTGGCTCACATCTCCACCGCGTGGCTCACAAGGCCGCAAGACTTGTAGTTACGAGAGCTTTGAAGGGTTGCTTGGCCAAGAAGACACTGCCAACAAGGATATTTATGTTTTGCAGCCAATCCTTCAATATTTCGTCTTAGGGGCTCATGCTACAGTGTAAGCTTCCTTAGCCAATCATGTTATGACACACAAACCTACAGCAGTGCATCCTAAGCTCCTTGGTTACCATTGTAACTACTTTTATTTTTTTCTAGATCTTCAGCCCTAAAACTCTAAACTTTCCTCCACTTCAACCTTCCTCCCCGTCTCTCTGCTATAATAAACTAGAAATCCACATTCTCGCTTCTAGCACCTAAGTTTGGAAGCCCTGTCCAAGGTCTCCGATCAAATCCTGTGTTTAATTCTAAGCTTTGCTGACAAGACCAAAGGTCTGAGATTTCCCTGCATTTGGGTTTCCAACAACACTGATGCTGTTAGTTGCCCAGTGCCCAGGATCCCTCTTGCAAGTCAATTCTGGCAGGAACAAGACGGCTGCGGGGGGGCTGCTTGTGGCCTCTGACAGCCCATTGCTCAGGGCTTGCCAGCGCCCCAGCCCCTCAGGCTCTGCCCCAGCCCGGCCAAGCTGCCCGGCAGCAGCGCCGCAGCCCCACAGCAGCTCCAGAGCAGCCCCATCCAGAGGCACCTGGGAGCCCTCAGCAAGGCAGCCAGCAGCACACGGGCACGAGGATACAGAGGGTGGTTCCTTCCTGGCACAGGGCTTGTGGCCATCTCCAGGCACCGCTCTCACAGGGATCCCTGCAGCCCCGACCCCTGCCCACCCGCTCTGTCACCAGCACAAAGGCTTCAGCAGTACCACCACAGGCCAAGGGGCTTCTGGCCATTTTCCCTTGCCCACTGCACGCCTGGGCAGCTTGCTGAGCCAGGGTACCCTTCTCCCACTCTTCCCCTATGACCTGCAGACCCTGGGTAGCAAAAGAAAGCTCCTGGGAGTCTGTGTATTATAACACACTCTATTATTCATATACTAAAGAAAAAAAAAAAAAAACAAAACAAAACAAAAAGAAGCAAAGAACATTCTTAAAGAAATGGAAAATTCCAGCTGGCTCAGGTGGCCCCAGCAGACAGAGCCTCTGGCATCAGGTCTCTGCAGAGCTGCAGCAGTGCAGCCAGCCGAGCCCCGCCAGACGAGGCAGTGTCCTCCATGCCCTGCGGAGCTATCTTGCAGCCTCTGGAAGAGGGAATATCGCTCACTCTGCAGTGCCCGGAGGACATACAGTGTTTCTATTGCCACATCCGACACGCCACTGCTGATGTCCTCTGTCAGGGGTTCAAGGGCTGCAAGAGAGAGGGACAGAGCCATGGTCAGATCCCGGATCTGCGGGGAGCCCAGGAGAGCCCCCTGCCAGGGCCGTCCCAGCCGGCTCTAGCCATGGCCAGGAGGGAGCAGGGACCAAGGGCACCGGCGCGAATCTGCTGGCCACGAATCCCCAAGGTGGCCCTGAAATCTCTGTGGGCTCTGCCCATGCCACCCCATGTCCACAAAGGGAGCAGAGCCCTCCGCAGCCGGGGCAGGGCTTGCAGCTTTTCCCCGGCTGCCCCCGCAGTCAGCCCGCTGCCCTCACTCACCAGTGCAGATCAGCTGCAGCTCTTCCTTCTTCCCCCTCAGGTGCCGCCCGGCCATGCCTGTGAACACAGAGCCTGTCACGGCCCCAGCGGCACAGCTCCCTGCCAGCGGCGCTGCCGGCGCTGAGGCCACACGGGCTGCTGGCCCGGCAGGGCTCAGCTCGGCCCTTGCCGCACGTTGCTGGCCCAGGGCACGGTTGCCAGAGGGCGGCAGCAGCAATGCCCAGGCCAGGCGGGGCTCCAAAGCGCCCCAGGGCCCGGCTGGCGCTGCCGGGGCAGCAGGCGGGGCTGGGGCCGAGCTGCGCCGGGCCGGGGAGGGGAAGGGCAGCCCGGGCTCGTGGCTCACCCATGAACCTGATGGCCGCTGTTCGCAGGGACTCCTGTGGGGTCTGCAGGTAGGGGAGGGCCCGGCGCAGGTGCTCGGCCGCTCGGCTCCTGTCCTCTGCCAGCTGCAGAGAGCGGCAGGAGGGAAGGGTGCGCGCGGGCTCAGCCCCGGCCTCCCGTGCCCGCACAGCCCTGAGGCGCGGCCAGCAGCCGCTGCCCGAGGGCTCCCGAGGGGAGGGGGCAGAGGGCCGGCTGCTGCCCGGGGAGCCGCGGTGCCGCCCCGCAGCTCTGCCAGGCCGGGGCTCCATGGGCACCCGGCTCGGGCCCACGGGAGCCTGGAGAAGAGCCCGCGCGGCCTCTGCGTGCAGCACCGGGCAGGGGCACAGCTGCCAGGCCTGCACACTGAGCACCGCGCTCAGGGGACTTCTCCGGGCTGAGGCTGGGGCTCGCAGGCTGTCCTTACCAGACACTCGCTGAACATCCACAGATTCTGCCTGTTCACAGCAGCAACGGCAGCGCAGGGGGTGCCGGCCCGGCCCAGCCGGTGCTCCCGGCCAGGAGCAGCAGCAACGCCGGCCCCTTCCCGCCTGCCCCTGCCTCGGCTTCCAAGGGCTTTTTCCAGCTTAATTCGGGAGCAGAGCAGCCAGCACCCACACACAGCCCTGACTGCTCAGGGCCCGCCTGTGCTGCCCTGACGCAGCCCTCAGAGGAAGAAAGGATCGGGTTCCAGGGCTGTTTTCAGCACTCTTTTACTCACCCTGAGCTGACAGCAGAAGGTGGCTGCTGCCTCTGCCTTGGCAATTGGAGATCACGGCTGCTCTTGGCCCTCTCGTGCTTGCCACCTGAATTTTGTCAGTACAACTGCACTTCCCTCTTTCAGTCACTGCTGCCCACTGTGCTTTTGTGATGGTCAACTCAGTGTTTTTGTCAGAGGCATCATGATTAGCAGAGACTGAAATGCTCACAAGTCCTTGATTACTAAGTCGAGGGGAATGAAAGCCTCACAGATCACATTTGCAGCACTCAAACACCACTCTGCTGCTGGTGCTGTTGAAATAGAATCAACCTACAGAGACCATCACAGAAATTGCCTCTGGAGTGGCAAATCAAATGAAAAAATCCACCAGGAGAACGAAAAAACAGAACTTGACTGCCTTCACTGCTTCCTCGGAGCAGCAGAAAATGGAGATGCCCAGAGGTATTTTGCACTGCTGCTGATCCCACTTGGAGTCCAGCCCTCTGCAGAGTCCCAGCGGGAACCCGAGCCCAGCCCAGGGAGCTCCCAGAGTGTCCTGGAGATTCTCTCTGCATTCGGTCAGGCTTGCATTCCCCAGCAAGTCCCCAACAAAACCTCCTGTTCTCTTGGGTTAGAACAGGCACAATGAAAAACTCAGCAATGGCACAACTGCCCAGCCCACAAGGAAAAGAAAGGACAAGTTGTCAAGGAATGCAAACATTTGTCTTGCTTTGCTGCAGAAGTCGTGCTGCACTCACAGTGTGGAAAGCCAAGAGAAGCTGCAGTTGGGGGCACATCTTGTGACAGAAGCTGCACCTCGTTCTCCAGGAAAGGTTCTTGAAAAGGGCAGACAGGACTGTGGAGAAGATTCCTGGGGAAGCGAAACAGCTTTCCAGAGGTGAAATGAAAATGGAAAGGAACAATCGGAGATGTTTTCCTCTATTTATTTCTATGCTCCCCCTTTCCATGTTGCACTGCTTCTCCATGCCATGAATTCCAAATGCATCTCACCACTAAGATTGGTGACTTAGCGAGTTTTAGACCCTGTAAAATACCATGAGCTACACCCAGTTTGCCTTGCCCTGGTTTTGTTGGAAAGCAATGCTGGAGCCATCAGTGCAGCGCTTGGGTCGGGCACGAATCCTGCAGGCAGGGAATGTGCCCTGTCAGTGTCTGAGCCTCAGCAGGGACAATGCACAGCAGCGAGCGAGGGATTTGCTGTGCCCTGTGCAGGAGTCAGGACTCTGGATCTGGGCTCAGCACGGCGAAGTTCCCGTGTTTGGACAGACTCAGGGGCTGCCGCGAGGGCAGCGAACGGGAGAGTTCCTGGCTGGGAGAGGCCCCAGCAAAGGAGGGGATCTTGTCCCTCCTCGAGGCCCTTTAAGGGTCTCCAGGCCCCTTTGAAGTGGAGGTTTTCTCTTTTGAGGGTTTTTGGGGGGGATCCCACCACTTCAAGGGTGTCTTTCCCTTCCCATTTTAGGGTGTTTGTGGGGCCACAGCCACACAAGCGCTTTTCAAGGGGGGATCATGACAGCTTTAATTGGCATTTTTATGGGGCCCCCACTCCAAGCCCCTGTAGGGGATGTTTTGCCTCCCAGGGTGGATTTTTGGGGTTCTCTCTACCATCGCCGCTTTAAGGGCCCCCACTATGGTCGGGTCCCATTATAAGTCCCCTTAAAAGGGCAACACCACTCCTGTTGATTCGGACAGTGGAGCCTGGGAGGGGGAGTTGGAGATCCTGGGAATGCTGGGGGTGTGAAGGGGGTTTGGGGGTCCCGGGAGGGTTTGAGAGTCCCTGGGTGATGGCAATGGGGACTCAGTGCTGGGTATAAACTGTTGTGAGGGGTTCCTGGGGAGGTTTTGTGTATACCGGGGATTTTGGGGGGTCATGGTGAATTTTTGGGGGTTCCCAAGGAGGGGTTTTTGGGCGTCCAAAGGGGGGATTAGGCAATGCCAGGGGGAACCCAAGGCTGTTTTGGGGTACCTGCCAGTGACTGAGATGGGGATCCCGTGCCAGGTATGAACCTTCTCAGGGGGATCTGGAGGGATGTTGGGGGACCTCCTGTGGGAATTTTGATGTCCTGGGAGGGTTTGGGGGGATCTGTATGGGGTTTTGTGGTGTTGGGGAGCTTTTGGAGAGCCCAGGGATGATTTTGGGGTGTTCCAGGGGGTCTGGGGGTCCCAGGAGGTTTTGGGGGTACCTTGGCAATGCCAGTGACAGAGCTGGGACCCCGTGCTGGGAATGAGCCCCCTCACTGAGCACAGGCAGCGTCAGCGTGTTCAGGGGGATCCTGGGGGCCAGGGGGGTCACCCCAACCCCCAGGGGACCCCAAATGCAAAGAGACCCCCAAACTCCCCTCAGCGCTGCATCTGCTGCAGGCAAGGGGCACCAGCACTCAGCCCCCAGCCCCACCATCACAGGAGGGCTGTGGAAGAAATCTGGGGGGGGGGGGGGGCACGGACAGGTCGGGAGGCCCCCAAAGTCCTGGGAATGGGGGAACACAGGAATCCCAGGAATCCCCAAGTACGGCCTATGGGGGACCCAGGAGGAGTTTGGGGGGAGCTGGGTGGGACATGGGGGAACCCCAGAAGTCTTGGGAGGGGGGAAGAACAGAGTGACCCCCAGGAAGGGTTTGGGGGGAAGCGGATTGGAGCCTCCAGACGCCGAATCCGATGAGGAGAACAGCGGCGATGACAGCGCGGACAGACACAGGGAGCACCAGGGTGAGATTCCCGCTGGATTCCGGCTCTGGGAAGCACGGCATGGTGAGGCGGGGAGGGGAACCCCCATCCCGCTGCTCCACATTCCCAAAGGGAGGAATAGGGGTCAGGGGGTCTCTGGGTCAAAGAAAAGGGGGCTCTGGGGGCTGGGAACGGGGGGATGGCCGGGAAGGGGGTGCGCGGGTTGTTGGTGCCGGATGAGGGGGGGCAGGGTGGAACCCATGCCCGGGAATGGGGGTGCGGGGGGATGGCGGCGCTAAGAAATGGGGGTTCAGGGGCCCCTCGGTGCTCCAGAACGGGCGATCACAGAGTTCCTGTGCCGGGGGTCCCCCTCAGCTCTCGCCGCCCCCCGGGCCCCAGGAGCGCCCCCAGCCCCAGTGCTGGAGCCATCGCGCTGCTCTGCTGCGGCCCCGCCCCCTGAGCCTCCTCCGGCCCCGCCATTGGCGCCGCTCTTTGCTGCCCGCCAATGGCGCCCCGAGTCTGCAGTGACGTCTCCCGTCGCCGGGCAAAGGGAGGCCTGGGGATGAGGGGCCCCGGACTGGCCGGGAATGGGGTCCGGGGGTCCCCGGGCTCATAGAAACGGGGGATCCAGGGGCTGCCAGAGGAGAATACCCAGGAAAGGGGGTGCAGGGGGTGTCGGGGCAGGATAACGGGGTGCAGGGGGTCCTGCAGCTGGGGAAGGAGATGCGGGGGGTCCCAGTGCCCAGGAATGGGCATTCAAGGGGGTCCCCGGGAGGCTCCCCAAAGCCCCTCCCGTGGGCAGCAGGAGCTGGCTCAGGAGCTCTGGGCAGAGCAAAGGGGGTGACTCCGGCTTGGGGGACACACTGGGGACTCACACACGCTCCGGGGGGGACACGACCCCCGGGGACCCCCCCTCACTTTGTCCCGCCGGGGAGGCCGAGCCCCAGCCCGGGCAGACGAAGCCCCCGAACCCCGGCAGCATCCTGGCGGGGGGCGTGCGGGGCCGGGAGGGGCAGGATCCCGGAAAGGGCGGCGGCTGCCGGGGGCCGCGGGTGCCGGGGAACCGCGAACGCGGCGGCGGCGTCTGTGACAGCGGCGCGGCCTCAGCTGCCCGAGAACGCGGCCTTGGCTGGGTGTGCGCAGCCTGGGCTCCTGCAGGCGGCTGCACTGCGCGATTCACCACGGGAATTGTTCGCGGAGCATTGGTCTGCGCAGAGAATTCCTACACCTGCTGAGCATTGGCCTCTGCAAAGTTCCTACACCTGCAGAGCATTGGCCTCTACAAAGAGTTCATCAACGTGCATAGCATTGGCTTCTGCAAAAGGTTCCCGAATTTTATTTGAAGGTAAAGATCGACTCAAGTTGAATTTCTTGGTTTTGTCTCATCTGCACTCTGAGAGAGACTGCCAAAGGGAAATACAGGATGGGATAGTGCCCATCCTCTGGTGCAACAGTTCAGTGGTTTGCCCAGCTGAGTGGATGAACAATATATGCTCTACTGATTGTGCTTTTTTTTCCGCACTGAAGAAATGGAACATTTTCTAAATGTACTGGTCTATACATTTTTCCCTATAGTGATTGCTTAAACTACTTAAAGGTGAACAAGTTCTGTTCAAGTTTCAGTGGGTTGTTATCATCGGGTTATTAAAATTATTAGGGAGATGCCTCTGAATTGCTGCAGCAACCTGGCTGCCCTCAGGTGACATTCTGGCCAGAAGCCTTGTGAGCACATTAGAGAACCCAAACAACAGGAATTCCATCCTTGGGGAGGGAAAGTGTTTCCCTATGTCAGGTTGCACAAAGCTCCTGCTCTTGGATAATTCCTGGGATGGCACATCCACTTCTCTGGAAAAACAGTTTCAGTTTTGTTCCACTCTCATCACTGTAAAATATTTCCTCCTTCTAACAAATGTAAATCCCACCTCATTCACTGTAGACATATTGACCCTTGTTCTGCCACTGCAAGATTTGGGAGAAAATACCTTTGATCACTGTTTTTCCATTTTCACAAACCTTGGAGAGGACCCAAACATCTCCCAAGATGGGGTTTGGAGGCCTCATCACATAACCAGCAGCGAGAGGCTGTGGGCTCTGGGCTCAGTGGTGTGGAGACGGAGGACAGAACAGGAATAGTCTGGGAGGGATGGATGGGTGGTTTCAGAGAGGCTGGAGCTTTTCTTCCTAGAGGATATAAGCATGACAAGGAAATAATGGCAGCAAGGACAGCTGGGCAGGCCCAGCCTGGGCAGCAGCAGAAAGGAATTTCCCTGCCAGGGCAGGGCTGCGGTGCAGCACGTCCTCAGCAGGAGCCTGGAGCAGCCCAAGGCTCTGTGTGGGCAGGCAGAGGCAGGCAGGAGGCAGAGCTGTCAGCAAAGGAAGGGCCCAGCCAGGTGGGGCAGCCGGGGGATGCTGACAGCCTGCAGGGACAGAGGCGCAGGGCAGGGACAGCGTGGGACAGCCTGGGCTGCACAGGGCACAGGGATGGGCAGCAGCTGCAAGACAGCCCTGCCAGAGCCACCTTGGGCAGCACTTTGGCCATGGCTGCTGGGCCCGGGCCTGAGGCCATGAGGGGACAAATGACCCTTGAAAGGGCTGGGGCCTCATTGCCTCCTTGTCCCTGCTCAGCAGCCTGGCAGGGGCCGCCCCATGCTCCTGCCCTTGGCATTGCACATCCCCACATGCCAGTGCCCATTCTGGGAAGAGCCCTGAGCAAGGAGGGAGGGACAGGATCTGCCTGGCCAGGGGCTGGGGCTCAGGCCTTGGCCCTTTGCATTCCTCAAACACATCCAGGTGTGCTCAGCACCAGAGACACCTTTGCCTTGCTTGTCCCCAGCTGCCATCACTGCCTCCAGTGTTCTGCTCTAAATGGAACCTGGGGACACTTTGACGTGAGTTGTGTCCCTTTGTGGGACCCATTAAAAGTCAAAGAGAGTTTGCACTTTTAATCTGATTTTGAGTTTTTGAGAAGTTCTTTGTGCATGCTCTGAGGGACTGGGTCTGATGCAAAGAGCAGCAAAGCCCCAGAGGCTCATTACAGTCCGAGTGCTCTGTCTGTGCTGCTGAGCTGGGCCGGGCTCCTGGCCCAGAGGCAGCTCCTGGCAAGGGCAGCGCTGCAGAGAGACAGCTCTGGCCAGAAGCAGCTCCTGTGCACAGCCCAGCAGGGCTGGGGCACTGCCAGGGCCTCTCAGGGACACCAGCAGGGCACAGACAGAGCTCACAGGGGCTCAGCACTGGCAGGGTCTGTGGGACGGCCCTGAGGGGGCTGTGTCACAGCAGCACCTCTGTGGCTGTGTCACAGAGCCACAGAGCAGCTGGAATGTCAGCCAGGGGCTGTGTGACAGCACAGAGTGGGCTGTGTGAGGTCACAAGTTGGGCCTGTGTGACCCAGGTCACAGACATCACACAGTTTGTCGTATGCAGTCATTCAGCAGCTACAATATCATAGAGGGGATTCTGTGACATCACAGGGCAGGCTGTGATATCATGGCATGGTGGTGAAATCCTAGAATGGGCTTTGAGTTCAAAAGGCGTGCTGTGACAATTCAGAGCAGCAGTATGACATCACAGAGAGGGTTTTGTGACATCACAGAGTGGGGTGTGAGGCCATAGAGGGGATTCTGCCATCACAGAAGGTGGCTCTGTGACACCAGAGTGAGTTGTGACATCACTGTGTGGCTGTGTAACATCATAGAGCCGGCTGTGACATCACAGAACAGACAGTGGCATCACAGGACAGTGACTTCACATGGTGATTCTGTGACATCACAGAATCTTCTGTGACATCACAGAGCAGCTGTTTGACATCACATAGTGACATCACATGGAGGATTTGTGACATCATAGGTGGCGTGGTGACATCACAAGTCGTCTGTGTGACATAACAGGGGCTGTGTGATGTCACTGGGGAGGTCACTCTGCCCCGGCCCCCCCTCACAGGTCTCCCCAGAGCAGTCCAACCCTGCTTGTGCACAGCGGGGTCCCCTGTCCCCCCGGGTCCCCCCACCCCCGGCCCCACAGCCTCCCCCAGAGGATGTTCCACGAGATCGACCCCAGAGCCTGACACGGGGACAGGGGGCCGGGGCCCTGGGGGTGGCACAGGGGGACAGGGACCCCCGGCAGCGTCCCCGTGTGTTGGGAATTTAGCTGACTAGACTGGGAAAGCACAAGGCCGTGGCTAATTCCAAGTCCTCCACCTGCAAGACAGCATGTCCTTGGGCCTAGCTGGGTATGATAACAAGTGGACAGAGAGATGTGGGAAATAGAGAATGTAGGGCCAAAGGAATGAGGAAGAGTTGATGGTATAGTTTAACCAACAGATCATCTGTCTTACAGAATATTCATAAGCTTATTACTTGCTGTATAAGTGTCTGACGCTCTCTTCAATAAACGGGACTTGCTGATGACTCATATTGAGTGTCCGAGTGTCCCCTCACTGACAAATGGCTCATCCCCGACAAAGGCCTCATTCTGCAACAAACGGCTGCCCGAACAGGGACCTAAAGGAAGTTTGAACTTGAGAGCCATTCTGCAACAAATGGATGCCCGAACAGCGACCCTATGGACTCTACAGACCCTATGGACTCTACAGACCCTACAGACCCTACCGACTTTACAGAAGATTTGGGCCTGCGAGCCACGGTCGGTGCAGTATTTGGGTGCCAGTCTCGACGCAGTCCGGGAGGCACAAAAAGCGGGCCCTGCCTTCAGGCGACCCTATAGAGGAGTCCTGGAAAAAGGCGAAAGGGCAGGCTTCGGTGCCCTGGTGACCTCACAGGAGAGTCCAGCTGACTGAATGCCGCGGATGTCCTGGAAAGGCTGCAGCGCGCTGAATGAATGACAGGTTAAAAGGTAATACAGGGAAAAGCGGCATATAATTCCTTTTAAATGCTTTTTAGAAAAGCGGGAACTATAGGCTGTCGACTTGGGAAGAGAATTCCCGAGATTGCTGCATATAGACTTGCAAAAATGTGTGTTGTGGTTCTGGCACTGCAAGTATACGCACAGTGGGCCAGCGACCCTGCTGCAATGGCAGCAGCAGCTGCCGCTCGGAGCACCTGCGGGGCTGAGCCACTCCGAACTCGGCATGGGCGCTGCGCCATGGGGAGCAGCCGCAGCAGGCGGCTCGCCTGAGATGCTGCGCTGCAGCGGCAGTAGCGGAGGCAGCCACGGGGGGAGCGGAGCCCCGCGGCAGGGGGAGCAACCCGCGCCGCCGCCGATGCAGCGCTGGGTCCGCACACGCAAAGAATCAGCCCACAGCGTGTCTCACGAAACAAGAAGCCCAGCACAGTGGGGCCGCCCGCTCCGACACAAGCGGCGCAAGACCAGAGCGCTTTTCCAGCGCGAGCGCTTCTCCCTCCGCCCCGCGGCCGGCGGGGGCCTTAGTTTCGACTTAGCAACCTAAACACACTGCACCTTAACAGACTCCAAGCATAGCTGCGCGGCTCAGCCGGCGCTGCCATGGACAGTGTCTCCGGCGCACAAAACTCGGTGCGGCCGGCCGGCGCTCGGCGAGCAACGATACGAGCAGCCACGGAGCCCGAGCGAGGCGGGCGGTGCCGTGCCCGCGGTGCGGTGCAGTGCGCACCGGCCAGGCTGGGTGCGCGGAACTCAGCCGCGAGCGGGCAGCCCGGGCGGGGCCCGCCGTGCCCTGCTGGCAGCCTGAAGCGTGGGGGGGCCCCCGCCGTGGGGCCGCGACTCGCGCCGCCGAAATGCTGCGCTGCGTCCAGCAGCAGCTCCGTTAACCCACCGCACCACAGCGACACGAGCAGCAGCAGCCCGATCCCAGGGCCTTCCAAGCGCTGCTACTTTCCCACCTCCGCCCCGTGGCCGGGAAAAGCTTCAGTTTTAGACCTAATAGCCGTAATAAATGTGACTCTTGTCAACAAAAGAAAATATCCCTACTGCAATTAAGAGACTAGTGATAATAAATAAGCAACACCAAAGAGCATTACTATAAGGATGCTCCTCACCTAAGTTAAAAAGACTTTTTGTTCTTCCTGGCAGAGACTGTGAAAGAGAAATCAGCGTGGCGAATACGTTGAGATAAATTTTAGCCGGTTTAGCTTAGAACCCATTATGCTGTCTTAAAATCACCTGTATTAACATAGACTTTAAACATCAGAAGCCCAGATAACTCAGTCGGTGGAACATCAAACTCTGAAATTGTATTTTGAAAAATTTAAAAATGTTAAAGATGTGTTAAAGCGATTGTGTAAGTAAGATGTAATGAATATGCTTTTTGTATTCTTTGAGCCTTGCTTGGATGTGGTAGATGTAGAAGCAAGCACTGAATTCAAAAGAATTTTTCCACAGGTATGCCTTGAACAAACTCCTTATGTTTAGGTGCATTCAAGTGTAAAAATACTGTAGCAAAAACACGAAGAAAGTTGTTTTAGCTTAGTATTTTAGAGTAAAACTTGTAGGTAAGTTATAGTAAATTTTATATTCTATTCTATTTCTATAATAAATTCTATTCATTGCTAAGTAGTTTAAGTTAAATTATGTATTAAGTGCCATTAAATGTTAATTACTGCTAAGGTTAATTTTTGTTAAGTTTATGTCCTCTTAGCTTTAAGTGCTGTTCAGTTTAATTTCTGTTAAGTTTAAGTGTTATTAAGTTTAGGTGAAGTTAGATTCTGTTACATTTAAATTATATTAGGTTTAAGTTATATAGAATTTAAAGTTGGTTGAGTTCTGTTAAAGTTAAGTTCTGTTGAATTTAAGTGATTTTACATGTAAGTTCTGTTGATTTGAAAATCTGTTAAGTTTAAGTTCTATTAAGGTTAAGTTTTGATAAGGTTAAGGTCTGGTAAACTTAAGTTCTGCTAAGTTAAAGTTCTGTTACATTGAAGTAAAGATAAGTTTAAGTGATGTTAAGTTCTGTTAAGTTTAAATGTCTTAAGTGTTTTAAGTTTAAGTGTTATTAGGTTTAAGTGATGTTAGATAGATTTATGCCAGATGTTTATTTTATGACTTGTGTGCAAGGTGTTGTCGTGAACATCAGAGAAACTAGTTAAAAGGGACAATCAGAAGCATTTGTGAGTAGAGCCATTCCTTTTTGAAGTATATCTGCTGTTTGAGAATGGAAAGCAAACTTACCAGACAATCCACGCAGATGAAACCTGCGCACATGTTGCTCCTTTAGCTTATTTTTGTAGGTTGTACTGGCACACCTGAGTTTTGTTTGAGCCTTGTAGCACATAGAATCCTTTTTGTATCTGTTGTATGGCATATCCTATAAACAGTGATAGCCTTTTCGGTTTGTCTCCCTGGCTTAGATCCCTTGTAAGAGAGAAACCTTGCTAGCTGAGAATACTGCTTGTAATGTAATAGTTATTAGAATTGCCTATTCTTCTATTGCAAAGAGTGTGACGTAGTTAGCCCATAGAACTTTGCATGTTCCAAAAGAAAACAGGGAAAATGTTGGGATTTTAGCTGACTAGAGACTGGAAAAGTACAAGGCCGTGGCTAATTCCAAGTCTTGCACCTGCAAGATAGCGTGTCCTTGGGCCTAGCTGGGTATGATAACAAGTGGACAGAGAGATGTGGGAAATAGGGAATGTAGGTCCAAAGGAATGCGGAAGAGTTGATGGTATAGTTTAACCAAAAGATCGCTTGGCTTACAGAATATTCTTAAGCTTATTACTTGCTGTGCAAGTGTCTAATGCTCTTTTCAATAAACGGAGCTTGCTGAACACTCATACTGAGGGTCTCGAGTCGTCCCTGCACCGAGACAAATGGCCAACTGCAACAGAACAACTTTCTGTTAAGGTTCTCTGAGCGGAAAAAACAAAGCCACAGGACACCACAAAACCCATGACCCAAAATCCATCCTGAAGCACATTGTGAGCGAACTGCTCAAAGGGAATGGTGGGTGCATTCCCTCAGCCTTGTCCTGAGGCTCAGCAGCCGAGGGCTCTGGCTGCACGTCTGGACACGCTGTGCCCGGAACAGTGGGAAAGGATCCATGGCAGGCCGTGCAGGGGAGCAGCCCCCACGCCCCAGCCCTGCCCATGGAGGCCTGCAGCCCGTGGGGATGGAGCAGCAGTTTCTGGGGTGACAGAGCCAGCAGCTGGGCACTGCAGCACACACTGCACACATCTGCTGCAGGGATATGTTAGCAATATTGTGTATGCACACACTCCAAATTGAAAAAATTCAGGCCAAGTGGAGCTTGATTTCAGAGGCATTAGGGAAGAATTATTACTGCTGCTTTCATGGCTGAGTTTTGCAACATTATACTTTTTTTTTAATACTGTATGAAAAAAACATGTCTGAGTCTGGAAAGGGAGTTTTTCAATCACAAGGGTTCTTGCTTCACTCCAGGAAAAGTGTAATTCAGTGTACCAGGGAGATTTTCTCAACATATTGCTGAGTTCTCATGCTGCCATTCATTAGTAGAGATGAGATATTTTCTCACTGTTTATGTTTTATTTTTGTTTGGAAACAGTAGGGAAGAAACATACCCACTGTGAAGATTTGGTTCATGTGGATCAGTTATTATTTAAGCTACATAAGTTGAAGGAGGAATTCACAGAGGTTATCCCAGGCAGAATCTGGTGCTGATGCTTGTGCCATTGGAGTCTGGAGTGGGCTCTTTCCTAGCACAACTCACCACACTGAGCTGCTGGGCATACCTCATTTGTTTTCTGGTTTTTACTACTAAGAACAGCCAGCATCATTTACCAGTACCTAAAACAGATTTGTTGGTTCCTCTGAATCAACTCAAACTGTGGGTTGGAGTTTCCCAGGTTTGAGCCTGGAGAAAAGGAGGCTCAGGGGGAGCCTCGTGGCTCTCCACAAGTCCCTGACAGGAGGGTGGAGCCAGGTGGGGCTCTGCTCCCATGGGAACAGGGACAGGACAAGAGGAAAAGGTCTCAACTTGCACCAGGAGAGGTTTAGATTAGAAATTAGAGAACATTTCTTCTTGGAAAAGGTTGTAAAGCATTGGAACAGGTTGCCCAGGGCGCTGGTAGAATCACCATCCCTCAGAAGACATGTTGATGCGGGACTTGGGATGTGGTTTAGTGGTGAACATAGTGATAGTGGTGCTTGATGGTTGGAATTGATTATTGTGAAGGTCTTTCCCAACTTTAAGGATTCTCTGATTCCATGATTCTAAACAACCCAGTGATAACATAATCTAATCTCTCTTGGTGTACATGATTTGGTTCACTCTCTGATGTTTTCTCCACATCCATGTGCCAATGCATCTTCCAGCACATGGAAGGAACAAACCAGGTGTGAAGACTGGAGAAGGAAAATGAGCCCACATCACTTCCTTGGGAAGAGAAGAAAAGATCCGGCAACTTCCAGAGGGGAGGAGAAACAGATAAAAAGGTTTGAGAAGCTGAAGTAGTGGCAGAGGTACCAGGGAGAAGAAGTAAGAGGTGAGAGAAATGGTGGCCATGAATTGCAGGGCAGGCAGAGGACACCAGTGACCCAAACTGTTTGGCACGTCCTGGCCATTAGGCAGCTGACCCCAAAAGTTCACCTCTGCTCAAAGGGCATGCACAGCCTTGCCCACCCCGTACAGGTGCAGGAACAGCATGAGGAAATGGCAGGGGAGTGTCATAAACAACCTAAATACTGTTGTGCATTTCCAGCAGGTTTTGCAGCCTGTACTGAGCATCTCAGTCCTGGCTGCACTGTTCCCAGACACCAACACCATTAGATCAGAGGGAGCTGATTTAATCAGTTGTTAAAATAATCAAATCATTTCAATTTGAAGTCAAGTCATTTGAGTGATAAGGACCATTTAAACCTTCCTGCTCAGAAGGCAGAAGATTGGGCTGAAGCCAGAGCTTTGAGGAGCAGCCAGATAGGGACAGGTAGAGCCAGGGAATGATATCATGGCACCCACCTCAGTTTGGGAAGAATCATTTGCCCAGCAGGAGCCCAGCTCCACAGCAACATCCCTGGAAACTCTGCATCATAAATAGCAGGGAGTTCATTCATACAGCAAAAGATTTCCTGGCCTTGTTTACCCTTCCACATTTGCTGCAGCTCTTCATTTCAAAAGCCTGTGAGTACCTTGGGCTGGAAGGCTTGTCCTTCCCCTGCTCCTGGTTCTGTACCAAGATGTTCTCTGTTCTGCTGCTGACTAATGCATCTCCTGGCTCCCTACCACTGAAGGAAAAGAAATCTATTTACAAGACACAAACAGCTTTGTGTAAATCACAGCCATGGGCTGCCAATTGTGTGCTCTCCCAGGCCAGCAGTGCCTCCTTTCCCCAGCACAGAGTGCTGCACTAGCGCAGCTCCAGGCACGTGTTGCTATTAGGTCATGTCACCAGGGACTGGAAAGCACCAGACAACACTCTGTGCCTTAAAAATCCAGATGTGTGATGATTATCTCATGATAGCCGTCATAGATCCTGTGGGAGTGCTATTTCTAATAATTCAGCCTTCAGGAGTTCTTAGGCTGGGATGAGCCCATGCTCCAAGCTGGAGCAAATTGTGTGCTCAGGTCTACTGTATGAAACAATCACTGTGGTCCTAGTGCTGCCTCCTCCCTGAAAAGATGGAGCTATTGCATTCTCCTGAGTCCACTAGGTGGAACCAGATAATTTCTAGTTGGGAGGACGTACAGCAATGCTCAAGCCACTAATATCACTAAATATAGTTGCATGAAATTAAAGAAGAATACCCTTACTTTCAATTGCACTCCCCTTTTTTACCACCTGATTACATGATAATATATTGTCATCCTTCTTTCCCTATATTTCTTCTTTCTATATGTGGACCATCTCAGGGCTGCAGCAGGAGTGGAAGCACCCGGGCAAATAACTCATCTCCCTCAGGCCAGACGTGGATTTTGGCCCAGCAAACCAGAGGAACACTGACATAAAGGTGGAGTTTTGTGTTATTCAGGGAACAAAACATCACAGCAAATGACTGCCTGGAGTTTGATGTGTTTCCTAGAAGACTTGCAAAGTAAGTATGAAGGGAATATCCTTAGTGTTTATCACAAAAGGTCAAGTGTACAAACACCTGCAGCTGCAGACATCACAAGGATGCTGTGTTTACAGCAGGCACTGCCCCATTCTGCTTCTGGGAGTCTCTTGCCCCAAAGAGAGCTTGTTCAGGCTGGGGGAGATTTCAAGAGACAGCACAAGGCTCCCTTTTTCTCTATGCTCCCCTTTTCTTTATGCTTCTTAAAAATCTCTCCCCTCTTCCCACTAACTGTGCAGGCACTGTTGGATGCAGCTTCCAGTGGCAGATTTCTTCTTCCTGTGACAGTGCCAAGCTCGCAGGGCCCTGCAGGAGGGACCTCTGTGAGCAGTGGGATTTACACTCTTTAACAGCAGCCATGTCCCAGTGAAGCGGTCAGGCTGGGCAAGGATTGCCCTTCTCGGACGGCCCGGCCAGCTATCCAGCACCGCTAGCAGCAGGGCAGCACTGTCCCCATCTCCGTGGCTCAGGACAGCGCCTGAGGCAAACGCCCTGTGCTGTGACAGCAGCCACACCTTGCGGTGGGACGTGGCACGGCTTATGGCCGCAGCCAGCAGAAAAAAGAGAGCGCTCTCCAGCTGCGGGGAATCCAGGTTCACTGGGTCCCACGGGAACCGACAGCCGGACAGGGAAGGGGGGAGACGCTTGCAACAGCTTCTAAGGAGGGAGGGAGACAGGGGAGGAGCCGACCCTCTGGCGAATAGAGTTTTAGAGGGGAGCGGGATACAAAAGATTGACTTAGGGAGAACCCCAATGGGGATAACTTGAGAGTGGGGCCCTGGTCCCTGAACCAATCACTCAACGCTCTAGCTGGAAGTTTCTGGAGAGAAGGGTGGGAGCGCAGAGTGACGGACAGGGCACCGGGGAGAGGTTTGAGAAAGGATACATTAGTCTCCAAGGCAACTGGGAAGGAGTTGGGATAACTGGCAGTACAAAGGGAGGAGAAGATAACCAGCGCAGAACCATTACATGATAGGGGGAACAGAAAAGTCCAACTTCTACAGAAACAACACAACACCCCAGGACAGTCCTGGCACTGCAAACATGTTTTCCCTCTGCAGTTTGCAGTAACAGTCAAGGAGCATCCAAACTGTTGCAAAGCAAAGCTTGTTTAAAGGATGGGTTTAGTGCCGGTGAGCTTCCAAGGACTCCTCCTTTGAAGCAGCCTATGCAGGGGGACTCTGAAGTGTCCCTGTACCGTCCGAGTTTCAGACAGAGCTGGGAAAACATGTAACCCTCCGCTCACCGTCCCCAAGAGCAGACAAGATGTCCCCCTTTCCCGGAGCTGGGGGATGGAAAGGAGGCTGCAATGGCAGTGATGGGTGGGTTTGTGGCCGTCCCATTTCCAGCAGTCTCTGCCTTCCCCCACTGGCCTCGCGGGTGCTCTGCAGCTTCTCCCCGTGAGAATACTCTCTGCCCCTGTGCGGAATTCAGGAGTGATGCACAGTGTCTCCCCTTCCCAGAAATCAGGCTGTGTGAGTGTGTTTGCATATGTGCACATGCCAAGTTTTAGCCCAAAGAGAGTTTCATAGCTGACTTACAACCCACTGAAATAATTTCATTATGGAAGCAGTGACATAACTTGACAGTAATGCACCCGCACCACTCCAGTGCCGGGGGTTTATAGGGCATTTACAAGGTGTGTGTGCAGGAGGTGACATCCCCAGCACACGCAGAGCTGGCAGTACCTGGCTGGAACCCTTCCAGTGAGGGGCTGGTGGCCCCAGGGTGTCTGACAGCACTGTGGAGGTGGCTCCTCACACAGCAGACCTGGGAAAGGGACAAAAGCTCACGGCAATGGTTGGCAGGAGCTCCTGAGAAATTCTTCTCCTTAGTTCTGATGGGCAACAACAAAACAAATTTGGTGGGTGCAGCTATTGATCATCTTCAGGTGATCTCAAAGCAGAACTCTTCCTCCAACCCCTGCTGGAGATTATCTGCTCTGAAGTGTGGTCCACTGGCCTCAGAGCCTTGTAGCAGTGTGTTTCTGCTGCCACGGGCCATGAAATGAGATGTCCTGGCTGGTGCAGTTGTGTTTGAGGGAGCTGGGACACCTCTGAACAGCCGGGACACTCAGGAGCATCACTGGGGACCAAGTATTAATTAGAATGTAAAATTTCATCTGCAGTCATCTTGCATTACTGCTGTTAAGAGGACAAATCTTCCGTTGCCCTGTGATTTCTGAGTGTGCAGAGTCATGGCTAAAGCTGGGCTGGAGACAAGAAAGAGGAGTTTTGGCCAACTGGCCACTAATTCATGTGTGAGTGGTATTCAGCATCCAATTTGCTTTGCAGAACCAGTAAAGGTGAGAGGCTATTGTAAACCTGAAAAAACATGCTTGTCCTACAGCACTTGATTCCAAAATTGTCCTAGAAAAGAACAAACACACCTTTGTAAAAAGCATTGTGTGGTTTCTATTGCCCATCCCTCTACTGTGTGAGAAGCTGCTTGGAGAGCAATACTTGTTCAGCTGATGTTCTGAAGGGATTGATTCGGAAGCTATGACAAAAATGCAGTATGAGCAAAAGACCAGCTTCAGTTTATAGAGTCAGGCATCACAAAAGCTGGAAAAGATCTCCAAGGTAAGTGAGTCCAGTCCTTGACCTGGTATCTGCACTTAGCTGATCTGCAGGGATCTCTGTGATGCCATTTTTAGTGAGTTCACCTATGGAGTTTATGGGGTGAGCAGAGGAAACAGAGCCCAGATTTGACACATGAACAAAATATGTGGGATTTCCAACTCCCCACAGCCCTCGGGTCACCTGTGCAGCTGCTCACCTCTTGCCTGGCACCAGCTGCTGTGAGCACCACAGAGACACAGGATTTTAGCCTCCAAAGACCTCTGTGGTTTGACTCACTCATCTGTGTGTCACAGGGCCCAGAAGATCAGCTCTCTGCTGCAGGGAGCTGGCAATTCATCTATTTAGCACTTTCCTGGCAGTGCAAGAGGTAAGAATGGGAGAGGTGGACAGCAAAGTCCAGCTTCATCATTTCTGGTAAGATCAGATGAAAATACTGAGGAGTTATTTTAACGTGAGAATAGGGAATAGTTTTAATATTCAATATGATTTATTTACAACAAATTCTAAGTAGATTAGCTGTACATACACCGTGTTTCTTTCCCTGGATGATCATTTATCCACATAACTTTGCAAACCAACAATTAGAGCAGCATTCCCTGTGCTCTGATAATACTTTCTGGTGTTCCCAGGATCAGGCTGCTCAAGTGAACGATGCATGGGCTGTGCAGCAGCTGAGCGTGGCTGTAACAGCATCGGGGAATCACGAAGCATCATGCAGGAAAGCTTGGGGCTCCTGTGCCAATGGAGTTTCAGGGCAAAACTTGTAGTAAGCTGGTGTTTTCTTGCTTCCAGTCTTTTCCTCCTGGCTCTTAAATAGTGGCCAGAGGATGAGGTTGGTTGTGGCCTGGTTCATCTGCAGTTCCAAAGCAATGCATCACTCTGCAGTCCTGTTAGGGAAGCCTTTGATATCTTTCCAGTCTTTAGCTTTCCTCAATTATTCATCTGAGGGTTGCTTAATTGCTAAGTCTCCTCCTTTTAGATAATATGGGGAGGTGTGTAGGAATGCTGTTCAGACACAAACTGGTCCCTTCTCAGCTTCAAAGGGCAAATAGAAATTCTCTCCCTGTTCTGTCTCTCGGGCTGCAGTGATACCGATGGCTCTTGCTGAGCTCTTGCCAAGGCTGTAGCCAGGGCTCAGCCCTTTCCCATCTCCTCCTGGGCAGCAGGAGCACTCTGGGACTGGTTGTGAGAGCTGTGTCATGAGAGGAGTGCCGGCAATGCGTGCAGGAGGAACCTGTGGTGGATTCTGTGCGTCACATTTCAGCAGACATTGACTGCAGCCTGCTGCAGAGTGAGACAGTTCCTGGTGTCTGTGTAACCAGGTACTTGGTCAGATGTTAAGAAGAAATTCCTCCCTGTGAGGGTGGGCAGGCCCTGGCACAGGGTGCCCAGAGCAGCTGTGGCTGCCCCTGGATCCCTGGCAGTGCCCAGGGCCAGGCTGGACACTGGGGCTTGGAGCAGCCTGGGACAGCGGGAGGTGTCCCTGCCATTGCAGGGGTGGCACTGGGTGGGCTTTGAGATCCCTCCAGCCCAAACCAGTCTGGGATTCTGTGATTCTTCTGTCTTTATTTTCACTTGTGAATTGATTCCAAGTCTACAGTGGTTTCAATGCCTGAAACCACTCACTGGGGCTGCTCCATCCCTGTGTGCACCTGGAGGAGGAGATGGTGAGCACGCAGCTTACAACCCTGCTGCCCTTTCTCCCAAAACTATAAACACCAGGCTTTTCTCAAGTTTTCTGTTTTCATTCCACTCTCACCCCTCAAAGTCTTGCCTATTTGTCAGTCCTTGAATAAGCCCCATTTCTCTCTGGCATGGTGGGAATGTGCAGGATTTCTGCTGGGTGCCTTGATGCCTATAGGTTTTGGGGTCAATGAGCTTATGCAGAGCTGTGCTCATGCTGGAAGATAAACCTTGTCTTTAAAGAGTCTGGAAAAGCAGTAAGGAGGACTTTAAGTTCCTCACAGCAGAAGCTGTGTCTACTTGGCACCTACAGCCATTCAAAGGCAGACGGTGAAGTCTCCAGAACAGTTTGATGTTGCAGTGTTAAAACAACTTTCTGCCAGTGCTGGTAAGCTGACATGGCTTGGCTGAACTACCTATAGCTAAAGAACCACATATGAATTTGCATTTTCAGAGGGAATTTCTGGTGAAGTTTGAATGCGCTTTTTTAGTGACAGCAGCATATTCAACATAGCCTTGGCTCACCTGAAGCACTCTTGGCTTTCACTGAGTGTCCACGTTCACATGGTGGCTGTTGAATTATCAGAGAAGCTGTTCCTTGTTTTCCAAGAAACTGTTTTGAATTCTCCACTAAATGCTAAGCAGAGCTCTGTTGTGCTGCCATTTTTGGCGAGGTTTCAAATGGTTTATTTTTGTGCTATGCTGAATTTTAATAATTGCTATAAGTATGCTATTAGTCAAAATGAGGGAGAAAGAAACCCAATTATTAAACTGGACTGCTGTGACTGGAATCTACAGCTGAGATATTGTGGTAAATAGGTATGATTCGTGCTGATAAAAATTGAAACAATAATCAATATTGATACAGTAATTAATATTTGAGAATCATAAAACAGTTAATAGTTAAAAGTTGTAATGCCAAAGAAGAGAGGGAAAGGAGGAGCTCCACCCACCCCCCCTTCCCAGCAGATGTTCTCAAGGACCACAGGAAAGAAGCTGAAGATACAGTTGCTAAAATGACCAAGAACCTGGTTGGGTCCAAGAAAATGCTAATTATAAGGGACTTATTGCTTTGATATGTAGATGCAGTGATACGTTAGTCTTGGCTTACATTGTACTGGCTTGGTGCGCATGTGTAACCCAAAGGTGAATTAAAGGACAACGAAGAAGACTACAGGGCCTTCATCAGTGACGACCCCCAAAGACTTGTGCGACCACCAAACCGAGTGGTGGCGCATGCGTGGTAAAGGTGGTAATGAAGGCGGAGACAGAAAAGTGACGAACCGAAAATAGGAGGAGATGGCATTGACACATGGCATATAAGGGGTGACTTTCACTTGGCAAGCTTGTACGTGAAGTGGCAAGGGTCATTGAACCCTGCCCTCCGTACCCCGCGGTTGTTTTTGCTTATGTGCTATTATTTGAACCAAATTATCCCTTATTTATATATTTTTTAAACTATTCAATTAAAATTGTTGCTGCCTTAAATATTGTTTGGTTTTTTTTGATGGGATAATTGGGCAACCATAACAATATTAAAGCCCAACTTTCATGCTTAACAATAAACTCAACCCGCTGGCAATACTGGAAGAGAAAATGAACATTATTGATGAGATAACTGATAATTATTTCTTTTTCCTTCCACCATTAGAACAATATGTTGCAGTATATCAATAAAGAATAATTTACATCATATACACTGCGTGCTTTCAGCAGTGCTTTGCTATCTCCTGCTTTCCCAACACCACTTTTATGGAATTAATGCTTTTTTCCAAGTTTCCTTTGCTGCCCTGGGCTGTGTAAGGCCTGAGGGAGCCAGTACAGGCTACAAATGTTACTCAAAATGCCCTGTTTGCACCTGAACCCAAGAAGAATGATCCACATCCCCACTGACAGGGACCTATTTGTGAGGACTTTCTGAGCACTCTGAAGCTTCTGATTCAGCTTCTCACTCAGCACAGCTCCTCCTCCTGCTGCAGCCGAAACCTTGGCGTTGTGGTAGAGTAAATGCCCCTCAGGTCCAGTGGGTTGGGAGACAGTTCTCTGCACAGTAAGGCACCTACCCACCCTGAAAGATGTGCTGACATCACCTGGAAAGGCCCACCTTTGTTGGGGAAGCTTCATGACCAAGACTTTCCCCAGATTATTTCAGAAACCTCGTGTCTTTCAGTGATAAATGTTTTTGCAGACAGGATGGATAGGTTCTGCTTAAGCTGTGCCCTCAGTCACACGTGGGAGCAACGTCACAGGCTGTGCCACCCAACAAAGCCCAGCAGGCCGGGAGGAGAGCCCGGGGCCAGCAGGAAGCTGAGAGAAGGCCCTGCTCTAGAACTGAGGGAGTTCCACCAGAAGCAAACTAAGATGGCAACTTGAAGAGATGCCCACTGTGCTCAAAGTTTGACTGAGAAGACTAAGACGAGAGTTGTCAAAAATCCCAGGAAATATCTGGGAAAAGGTTTTATGTATGTTGGTTGTGACTCGGTACAAAGCTCCTGCGGGAAAAGAGCCTCTGCAGCAGGCTGGCTGGCTGAAGGGGGTCTAACTTCTTCCTAGAATAAAGATTACCACTGAAATGCAATTTTATTTTTTATTTTAAAAGGGGGAAATATTTTCCAGAACTCTAAAAGTAGTTTCAAAAATTTCAAAAATTAGTTCCTGTTGTGGAAACAGGAACGAAACATTTGGGGATTTCTCTCTACAAAGGATATTTCTAAATATTTCTAAGAATGAAAAGTGAAGACAAAATGGGGTCACTTTTTCTCTCGATTCTAAAACTACTTAGAAAAATCTTTAAACACTATAGTAATTGGGAAGATATATTTGGGGGTGTCTCTCTTCAGAAAAACTATTTTGAAATACTTCTACAAATTTCTAATTTCTAAAACTGAAAACCTAAGCAAATGGGGTTGCTTTTTCTCAGGAGCCTCATGCTGCTGCCTGCCCCCTGGGCTCCCCCAGCCCTCAGGACCCCGCCGCTGGTCACAGCAGCCCCTGCCTGGCTCCTGCCTGCCCACACCGTGGGCATCCATGGCTGCTCCTGGCCATGGAGCTGAGCCAGTGCTGCTGCCGGCTGGGCTGTGCTGCAGCTGCCACCCAAACACTGTGGTGACGGCACCTTCCCTTTATTGCAACTAAAGAAAGGGCCATCACCTAGCCTCGCAGAGAGTGGGGATAACTTCAGTGTTGTTTAGAGGGCAGGGCCAGGGGGCTCAGGGGCAGAGGAAACGACATGTTGGTCTCAGGAGGGGCTGGAGGGTGCTGGGCTGCTCCTGGGGTCTATAGAAGAAGTCGGGACGGGACAGAAGGAGATGAAAAAAGAGATGGAAGTAGCTTGGGGATATACATGGAGAGAGGAGGTGGCAGTGGGATCTCCAGGAGAAGAGGAGATTTCCTTGTCGATGGCTGTTCAGGAGTCTTCTTCTCAGAATTCTTGACAGGGCTGCCCATGCTCTTCTAACTGCTGGAGGAGCTGCTCCCGCTGTTTGGGTGTGAGGTGCAGCCACCGTCTTACAACTCCTGTCCAGAGGTGGAACTGTGGAGAGAGGAGGTGGCTGAGGCCCCAGCTGCCAGTGGCACACAGGGACCCTCCTGCACAGCCGGGCCCAGAGCTGGCAAGGCTCCCCAGCACAGCTGGAGCTGCTGGCACAGCTCGGCCCAGCTGCACAGCTGTCCCTCACGGCCCTGGCCAGCAGGGCACGGCTCTGGGCAGGCTCCCTGGCCAGGAGTGGGCCCCAGAGCACCTCTGCCTTTCAAGGGCAATCTCGTCCCTGCTCTTTCTCCTCCCCACCGTGCTTTGCCTCTGCCCAGTGCCCCTGGGGCTGCTCTTGGCCAGGCAGCCTCAGTGGGAGCCAGCACTGGCTGCAGCCCCAGCGGGCCCCCCAGGATAAGGCCCAGCAATTAGAAGGCCAATGAAAGCGCTGGGCAGCAGCAGATTCCTCAGCAGAGTTCTTTGGACAATCATGCACTGGCCACACCTACACTGCAGCCTCACTGGGAATGTTTTCTGTGTGAAGTACAATTTCAAAAGCAGCAGTTTGAGGGAAAGGTGAACTAAACACTCACCCTTTTCTCTTCCAGCAAGTCCAAATTCGGACAGAGCATAAGATGAAGATCAGCTCCAAAACAAGCAGGCCTGCCAGTAACCCTAGCCAGAAGCCTGTTCCCTTACAGAAACCCTTTCCAAGGCCCTTCTGGGCATCAGGAACAGGTGCTGTGGTTCCATCTGCACCTGTGGGAGCAATTGGGAGCGTCAGCCTGTGCTGTGCTGCACTGCTGAGCTGGCAGCACAGTGGATGCGGGCAGGACGTTCTCCGTTTCCCCAGAGCTGGGGCCTGCAGGCACCTTGCCGCCCCTTGGCACAGGCTGTGCCAGCCAACAAAGCCCAGCAGGCCGGGAGGAGAGCCCGGGGGCTGTGGAGCTGCTTGGGCAGTCGCTGCTTAGAGGGACATGGGCCAAACCCATCCCTGAGCAGCCACTGCCAGCCCTGGCCCTCCCTGCCCCATGACAGCTCCCCGAGCCCCAGGGCACAGAGTCAGGCCCTGTCAGGACCCAGTGCAGCCCCTGCCCAGTCAGGAGCCAAGGCCGGCTCTGGCCCTGGGCTCGCGGCAGGGCTCCCGCTCGGGGCTGCTCCTGTGCCTTGGGCCTCTGGGCACTCAGGGCCAGCTCTGGAGCAGCTGCAGCGGGAGGGACGTTGGTGCACGAGTCCCCTTTCCCCGGGGCTGTGAACGAGCTCCAAAGGCACCTCCAGCTTTTGATGCTGTCGGGCTGTGCAAGGGCAGGCCGCAGTGGAAGAGCTACAGCCACACAGCCCTGCCAAGGGCTGAGCCCTGCTGAGCCCTGCTGAGCCCGGCACAGCAATTACCTTCTGAGCCTGTGCCCGTGCCCATGCCTGTGTTTGGCTTGGCCTTCCTTCCTGCAGCAGGGGCTGCCAATCGGCCTCTGCTTCGTTGGGGAAGCACCTCCTTCTGTCCTGCCTTTTGGCCCATCACTTGAGAAACAGAAAGTACACCTTAACAGACGGAACAGTTTTCCATTACTTTGATGGCATGTTCTGGACGTCATGCTTGTGAAAAATTGGGTAAAATCAACAAATCATCTGGGCTTTTTCAGCTGGGCCAGGGCCAACCCTCCTCCAAACATCTGCGAGTGCTGAGCAGAAGCTGTGAGTGGATCGTGCAGGGCGAGGGAACACACGAGCATGGCTCTGTCCTGGCACCTGCAGCGATGCCCTCCTGGCCGAGCTTTGGGCTCTGAGCTGGCAGCTCCCCCAGGGGAAAGGCCTTGACCTACCCTCACCATCTCCCAGAGGCTCAATCCTGAACGTGGGCTGGGAAGCCAGATCACCTTTAGCAACAGGCTCAGCTGCAAAGAAAGGCAGGACACAACAGCTCCAATGGCACTGCTGAAGATTCTCCTTCAGACCCGAGTGGCAGTGAGGGCACCTGGGTGATTGGTGCCCTCCAAGGCACTTCCTTGGCTCTGCCTTCCACTCAGGAGCAGGGCCAGGGGGACCTCGTGCTTGCAGTGGCCCCACACTGAAATGGAAGGAGCCCCTTGTGGAGCAGTGGGGGCAGAAAGGACTCTCTGGAGCTGCCAGCAGCTCCAAACCCAGCCCTAAGCAGGGCCAGGGCTTGGCAGTGGCAGCAGGAGCAGCTCGGGCTCCCTGGGGCCGGCAAAGGAGCTGAGAAAGGCTCAGCCCCGGGGCACAGCCCTGGGCCCGGCCCCTTCCCTCTCTGCTCTTCCCTGTGGCTGCAGAGAGCACATAGAAGGACACAGTGGCATTGCACATGGGAGGAGGATGGACAGCTAAATGCCCCTTCCTCCCACTGACAGCAATCCTGTGGGATCACTCAGGGCTCCAGAAGGGATCAGGGCAAGGTTTCCAGAACTGATCAACCTTCAGTGAAATTTAAGGGAACTGGCTCATGAGTAAGCTTCTGCCACACTGACACGGATTATTCTGTCAGGAAAGGTACATTCAGAACATGCCTCCAACATCTGGCAAAATCTTCAAAGTACCATTCACCAGCATTTCCAACTACTCCAAGTCATGATCCCAGTCGAGAAGGGATCACAGATCCTACAGAACCATTTCCATGGTGTGCTGGGATCCCCTTCTCCCTTGGGGAATTGGGCACTGCAAGGGGGTGGGGTAAGGCTGTGGGAGCCTGTGCCTCTTGGTCACTCTCCACGCTCTTTGCAGGTCCTGTGCAACATCCCTGGAGGGGAAGCTGGAGCAGCCCAGCGCCCTGGGGCTCTCTCCCTCCCACACAGGAAACCCTGGCTAAATGCTTGGGGAAATCTGCAGTGCCACAGCTGTCACTCCCAACCTGCGTCCTTCTTTCCTGCTTACCCACCTGCCCATGGAACAGCTTCCACAGCCCACGGCCACATAGCCAGGCCCTCTCAGGACACACTGGAGCCTTGCTCTCCCCCTCTGCCCTTTCCCCACCATGGGCACCCCGTGCAGCTGCTCCCATGTTTTGGGATGTGTCTCCCACAGAGGGAGCCAGCAGGACAGCTCAGTACCCGAGTGCCCTGAGCCTGCTGGGGACAATTCCTCTGGGCTGTGCCCATCTTATCCGGGCTGTGTCCGCAGTGCCAAGCAGCAGAGAGGGCAGCTCAAGCCTCAGCAGGGCTCAGGCCCAGAGGCATAGCAATTACCTCCTGTGGCTGTGCCTGGCATCGCCTCCCTTCCTGCAAGAAATGCCACCTTCCATAGAGCCTCTCTGTCCATCCCTTGAGAAAGGAAGAGGCACAGCTGGATCAGATGGAATCATTGCATATCCAGGAGGTGGCCTCTTCAGGAGGCAATACTTCTCCAAAACATGGGTAATGATCAGGAAAATCCTGATCCCCCCAGCCTTTGGGGTTGGCTATGGCCCTCCCTCCTCCAAGCAGGCACACCTCAGGATGTGCCTGGGGACTGGGAAAATGCAGGGGATCCCTAGTGAGTTGGGGCTGCGTGGCAGCTGTTGCCCAATGCCTTCCTGCAGAGGCTGGGGAGAAGCTGCAGCCAGGCCAGGCTGGGAAACAGCCCTGCAGGGTGTTGAAGCAGCAGCGGGGCAGCGAGGCTGCCATGGATCCCCTCCAGCTGTTCTGGGCACGGCGTGTCCAGATGTGCAGCCAGAGCCCTCGGCTGCTGAGCCCCAGGACAAGGCTGAGGGAAATGCTCTCACCATTCCCTTTGAGAAGTTCTGTCACTATTCGTTTCAAGATGTTGTTTGGCTCATGTGGTTTCTTGTGTCCTGGGGCTTTGTTCTTCCCTCTCAGAGGACCTTAACAGAAAGTAGTTCCATTTCCTAGGAATGGATGCCACAGAAGCAGGGCTCAGCCTGTGGGGTCAGCAGGGACAACACTACTCACCCCAGTGATTGGAGCCAGGCTTCTTTGTAGGAATCAGCAAAGGGGCAGGAAAAGTCCTCCCTACAGACACATCTGTAACACAACAGCCACAGTAGGTGGATAACCTGGTTGCTGTGAAGTTGTCAACAATTATTACTGTGTAGGACAGTGAGAACATACCTGAAGGAGGCTCCAAAGGCTTCAACACTTTTCTCAACCAATCTAATGGGGAAGCCTTTCGAGCAACCTCATCTAGAATGGAGCACAGATGAGAACATTTTTCAGGGTGTGTTGGGATCCCCTTCTGCTTTGGGAATTGGGCACTGCAAGGGGGGTCAGGTAAGGCTGTGGGAGCCAGGGGTGAATGGGCAAGGTCAAACTGCACAAGGGCCTGGGGAGCTCTGGGCAGGCTCCTGGTCACTCTGCACCCTCTTTCCCTGCCCTGTGCAGCATCCATGGTGGGGTGGCTGAAGCAACCCAGGGCCCTGGAAGCTCTCACTTCCACAGCTGCAGCTCTTGCTAAATCCCTGGGGAAAACTGCAGCAGGCAGTGCCACAGCTATTCCCGTGTCCCCCTCCGTCCCTCCTGCCCTTTCTCCCTCCCTTTCTACCTACTTCTATCTCTCCAACCGTCTTTCCCCTGGGACAAATCCCCCAGCACAGGGGCACATGACCAGGCCCTCTCAGGACACACTGGAGCCTTGCTCTCCCCCTCTGCCCTTTCCCCACCATGGGCACCCCGTGCAGCCGCTCTCAGGTTTCGGGACGTGTCTCCCACGCAGGGAGCCCAGCAGGACAGCTCAGTACCCGAGTGCCCTGAGCCTGCTCGGGATAATTCCTCTGGGCTGTGCCCGTCTTGTCCGGGCTGTGCCCGCAGTGCCAAGCAGCAGAGAGGGCAGCTCAAGCCTCAGCTGGGCTCAGGCCCAGAGGCACAACAATTACCTCCTGTGACTGTGCCTGCCATCGCCTCCCTTCCTGCAGAAGCGGCTGTCAATGAGCCACCGCTTCCTCCAGGAAATGCTTCCTTCTGCACAGCCTCTCCATCTGCTTCTGGAGAAAAGAGAGAGCTGGATCATATTGGACTGTTCCCCATTGGAGAGGTGGCATCTTCAGGAGGCAATGCCTCTCAAAGACATGGTTAAGATTCAGGAAATCCCTTTCAACTTTTTGGGTAGGGCAGGGCTCTCCCTTCTCCATATAGGTGCCCCTTCTGATTTGCCTGGAGGTGGGAAATTGCAGGGCATCTCATGCCTGTGGTGCGGTTTGGGCTGCCTGTCAGCTGATGCCCAATGCCTTCCTGCAGAGGCTGGGAGAAGCTGCAGCCAGACGAGGCTGGGAAACTGCCCTGCAGGGCGTGGAAGCAGCAGCGGGACAGTGAGGCTGCCATGGATCCCTTCCTGCTGTGCCAGGCTCGGCGTGTCCAGATGTGCAGCCAAAGTCTCAGCTGCTGAGCCCCAGGTGAAGGCTGAGGGAATGCACCCACCTTGTCCTGCCTGCTGCATTTCCTTCAGCATTTTTCTCATGTGTTCAGATGGCTCATGGGGTTTCTTCTGTCCTGTAGTTTTGTTCTTTCCCCTTGGAGGACCTTGGAGCAACACGGTTCCATTTCCCATGAATGGATGCCACAAAAGCAGGGCTCAGCCTATGGGGTCAGCAGGGACACACTACTCACCTCTGCGACGGGAGCCTGGCTTCTGTGTAGGAATCATCACAGGGACAGGAAAAGTCCTCCCTGCAGACACATCTGTAACACATCAGCCACAGAAGCTTCTGCCATCTCTGCTCAGCTGCATGGGCACCACTGAGCCCCAGGAGCAGTGAGGGGATCACGCAGGGTGAGGGCACACACATGCATGGCAATGTCCTGGCACCTGCAGCGATGCCCCCCTGGCCGAGCTTTGGACTCTGAGCTGGCAGCTCTCCCAGGGGAAAGGCCTTCACCTACCCTCACCATCTCCCAGAGGCTCAGTCGTGGATGTGGTTTTGGAAGCCAGATCACCTTCACCAACAAGTTCAGCTGCAAAGAAAGGCTGGACAGAACATCACCTGTGGCACTGTAGCAGATCCTCAGGCTGCAGGCAAGGCTCAGCCCTGGGGCACAGTTCTGGGCCTGGCCCCTCCCCATTCTGCTCTTCTCTGTGACTGCACAGAGAACACGGAAGGACACAGTGGCATTGCACATGGGAGGAAGATGGACAGCTAAATGCTCCTTCCTACCACTGACAGCCATCCTGTGGGATCCCTCAGTGCTCCAGAAAGGAGCGGGGCAAGGTTTACAGAATTCTTCAGCCCTGACTTAACATTAACAAAAATGGCCGATGGGTGAGCTCTTGCCACATGGACACTGATTAGTCTGCCAGTAAAAAAGGAAATTCAGAACTTGCCTCTGGCATTCACCAAGACATTCACAGTGTCATTCACCTGGACTTCCAAATCTTGCAAGGCGTGATCCAAATCTAGAATGGAACAAAGACCTGAACCATTTCTTTCGTGTGTTGGGATCCCCTTCTACCTTTGGGAACAGGGCATTGCAAGGGGGTTGGTTAAGGCTACGGGAGCCAGGTGTGAATGGACAAGGCCAAACTGCACAGGGGCCTGGGGAGCTCTGGGCTGGCTCCTGGTCACTGCACCTTCTTTGCAGGCCCTGGGACACATCCCTGGCAAGGAAACTGGGGCTGCCCAGGGCCATGGGGGCTCTCTCCCTCCCCCAGAGGAAACCCTCCCTAAAGGCCTGGGGAAAACCATCCCCAGCGCTTCCTGGGGAGCAGGGAGTGCTGTCCCAGGAAAGGGGAGCCAGGCTGCCGGCTCACCTGCTCGCCACCCTTGCAGCGGAGCAGCCTGGGCAGCCCTGGCAGGCAGGGCCACGGCCAGGAGGAGCAGGAGGAAGAGGCGCAGAGCAAGGGCCATGGTGCCTTGCCCTCTGCCAGTCCCACAGCTCTTGCTGCCACCGCTGTCCTGACACCGCTGTCCCAATGTCAGCACCACTGCTGCCACCGCCACTGCTGCTGCCACAACAGTTGTGCTCAAGGACTGAGTGCTCGCTCCTTGTGCTGCTGTGCAACCACCGGGTCTGGCACCTCTGTGACCTCAGAGCCAACTGTGACCTCAGCCTGCTGTGACCCCTGAGCCTGCTGTGACCTCATGGCGTCAGCTGTACCCCCAGAGTGTGCCCGCATCTGTACAAATGGACTGCCTTGATTGTTTTTGTGTATCCCAGGTCCATTGCTCAGCAAAACCTTATTTGTCACCTGCTGACATTGTGGGTCAGACTGTGTCCATGGAGATGCTCTTGATGGCTTCCCTCTTTTCCTGGGCTTGCCACTGGAGGAGGTCCAGGCCCAGATGATGCCAGGGAAGGAAATGTGCCCTCAGCCCAGGGACACTCAGCATGGGCTCCCCCAGGCCTCGGGACCCCGCCGTTGGTCACAGCAGCCCCTGCCTGGCACCTGCCTGCCCACACTGTGGGCATCCACGGCTGCTCCTGGGCACGGAGCTGAGCCAGTGCTGCTGCCAGGTGGGCTTTGCTGCTGCTGCCACCCAGACACTGGGCTGACAGCTCCATCTCTTTATTGCAACAGAAATGCTGGGTCAAGCTCTGCCCACCTTCAGTAGGGGCCAGAGATCAGGGCCAGTGCCTTCAGGGGAGAGGACCTTGTTTGGGTGCTGGAAGCACCTGCACAGAAACAAGTTGGTAAAGCAACAGTGGCAGGGACCCGAAAATATCCCTGTGTGCCTCACAAACAATCCATGAACACCAATGCAGAGACCCCAAGACGGCCTTGTGTGCCTCACAAAAGAACCCAGCCTCCTCCCCACCTTAGCAAGGACTCAGCTCCTCTCCAGGCCTTGACAGCAAGCACTAAACCGCCACGATAATCTCAAGGAAGTCAAGCCCCTGCCAGCCTTACAGATGTCTCCAGTCACTTGAACACCATAGAAAAGATCCCAAATCCCCATAGAAGCTCATGAGGAACCCCAGCCACATGCACCACTTCCAAACGACCCAAAGCCCCGCACATCTTAGTGCAAAATTCAACACGCACAAGACCAGCCCCTCAGCTCGTGTGCCTCATTGCGGACCCCTGGCATCTGCCAGCATTACAGGAGTCCCCCATACCCTGCATGCCAGAGAAAAGCCAGGCTTGCCATTAACTCTAGCCAACAGTGTGTTCCCTGACAAAAATCAATTTCCTTCGGGGAATAGGGAACACGTGTGGTGGGGCCGCCTGCACCTGTGGGAGCAATGGGGAGCGTCAGCCCCTGCTGTGCTGCCCTGCTGAGCTGGCAGCATGGTGGATGCGGGCAGGACGTTCTCCGTTTTCACCCAGAGCTGGGGCCTGCAGGCACCTTGCCACCCCTTGGCACAGGCTGTGCCACTCAACAAAGCCCAACAGGCCGGGAGGAGAGCCCAGGGTCAGCAGAGAGCTGAGAGAAGGCCCTGCTCTAGAACTGAGGAAGTTCCACTAGAAGCAAACAAAATGGTAACTTGAAGAGATGTCCACTGTGCTCAAAGTTTTTCTGAGACAGCTAAGATGGGAGTGCATCAAAAATCTCAGGAAATATCTGGGGAAAGGTTTTATGTATGTTGGTTGTGACCAGATAAAAAGCTCCTGCGGGAAAAGAGCCTCTGCAGCAGGCTGGCTGGCTAAAGGGGGTCTTACTTCTTCCTAGAATAAAGATTACCACTGAAATACAATTTTATTTTTATTGTAAAAGGGGAAAATGTTTTCCAGAACTCTAAAAGTAATTTCAAAAATACTGATGTGTTGTGGAAACAGGAACGAAACATTTGGGGATTTCTCTCTACAAAGGATATTTCTAAATATTTCTAAGAATGAAAAGTGAAGACAAAATGGGGTCACTTTTTCTCTCGATTCTAAAACTACTTAGAAAAATCTTTAACGACGAGAGGAATTGAGAAGAAATATTTGGGGATGTCTCTCTTCAGAAAAACTATTTTGAAATACTTCTACAAATTTCATTTCTAAAACTGAAAAACTAAGCAAATGGAGTTGCTTTTTCTCAGGAGCCCCATGCTGCTGCCTGCCCCCTGGGCTCCCCCAGCCCGCAGGACCCCGCCACTGGTCACAGCAGCCCCTGCCTGGCTCCTGCCTGCCCACACCGTGGGCATCCATGGCTGCTCCTGGCCATGGAGCTGAGCCAGTGCTGCTGCCGGCTGGGCTGTGCTGCTGCTGCCACCCAAACACTGTGGTGACGGCACCTTCCCTTTAGTGCAACTAAAGAAAGGGCCATCACCTAGCCTCGCAGAGAGTGGGGATAACTTCAGTGTTGTTTAGAGGGCAGGGCCAGGGGGCTCGGGGGCAGAGGAAACAACATTTTGGACGCAGGAGGGGCTGGAGGGTGCTGGGCTTCTCCTGGGGTCTATAGAATAAGTCAGGACGGGACAGAGGAGGATCAAAAAAGAGATGGAAGTAGCTTGGGGATATACATGGAGAGAGGAGGTGGCAGTGGGATCTCCAGGAGAAGAGGAGATTTCCTTGTCGATGGCTGTTCTGGAGTCTTCTTCTCAGAACTCTTGACAGGGCTGCCCAGGCTCTTCTAACTGCTGGAGTAGCTGCTCCTGCTGTTTGGGTGTGAGGTGCAGCCACCGTCTTACAACTCCTGTCCAGAGGTGGAACTGTGGAGAGAGGAGGTGGCTGAGGCCCCAGCTGCCAGTGGCACACAGGGACCCTCCTGCACAGCCGGGCCCAGAGCTGGCAAGGCTCCCCAGCACAGCTGGAGCTGCTGGCACAGCTTGGCCCAGCTGCGCAGCTGTCCCTCAAGGCCCCGGCCAGCAGGGCACGGCTCTGGGCAGGCTCCCTGGGCAGGAGCGGGCCCCAGAGCGCCTCTGCCTTTCAAGGGCAATCTCGTCCCTGCTCTTTCTCCTCCCCACCGTGCTTTCCTCTGCCCTGTGTCCTTGGGGCTGCTCTTGGCCAGGCAGCCTCAGTGAAGCCAGCACTGGCTGAAGCCCCAGCGGGCCCCCCAGGACAAGGCCCAGCAATGAGGAGGCCAATGAAAGCTCTGGGCAGCAGCAGAACCCTCAGAAGAGTTCTTTGGACAATCATGCACTGGCCACACCTACACTGCAGCCTCACTGGGAATGTTTTCTGTGTGAAGTACAATTTCAAAAGAAGCAGTTTGAGGGAAAGGTGAACTAAACACTCACCCTTTTCTCTTCCAGCAAGTCCAAATTCGGACAGAGCATAAGATGAAGATCAGCTCCAAGACAAGCAGGCCTGCCAGTAACCCTAGCCAGCAGACTGTTCCCTGACAGAAACCCTTTCCAAGGCCCTTCTGGGAATCAGGAACACGTGCTGTGGTTCCATCTGCACCTGTGGGAGCAATGGGGAGCGTCAGCCCGTGTGGTGCTGCACTGCTGAGCTGGCAGCACGGTGGATGCGGGCAGGACGTTCTCAGTTTCCCCCAGAGCTGGGGCCTGCAGGCACCTTGCTGGCCCTTGGCACAGGCTGTGCCACCCAACAACGCCCAGCAGGCCGGGAGGAGAGCCCAGGGGCTGTGGAGCTGCTTGGGCAGTGGCTGCTTGGAGGGACACGGGTAAAAGCCATCCCTGAGCAGCCACTGCCAGCCATGGCCCTCCCTGCCCCTTGACAGCTCCCCCAGCCCCAGGGAACTCACTGACACAAACTCTACAGCCAGCAAAGAGTGGGTGGCTCCATAATTGCTCCTTTTCAGGTCTGGATATATTTTTTGTGATCCATGGTTGCATTCCAGCCACCAGCAGAGGTTTGAATCCTCAGTCAGGCTGGACCAAAGGCTTTTTGTTCCTGCAGCCCAGAATTAAGCAGGGCATTGCATCCTTGGATATTGGCCAGCCAGGAGAGAAAAGGTGTTAAAGAGATAATAAGACATCAATGTGTGAATGCTTTCATGCTAATTATATTTTCAGAGTTGAGAAAAACACTTAGGTTTGTTAGTAGGAAGCATTGCTAGAGATGTCAGTCTTTAATATTTGTAACTCATTGTTTATTGTCCCATCATTTTAATGGGAAAACAAAGGTGTTGTTATTTCCTGTGAAGATAATTTTAAAACAGTAATTTCATTATCCTTGCTAGAGATCATTGCAAACATCCTCCTATTAGCTGTTATTGTTGCTGCTTGTCGTCATGAGCCTTTAACTGCTTTTAAAATAAAGAACTCTTCAAACAAACCCCACAAATTGTCACATTATATTGTTGGGCTTATGTGAGGGATCTGAGATGAGCTCTCTCACGTTGTGAAAGCTCTAAGGAGTGCTTTGAGTGTTAAAAGATTTGGTTTTCTTTGATTAATCCCCTTTCTCCATTGGGGTTAACACCTGTTTCATACAAAGGTAAAACTGGAAAAATAAAATGAGTTTGAGTCAATTCCAGTTTGTATCAAGCTGTATTTGAGAGTGGTTCATCAGAGAAGAGTAGAGAGTGCTACAAACATTCTGTAGCAGTCTCTCATCTATTACTACTCTAGCAATGCCTAGAAACAGTACTAAAACCTGGGAGAAACCCCTAAAACTGGCCTTGGTCACATTTCCTGTTCTCTCTGTCCCACAGGGGAAGTGAAATTTCACCTCCACCCAAGGGAGCTGCAGGGCCCTGCGTGCAGGGGAGGACTGTTGGCAATTTCCACTTTGGATCTGGGGGAAGGGCTGGGTTATGGTTCAAAGCAGCTGCTGGAGACTTTAAGAGAAAATAATTCAGTTCTGGCCTTCTAAATAGTCATCTACAGTGATGTCAGATGAAACAGAAAAAACACAAGGGAGATCCTAAAATCTGTTCCACTCTCTCCTGCAGCACTGGAGAAAGAGCCGAGGGCAGGGGCTCCAAGAAAGCTCAGAAACTCTGTGAGGATACAGTGAATTTACTGAATTCTCTGCAGTAGCAAGCATTAATTCCAAGTGGGGATGTAGAACAATCACCAAAATTGCTCATGAAAACAGGGTTGACTTGAGTTATGGCTGGTGGGCACATTGTTCCAAGAGAAATTTCCAGCAAATTTCAACATTTTGTATTTACAGTGCAGGCATGGTGTTTGATGTGGGAATGTTCCTTTTGTGGTACAGCCTTTCCCTGGTCAGATTTTGGTTAAGAGAATGTTTAAGCAGTCGGACAAAGCAGTTATGGGAGGCAAAGTGCACAGTTTGTGTCTTTCCATTGCCCCTTTCACAGAATTCTGAGAATTCTCAGACTGACCAGGTTGGAAGAGACCTTCAAGTTCATCGAGTCCAACCCAGTCCCAACAGCTCAACTAAACCCTGGCACCCAGTGCCACATCCAGGCTTTGTTAAACACACCCAGGGATGGTGACTTCACCACCTCTCTGGGCAGCCATTCCAGAACTTTATCACCTTTCTGTAAAAACTTTTTTTTCAGATATCCAACCTGTATTTCCCTTAGTGCAGATTGAGTCTGTGTCCTCTGGTTCTGTCAGTGCTGCCTGGAGAAAGAGCCTGTGGGAACCCAGGAAATTCATCTGGTTGTCCTGAATGACCCAAGACTCTGTCAGGGGGCTCAGAGACCTTTGCACAGAGCCCAAGACTCCTGTGCCTTTGATTCAGCCCTTGGAAAAAACAATTACCAACCTTGTATGAAGAATGACAAGCCGCAAAATTTTAAGTAGAATGATAGTGAATTTATCACAGAGTGGAGAAATAGATTTTTGGTGGTTTTAGAATGGGGGTTCAGGGAGCAAGATGGAGGAATCTGGGCTTGTCCAGCCTTTATAGTTCTTTTCCTTGGCCTCCATCTTCTGCTGTGATGTTGGCACTTACAGATTGGTTTAGAGTAGAAGCTCACTGTCTAACATAGGTGATAGGTACTGGGAAGTAACTGTAAATAGTGTATACACAGTTTTTAGAATAAAGACATAACAGCACGTTGGGGCAGGCAGAGTGCTTCTGAGTGTCCTACTGAGCAGATCTCAGCAAGTCAGAAGAAAGAATTTTATAGATAAGATACAATAAACACCCTTGAGCCTGAGAACTGAAGAGTTCTGCCTCATTCTTTGAGCACTGGGCTGGGAAAAGAGACTTTCTAACACATCTCAGGGTCACTCTGAGCAGCAAGAGACCCTGAGAAGAGCCCAGCCCCAGCTGAGCACAGGCACCTTTCAGGAGCTGTGCAGCGTGATGAGGGCAGCCCTGAGCATCCTTTTTTCCAGGCTCAGCACCCCCAGCTCCCTCAGGGGTTCCTCACAGGGTTTGTGTTCCCAGCCCCTCTCCAGCCTCGTTGTCCCCTCTGGATGTGCTCAGTGTCCCAAAGTCCTTCCCAAACTGAGGAGCCAGGGCTGGGCACAGCACTCAGGGTGTGCCCTCAGCAGTGCCCAGTGCAGGGGCACAACAAACTCCCTGCTCCTGCTGGCCTCACCATTCCTGATCCAGGCCAGGAGCCATTGGCCTCCTTGGCCACCAGGGCACTCTTCTGGCTCATGTCCAGCCTGCTGTCACCAGTACCTGCTGGGAAGGATGAAAGTTTGACAAGAAAGTCTCACAGATATGTGTGCTTGGCAGAAAGACTTTTGCATGTAGAGTCTGATGGAGGAATAGAGATTGAAGCATGTTTTGATATAGAAGAAAAGAATTGCTGAGCCACTCTTACTGGATAACCAAGGAGGCAAAATGTGTGTTAGTAAGAAGAGGTTTTTATGGCTGAAACCCGCCTCAGACAAGAAGATGTTTTTACCAAGCAGAAGGATAGCACAGGCAAACGAGTCAGCAAATGCTGCAAGTAGAAAAATAGTCTCAGAATTTTCCACTGCAAGAAAACTGAAAAATATCTTCTAGCTTAAACTGTGATGTACAAAATCTTACTGATTGGAGAATAGTAACATTAATATGATAATTATAGTAGTTATGACAGGCTATAGATAAAAGTTAAGGTATAGATTGGTTTTATGGTATGAAAATGCTCAGCAAAGAAAAGTATCTAATGCATTGTAACCAAAACCAAAGGGTTGTTGTGGTGTGTTTTTAGCTTCCGGGTCCCTTCCTCAGGTGTGCCAATATTCCCTTCTCCCTTCCCCCTCGCCCCTTGCTGAGTGTGCCCTGTCAATCAGGTTTAACATTCCAGCAAGGCGTCGTGTGGTTGGTCCCTCAGGCCTGGGGGACATTGGATACGTGTCCCTAGTCCCTTGAGACCCTGCCCCTTTCACCTGGTTGGTAGCTCACCTGTCCCCTCCCCTTCCCCTGTCCCGGAGCTTAAAAGGTTAATCAGACCATGCGGCCGCATTCTGGTGGCAGCAGTTGCCCCGGTTCAGACCTCTGTAACCATGGAATAAACATCTGGACATAAACCCTCCAGCAGAATCCTCTCCTTTTCTCTCTTCACCATCGCCAGAAGCTCTCTCTCCTGAGGTAAACGGAGTTCCTGACAAGCCTGGACTCGTTCAGTGCCCTGCTGCAATCTCCGGCAGCCGAGGTATCTCTGGGGTAAAGCACCACAGAAGCAGCCTTTGGCTCAGCAGCGAGGGTCACACTGACCCAGGCACAATCTTACTGGTTATATTGGGATTTCTATTCCAATGATTGGCGTCCCTGGGTGGGCAAAGCGACTCCGCAGCCCGAGAACGGACTCACAGTACCTCAGAGAAGTTTCTGGCAGCCGTGCACCCAGCTGAAAGGAGCCTTGCTTCAAGACTCCCAGCTAGAGACTTTGGGAATACTCCCAGAAAAAGTTTCGTGGACTGTTCGGCGCCTCTGGAAAGCTCAGCTTCATTGTGGTGAGCAGATTTTCCAGAGGAAGAACAGGGGAGCCTCTCTCGCCCAGAGGTCCTGTTCGGTGAAGGACCTGCCTGTACCCAGCCACCTACAGCTTCCATTTCACGTGAGTATCTCTGCTTTCGGTAGAGCAGAAGCTCAAAAACAGACTCTTCCGTGAGTTCTGTTCCTTTTTGCCTTTGCATTTTTGGCTGCACAGCCCCACAGACGGGAATTCATTGCGTTCTAGGCTTTTAGCTTTCTGCCGCGTGTTTCACTGTCTTTTAGAATTCGCACCGGAGCGGGATCGCTCTCTGCCCTTCCCCCCCGGCTCGGCAGCGTGCTCGGGATACTCTCTTTCTCTCTCTGTGCGGGGGAGGGGGGGGGCTCTCTTTCCACGTGGCCGGGGAATCTGTGGGGGCGGGAGTGTTCTCTGCACACGCGGCGGCGGGGGGCCCCGGTTTCGCCTTGCCACGTGGAGTGGCTGCTCTCTCTGCTCCGTGGGGGAGCTGCATTCCACCACGGGAGAGGCTTTGTTTCTGCCTCGGTTCGGCAGGGCGTGCCCTGCTGCTGCTGCCCGGGAATTTTAAAAGCAGTATATACAGCTCCATTGTGAAGCTTTTGTCTGCTTGTTATCGCTTTCTATCTGTGGGTTTTTTTTTAGAAATTGGTAGCTGATTTTAGCTTTCTTTTTGGTCAGGCAGGATTAAATACTTTGCTTTTTACATCTAACATGGGTTCCAAACTTAGCATTGTACAAAGGGGAGTGTATTATAATATTGTTAGCATTTTAGTCAATGGTAATGTGAAATTCTCTAAAGGAAAATTGAAACAGTTTATAAGATGGCTTTTTCTGCAGTTCCCAAACATTTCCCCTGAAGAAATCCACAATATTCAATTCTGGGATAAAGTTGGGAATGAATTGATAACCTTAGGACAATCTGGCAAATCACCCTCAGCTAAATTTGTGTTCTGGAGTTTACAAATTCGAACAGCATTGCTCAAACAAAAGGAAATGGAGGAAAAGCCAAATGTAAAGCCATGTACCTCTGCTCTACCTGTTTCTCCCTCTCCTAGCCCTAAAACCCCTAAACCTCTTTCCCCAAAACTTGGTATTTTAAAGAGAGCACACTCATTGGGAAGTCGGCTCCCAGAGTGTGCAAGAATACCTGAGTTGTTTTGTTCACACAGCCCTGGCCAGGCTGCGTGGCTTTCCCAACCCCCTGTATCCCCTCCTCTAAAACCCAGAGCACGTGTTAGCTTTCCGGAGAGCAGTGATGTCCAAAATGGCCCCCAGTCCCTAGGGGGTCCGCAAAACGGTGGATGCCATGTGGCATCTACCCAAACCTGGTCTTCTTCTTCCCAAAATTCTCTTAAGCATTCCAAAATTCCATCCCCATCCCCCTCTCCTCCTGTTCCCTGTGACCCTTCCCCCCCCTTTCCTGCAGTACCCTCAGCTCCGCCCCTCTACTCCTCCCAAGGGGCGTCTGCTGACGTGATGTCACCAGGCGTCCCCGCCCCCTGACAGCCCCTTGTCCCCGCCCCCTGTTCCCACGGTTTCCCCGCCCCTTGCCGGCTCCCTGTCCCCGCCCCCTCCCCGGGTTCCCACGGTGGGGACACACCCACTGCCTGTCCCCAAACCTGTAGCTGTGATCCCAATGCTTCTGATTCCAGGGATACAGAGCAGGGGACGGCAGACCCAATGCATAGTTCCATGTTGTCACTAGCTCCTGTTACGTTTCAGCCTGCAGCTCAGGGAGGAGCAGGTCCTACTGCTAATTGGAGTTCTTTTGGACGACAATTGATTAAAGAGATGTGTAAATCTCATCAAGAATATGGTCCACACAGTCCATATTTCCGTGGCCTTTTAAATTCTGAATTAAGTAGGACTGTTGTGATTCCACATGATTTAAAACAACTTTTTTCCTGTCTCATGACATCCACGGAATTCAAATTATGGGAATCAGCATTGAAACAACTGCTAAAAGATGCTCTCCCAAGCTTACAGGCTGATCCGAACACAGCAAAAGACAACAGTGGTAACCCTATCACCATTGAGCACCTCTGTGGTGAGGGCCAGTGGTCTTCTCCCTCAGTCCAAGCTGCTGCAATTCCTGCAGAAACACTCGAGAAAGTAAAAGAAGCAGCTGAAAAAGCATTCTTTTCCCTCCAACCTGAGGGGCCTTTTGAGCCCTATAGTAAAATTAAACAACTACCATCAGAGCCTTTTTTGAAATTTGTAGAAAGGCTAACTAGAGCTATGGAAATAGAGGTTAAAAAGGAAAATGCTAGGGAAGCAATTTTAGAAGAAATAGCATTTATAAATGCAAATGAACAGTGTCGAGCGGCAATCCTGAGCCTTCCTATGGAACCTTCCCCTACATTAAAAGATATGCTTTTAGTCTGTAACAGGAAAGTGCCTCTGATGAGTGTGGCTGAAGACACCAGACCAAGGCTGCTGCCAAGACCACCCCAGCGTGTCGCTGTTGCCAGCCCTTCATCCTTTCCCTCAGCACAGCAGCACCCTGGGCAGCAGCGGAGACCAGCAATGGTTGAGCCCACTAAACCCTGCCTGCTTTGTAATAACCTAGGACACTGGAGTAACCAGTGCCCCCTGAAAAAGGAATTTGATGAATTTAGAAATGGCAGGGGAGGAGAACTGCAAGCCCTCCCTGGGGGTCAACAACAAAAAAACTGAAAGTAAAGCGCCAGCCTGCCAGGCGTGCAAACATAAAAAGAGCAGGCCAAGAGAATAAGGGTAGCAAAACAAATCAAGCGCGCGATAATATTAACATTTGTGTAAGTGAAGCAGGTGCTTCAAAGACCAAGTCTGCTAGTCCACTGTTGAAAGTGAAACAAAATAACCTTTGTTGTGATTTAAGTGATTCTGTATTAACCGCATCTTCTGTCAATGAGCCTTACAGGTTGCAGCTGACAGAGTCACTCCACCTGAAGGACACTGACTGGCATTTTGTCTCTGTACATCCTGAACAGAAGGGTACTTGGAACCAAATTCGTTGTAAGTACATCGTCATTGGGACCAAAGACACACCACAAGAGATCGAAATTGCTCCGGGAATGACAACATCAGATCCCAAGCAATTTGTTCTCAGCCTGCACTGTTTCCACCCACCCCTGTTTCTTCCCAAGGGACAAATTGTTGCTCAAGCTATCCCTGTGCCATCTTTACCTGAAAATGTCAATAAACAAGGGCCCACAGTCGCCCGGGTCCAAGTTATTGGGACAGATAAACCCAAATTGTGGTGCAATGTCAGTGGGAGTGGGCAGTCTAAACGCATTGAGATGCTTGTAGACACAGGTGCAGACTGCACAGTGATTCCAGTACAAGACTGGCCAGCACATTGGCCTTTGCAAAATGTTGCTGGTCACCTTCAAGGTGTAGGAGGTCTGCAATTGGCAAAACAATCCAAAAGCATCATTCAATTCGAGGGTCCAAACGGACAATTGGCAAATATCCATCCATTTGTGTTAGATTATTCAGAACCTTTGTTAGGGAGAGATTTAATGGCCCAGTGGGGTGTCACAATTGATATTCCAGACTCTCCACAGCATTTTTGTGCAGCAGTCATTGAACAACAGCGCCCCACCCAAAAACTGAAGTGGAAAACAGACAAACCAGTTGATGTGAAACAGTGGCCACTCAGTAAACAAAAAATAAAGGTGCTTGAGGAACTAGTACAAGAGCAACTAAGAAAGGGCCACATTGTGGAGACCATGTCCCCATGGAACTCTCCAGTGTTTGTCATCCAAAAAGCTGACAAAAAGAGGTGGCGACTCCTCTATGACCTCCGACAAATTAATAATGTAATTGAAGATATGGGTTCTCCCCAACCTGGTATGCCATCCCCGACAATGCTTCCCCAAGATTGGAAATTAGCTGTTATTGATATTAAAGATTGTTTTTTCCAAATCCCATTGCACCCTGACGATGCACCATGTTTGGCATTCTCAGTCCCTTCTATCAATTTAGAAGCTCCTATGAAAAGGTACCATTGGACCGTTCTTCCTCAGGGCCTAAAGGTATCTCCAGCTATCTGCCAGTGGTATGTCTCTTCCCTGCTTTCCCCAGTGCGTGCAGCCGCAGAGAAGGCCATCATCTATCATTATATGGATGATATCCTTGTGTGTGCCCCCAATAATGATTTACTCACACATGCGCTTGACCTAACGATCGATGCATTGATTGTTGCAGGGTTCGAGCTCCAGGAAAAGAAAATTCAAAAGATGCCACCTTGGAAGTATTTGGGCTTAGAAATTGGAAATAGGACCATTGTTCCTCAAAAACTAGAAATCAATCCAAGGATCAAGACCCTTGCGGATGTCCACAAGTTGTGTGGGTCTTTGAATTGGGTAAGACCATGGCTTGGTCTGACTAATGAAGATCTTGCCCCTCTTTTCAATTTATAAAAGGGGGAGAGGACCTAGGTGCTCCTAGGTCTATTACCCCAGAGGCACGGAAAGCTCTAGAAAAGGTTCAGATTGCAATGTCCACAAGACAGGCCCACCGATGCCGGCCTGACCTGCCATTCAAATTTATCATCCTAGGTAAGTTGCCACACCTCCATGGAATTATTTTCCAGTGGGAGGAAGAACAAACACCTAAGGCAAAGGACACACCAAAAAAGGACCGGGACCAGAGGGACTCTCTCTTGATCATAGAATGGGTTTTCCTCAGTCACAAAAGGTCCAAGAGACTGACAAAGCCTCAGGAGCTGGTAGCAGAACTGATCCGGAAAGCAAGGACCTGGATCAGGGAGTTAGCAGGATGTGATTTTAAGTGCATTCACATTCCAGTTGAGTTAAAATCAGGTCAAAATACTATGAAAATACTGGAACAATTGTTTCAAGAAAATGAAGTGTTGCAGTTTGCTCTGGATTCCTACTCAGGACAATTTTCGGTAGCACGGCCCGCTTGCAAATTGTTTGAACAAGATGTTCAATTTACTTTAAAATTAAGAACTGCTCTAAGTAAGAGACCTTTAAAAAGGGCTCTGACTGTCTTTACAGATGCATCCGGGAGGTCCCACAAGTCCGTTATGACTTGGAAGGATCCTCAAACCCAGCAGTGGGAGACGGACATTGCTGAGGTGGAAGGTTCACCTCAGGTTGCTGAATTGGCTGCGGTTGTTAGGGCTTTAGAAAGGTTCTCAGAACCATTTAATCTGATTACAGACTCTGCATACGTGGCAGGAGTAGTATCCAGAGCAGATCAAGCAATACTGCAAGATGTATCTAGCATCGCACTTTTTGAATTGCTTTCCAAACTGGTAAAGTTAGTCACTCACCGAGAGCAACCCTTTTATGTGATGCATGTCAGGTCACACACTGACTTGCCAGGGTTTATCGCTGAAGGCAACAGAAGGGCAGATGCTCTTGCTGCACCTGCAGTGATGGCCACTCTCCCAAATGTTTTTGAACAGGCAAAAATCAGCCACCAGCTTTTCCACCAAAATGCACCTGGCCTGGTTCGCCAGTTTAACATCACTCGAGAACAGGCCAAAGCGATTGTGGCCACGTGCCCAAATTGCCAACAACATGCACTCCCTACAGTGAGTACGGGAGCAAACCCAAGGGGACTGAACAGTTGTGAACTGTGGCAAACAGATGTAACACACATACAAGCTTTTGGACGGCAGAAATATGTTCATGTTAGTGTAGATACCTTTTCTGGAGCGGTCTATGCTTCTGCCCACACAGGAGAGTCATCCATTGATGCTATTAAGCACCTCTTACAGGCTTTTTCTTTCATGGGCATCCCCAAGGAGCTGAAAACTGATAATGGGCCTGCTTATAAATCCAAGGAATTCGAGAGCTTCCTGCAGCAATGGGGAGTAGAGCACAAAACTGGCATCCCCTACTCCCCTACAGGTCAAGCCATTGTAGAAAGAACTCACCGTGATATTAAAAGAGTCCTGGACCAGCAACAACAGGTTCTGAAGGTAGAACCTCCCCACATCCGGTTATCCAGGGCACTATTCACAATCAATTTTCTGAATTGTTCTTTTGACAGCCTGAACCCACCCATCCTACGCCACTTTGGGGGGAGCAGTCACAGGTTGATAAAAGAAAAACCTCCGGTTTTAGTAAAGGACCCTGAGACTTGGAAAATGGTGGGACCTTACAAATTGGTTACTTGGGGACATGGATACACCTGTGTGTCCACCCCCTCTGGTTTAAGGTGGGTTCCTTCCAAATGGTTAAAGCCCTATGTTCCCAAAGTCTCAGAGAAATCTGCAGAAGCACCCCAGGTTGCTCACGCTGCCTGGAGAAGAAAACGCCGCACGCGTTCTCTGGAGGAAATTCCATTTAAGCCTCCTATCTGTAATAGCTTGTAATATATGTCTGTCTCAAGTTCCTTGTACCAGCTTAGATCCCACTGTTCGTGTGAAGCCTCGAGACGCCATGAGACCGAGCCTGCTTCTCGTCCTACTCGTGATCATCCCACCTGTGATCTCCTACATAGTACTGCAGCCCAAACCACATATGGACTGCCTCGACAAAGGCTCTCAGACATCAACAGAGAAACTGACAACGAGCTGAATGGACTGTTCAATGGCTAGGGAATCTCGGGCTGGTTGGGATCTATTCTGAAAACTGTATTTTTAGTGCTGTTTATTTTAGTTATAGTTATTGTAGTTTTTAGCATTGTTTTTGGACTAATCAAACGCATAGTTCTCAAGTTAATCTCAAGCTCATCTCCCCCTCCTGAGGTCTACCATTTGGAAGCCCTCAGTGCTCCAGTGGATGACCTAGAAGCCTCAGTGGAAAACACTGACCCTCCTGTAGAAGAAGAACCGATTTACCAACCATGGTTTGGCAATCATTCTGCACCATAAACAAGCTTCTTTTTAAACAAAAAAAGAAGCTCTTCTTTTTAAACAAAACTAGGGGGAGTTGTTGTGGTGTGTTGCAATATCCTGTTTTACCTTCTCCCTTCCCCCTCGCCCCTCGCTGAGTGTGCCCTGTCAATCAGGCTAACATACCAGCAAGGCGTCGTGTGATAGGTGTCCCTAGTCCCTTGAGACCCTGCCCCTTCACCTGGTTGGTGACTCACCTGTCCCCTCCCCTTCCCCTGTCCTGAGATTAAAATGTTAATGAGACCATGTGGCCTCTATCCTGTTAGCAGCAGTGCCCCGGTGCAGACATCTCTGTACCCATGGAATAAACATCTGGCAACCTTCTAGCAGAATCCACTCCCTTTCTCTTCACCATCGCCAGAAGCTCTCTCTCCTGAGGTAACGGAGTCCTGACAGCCTGGACTTGCCCCTCTGCACTCTCCAGCAGCCAAGGTATCTCTGGGGTAAAACACCGCAGTGCTGCCTTTGGCCCAGCAGCGAGGGTCAGAACTGGCCCAGGCACCATCTAAATGGTTGTATTGGGATTCATATTCCAAGAGTCTCCAAATGTGCCCCAAAATTTGGTCCGGCTCTTAGAGGCCTAAAAGAAGTAGTCCAAGTGACTTGATGATATTTTTCGGCCCAGAAAGCCCCGCAGCTGATGGCACACTTCACAATCAGCAGGGGACACAGCTAGGCCAAAGCCCAGAGCTCTGCTGGGAGACTTTCTCCTCAAATACCCTTCAGACAAACCTCCCTGCAAGTCAGTTGGGAAAGTTTCTTCAAATGATACGTTTCTGGCACACGACTATACAGGGTTATGGGAAAGATTCTAAAGCAGCTGCTCTGGAGTCAAAGAGCCAGCACTAAGAGTCCTTGTCATCTCTTTGTAGCTAAATCCCACTTTGGGGGATTTGAGGGAGTTTGGAACGAGCTAGAGAGCAGACCTCTGAGTGTTTTAGATGATGCCATTGCTTTTTCTTCTCTTCTACACAGACAGGAAGTGTGAGTTTGGCTCACATCTCCACCGCGTGGCTCACAAGGCCGCAAGACTTGTAGTTACGAGAGCTTTGAAGGGTTGCTTGGCCAAGAAGACACTGCCAACAAGGATATTTATGTTTTGCAGCCAATCCTTCAATATTTTGTCTTAGGGGCTCATGCTACAGTGTAAGCTTCCTTAGCCAATCATGTTATGACACACAAACCTACAGCAGTGCATCCTAAGCTCCTTGGTTACCATTGTAACTACTTTTATTTTTTTCTCGATCTTCAGCCCTAAAACTCTAAACTTTCCTCCACTTCAACCTTCTTCCCCGTCTCTCTGCTATAATAAACTAGAAATCCACATTCTCGCTTTTAGCACCTAAGTTTGGAAGCCCTGTCCAAGGTCTCCGATCAAATCCTGTGTTTAATTCTAAGCTTTGCTGACAAGACCAAAGGTCTGAGATTTCCCTGCATTTGGGTTTCCAACAACACTGATGCTGTTAGTTGCCCAGTGCCCAGGATCCCTCTTGCAAGTCAATTCTGGCAGGAACAAGGCAGTGGCCGGGGGGCTGCTTGTGGCCTCTGACAGCCCATTGCTCAGGGCTTGCCAGCGCCCCAGCCCCTCAGGCTCTGCCCCAGCCCGGCCAAGCTGCCCGGCAGCAGCGCCGCAGCCCCACAGCAGCTCCAGAGCAGCCCCATCCAGAGGCACCTGGGAGCCCTCAGCAAGGCAGCCAGCAGCACATGGGCACGAGGATACAGAGGGTGGTTCCTTCCTGGCACAGGGCTTGTGGCCATCTCCAGGCACCGCTCTCACAGGGATCCCTGCAGCCCCGACCCCTGCCCACCCGCTCTGTCACCAGCACAAAGGCTTCAACAGTACCACCACAGGCCAAGGAGCTTCTGGCCATTTTCCCTTGCCCACTGCACGCCTGGGCAGCTTGCTGAGCCAGGGTACCCTTCTCCCACTCTTCCCCTATGACGTGCAGACCCTGGGTAGCAAAAGAAAGCTCCTGGGAGTCTGTGTATTATAACACACTCTATTATTCATATATTAAAGAAAAAAAAAAAAAAAACAAAAAGAAGCAAAGAACATTCTTAAAGAAATGGAAAATTCCAGCTGGCTCCGGTGGCCCCAGCAGACAGAGCCTCTGGCATCAGCTCTCTGCAGAGCTGCAGCAGCGCAGCCAGCCGAGCCCCCCCAGACGAGGCAGTGTCCTCCATGCCCTGCGGAGCTGATCTTGCAGCCTCTGGAAGAGGGAATATCGCTCACTCTGCAGTGCCCGGAGGACATACAGTGTTTCTATTGCCACGTCCGACACGGCACTGCTGATGTCCTCTGTCAGCGGTTCAAGGGCTGCAAGAGAGAGGGACAGAGCCATGGTCAGATCCCGGATCTGCGGGGAGCCCAGGAGAGCCCCCTGCCAGGGCCGTCCCAGCCGGCTCTAGCCATGGCCAGGAGGGAGCAGGGACCAAGGGCACCGGCGCCAATCTGCTGGCCACGAATCCCCAAGGTGGCCCTGAAATCTCTGTGGGCTCTGCCCACGCCGCCCCATGTCCACAAAGGGAGCAGAGCCCTCCGCAGCCGGGGCAGGGCTTGCAACTCCCCCGGCTGCCCCCGCTGTCAGCCCGCTGCCCTCACTCACCAGTGCAGATCAGCTGCAGCTCTTCCTTCTTCCCCCTCAGGTGCCGCCCGGCCATGCCTGTGAACACAGAGCCTGTCACGGCCCCAGCGGCACAGCTCCCTGCCAGCGGCGCTGCCGGCGCTGAGGCCACACGGGCTGCTGGCCCGGCAGGGCTCAGCCCGGCCCTTGCCGCACGTTGCTGGCCCAGGCCACGGTTGCCAGAGGGCGGCAGCAGCAATGCCCAGGCCAGGCGGGGCTCCAAAGCGCCCCAGGGCCCGGCTGGCGCTGCCGGGGCAGCAGGCGGGGCTGGGGCCGAGCTGCGCCGGGCCGGGGAGGGGAAGGGCAGCCCGGGCTCGTGGCTCACCCATGAACCTGATGGCCGCTGCTCGCAGGGACTCCTGTGGGCTCTGCAGGTAGGGGAGGGCCCGGCGCAGGTGCTCGGCCGCTCGGCTCCTGTCCTCTGCCAGCTGCAGAGAGCGGCAGGAGGGAAGGGTGGGCGCGGGCTCAGCCCCGGCCTCCCGTGCCCGCACAGCCCTGAGGCGCGGCCAGCAGCCGCTGGCCGAGGGCTCCTGAGGGGAGGGGGCAGAGGGCCGGCTGCTGCCCGGGGAGCCTCGGTGCCGCCCCGCAGCTCTGCCAGGCCGGGGCTCCATGGGCACCCGACTCGGGCCCACGGGAGCCTGGAGAAGAGCCCGCGCGGCCTCTGCGTGCAGCACCGGGCAGGGGCACAGCTGCCAGCCCTGCACACTGAGCACCGCGCTCAGGGGACTTCTCCGGGCTGAGGCTGGGGCTCGCAGGCTGTCCTTACCAGACACTCGCTGAACATCCACAGATTCTGCCTCTTCACCAGTCTTTCAAGATCCCTTCTCTTCAGGAACTCGGCCACACCAAGCAGCGTTTCCTGAGAAGCCTGGAGAGCAGCAGAGACGTGGAGATGGCCCCACAGCGCAGGGCGCAGGACCCGCGTCCCTGTGCCAAGGCCTGGAGGAGGCTGCAGTCCAGCAGGCGCCAGGGCACGAGACAGCCCAGCCCCCTGCCAGGGGAATAGCAGCAGCCCACGAGTCTTCACCTGTGCCACAAGCCGCTTCTCATCATGGCAGTGGAAGAAGAGGGGCAGCAGGCTCTGGCGCAGGGGTGTCTTCAGGGCCTTTTTATCCTTTTCCTGTGGAAGAGTCAGCAACGTTCTGAAGAGCAGTATGGAGATCAGCTGAATCTGCCAATTGTTCTGTATGGAAGGAAGAACAAAAGACCTCAGCACTGGCTGCACGGGACTCAGCTTGGCACAGGCCTGCAAATCCACAGGGCACAAAGTGTCCGGACAGCACCCAGTGGCCGTGGCTGGGAGCAGTGAGCCTTACGTGGTCAAAGAGTGGCAGGAGCGCCTCAAGCAGCTGCATTGTGATGGGGCCAGGCATCAGCATGTCATTGTCCAAAATGATAAAGCTGAGGAGCATGACTGTCATGAAAACTATCTCTCCATCTGCATCCCACAGGAATTCCACAAGGCTTTCAGTCAGGCTCCACATTTTTTTGGTCTGTGAGGAGCACAAGTTTGTGAAACGCCATCCTGCTGCCTCAAGGCCCAGAGGCCAAAGGCCTGTCCCGAAGCACTCGGGCAGCTGAACTGGGAGGCAGAAGAGCTGAGAGCAGCTGCCCCAGCACGCAAAGCCCTGCCAAGGCCAAGTGACTGCATTGCCCAGCTCAGCCACAGCCGCTGCCCCCTTCTCACCATGGAGGGCTCCTCAATGAGCTCTAGAAGGGCCCTGAGTGCCAGGCGACGCCTCTCCCTGCACTCGCTCTGCAGCTGCCTTGACAAGATTTTCAGGACTCTTTTAGCACCGCGTTCACTCAAGTGCAGGAACTCGAGGACCTGAAAGGCACAGGGCAGTGACAGGGCACCCAGCCGGCAGGAGCCCGGGGCCGCACAGGGCCGGGCCCAGGCAGCAGCACAGGGTGCGGGCACCGTGCCAGGCAGCTGCGGCTCCAAGAGGGCAGAGAGCTGGGAGGCAGCTCAGCCAGGCAGCGCTGGCCATCAGGCTCACCTCCACAAGGAACGCCAGGGCGGGCAGCTCCCAGCGTGGCTCCTGTGTGCTGAGCAGCCGCAGCAGGTAGCGAGCGATCCGGGAACACAAGGGCATGGAGACACAGCACATCTCCCTGGCAGGAGAAAAAGGAGCCAAGACTGTGGGCAAGGGGGACAAACCTCTGCCAGGAGTGACTCATGGAGTCTGGTCTTTTCCCAGCATCCTGCAAGGAGCCCTGGGCTATTTGGGAGGCAGCTCCTGGTGGGCACCCTCCTCTCCCAGCCTTTTCCAATCTGCTTGGCCATCCCTCGGTGACAAGGCCCTATGGCCCACGACCTGGGGGACTGTGTGGGGCACCTGGGCACGGAGCACACATGTCAAAAGGCAGTGGGGAGAAGGGGGTCTCACCTGGCCAGCAGACCCACGGCATGGTGGTGGGTGTCAGCGCAGAGCAGCGTGTCCCAGCCACAATTGCGTTCCATTGCCACCACCACATCCTCGTGCTGCATTCGGCAGAGCAGGGACTTCAGGGTCCTCACTGCAAACCTGCGTGCACAGCAAAGCCCAGGTCATGCTGGGAGCACTGGCTCCTGCCCAGGGACATGGCAGGGACAGCAGGAGTGGGATGGAGCACCTGTTGGGGCTGGTGGCAAGGCCGTATTCCTCCTGGCATCCCTTCCAGAAGGTATCGATTTCCTCTGGCATATCCAGAGTGCCCAAGAACACTTGGGAGAGAAGATGCACAAAGAGGTGGGGGAAATACACCATCACCTTATGTGGGACACAGGGCAGGACGATCTTCCACATCACCACAGTTGCCTGCAAAGGACAAAGCCCCCAAGACAGCGCTCAGTGCCCAGGTGTCCGTGTGGCAGGGCCCGAGCAGGGCAGGGAGAGACTCAGAGAGACACGGGGGAAGCACGGGGCCTGGTGGGCCTGAAGCTGTCCCTGGGCCGGGTTTCAACCCAGCGCCCGAGGCAGGCAGATGCAGTGGGGGAAGGACGATAGAGAGCTGCTGGAGAGGCAGCCTTGGGGCCAGCAAAGGCCAGCCACAGAAACTCACAGCCAGGACAAAGACACCCGTTTTGTCCCCATCGGAGGTGCACGTGGGGTGCTTGGGCCAGCTCCCCAGCACATCCCGGAGTATCAGCAGCGCCGGCTCCGCAGTCCTAGGCGAGCACATGATGCTCATCCACATGGTCAAAGCAGCTCTGTGGGGTTAGAGCTCTGTCTCAGGGGGGTCTCGGACACAGCACTGTGGCCTGAGCAGCAGTGGGGACCTGAGCTGGCTGCCAGCTCTGCACATTGCCACTCACGAGCAGCAGCCAGGCAGCCCAGCCCTGTGGGGACAGAGCCCTGAGGGGCAGGGAGGGAGCACGGCAACAGGCTCAGGGGCTGACGTGCCATGGCTGGGAAAGGCGGCAGCTAGAGGGCCCTGGAACTCTCTGTTGGTCACACACCTGGGCCAGGCTGTACGGGCTGATGGGCTGGCGAGCCCTGAGCCCTCTGGGCAGGTTGGCCCCATACCTGTCACAGGACGGGGCCACACGCAGGAGCGTCATGACCACGTCAGCGGGCTGTGCTTCGGTGAGATCCAGCAGGGTCCTGTCCAGCCTGTGCTCAGCAAACTGATTGGCCAGGAGCCACTGGTGGATGTACCTGACCAGGGCGGGCACCTGGAGAAGGCACGGGGAGACTTGGAAAGCTGCCAGAGGGAGGAATGTCCCCAGCTTCCCCAGAGAAGTGCTTCCCTTCCCAGCACACTGCCGTGGCCTCAAAGAGTTAGTTACAGTGACCAGCGGGAATGGCTTGGTAGACCAAGCAATTCCTGGGAGGATCAAGCCCTTGCCACTGGCTGCTTACTTGCTTTGGATTGGAAAAGCCCTCCTCTACGAGCATATCCAGCAGGGCAGCACTGGTCTTAGTTTGGAAGATGTGTGAATATGCTCTGAGCCCAGTGCCCATGGTGCTGCTCTCTTCCTGCCGAATTTTCTTGATGAATTTGCAAACCAGCTGTAGGAGAAGGGCAAGAAGCCAGGGATGTTGCAGGGAATGCTCGAAGCGCGGTGCCAGCAGGCCCAGCCCAGGTGGGGATGGCTGCAGGTACCTGCGCTGTGCTGCGGAAGAGGCCACGGGCGGGGTCCTGCTCTTGTGTGCGTTGCAGGGCTGCACCTGGCAAAGAGCGAGCGCAGCCAGAAGTGAGGGGATGCAGGAGAGGCCGGAGAGCACAGCCCAGCCCTGCGCTCCCCAGGCAGGGACAGCCCCAGGATGGCCCAGGGGATGGAGCACGGCCCCTGCAGGGTGTCTGCCCGGCCCCTTTTTCGTCCTGTCCATGGGAATGGGATGGGATTGGGTGGGATGGGATGGGATTGGGTGGGATGGGATGGGATGGGATTGGGTGGGATGGGATGGGATGGGATGGGATGGGATGGGATGGGATGGCGCCAAGCTAGCTGCGGGCACCGACCCTGTGGCCCAGCTCTGCCACTCACCCTCCTGTGGCAGCTCAAATGGCACCACCTCTTTGGTTTGATGTGCTGGGGCAGCTACAAGGCCTTCTTCCTCCTCTTCCCCCCAGGCCACCTTGGGCGCTTTCAGGGGTCTCTGCTCCATGTTAGTGATGGGATTTGTGAGGGCACCTGCACAAGAGAAGCCTCGGGAAGGCCACAGGTCAACAAGTCCTGTGGTCTGGCCTCGAGGTCAGCTGCAGGAAAAACGCCTCCGAAAGGCTCCGGGTCAGACGGGAACGAGTGCGCTGTGCGGGGGCTCCTCACGGCACGGCTCTGTCCCGTTCTGCCCCGCTGTGTGTGTCCCCAGCAACAGGAAAGCTTCTATTTCCCACGTGTCACAAAGGGCCCTTGGTCACCGGATTCCGTTCCATGGCACAGAGACCGTGCTGCAGCGTGCCACCCAGGGCCCTTGCACACACTGCCTTCTGCCCTGGGGCTGCCCCCAGCCCAGCCAAAGTGGCCCAGGCTGGAAGGAATGCCTGGCCCCAGGTGTCTGAGACAGCCCGACAGGATCTTTAGGGAAGGGCTCAGACCATCAGCAAACGCTGCCCGGCTCTGCGGGCTCAGTCCTATCCCCATATCTTTCGCTGAGAGCATTTGAATTTCTAAATGAGAATCATTTGAAGGGAGGGGATTTACATTTTCCATTTCAGAGAAGCCTTCTGCCTTCATTAGCCGACACCTCTCTCTTCAAACCAAGACAATTGTTTATCATCTTGCAGATGCGCAGTTGCTGGGGAGCCCCGTTTTACACCAGGGACCTGGAGAACCATTCCCAGCAATTGGGAAAATCCTGGGTGCTCCATCCACCCATAGATGAGGTCTCCAAATGTGCCCCAAAATTTGGTCCGGCTCTTAGAGGCCTAAAAGAAGAAGTCCAAGTGACTTGATGATATTTTTCGGCCCAGAAAGCCCCGCAGCTGATGGCACACTTCACAATCAGCAGGGGACACAGCTAGGCCAAAGCCCAGAGCTCTGCTGGGAGACTTTCTCCTCAAATACCCTTCAGACAAACCTCCCTGCAAGTCAGTTGGGAAAGTTTCTTCAAATGATACGTTTCTGGCACACGACTATACAGGGTTATGGGAAAGATTCTAAAGCAGCTGCTCTGGAGTCAAAGAGCCAGCACTAAGAGTCCTTGTCATCTCTTTGTAGCTAAATCCCACTTTGGGGGATTTGAGGGAGTTTGGAATGAGCTAGAGAGCAGACCTCTGAGTGTTTTAGATGATGCCATTGCTTTTTCTTCTCTTCTACACAGACAGGAAGTGTGAGTTTGGCTCACATCTCCACCGCGTGGCTCACAAGGCCGCAAGACTTGTAGTTACGAGAGCTTTGAAGGGTTGTTTGGCCAAGAAGACACTGCCAACAAGGATATTTATGTTTTGCAGCCAATCCTTCAATATTTTGTCTTAGGGGCTCATGCTACAGTGTAAGCTTCCTTAGCCAATCATGTTATGACACACAAACCTACAGCAGTGCATCCTAAGCTCCTTGGTTACCATTGTAACTACTTTTATTTTTTTCTAGATCTTCAGCCCTAAAACTCTAAACTTTCCTCCACTTCAACCTTCCTCCCCGTCTCTCTGCTATAATAAACTAGAAATCCACATTCTCGCTTCTAGCACCTAAGTTTGGAAGCCCTGTCCAAGGTCTCCGATCAAATCCTGTGTTTAATTCTAAGCTTTGCTGACAAGACCAAAGGTCTGAGATTTCCCTGCATTTGGGTTTCCAACAACACTGATGCTGTTAGTTGCCCAGTGCCCAGGATCCCTCTTGCAAGTCAATTCTGGCAGGAACAAGGCAGTGGCCGGGGGGCTGCTTGTGGCCTCTGACAGCCCATTGCTCAGGGCTTGCCAGCGCCCCAGCCCCTCAGGCTCTGCCCCAGCCCGGCCAAGCTGCCCGGCAGCAGCGCCGCAGCCCCACAGCAGCTCCAGAGCAGCCCCATCCAGAGGCACCTGGGAGCCCTCAGCAAGGCAGCCAGCAGCACACGGGCACGAGGATACAGAGGGTGGTTCCTTCCTGGCACAGGGCTTGTGGCCATCTCCAGGCACCGCTCTCACAGGGATCCCTGCAGCCCCGGCCCCTGCCCACCCGCTCTGTCACCAGCGCAAAGGCTTCAGCAGTACCACCACAGGCCAAGGGGCTTCTGGCCATTTTCCCTTGCCCACTGCACGCCTGGGCGGCTTGCTGAGCCAGGGTACCCTTCTCCCACTCTTCCCCTATGACCTGCAGACCCTGGGTAGCAAAAGAAAGCTCCTGGGAGTCTGTGTATTATAACACACTCTATTATTCATATATTAAAGAAAAAATAAAAACAAAAAGAAGAAAAGAACATTCTTAATGAAATGGAAAATTCCAGCTGGCTCAGGTGGCCCCAGCAGACAGAGCCTCTGGCATCAGCTCTCTGCAGAGCTGCAGCAGCGCAGCCAGCCGAGCCCCGCCAGACGAGGCCGTGTCCTCCATGCCCTGCGGAGCTGATCTTGCAGCCTCTGGAAGAGGGAATATCGCTCACTCTGCAGTGCCCGGAGGACATACAGTGTTTCTATTGCCACGTCCGACACGGCACTGCTGATGTCCTCTGTCAGCGGTTCAAGGGCTGCAAGAGAGAGGGACAGAGCCATGGTCAGATCCCGGATCTGCGGGGAGCCCAGGAGAGCCCCCTGCCAGGGCCATCCCAGCCGGCTCTAGCCATGGCCAGGAGGGAGCAGGGACCAAGGGCACCGGCGCCAATCTGCTGGCCACGAATCCCCAAGGTGGCCCTGAAATCTCTGTGGGCTCTGCCCACGCCGCCCCATGTCCACAAAGGGAGCAGAGCCCTCCGCAGCCGGGGCAGGGCTTGCAACTCCCCCGGCTGCCCCCGCTGTCAGCCCGCTGCCCTCACTCACCAGTGCAGATCAGCTGCAGCTCTTCCTTCTTCCCCCTCAGGTGCCGCCCGGCCATGCCTGTGAACACAGAGCCTGTCACGGCCCCAGCGGCACAGCTCCCTGCCAGCGGCGCTGCCGGCGCTGAGGCCACACGGGCTGCTGGCCCGGCAGGGCTCAGCCCGGCCCTTGCCGCACGTTGCTGGCCCAGGGCACGGTTGCCAGAGGGCGACAGCAGCAATGCCCAGGCCAGGCGGGGCTCCAAAGCGCCCCAGGGCCCGGCTGGCGCTGCCGGGGCAGCAGGCGGGGCTGGGGCCGAGCTGCGCCGGGCCGGGGAGGGGAAGAGCAGCCCGGGCTCGTGGCTCACCCATGAACCTGATGGCCGCTGCTCGCAGGGACTCCTGTGGGCTCTGCAGGTAGGGAAGGGCCCGGCGCAGGTGCTCGGCCTCTCGGCTCCTGTCCTCTGCCCGCTGCAGAGAGCGGCAGGAGGGAAGGGTGGGCGCGGGCTCAGCCCCGGCCTCCCGTGCCCGCACAGCCCTGAGGCGCGGCCAGCAGCCGCTGGCCGAGGGCTCCCGAGGGGAGGGGGCAGAGGGCCGGCTGCTGCCCGGGGAGCCTCGGTGCCGCCCCGCAGCTCTGCCAGGCCGGGGCTCCATGGGCACCCGACTCGGGCCCACGGGAGCCTGGAGAAGAGCCCGCGCGGCCTCTGCGTGCAGCACCGGGCAGGGGCACAGCTGCCAGCCCTGCACACTGAGCACCGCGCTCAGGGGACTTCTCCGGGCTGAGGCTGGGGCTCGCAGGCTGTCCTTACCAGACACTCGCTGAACATCCACAGATTCTGCCTCTTCACCAGTCTTTCAAGATCCCTTCTCTTCAGGAACTCGGCCACACCAAGCAGCGTTTCCTGAGAAGCCTGGAGAGCAGCAGAGACGTGGAGATGGCCCCACAGCGCAGGGCGCAGGACCCGCGTCCCTGTGCCAAGGCCTGGAGGAGGCTGCAGTCCAGCAGGCGCCAGGGCACGAGACAGCCCAGCCCCCTGCCAGGGGGATAGCAGCAGCCCACGAGTCTTCACCTGTGCCACAAGCCGCTTCTCATCATGGCAGTGGAAGAAGAGGGGCAGCAGGCTCTGGCGCAGGGGTGTCTTCAGGGCCTTTTTATCCTTTTCCTGTGGAAGAGTCAGCAACGTTCTGAAGAGCAGTATGGAGATCAGCTGAATCTGCCAATTGTTCTGTATGGAAGGAAGAACAAAAGACCTCAGCACTGGCTGCACGGGACTCAGCTTGGCACAGGCCTGCAAATCCACAGGGCACAAAGTGTCCGGACAGCACCCAGTGGCCGTGGCTGGGAGCAGTGAGCCTTACGTGGTCAAAGAGTGGCAGGAGCGCCTCAAGCAGCTGCATTGTGATGGGGCCAGGCATCAGCATGTCATTGTCCAAAATGATAAAGCTGAGGAGCATGACTGTCATGAAAACTATCTCTCCATCTGCATCCCACAGGAATTCCACAAGGCTTTCAGTCAGGCTCCACATTTTTTTGGTCTGTGAGGAGCACAAGTTTGTGAAACGCCATCCTGCTGCCTCAAGGCCCAGAGGCCAAAGGCCTGTCCCGAAGCACTCGGGCAGCTGAACTGGGAGGCAGAAGAGCTGAGAGCAGCTGCCCCAGCACGCAAAGCCCTGCCAAGGCCAAGTGACTGCATTGCCCAGCTCAGCCACAGCCGCTGCCCCCTTCTCACCATGGAGGGCTCCTCAATGAGCTCTAGAAGGGCCCTGAGTGCCAGGCGACGCCTCTCCCTGCACTCGCTCTGCAGCTGCCTTGACAAGATTTTCAGGACTCTTTTAGCACCGCGTTCACTCAAGTGCAGGAACTCGAGGACCTGAAAGGCACAGGGCAGTGACAGGGCACCCAGCCGGCAGGAGCCCGGGGCCGCACAGGGCCGGGCCCAGGCAGCAGCACAGGGTGCGGGCACCGTGCCAGGCAGCTGCGGCTCCAAGAGGGCAGAGAGCTGGGAGGCAGCTCAGCCAGGCAGCGCTGGCCATCAGGCTCACCTCCACAAGGAACGCCAGGGCGGGCAGCTCCCAGCGTGGCTCCTGTGTGCTGAGCAGCCGCAGCAGGTAGCGAGCGATCCGGGAACACAAGGGCATGGAGACACAGCACATCTCCCTGGCAGGAGAAAAAGGAGCCAAGACTGTGGGCAAGGGGGACAAACCTCTGCCAGGAGTGACTCATGGAGTCTGGTCTTTTCCCAGCATCCTGCAAGGAGCCCTGGGCTATTTGGGAGGCAGCTCCTGGTGGGCACCCTCCTCTCCCAGCCTTTTCCAATCTGCTTGGCCATCCCTCGGTGACAAGGCCCTATGGCCCACGACCTGGGGGACTGTGTGGGGCACCTGGGCACGGAGCACACATGTCAAAAGGCAGTGGGGAGAAGGGGGTCTCACCTGGCCAGCAGACCCACGGCATGGTGGTGGGTGTCAGCGCAGAGCAGCGTGTCCCAGCCACAATTGCGTTCCATTGCCACCACCACATCCTCGTGCTGCATTCGGCAGAGCAGGGACTTCAGGGTCCTCACTGCAAACCTGCGTGCACAGCAAAGCCCAGGTCACGCTGGGAGCACTGGCTCCTGCCCAGGGACATGGCAGGGACAGCAGGAGTGGGATGGAGCACCTGTTGGGGCTGGTGGCAAGGCCGTATTCCTCCTGGCATCCCTTCCAGAAGGTATCGATTTCCTCTGGCATATCCAGAGTGCCCAAGAACACTTGGGAGAGAAGATGCACAAAGAGGTGGGGGAAATACACCATCACCTTATGTGGGACACAGGGCAGGACGATCTTCCACACCACCACAGTTGCCTGCAAAGGACAAAGCCCCCAAGACAGCGCTCAGTGCCCAGGTGTCCGTGTGGCAGGGCCCGAGCAGGGCAGGGAGAGACTCAGAGAGACACGGGGGAAGCACGGGGCCTGGTGGGCCTGAAGCTGTCCCTGGGCCGGGTTTCAACCCAGCGCCCGAGGCAGGCAGATGCAGTGGGGGAAGGACGATAGAGAGCTGCTGGAGAGGCAGCCTTGGGGCCAGCAAAGGCCAGCTCCAGAAACTCACAGCCAGGACAAAGACACCCGTTTTGTCCCCATCGGAGGTGCACGTGGGGTGCTTGGGCCAGCTCCCCAGCACATCCCGGAGTATCAGCAGCGCCGGCTCCGCAGTCCTAGGCGAGCACATGATGCTCATCCACATGGTCAAAGCAGCTCTGTGGGGTTAGAGCTCTGTCTCAGGGGGGTCTCGGACACAGCACTGTGGCCTGAGCAGCAGTGGGGACCTGAGCTGGCTGCCAGCTCTGCACATTGCCACTCACGAGCAGCAGCCAGGCAGCCCAGCCCTGTGGGGACAGAGCCCTGAGGGGCAGGGAGGGAGCACGGCAACAGGCTCAGGGGCTGACGTGCCACGGCTGGGAAAGGCGGCAGCCAGAGGGCCCTGGAACTCTCTGTTGGTCACACACCTGGGCATGGCTGTACCGGCTGATGGGCTGGCGAGCCCTGAGCCCTCTGGGCAGGTTGGCCCCATACCTGTCACAGGACGGGGCCACACGCAGGAGCGTCATGACCACGTCAGCGGGCTGTGCTTCGGTGAGATCCAGCAGGGTCCTGTCCAGCCTGTGCTCAGCAAACTGATTGGCCAGGAGCCACTGGTGGATGTACCTGACCAGGGCGGGCACCTGGAGAAGGCACGGGGAGACTTGGAAAGCTGCCAGAGGGAGGAATGTCCCCAGCTTCCCCAGAGAAGTGCTTCCCTTCCCAGCACACTGCCGTGGCCTCAAAGAGTTAGTTACAGTGACCAGCGGGAATGGCTTGGTAGACCAAGCAATTCCTGGGAGGATCAAGCCCTTGCCACTGGCTGCTTACTTGCTTTGGATTGGAAAAGCCCTCCTCTACGAGCATATCCAGCAGGGCAGCACTGGTCTTAGTTTGGAAGATGTGTGAATATGCTCTGAGCCCAGTGCCCATGGTGCTGCTCTCTTCCTGCCGAATTTTCTTGATGAATTTGCAAACCAGCTGTAGGAGAAGGGCAAGAAGCCAGGGATGTTGCAGGGAATGCTCGAAGCGCGGTGCCAGCAGGCCCAGCCCAGGTGGGGATGGCTGCAGGTACCTGCGCTGTGCTGCGGAAGAGGCCACGGGCGGGGTCCTGCTCTTGTGTGCGTTGCAGGGCTGCACCTGGCAAAGAGCGAGCGCAGCCAGAAGTGAGGGGATGCAGGAGAGGCCGGAGAGCACAGCGCAGCCCTGCGCTCCCCAGGCAGGGACAGCCCCAGGATGGCCCAGGGGATGGAGCACGGCCCCTGCAGGGTGTCTGCCCGGCCCCTTTTTCGTCCTGTCCATGGGAATGGGATGGGATTGGGTGGGATGGGATGGGATTGGGTGGGATGGGATGGGATGGGATTGGGTGGGATGGGATGGGATGGGATGGGATGGGATGGGATGGGATGGCGCCAAGCTAGCTGCGGGCACCGACCCTGTGGCCCAGCTCTGCCACTCACCCTCCTGTGGCAGCTCAAATGGCACCACCTCTTTGGTTTGATGTGCTGGGGCAGCTACAAGGCCTTCTTCCTCCTCTTCCCCCCAGGCCACCTTGGGCGCTTTCAGGGGTCTCTGCTCCATGTTAGTGATGGGATTTGTGAGGGCACCTGCACAAGAGAAGCCTCGGGAAGGCCACAGGTCAACAAGTCCTGTGGTCTGGCCTCGAGGTCAGCTGCAGGAAAAACGCCTCCGAAAGGCTCCGGGTCAGACGGGAACGAGTGCGCTGTGCGGGGGCTCCTCACGGCACGGCTCTGTCCCGTTCTGCCCCGCTGTGTGTGTCCCCAGCAACAGGAAAGCTTCTATTTCCCACGTGTCACAAAGGGCCCTTGGTCACCGGATTCCGTTCCATGGCACAGAGACCGTGCTGCAGCGTGCCACCCAGGGCCCTTGCACACACTGCCTTCTGCCCTGGGGCTGCCCCCAGCCCAGCCAAAGTGGCCCAGGCTGGAAGGAATGCCTGGCCCCAGGTGTCTGAGACAGCCCGACAGGATCTTTAGGGAAGGGCTCAGACCATCAGCAAACGCTGCCCGGCTCTGCGGGCTCAGTCCTATCCCCATATCTTTCGCTGAGAGCATTTGAATTTCTAAATGAGAATCATTTGAAGGGAGGGGATTTACATTTTCCATTTCAGAGAAGCCTTCTGCCTTCATTAGCCGACACCTCTCTCTTCAAACCAAGACAATTGTTTATCATCTTGCAGATGCGCAGTTGCTGGGGAGCCCCGTTTTACACCAGGGACCTGGAGAACCATTCCCAGCAATTGGGAAAATCCTGGGTGCTCCATCCACCCATAGATGAGGTCTCCAAATGTGCCCCAAAATTTGGTCCGGCTCTTAGAGGCCTAAAAGAAGAAGTCCAAGTGACTTGATGATATTTTTCGGCCCAGAAAGCCCCGCAGCTGATGGCACACTTCACAATCAGCAGGGGACACAGCTAGGCCAAAGCCCAGAGCTCTGCTGGGAGACTTTCTCCTCAAATACCCTTCAGACAAACCTCCCTGCAAGTCAGTTGGGAAAGTTTCTTCAAATGATACGTTTCTGGCACACGACTATACAGGGTTATGGGAAAGATTCTAAAGCAGCTGCTCTGGAGTCAAAGAGCCAGCACTAAGAGTCCTTGTCATCTCTTTGTAGCTAAATCCCACTTTGGGGGATTTGAGGGAGTTTGGAATGAGCTAGAGAGCAGACCTCTGAGTGTTTTAGATGATGCCATTGCTTTTTCTTCTCTTCTACACAGACAGGAAGTGTGAGTTTGGCTCACATCTCCACCGCGTGGCTCACAAGGCCGCAAGACTTGTAGTTACGAGAGCTTTGAAGGGTTGTTTGGCCAAGAAGACACTGCCAACAAGGATATTTATGTTTTGCAGCCAATCCTTCAATATTTTGTCTTAGGGGCTCATGCTACAGTGTAAGCTTCCTTAGCCAATCATGTTATGACACACAAACCTACAGCAGTGCATCCTAAGCTCCTTGGTTACCATTGTAACTACTTTTATTTTTTTCTAGATCTTCAGCCCTAAAACTCTAAACTTTCCTCCACTTCAACCTTCCTCCCCGTCTCTCTGCTATAATAAACTAGAAATCCACATTCTCGCTTCTAGCACCTAAGTTTGGAAGCCCTGTCCAAGGTCTCCGATCAAATCCTGTGTTTAATTCTAAGCTTTGCTGACAAGACCAAAGGTCTGAGATTTCCCTGCATTTGGGTTTCCAACAACACTGATGCTGTTAGTTGCCCAGTGCCCAGGATCCCTCTTGCAAGTCAATTCTGGCAGGAACAAGGCAGTGGCCGGGGGGCTGCTTGTGGCCTCTGACAGCCCATTGCTCAGGGCTTGCCAGCGCCCCAGCCCCTCAGGCTCTGCCCCAGCCCGGCCAAGCTGCCCGGCAGCAGCGCCGCAGCCCCACAGCAGCTCCAGAGCAGCCCCATCCAGAGGCACCTGGGAGCCCTCAGCAAGGCAGCCAGCAGCACACGGGCACGAGGATACAGAGGGTGGTTCCTTCCTGGCACAGGGCTTGTGGCCATCTCCAGGCACCGCTCTCACAGGGATCCCTGCAGCCCCGGCCCCTGCCCACCCGCTCTGTCACCAGCGCAAAGGCTTCAGCAGTACCACCACAGGCCAAGGGGCTTCTGGCCATTTTCCCTTGCCCACTGCACGCCTGGGCGGCTTGCTGAGCCAGGGTACCCTTCTCCCACTCTTCCCCTATGACCTGCAGACCCTGGGTAGCAAAAGAAAGCTCCTGGGAGTCTGTGTATTATAACACACTCTATTATTCATATATTAAAGAAAAAATAAAAACAAAAAGAAGAAAAGAACATTCTTAATGAAATGGAAAATTCCAGCTGGCTCAGGTGGCCCCAGCAGACAGAGCCTCTGGCATCAGCTCTCTGCAGAGCTGCAGCAGCGCAGCCAGCCGAGCCCCGCCAGACGAGGCCGTGTCCTCCATGCCCTGCGGAGCTGATCTTGCAGCCTCTGGAAGAGGGAATATCGCTCACTCTGCAGTGCCCGGAGGACATACAGTGTTTCTATTGCCACGTCCGACACGGCACTGCTGATGTCCTCTGTCAGCGGTTCAAGGGCTGCAAGAGAGAGGGACAGAGCCATGGTCAGATCCCGGATCTGCGGGGAGCCCAGGAGAGCCCCCTGCCAGGGCCATCCCAGCCGGCTCTAGCCATGGCCAGGAGGGAGCAGGGACCAAGGGCACCGGCGCCAATCTGCTGGCCACGAATCCCCAAGGTGGCCCTGAAATCTCTGTGGGCTCTGCCCACGCCGCCCCATGTCCACAAAGGGAGCAGAGCCCTCCGCAGCCGGGGCAGGGCTTGCAACTCCCCCGGCTGCCCCCGCTGTCAGCCCGCTGCCCTCACTCACCAGTGCAGATCAGCTGCAGCTCTTCCTTCTTCCCCCTCAGGTGCCGCCCGGCCATGCCTGTGAACACAGAGCCTGTCACGGCCCCAGCGGCACAGCTCCCTGCCAGCGGCGCTGCCGGCGCTGAGGCCACACGGGCTGCTGGCCCGGCAGGGCTCAGCCCGGCCCTTGCCGCACGTTGCTGGCCCAGGGCACGGTTGCCAGAGGGCGACAGCAGCAATGCCCAGGCCAGGCGGGGCTCCAAAGCGCCCCAGGGCCCGGCTGGCGCTGCCGGGGCAGCAGGCGGGGCTGGGGCCGAGCTGCGCCGGGCCGGGGAGGGGAAGAGCAGCCCGGGCTCGTGGCTCACCCATGAACCTGATGGCCGCTGCTCGCAGGGACTCCTGTGGGCTCTGCAGGTAGGGAAGGGCCCGGCGCAGGTGCTCGGCCTCTCGGCTCCTGTCCTCTGCCCGCTGCAGAGAGCGGCAGGAGGGAAGGGTGGGCGCGGGCTCAGCCCCGGCCTCCCGTGCCCGCACAGCCCTGAGGCGCGGCCAGCAGCCGCTGGCCGAGGGCTCCCGAGGGGAGGGGGCAGAGGGCCGGCTGCTGCCCGGGGAGCCTCGGTGCCGCCCCGCAGCTCTGCCAGGCCGGGGCTCCATGGGCACCCGACTCGGGCCCACGGGAGCCTGGAGAAGAGCCCGCGCGGCCTCTGCGTGCAGCACCGGGCAGGGGCACAGCTGCCAGCCCTGCACACTGAGCACCGCGCTCAGGGGACTTCTCCGGGCTGAGGCTGGGGCTCGCAGGCTGTCCTTACCAGACACTCGCTGAACATCCACAGATTCTGCCTCTTCACCAGTCTTTCAAGATCCCTTCTCTTCAGGAACTCGGCCACACCAAGCAGCGTTTCCTGAGAAGCCTGGAGAGCAGCAGAGACGTGGAGATGGCCCCACAGCGCAGGGCGCAGGACCCGCGTCCCTGTGCCAAGGCCTGGAGGAGGCTGCAGTCCAGCAGGCGCCAGGGCACGAGACAGCCCAGCCCCCTGCCAGGGGGATAGCAGCAGCCCACGAGTCTTCACCTGTGCCACAAGCCGCTTCTCATCATGGCAGTGGAAGAAGAGGGGCAGCAGGCTCTGGCGCAGGGGTGTCTTCAGGGCCTTTTTATCCTTTTCCTGTGGAAGAGTCAGCAACGTTCTGAAGAGCAGTATGGAGATCAGCTGAATCTGCCAATTGTTCTGTATGGAAGGAAGAACAAAAGACCTCAGCACTGGCTGCACGGGACTCAGCTTGGCACAGGCCTGCAAATCCACAGGGCACAAAGTGTCCGGACAGCACCCAGTGGCCGTGGCTGGGAGCAGTGAGCCTTACGTGGTCAAAGAGTGGCAGGAGCGCCTCAAGCAGCTGCATTGTGATGGGGCCAGGCATCAGCATGTCATTGTCCAAAATGATAAAGCTGAGGAGCATGACTGTCATGAAAACTATCTCTCCATCTGCATCCCACAGGAATTCCACAAGGCTTTCAGTCAGGCTCCACATTTTTTTGGTCTGTGAGGAGCACAAGTTTGTGAAACGCCATCCTGCTGCCTCAAGGCCCAGAGGCCAAAGGCCTGTCCCGAAGCACTCGGGCAGCTGAACTGGGAGGCAGAAGAGCTGAGAGCAGCTGCCCCAGCACGCAAAGCCCTGCCAAGGCCAAGTGACTGCATTGCCCAGCTCAGCCACAGCCGCTGCCCCCTTCTCACCATGGAGGGCTCCTCAATGAGCTCTAGAAGGGCCCTGAGTGCCAGGCGACGCCTCTCCCTGCACTCGCTCTGCAGCTGCCTTGACAAGATTTTCAGGACTCTTTTAGCACCGCGTTCACTCAAGTGCAGGAACTCGAGGACCTGAAAGGCACAGGGCAGTGACAGGGCACCCAGCCGGCAGGAGCCCGGGGCCGCACAGGGCCGGGCCCAGGCAGCAGCACAGGGTGCGGGCACCGTGCCAGGCAGCTGCGGCTCCAAGAGGGCAGAGAGCTGGGAGGCAGCTCAGCCAGGCAGCGCTGGCCATCAGGCTCACCTCCACAAGGAACGCCAGGGCGGGCAGCTCCCAGCGTGGCTCCTGTGTGCTGAGCAGCCGCAGCAGGTAGCGAGCGATCCGGGAACACAAGGGCATGGAGACACAGCACATCTCCCTGGCAGGAGAAAAAGGAGCCAAGACTGTGGGCAAGGGGGACAAACCTCTGCCAGGAGTGACTCATGGAGTCTGGTCTTTTCCCAGCATCCTGCAAGGAGCCCTGGGCTATTTGGGAGGCAGCTCCTGGTGGGCACCCTCCTCTCCCAGCCTTTTCCAATCTGCTTGGCCATCCCTCGGTGACAAGGCCCTATGGCCCACGACCTGGGGGACTGTGTGGGGCACCTGGGCACGGAGCACACATGTCAAAAGGCAGTGGGGAGAAGGGGGTCTCACCTGGCCAGCAGACCCACGGCATGGTGGTGGGTGTCAGCGCAGAGCAGCGTGTCCCAGCCACAATTGCGTTCCATTGCCACCACCACATCCTCGTGCTGCATTCGGCAGAGCAGGGACTTCAGGGTCCTCACTGCAAACCTGCGTGCACAGCAAAGCCCAGGTCACGCTGGGAGCACTGGCTCCTGCCCAGGGACATGGCAGGGACAGCAGGAGTGGGATGGAGCACCTGTTGGGGCTGGTGGCAAGGCCGTATTCCTCCTGGCATCCCTTCCAGAAGGTATCGATTTCCTCTGGCATATCCAGAGTGCCCAAGAACACTTGGGAGAGAAGATGCACAAAGAGGTGGGGGAAATACACCATCACCTTATGTGGGACACAGGGCAGGACGATCTTCCACACCACCACAGTTGCCTGCAAAGGACAAAGCCCCCAAGACAGCGCTCAGTGCCCAGGTGTCCGTGTGGCAGGGCCCGAGCAGGGCAGGGAGAGACTCAGAGAGACACGGGGGAAGCACGGGGCCTGGTGGGCCTGAAGCTGTCCCTGGGCCGGGTTTCAACCCAGCGCCCGAGGCAGGCAGATGCAGTGGGGGAAGGACGATAGAGAGCTGCTGGAGAGGCAGCCTTGGGGCCAGCAAAGGCCAGCTCCAGAAACTCACAGCCAGGACAAAGACACCCGTTTTGTCCCCATCGGAGGTGCACGTGGGGTGCTTGGGCCAGCTCCCCAGCACATCCCGGAGTATCAGCAGCGCCGGCTCCGCAGTCCTAGGCGAGCACATGATGCTCATCCACATGGTCAAAGCAGCTCTGTGGGGTTAGAGCTCTGTCTCAGGGGGGTCTCGGACACAGCACTGTGGCCTGAGCAGCAGTGGGGACCTGAGCTGGCTGCCAGCTCTGCACATTGCCACTCACGAGCAGCAGCCAGGCAGCCCAGCCCTGTGGGGACAGAGCCCTGAGGGGCAGGGAGGGAGCACGGCAACAGGCTCAGGGGCTGACGTGCCACGGCTGGGAAAGGCGGCAGCCAGAGGGCCCTGGAACTCTCTGTTGGTCACACACCTGGGCATGGCTGTACCGGCTGATGGGCTGGCGAGCCCTGAGCCCTCTGGGCAGGTTGGCCCCATACCTGTCACAGGACGGGGCCACACGCAGGAGCGTCATGACCACGTCAGCGGGCTGTGCTTCGGTGAGATCCAGCAGGGTCCTGTCCAGCCTGTGCTCAGCAAACTGATTGGCCAGGAGCCACTGGTGGATGTACCTGACCAGGGCGGGCACCTGGAGAAGGCACGGGGAGACTTGGAAAGCTGCCAGAGGGAGGAATGTCCCCAGCTTCCCCAGAGAAGTGCTTCCCTTCCCAGCACACTGCCGTGGCCTCAAAGAGTTAGTTACAGTGACCAGCGGGAATGGCTTGGTAGACCAAGCAATTCCTGGGAGGATCAAGCCCTTGCCACTGGCTGCTTACTTGCTTTGGATTGGAAAAGCCCTCCTCTACGAGCATATCCAGCAGGGCAGCACTGGTCTTAGTTTGGAAGATGTGTGAATATGCTCTGAGCCCAGTGCCCATGGTGCTGCTCTCTTCCTGCCGAATTTTCTTGATGAATTTGCAAACCAGCTGTAGGAGAAGGGCAAGAAGCCAGGGATGTTGCAGGGAATGCTCCAAGCGCGGTGCCAGCAGGCCCAGCCCAGGTGGGGATGGCTGCAGGTACCTGCGCTGTGCTGCGGAAGAGGCCACGGGCGGGGTCCTGCTCTTGTGTGCGTTGCAGGGCTGCACCTGTCAAAGAGCGAGCGCAGCCAGAGGTGAGGGGATGCAGGAGAGGCCGGAGAGCACAGCGCAGCCCTGCGCTCCCCAGGCAGGGACAGCCCCAGGATGGCCCAGGGGATGGAGCACGGCCCCTGCAGGGTGTCTGCCCGGCCCCTTTTTCGTCCTGTCCATGGGAATGGGATGGGATTGGGTGGGATGGGATGGGATTGGGTGGGATGGGATGGGATGGGATGGGATGGGATGGGATGGGATGGGATGGGATGGGATGGGATGGGATGGCGCCAAGCTAGCTGCGGGCACCGACCCTGTGGCCCAGCTCTGCCACTCACCCTCCTGTGGCAGCTCAAATGGCACCACCTCTTTGGTTTGATGTGCTGGGGCAGCTACAAGGCCTTCTTCCTCCTCTTCCCCCCAGGCCACCTTGGGCGCTTTCAGGGGTCTCTGCTCCATGTTAGTGATGGGATTTGTGAGGGCACCTGCACAAGAGAAGCCTCGGGAAGGCCACAGGTCAACAAGTCCTGTGGTCTGGCCTCGAGGTCAGCTGCAGGAAAAACGCCTCCGAAAGGCTCCGGGTCAGACGGGAACGAGTGCGCTGTGCGGGGGCTCCTCACGGCACGGCTCTGTCCCGTTCTGCCCCGCTGTGTGTGTCCCCAGCAACAGGAAAGCTTCTATTTCCCACGTGTCACAAAGGGCCCTTGGTCACCGGATTCCGTTCCATGGCACAGAGACCGTGCTGCAGCGTGCCACCCAGGGCCCTTGCACACACTGCCTTCTGCCCTGGGGCTGCCCCCAGCCCAGCCAAAGTGGCCCAGGCTGGAAGGAATGCCTGGCCCCAGGTGTCTGAGACAGCCCGACAGGATCTTTAGGGAAGGGCTCAGACCATCAGCAAACGCTGCCCGGCTCTGCGGGCTCAGTCCTATCCCCATATCTTTCGCTGAGAGCATTTGAATTTCTAAATGAGAATCATTTGAAGGGAGGGGATTTACATTTTCCATTTCAGAGAAGCCTTCTGCCTTCATTAGCCGACACCTCTCTCTTCAAACCAAGACAATTGTTTATCATCTTGCAGATGCGCAGTTGCTGGGGAGCCCCGTTTTACACCAGGGACCTGGAGAACCATTCCCAGCAATTGGGAAAATCCTGGGTGCTCCATCCACCCATAGATGAGGTCTCCAAATGTGCCCCAAAATTTGGTCCGGCTCTTAGAGGCCTAAAAGAAGAAGTCCAAGTGACTTGATGATATTTTTCGGCCCAGAAAGCCCCGCAGCTGATGGCACACTTCACAATCAGCAGGGGACACAGCTAGGCCAAAGCCCAGAGCTCTGCTGGGAGACTTTCTCCTCAAATACCCTTCAGACAAACCTCCCTGCAAGTCAGTTGGGAAAGTTTCTTCAAATGATACGTTTCTGGCACACGACTATACAGGGTTATGGGAAAGATTCTAAAGCAGCTGCTCTGGAGTCAAAGAGCCAGCACTAAGAGTCCTTGTCATCTCTTTGTAGCTAAATCCCACTTTGGGGGATTTGAGGGAGTTTGGAATGAGCTAGAGAGCAGACCTCTGAGTGTTTTAGATGATGCCATTGCTTTTTCTTCTCTTCTACACAGACAGGAAGTGTGAGTTTGGCTCACATCTCCACCGCGTGGCTCACAAGGCCGCAAGACTTGTAGTTACGAGAGCTTTGAAGGGTTGTTTGGCCAAGAAGACACTGCCAACAAGGATATTTATGTTTTGCAGCCAATCCTTCAATATTTTGTCTTAGGGGCTCATGCTACAGTGTAAGCTTCCTTAGCCAATCATGTTATGACACACAAACCTACAGCAGTGCATCCTAAGCTCCTTGGTTACCATTGTAACTACTTTTATTTTTTTCTAGATCTTCAGCCCTAAAACTCTAAACTTTCCTCCACTTCAACCTTCCTCCCCGTCTCTCTGCTATAATAAACTAGAAATCCACATTCTCGCTTCTAGCACCTAAGTTTGGAAGCCCTGTCCAAGGTCTCCGATCAAATCCTGTGTTTAATTCTAAGCTTTGCTGACAAGACCAAAGGTCTGAGATTTCCCTGCATTTGGGTTTCCAACAACACTGATGCTGTTAGTTGCCCAGTGCCCAGGATCCCTCTTGCAAGTCAATTCTGGCAGGAACAAGGCAGTGGCCGGGGGGCTGCTTGTGGCCTCTGACAGCCCATTGCTCAGGGCTTGCCAGCGCCCCAGCCCCTCAGGCTCTGCCCCAGCCCGGCCAAGCTGCCCGGCAGCAGCGCCGCAGCCCCACAGCAGCTCCAGAGCAGCCCCATCCAGAGGCACCTGGGAGCCCTCAGCAAGGCAGCCAGCAGCACACGGGCACGAGGATACAGAGGGTGGTTCCTTCCTGGCACAGGGCTTGTGGCCATCTCCAGGCACCGCTCTCACAAGGATCCCTGCAGCCCCGGCCCCTGCCCACCCGCTCTGTCACCAGCGCAAAGGCTTCAGCAGTACCACCACAGGCCAAGGGGCTTCTGGCCATTTTCCCTTGCCCACTGCACGCCTGGGCAGCTTGCTGAGCCAGGGTACCCTTCTCCCACTCTTCCCCTATGACCTGCAGACCCTGGGTAGCAAAAGAAAGCTCCTGGGAGTCTGTGTATTATAACACACTCTATTATTCATATATTAAAGAAAAAAAAAAAAAACAAAAAGAAGAAAAGAACATTCTTAATGAAATGGAAAATTCCAGCTGGCTCAGGTGGCCCCAGCAGACAGAGCCTCTGGCATCAGCTCTCTGCAGAGCTGCAGCAGCGCAGCCAGCCGAGCCCCGCCAGACGAGGCCGTGTCCTCCATGCCCTGCGGAGCTGATCTTGCAGCCTCTGGAAGAGGGAATATCGCTCACTCTGCAGTGCCCGGAGGACATACAGTGTTTCTATTGCCACGTCCGACACGCCACTGCTGATGTCCTCTGTCAGCGGTTCAAGGGCTGCAAGAGAGAGGGACAGAGCCATGGTCAGATCCCGGATCTGCGGGGAGCCCAGGAGAGCCCCCTGCCAGGGCCATCCCAGCCGGCTCTAGCCATGGCCAGGAGGGAGCAGGGACCAAGGGCACCGGCGCCAATCTGCTGGCCACGAATCCCCAAGGTGGCCCTGAAATCTCTGTGTGCTCTGCCCACGCCGCCCCATGGCCACAAAGGGAGCAGAGCCCTCCGCAGCCGGGGCAGGGCTTGCAACTCCCCCGGCTGCCCCCGCTGTCAGCCCGCTGCCCTCACTCACCAGTGCAGATCAGCTGCAGCTCTTCCTTCTTCCCCCTCAGGTGCCGCCCGGCCATGCCTGTGAACACAGAGCCTGTCACGGCCCCAGCGGCACAGCTCCCTGCCAGCGGCGCTGCTGGCGCTGAGGCCACACGGGCTGCGGGCCCGGCAGTGCTCAGCCCGGCCCTTGCCGCACGTTGCTGGCCCAGGGCACGGTTGCCAGAGGGCGGCAGCAGCAATGCCCAGGCCAGGCGGGGCTCCAAAGCGCCCCAGGGCCCGGCTGGCGCTGCCGGGGCAGCAGGCGGGGCTGGGGCCGAGCTGCGCCGGGCCGGGGAGGGGAAGGGCAGCCCGGGCTCGTGGCTTACCCATGAACCTGATGGCCGCTGCTCGCAGGGACTCCTGTGGGCTCTGCAGGTAGGGGAGGGCCCGGCGCAGGTGCTCGGCCCCTCGGCTCCTGTCCTCTGCCAGCTGCAGAGAGCGGCAGGAGGGAAGGGTGGGCGCGGGCTCAGCCCCGGCCTCCCGTGCCCGCACAGCCCTGAGGCGCGGCCAGCAGCCGCTGGCCGAGGGCTCCCGAGGGGAGGGGGCAGAGGGCCGGCTGCTGCCCGGGGAGCCTCGGTGCCCCCCGCAGCTCTGCCAGGCCGGGGCTCCATGGGCACCCGGCTCGGGCCCACGGGAGCCTGGAGAAGAGCCCGCGCGGCCTCTGCGTGCAGCACCGGGCAGGGGCACAGCTGCCAGCCCTGCACACTGAGCACCGCGCTCAGGGTACTTCTCCGGGCTGAGGCTGGGGCTCGCAGGCTGTCCTTACCAGACACTCGCTGAACATCCACAGATTCTGCCTCTTCACAGCAGCAACGGCAGCGCAGGGGGTGCCGGCCCGGCCCAGCCGGGGCTCCCGGCCAGGAGCAGCAGCAACGCCGGCCACTCCCGCCTGCCCCTGCCTCGGCTTCCAAGGGCTTTTTCCAGCTTAATTCGGGAGCAGAGCAGCCAGCACCCACACACAGCCCTGACTGCTCAGGGCCCGCCTGTGCTGCCCTGAGGCAGCCCTCAGAGGAAGAAAGCATGGGGTTCCAGCGCTGTTTTCAGCGCTCTTTTACTCACCCTGAGTTGACAACAGCAGGCTGCTGCTGCCTCTGCCTTGGCAATTGGAGATCACGGCTGCTCTTGGCCCTCTTGTGCTTGCCACCTGAATTTTATCAGTACAACTGCACTTCCCTCTTTCAGTCACTGCTGCCCACTGTGCTTTTGTGATGGTCAACTCAGTGTTTTTGTCAGAGGCATCATGATTAGCAGAGACTGAAATGCTCACAAGTCCTTGAGTACTAAGTCGAGGGGAATGAAAGCCTCAGAGATCACATTTGCAGCACACAAACACCACCCTGCTGCTGGTGCTGTTGAAATAGAATCAACCTACAGAGACCATCACAGAAATTGCCTCTGGAGTGGCAAATCAAATAAAAAAATCCACCAGAAGAACGAAAAAACAGAACTTGACTGCCTTCACTGCTTCCTCGGAGCAGCAGAAAATGGAGATGCCCAGAGGTATTTTGCACTGCTGCTGATCCCACTGGGAGCCCAGCCCTCTGCAGAGTCCCAGCGGGAACCCGAGCCCAGCCCTGGGAGCTCCCAGAGTGTCCTGGAGATTCTCTCTGCATTCGGTCAGGCTTGCATTCCCCAGCAAGTCCCCAACAAAACCTCCTGTTCTCTTGGGTTAGAACAGGCACAATGAAAAACTCAGCAATGGCACAACTGCCCAGCCCACAAGGAAAAGAAAGGACAAGTTGTCAAGGAATGCAAACATTTGTCTTGCTTTGCTGCAGAAGTCGTGCTGCACTCACAGTGTGGAAAGCCAAGAGAAGCTGCAGTTGGGGGCACCTCTTGTGACAGAAGCTACACGTCGTTCTCCAGGAAAGGTTCTTGAAAAGGGCAGACAGGACTGTGGAGAAGATTCCTGGGGAAGCGAAACAGCTTTCCAGAGGTGAAATGAAAATGGAAAGGAACAATCTGAGATGTTTTCCTCTATTTATTTCTATGCTCCCCCTTTCCATGTTGCACTGCTTCTCCATGCCATGAATTCCAAATGCATCTCACCACTCAGATTGGTGACTTAGCGAGTTTTAGACACTGTAAAATACCATGAGCTACACCCAGTTTGCCTTGCCCTGGTTTTGTTGGAAAGCAATGCTGGAGCCATCAGTGCAGCGCTTGGGTCAGGCACGAATCCTGCAGGCAGGGAATGTGCCCCGCCAGTGTCTGAGCCTCAGCAGGGACAATGCAGAGCAGCGAGCGAGGGATTTGCTGTGCCCTGTACAGGAGTCAGGACTCTGGATCTGGGCTCAGCACGGCGAAGTTCCCGTGTTTGGACAGACTCAGGGGCTGCCCCGAGGGCAGCGAACGGGAGAGTTCCTGGCTGGGAGAGGCCCCAGCAAAGGAGGGGATCTTGTCCCTCCTCGAGGCCCTTTAAGGGTCTCCAGGCCCCTTTGAAGTGGAGGTTTTCTCTTTTGAGGGTTTTTTGGGGGGGATCCCACCACTGCAAGGGTGTCTTTCCCTTCCCATTTTAGGGTGTTTGTGGGGCCACAGCCACACAAGCGCTTTTCAAGGGGGGATCATGACAGCTTTAATTGGCATTTTTATGGGGCCCCCACTCCAAGCCCCTGTAGGGGATGTTTTGCCTCCCAGGGTGGATATTTGGGGTTCTCTCTACCATCGCCGCTTTAAGGGCCTCCCACTATGGTCGGGTCCCATTATAAGTCCCCTTAAAAGGGCAACACCACTCCCATTGATTCTGACAGCCGAGCCTGGGAGGGGGAGTTGGAGATCCTGGGAATGTTGGGTGTCCCAAGGGGGTTTGGGGGTCCCGGGAGGGTTTGCGAGTCCCTGGGTGATGGCAATGGGGACTCAGTGCTGGGTATAAACTGTTGTGAGGGGTTCCTGGGGAGGTTTTGTGTATACCGGGGATTTTGGGGGGTCATGGTGAATTTTTGGGGGTTCCCAAGGAGGGGTTTTCGGGCGTCCAAAGGGGGGATTAGGCAATGCCAGGGGGAACCCAAGGCTGTTTTGGGGTACCTGCCAGTGACTGAGATGGGGATCCCGTGCCAGGTATGAACCTTCTCAGGGGGATCTGGAGGGATGTTGGGGGACCTCCTGTGGGAATTTTGATGTCCTGGGAGGGTTTGGGGGGATCTGTATGGGGTTTTGTGGTGTTGGGGAGCTTTTGGAGAGCCCAGGGATGATTTTGGGGTGTTCCAGGGGGTCTGGGGGTCCCAGGAGGTTTTGGGGGTACCTTGGCAATGCCGGTGACAGAGCTGGGACCCCGTGCTGGGAATGAGCCCCCTCACTGAGCACAGGCAGCGTCAGTGTGTTCAGGGGGATCCTGGGGGCCAGGGGGGTCACCCCAACCCCCAGGGGACCCCAAATGCAAAGGGACCCCCGAACTCCCCTCAGCGCTGGATCTGCTGCAGGCAAGGGGCACCAGCACTCAGCCCCCAGCCCCACCATCACAGGAGGGCTGTGGAAGAAATCTGGGGGGGGGGGGGGGCACGGACAGGTCGGGAGGCCCCCAAAGTCCTGGGAATGGGGGAACACAGGAATCCCAGGAATCCCCAAGTGCGGCTTATGGGGGACCCAGGAGGAGTTTGGGGGGAGCTGGGTGGGACATGGGGGAACCCCAGAAGTCTTGGGAGGGGGGAAGAACAGAGTGACCCCCAGGAAGGGTTTGGGGGGAAGCGGATTGGAGCCTCCAGACGCCGAATCCGATGAGGAGAACAGCGGCGATGGCAGCGCGGACAGACACAGGGAGCACCAGGGTGAGATTCCCGCTGGATTCCGGCTCTGGGAAGCACGGCATGGTGAGGCGGGGAGGGGAACCCCCATCCCGCTGCTCCACATTCCCAAAGGGAGGAATAGGGGTCAGGGGGTGTCTGGGTGAAGGAAAAGGGGGCTCTGGGGGCTGGGAGAGGCGGGATGGCCGGGAAGGGGGTGCGCGGGTTGTTGGTGCCGGATGAGGGGGGGCAGGGTGGAACCCATGCCCGGGAATGGGGGTGCGGGGGGATGGCGGCGCTAAGGAATGGGGGTTCAGGGGCCCCTCGGTGCTCCAGAACGGGCGATCACAGAGTCCCTGTGCCGGGGGTCCCCCTCAGCTCTCGCCGCCCCCCGGGCCCCAGGAGCACCCCCAGCCCCAGTGCTGGAGCCGTCGCGCTGCTCTGCTGCGGCCCCGCCCCCTGAGCCTCCTTCGGCCCCGCCATTGGCGCCGCTCTTTGCTGCCCGCCAATGGCGCCCCGAGTCTGCAGTGACGTCTCCCGTCGCCGGGCAAAGGGAGGCCTGGGGATGAGGGGCCCCGGACTGGCCGGGAATGGGGTCCGGGGGTCCCCGGGCTCATAGAAACGGGGGATCCAGGGGCTGCCAGAGGAGGATACCCAGGAAAGGGGGTGCAGGGGGTGTCGGGGCAGGATAAGGGGGTGCAGGGGGTCCTGCAGCTGGGGAAGGAGATGCGGGAGGTCCCAGTGCCCAGGAATGGGCATTCAAGGGGGTCCCCGGGAGGCTCCCCAAAGCCCCTCCCGTGGGCAGCAGGAGCTGGCTCAGGAGCTCTGGGCAGAGCAAAGGGGGTGACTCCGGCTTGGGGGGCACACTGGGGACTCACACACGCTCCGGGGGGGACACGACCCCCGGGGACCCCCCCTCACTTTGTCCCGCCGGGGAGGCCGAGCCCCAGCCCGGGCAGACGAAGCCCCCGAACCCCGGCAGCATCCTGGCGGGGGGCGTGCGGGGCCGGGAGGGGCAGGATCCCGGAAAGGGCGGCGGCTGTCGGGGACCGCGGGTGCCGGGGAACCGCGAACGCGGCGGCGGCGTCTGTGACAGCGGCGCGGCCTCAGCTGCCCGAGAACGCGGCCCTGGCTGGGTGTGCGCAGCCTGGGCTCCTGCAGGCGGCTGCACTGCGCGATTCACCACGGGAATTGTTCGCGGAGCATTGGTCTGCGCAGAGAATTCCTACAACTGCAGAGCATTGGCCTCTGCAAAGTTCTTACGCCTGCAAAGCATTGGCCTCTACAAAGACTTCATCAACGTGCATAGCATTGGCTTCTGCAAAAGGTTCCCGAATTTCCTTTGAAGGTAAAGATCGACTCAAGTTGAATTTCTTGGTTTTGTCTCATCTGCACTCTGAGAGAGAATGCCAAAGGGAAATACAGGATGGGATAGTGCCCATCCTCTGGTGCAGCAGTTCAGTGGTTTGCCCAGCTGAGTGGATGAACAATATATGCTCTACTGATTGTGCTTTTTTTTCCGCACTGAAGAAATGGAGCATTTTCTAAATGTACTGGTCTATACATTTTTCCCTATAGTGATTGCTTAAACTACTTAAAGGTGAACAAGTTCTGTTCAAGTTTCAGTGGGTTGTTATCATCGGGTTATTAAAATTATTAGGGAGATGCCTCTGAATTGCTGCAGCAACCTGGCTGCCCTCAGGTGACATTCTGGCCAGAAGCCTTGTGAGCACATTAGAGAACCCACACAACAGGTATTCCATCCTTGGGGAGGGAAAGTGTTTCCCTATGTCAGGTTGCACAAAGCTCCTGCTCTTGGATAATTCCTGGGATGGCACATCCACTTCTCTGGAAAAACAGTTTCAGTTTTGTTCTACTCTCATCACTGTAAAATATTTCCTCCTTCTAACAAATGTAAATCCCACCTCATTCACTGTAGACATATTGACCCTTGTTCTGCCACTGCAAGATTTGGGAGAAAATACCTTTGACCACTGTTTTTCCATTTTCACAAACCTTGGAGAGGACCCAAACATCTCCCAAGATGGGGTTTGGAGGCCTCATCACATAACCAGCAGCGAGAGGCTGCGGGCTCTGGCCTCAGTGGGGTGGAGAAGGAGAACAGAACAGGAGTAGCCTGGCAGGGCTGAAGGGTGGTTTCAGAGAGGCTGGAGCTTTTCTTCCTAGAGGATATAAGCATGAGAAGGAAATAATGGCACCAAGGGCAGCTGGGCAGGCCCAGCCCGGGCAGCAGCAGAAAGGAATTTCCCTGCCAGGGCAGGGCTGTGGTGCAGCACGTGCCCAGCAGGAGCCTGGAGCAGCCCAAGGCTCTGTGTGGGCAGGCAGAGGCAGGCAGGAGGCAGAGCGGTCAGCAAAGGAAGGGCCCAGCCAGGGGGGGCAGCCGGGGGATGCCGACAGCCTGCAGGGACAGAGGCACAGGGCAGGGACACCGTGGGACAGCCTGGGCTGCACAGGGCACAGGGATGGGGAGCAGCTGCAAGACAGCCCTGCCAGAGCCACCTTGGGCAGCACTTTGGCCATGGCTGCTGGGCCCGGGCCTGAGGCCATGAGGGGACAAGTGACCCTTGCAGGGCTGGGGCCTCATTGCCTCCTTGTCCCTGCTCAGCAGCCTGGCAGGGGCCACCCCATGCTCCTGCCCCTGGCATTGCACATCCCCACATGCCAGTGCCCATCCCGGGAAGAGCCCTGAGCAAGGAGGGAGGGACAGGATCTGCCTGGCCAGGGGCTGGGGCTCAGGCCTTGGCCCTTTGCATTCCTCAAACACATCCAGGTGTGCTCAGCACCAGAGACACCTTTGCCTTGCTTGTCCTTGCCTGTCATCAGTGCTTCCAGGGTTCTGCTCTAGCTGGAACCTGGGCACATTTTCTCAGTCCTGTCCCTCGGTGGGACCCATTAAATCTTCTAGCATCTTCAGTGTTTCAATTGAACTTTGAGTTCTTGAGAAGTTTTGTAAACACACTCTGAGGGACTGAGTCTGATGCAAAGAGCACCAAAGCCCCAGAGGCTCATTAAAGTCCCTGTGCTGTGTCTGTGCTGCTGAGCTGGGCCGGGCTCCTGGCCCAGAGGCAGCTCCTGGCAAGGGCAGCTCTGCAGAGAGACAGCTCTGGCCAGGAGCAGCTCCTGTGCACAGCCCAGCAGGGCTGGGGCACTGCCAGGGCCCCTCAGGGACACCAGCAGGGCACAGACAGAGCTCACAGGGGCTCAGCACTGGCAGGGACTGTGGGATGGCCCCCTAGGACAGAGGGGGCTGTGTCACAGCAGCACCTCTGTGGCTGTGTCACAGAGCCACAGAGCAGCTGGGATGTCAGCAAGGGTCTGTGTGACAGCACAGAGTGGGCTGTGTGAGGTCACAGATGGGGCTGTGACATCCCAGAGTTTGTTGTGTGAGGTCACTGAGCAGCTACAGTGTCATAGAGGGGACTGTGTGACATCAAAAACCAGGCTGTGAGATCATGGCATGGCTGCATGACATCATAGAGCTGGCAGTGAGGTCAAAGTATGTGATGTGACCTTACAGAGTGTCAGTACGACATCACAGAGAGGGTTTTGTGACATCACTGAGGGGGGTTGTTACATCACAGAGCTGGCTGTGACATCATAGAGTGGGATGTGAGGCCATAGAGCTGATCCTGCCATCATAGAAGGTGGCTCTGTGACATCAGGGAGTGGGCTGTGACAACACTGGGTGGCTGTGTAACTTCATAGAGCAGGCTGTGACATCACAGTAGAGATTGTGAAATCATAGAGTGACTTTCTGACATCACAGAGACTTCTGTGACGTCACAGAGCAGCTGTATCACATCATAGCGTGGCATCTCAGAGTTGGCTCTGGGACATCACAGGGGCAGTGTGATATCACAGGGGCTGTGTGACATCACGGGGGCTGTGTGACATCACATTTATCTGTGTGACATCACAGGGGCAGTGTGAGGTCACTGGGGAGGTCACTCTGCCCCAGGCCCCCTCACAGCTCCCCCCAGAGCAGTCAAACCCTGCTCTTGCATAGTGGGGTCCCCCCCTGTCCCCCCAGGTCCCCCCGGCCCCGCAGCCTCCCCCAGAGGATGTTCCACCCCAGAGCCTGACATGGGGACGGGGGGCCGGGGCCCTGGGGGTGGCACAGGGGGACAGGGACCCCCCAGCAGCGTCCCCGTGTCCCCCAGGGCCAGAGCCTGGGCCAGGGCTCCTTCACCCTGCTACCAACGAGGCCTTGAGAGCGCTGGAAAATCCCCAGCAAGGGAGCAGCAAAAACCAGATTGAATATTAAGGGTCAGCAGCACAGACTTCCTTGGCAAGAGTCACTCTGCTCCTGACTGGACACTTCAGGCACACCAGGGAAACAAAGCAACAACAAAACCAATCAAAATCCAGGCAGTCAAACCAGAAATTAACTAAGAACTGTCGAAATTTGTGCACCTGAATGTGTGCCTAAAGGACAGTGAGGGCAAGGATAAAATGAATGCAGCCTAAAAGCTAAACACAACTCAAATTTAAGAGGCCTTGATTGATACCTTAGACTTCAGCATTTAGCAATAGAACAACACTTGACAGTATTTAACCTTACGTATAACCTAGGACTTAATGATTTTACAGTGGAAAAACACTTCACAATATTCAGCTTAGCTTATAACTTATGTAAAACTTCACTACTTAGCAAAAGAAAAACTCTTAGCAGCATTTAACTTAGCTTACAGTTTGTGACTCACCCTTACCTACAGGCCTGACTGACTCAGCTGTCCAAGGCACTCCAACCCCTCAGAGAGCAGCATTTCTGCCACATTTCCCCAGCACAGGCACTCCTGTGTGCACACAGATACCAAGAGTCAGTGCAAGGCACCTGTGAGCAATTCCCCTGAGGGCAGGCAATGCTCACTGCTGATTCTTTGGCATCTCCCCAGCAAAGGGCAAAGGGTTGAGCCTGGAGGAGTGGGGGGATCAGCCCAGGCTCTGTGGTTGTTCAAGATCCCCGAGTGCAGCAAACGGGAGAGTTCACGGCTGGAGAGGCCCCACTCAGAGGGAGTCGCTGGCCCAGGAGAGCTCCAAGGGCTCCTTTTGGAGCGCTGTTTGCAGGGCCCCAAGAGAGGGGCTCCAGTCCCAGCAATGGCTCATCCTGGCCACACTTGGCATCAGCAGCTTTCTTTGGCAGTGTGAGAACAGGGATGTTGTGCCACTGAGGGAACAGAAACAGCTCCCAGGGCTGCTGCTAAAGGAACCAGGAGCTGGTTGGGCAGCAGCAGTGCCTGGAGCAGACAGTGTTTGTGATGAGCTGCAGAGGAGCTGAGCCCAGGGGCTGTTGGCCAAGGCCAAGGCCCAAGGAGCATTTCTCAGCTGGCTGGGCAGCCTGAGAAGGGCAGGGGGGAATGCAGCAGCACAGGGCCATGGAACCAAGGGACCATTGTGACACTGTGGGCCCTGTGAGACCAAGGGACCATTGTGACACTGTGGGGCCCTGTGAGACCAAGGGACCAGTGTGACACTCTGGGGCCCTGTGAGAACAGGGGACCATTGTGACACTCTGGGATCTCATGGAACCATGGAGACCACGGTGACATTGCTGGGTCTCATGGAACCAAGGGGACAGTATTGACACTGTGTGACTCCATGGAATGTAGGGATCATTGTGCCACTGAGAGGCCCCATCAAACCAAGGGTCCATTGTGACACTGAGGGGCCTCATGGAACTGTGGAGATCACTATGGCACTTTGGGGTGTCATGGAAACAAGGGGCCATTGTGACGCTGTGAGACCCCATGGAACCAAAGGTCCACTGTGACATTGCAAGGCCTCATGCAACCATGGAACCATGGAAAGACCATTAAGTCACTTCACAGCCTCATGGAACCAGGGAGCCATTGTGACACTGAGGGGACTCTTGGAATCCTGGAGGCCACTGTGACACCACGAGGCCTCATGGAATAAGCAAAGCATTGTAACACTGTGGACACCATGAAACAAGAGGCCTTTGTGACACTGCAGGGCTGCAGGGAACCAAGGGGCCATTGTGACATTGCCAGGCCATCAGTGTTCCTGGGTCCCTGTGGTTCCATGAGGCCCCATGATGTCTCAAGGATCACTGGATAACAACAAGGCCCTGAGGTATCCCAAAGGATCTTTGTTTCTAACTGGTCTCACTGAGTCACACGGGCCTCTGGATTCCATGAGGACCCACAGTGTCAGTGTCCCTTTGGTTCCATTTCGTCCTGTAGTGTCACGAGGATTCCTGGGAACCATGAGGCCCTGAGGTATCACAATGGATGGTTCCATGAAGCCCCAGAGTTTCACAGTCTCCTCTTGGTTCCATGGAAGCCCAGGGCCCCAAAGGAGTCTCTGGATTCCACAAGACCCTGGAGTGTAACACGGCCCCTGTAGTCCCATGAGGATTTGCAGTGTGCCAATGTCCCCAGGAGACCCTGCAGTGTGACAATGTCCACAGGAGGCCCTGCAGTATCACAGAGGAGCAGCACAGGAGTGGGCAAAGCACCAGGGGAGGTTTGGCAGTGTTCCCGTGTCTGTGACACAACAGAGGTGGCAACATCCACGTTCCCCTCTCTATGATACCACAGTGGTTCAAGACCGAGCATTGCCCTGTCTGTGACACCACAGGGGTGGCAGCCACAGTGTTTCCCACTCTGTGACACCACGGTTCTGGCAGGACCATGTCCCCCCCTCTATGTGACACCACAGCAGTGACAATTCCAACGGTCCCCTCTCTGTCCCACCACAAGGATGGCAATTCCAATGTTCCCCTCTCTGTGACACCATAGCTGTGGTAGCTCTAAAATTCCACTCTCTGTGACACCACAGCAGTGGCTGCCCTAAATTCCATCTCTGTGACACCACAATAGTGAGAGCCACAATATTCTCCTCACTATGACACCACAGTGGTTGCAGCCCCTGTGTTCCTGTCTCTGTGACAACACAGCTGTGCCACCCCTCTTCCCCCTCTCTGTGACACCACAGAGGTGGCACCCCCAGCGTTCCCCTCTGTATGACACCAACACAGTGACAGACCAGATATTCCCCTCTCTATGAGAAAACAGTGCTGGCAGCACCAATGTTCCAATCTCTCTGACACCACATCGGTGGCACACCCAACTTTGCCCTGTCTATGAAAACACAGTAGTAGCAGCCCCAATGTTCCCCTCTCTGTGACACCACAGCAGCTGAAGCCACAACTTTCTCTCTTTGTGACACTGCAGCTGTGGAAGCCCCACGTCCCTCTCTCTCTGACACCACAGCAGTGGCAGCCCCAACCTTCCCCTGTCTGTGATACCACAGTAGTGGCAGCCCCAAAGTTCTCCCAGTGACACCACTGCTATGGCAGTCCCAATGTCCCCTTCTCTGTGGCACCGCAGCAGTGGAAGCCCCAAAGTTCCCCTCTCTATGACACTACAGGGGTGGCCGTCCAAAGTTCTACTCTCTATGGCAGCGCCGCAGTGGCAGTTCCAACATTCCCCTCTCTGTGACACCTTAACATTTGCAGCCCCAGTGTTTCCCTGTCAGTGACACCCCAGTGGTGGCAACCTCAAAGTTCCCCTGTTTGTGACATGACAGCAGTGGCAATAACAATGTACCCCTGTCTATGACAGCAAAGCAATTGCATCCCCTGTGTTTCCCTGTCAGTGACACCACAGAGGTGGCACCCACAGCGTTCTCCTCTCTATGACAGCACCACAGTGGCAGCCCCAACATTCCCCTCTCTATGACTCCACAGGGGTGGCAGCCCCAAATGCTCCCCTGTCTGTGACACCACAGCAGGGACTCCCCCAACATTCCTCTCTGTGATACCACTGAGCTGGCAGTCCCAACATTGACTTCTGCATGACACCACAGCGGTGGCAGCCCCAAGATTACCCTTTCTTTGAGCCCACAAGGATGGCAGCCCCAACACTCCCCTCTCTATGATACCTCAGCAGTGGGAGCCCCAGCATCCCCTGTCTGTGACACCTCAGCTTTGGCAGCCCCAACAGTCTCCTCTCCTCTCCACAGCAGAGGCAGCACCAATATTCTCCTCTTAATGACAATACAGCACTGGAAGCCCCAGCGTTCCCATGTGTATGATACCACTGTGGTGTCAGCCATAAAGATCCCCTCACTATGGCACCACAGCAGTGGCACCCCAGTGTTCCCCTCTCTAAGAAACCACAGCTGTGCCAGTCCCATTTTCCCGGTCTCTGTGGCACCACAGTGGTGCTGCCCGAATGTTCCCCACTCTGTGACTCTGCAGCTGTGGCAGCAGCCCTAGAACAGAAGCAGCATCTGTGGAACAGCAGGGGTGCAGGGGAGGAGCAGAGATGGAGCAGAGGAACAGTGGGAGATGAGCAGTGTTGGAGCAGCAGTGGAGCAGCTGTGAAAGAGCAGAGGAACCGTGCTGAAACAGAACAACACAGCTTTTGAGCAGCAATGGAGTGAGCATGGAAAAGGCAGAACAGTTGTGGCACAGGAACACCAGCCATGGAACAGTGGTGGCACAGGAGCTACAGCCATGGAACAGTGGTGGCACAGGAGCTACAGCCATGGAACAGTGGTGGCACAGCCCCACAGCTGTGGAGAGGTGCCTGAGATGCCGAAGCTGCGGGACACAGAGCGGCTTCCAGCGCTGTATCCTGCAGGAGCCGGCCCCGCACACACCAGAGCGATGCCCCTCAGGCTGAGCCAGAGCTGGGGGCAGAGGCAGGAATTGCTGCTGGGCTGTGGAAGGTGTGGATCGAGTGCATTTAATGGTGACCTGGGGATTTGATCCTGCTCATTGTGGCTGCTTTTGTGCTGTTGGGACCATTCCAGTTCATCTGAAGTCGTGAAATCAGGAGAAACTTGGGAACAAAGGAATCAAAGTGCCTTCTGTCCTGCTGTCTTGGTTTGGAAAGACAGGTGCCTGCTAAGGAAGGCAGGAACCTCCCATGAAATGGAGAATGTAAACCCTCCCCCTCTGAATTGCTATGAATTTTAAATCAAGAGGCTCTCAGGCAAAAATATGGGAGCAGGAAATAACAGTTATTTCATAGGGAAGAAAATAAAAAGATAAAATAAACCATGCAGTAAACTAAAACAGCACTTAGAGAGTCAGAACACAACGTGACACCCTGTTGGTCAGAGTGTTGGTAGCAATCCAATTGGAAATGTGGCTGAAGTCCTCCTGGAGTGTCAGGTTCTGTTGGAGCAAGGCTCCTGTAGAAAAGGGTGTAGTCTTTCTCTGAGGATCCAGTGGAAGAAGAGGCAGCTGCTCTTCCTCTGCGAAATCCAGTGGAGAAGTTGTGCTGCTATTCCAGAATCTCCAGATTCTAGCTGGCTAGAATGCTTGGCTCTTCCATCTGGGCGGAGCATCTCCCAATGGGATGCTATAGTTCTTATCAGCCATGCAGTGAAATTCAATAGCCTGTTATCAGCAGATGTCCCCCCAGGAGGGAGGAGTGGTTGTGGAAGAGATAAGGAAAACTGTCATACAGATGGCAAATAGAATGCATCTTGCCTTGCAATCTGGGGCACCTGCAGAGAAAGACAACTTGGTAGAAGTTGAATGATTTCTGATTTGGGAACCGAAGTGGGTCAATTATTGGCCTGTGGTTTGTTCTAATCCAGAAAGATGTTCCAAAGTACTGCAATTTGGCATTAAAAATCAGGAATGTGCCTCTACATCTGGATATTGCACATGGACTACAGAGCTATTTGTGGTCATTATGATAGGAAAACAACTGGAGATCTTTTCCTGATTTCACTCTTTCTTCCAGTCTCTGGGATTAGGCCTCCAACACTCCCTGCAGGTCTTCTTTCCATAATCTGCTCCTCTGGAGTTGGGATGTGACAAATCAGCAGTGGGAAGAGGGAGGACAATGGTCCATTACAACTGCAAACTCTGTTGTTAGAGTCTCTGGATTTCCAGTGCTTAGAAACTGTCATGTTTTCAACTGTCTGAACAAATCCCACATTTGTCACTTTTTCCCTGTCAGAAAACCTTCCTTTGGCCCTATTTAGGAACTGATCCTGGGAAACACCTCATTCCAGATACTTTTTTGTTGGTTTTGCTAAGAAATGCCAAGAAAATCAGCACACGGGCGAAGGGATGAGAGAAAGGGAAGAAATAATTCCTTTCTTTTCCTTGTGGGAACTCTCTAGAGATTGTCCTCCAGCCAGAGACTTCCCGGGCCAAGGGCTGAGGGGATCAATTCAGCTGAGGGAGTTGAGGCATCTCCTCCCTGGTCTGTAGCCCTAGGGCTTAGAGGGGACATGGGTGCCCCCCTTGCACCCCTTGGCATGGGGGATTCCTCCTGCCTCTGCCAGGTGCTCCTGATCCTGGCATTAGCCCTGGCTTGGCTGCTCCTGCTCTGAGCTCCCTGCCATGGTCATTGCTGGTGGTGGAGGGCAGGAGGGAGGGATTCAGTGCAAACCTGGGAGGGGCCAGTGGGCTCAGAGATGTGTGGAGGTGACAGTGACACGGTGACACAGGGAGGTGCAGATGGACACAGGGACAAGACAATACCTCTGGGAAAAAACTCTTGAAAATTTGGGGGACTTTGAGTGTAAAGTACACATGAACACAGAGACACAGAATGCTGCAAAGCATTTCCCAGCTGTCTTAGGTTGGACATGGGGGTGTATTCTATTCCTATCTGATGGGGCAGTTACCCTCTGTTAATTGGGCAGTTTTCTTTATCTCTTCCAAAACCCATCCTCCCTCCCAGGAGATATCTTCTCTTAATGGGCCATTGAGTGCCACTGCATGACTGATAAAATTCCATCATCCCGTTGTGAGAGGCTCCGCCCAGAGGGAGGAGCCAAGCATTCCTACCTGGATATAATCAGAGGGCTGGAAGACCAGAGTCAGCCTTTTCCACAGGATTCCCAGAGGAAGACCAGGCCCAACATCACCACCACTGGATCTTCAGAGGAAAACTCCACCCTTCTACAGGATCCCTACTTCTACAAAACTACAGCTGTCACTGCAGGAAGAATACAGCCACCATTTATTGGGACTGCCACCGGCACTGTAACCCACAGGGTGTCAGGTCGTATTCTGAATCTGTCAGTGATTTTTCTTTGTACTGTTGTGTTTATATTTTAATTTTCCTGCTAAATAACTGTTATTCCTATTCCCATATCTGTTGCCTTAGAGCCCCATAATTTCAAAATTATAACAGTTTGGAAGGAGGTTGTTTACATTTTTCATTTCAAGGGAGGCTCTTGCCTTCCTTAGCAGACACCTGTCTATTCAAACTGTGACTGCCCCACGACACCCAGGCGGGTGAGGAGGAAGTCAGTGTCCCTTTCCCCCTCTCTCCTCCTCCATCTCCCAGCCCAGCACAGCCCCTGTCTGCAGGAGAACCCCACTGCCAGAGCCATCCTGCTGGGGAAGCACTGGGGACATCTCCTTCCCCTTCCCTCTGGCACAGAGGCAAATGTCATTCTCTCTTTGTCCTTCCTCCCACAGACAAGGAGCTGCGGATGGAGACCAGGGTGGACAAATCCCCAAAGCAGAACCTCATGGAAGAGGCTGTTTTGAGGAGCTCCATGGCACAAGAATCCAACAGAGAGGAAAAGCCCTGGAGATCCCAGAGGAGGAGGGGCTCCAAACCCAGCCCAGGGTGCTCTGAGGAGGAAAAACCCACCCTGGGCCAGGAAGGTGGACAGAGCTTCAGCCAGGGCTCAGAGCTGGTGGTACATGAGCAGCTTCACCATGGGGAGAAGCCCTACAAGTGCTTGGAGTGTGGGAAGAGCTTCAGGCAGAGCAGCACCCTGATCAGCCACCACATGATCCACACCAGGGAATGGCCCTACGAGTGTGGGGAATGTGGGAAGGGCTTCAGCTGAAGCTCAGAACTCATCAGGCACCAACGCTTCCAACTGGGGAGAGGCCCTACGAGCGTCCCCAGTGGGGGAATAGATTTTGGATCAGCTCCCATCTCGTCCTGCATGAGCGGATTCACACTGAGGAGAGGCCCCTCCGCTGCCCTGACTGCGGGAAGGGATTCCAACGCAACTCCCATCTCATCATCCACCAGCGCATCCACACCGGGGAGAGGCCCTACGAGTGTCCCCAGTGTGGGAAGAGCTTCTCACACAGCTCTACCTTGACCCGACACCAACGGAGGCACCGGTAAGGGAAGCCCTGCACGTGCTCCAACTGCAGGAGGAGCTTTGTGCACTGGTGCAGCTTCATCCCCCATGGGAGGACCCACACTGGTCAGAACACTGGTGACCCACATTCCCAGTGATCCATGTTGGGAGGACACCTGGCTGGTTATCCTTTTGGCCCTAATTTTGTTCTGATTTGTCTTTATCACTTAAAAGCACTTGAAATAGGACTACAATGAAAGTAATTGATCAAGGATGTATAAAGTCCCGCCATTTAACAGGTGTTTGAGGTGGAATTTATGGTTTGTGAACATTTGTTCTGCAGGATTTGTGGGTTATGGGGGGATTTCAGAGTGTGTTCTCCATATCTTTGCACTCCAGAATTCCAGATAGATTGGTCTGTCACCTCAAAATGATTCAATCCCAATGAAAACACCTCAATTTTACCCCAAAATTGACCAATCCATGTCAAAATGCCTTATTCTCACCTAAGAAAAATTCAGTCCCATGACAAATCTGCTTGATTCCGCAATGTCCAGGGTGAGTTGGGGTTGGAAGGAGATTGGGAGAAGCGCATCCAAATTTGAGGGTGTGGGATGGTGATTGTGTGGGACTGGGTGTGTGGCCTGTATTTTGATAGTAAATAAAACTTTCAGAATTACTGATTTCTGTCCCATTCATTTTTTGTCAGTTCCAGTTTGTTTTTCAGAGTGCCACCTTCGCAGCTGATTGTGTTTGTGCCCTTCTTTCTCTCCTGCTTGTCTTTTCCTGATCTGTTTCTCTCTCAGTGTCTCTCTTGACCCAGGGCAGCTCCCACCAAAGACCCTGCCCTGATTTAATTCCCACTCCAGGAGCTACAACAACCACGGGTGAAGCTATGAAGGCTGGCAGTGAAATGTCACTATAAGATCTTGCTCCACTTGGCCTTTGGCTCCTTCTTAAGAGCTTTGCCTTCCAGGGCAGGAACATCTTTTCCTGGCTGGGAACTGCAATTCCAGCCCCTGGGAGTGTGTGCCGTGGATCCCAGAGGGGCATTCCTGAGGCTCCCAGGGTGCTGCTCCTGCCGTGCCTCCCAAGGAGCTGTGCAGGGCCAGGGGACAAGGTCCAGCAGCTCTGTTGGTTCTGCAGTGTCACAAGTGCCCCTGGGTCCATGAGTTTCCCGACTGCCAACAGCGGTTCCTTGGTTTTCATGATGCCCTGCTGTGTCACCATGGATATTTGGTGCCATGAAGTTCTTCAGTGTCACAATGGCCTCCCTCGCTCCATGAGCTTCCGCAGTGTCACAATGGCCTCCTTGGATGGGCAGTGTCACTATGGACCATTGGCTTTGTGCAGCCCTGCTGGGTCACCATGGACTCTTTGGTTCCATGAGGTTCTGGGGGTGTCTCCATTGTCTCCTTGGATCCACAGTGTCACAATGGCCCACTGGATCCACGTGGCCCTGCTGTGTCACCATGGCCCCTTGGTTCCATGGGACCCCAGGGTCACAATTGACTCCTTGCTTCCACGTCACCTCCTCAGTGCTAAAATGGCCCCTTCGTTCCATGAGGAGCACAAAAGTTTTGTAGCAACTTTGAAAAATCGTGCTTAATACACATGGGAACATCTGTTTGCATTCAAGAGAGAGGTAAAAGGTGAGGATGGCACCAGCAGCTTCATCTGCAACAGAGATCCAGGGAAAGGACAGGGACAGAGAATTCAGCTGCAAGACTCCGAGAATTCTGCTCCCAGAGATCATTTCTGCTCACACTGTCCCTTGTAGAAAGGTGAAATCATTCCAGGCAGCCTGGACTGAGCAGGTGGTTTCTGAGGTGGGTTTGTTTTTCAGGAAACCCACTCAGGCTTTTCCATTTGTTCTGGTTTGAAAACAAAACCAGAGAGAGACTCAAAGTCAGAAATACAATTTAGTAGGAAAAAAATATAATGCAATAATACAAAAGAAAAAACACTGATAAAGTCAGAATATAACCTGTCACTCTGTTGGTCAGGGTGTTGATAGCAGTCCAGTTGTAGTAGGGTGTAGCCTACCTCTGAAGACCCAGTGGAAATGGCAGCTGTTGCTCTGGGAAATCCAGTGGAAAGGCAGCTTGTTTTGTCCCAAACCCCAGATTATATCCAGGGGGGGATGCTTAGCTCTTCCCCCCTGGGTGGAGCATCTCACAATGGGCTGATATCATTCTATGAGTCATGAGGTGGGTCCATTAAACAGAAATGGCTCCTGGAGGGCGTTATCTCTGAGTCATGCAGAAAGGCATTGATGGGCCTATTAACAGGAGATAAGGAATAAAACAATGCCCCTCCTGTTTCAACATCTCTTGAGGATGGGAATAGAATACATCTTTGTATTCTAACCTAGGACATCTCTCACCAATGGAAGGGTGGGACAGAATAAGTTCATATTTGGTGTCATTTCATGCTCTGCTGGGAGTTTCCTGAGGGCTGGTAGTGCTGTTGGCTTCAGGAACAGTTTTGGGTAATGGCTGTAGGACTGAGGGCTGGGTAAAAAACCAGAACAGTATTCTTGTATTAATAGTCTTTTGCTACATGCCCAATTTTCCTGCAGTTATTACAGTTTCCACTGCCTTTATTACATTCTGTATTGTGGGGAAGCATGTTTGCTGCAACCAGCATTTCAATTGCACCCTGGCTGGTGGCCTTGGCTAGGCTGGAGTCACGGTCTGAGACGGCTTGGCAAATGCAGGCATCAACCATCTGAGCAATGGTAGGCTCAGGGTGAAGGGGGAGGCTGTGAAGAACCTTTCTGCAGTCAATACTGGCATTACAGAAAGCTAATTTGCTAATAAGATAATCCTGGACCTTTTGATCATCTATCTGTTTTTCCAGGGCTTTCATAAGGTGCTTTATGAACTTGATATAGCTCTCATCCAGGCCCTGGTGAATGTCAGTGAAGTCAGTGTGAGGTGTAGAAGCATCAGGTGTTTGGAGGAGGGTGGACCGTGCAGCGCCTTTGAGATCTTCCAGTATTGACTGGGGGATGACTTCAGCCTGCTACTGCAGTCTAGTATAGTCTCCTTCCCTGGTAATGCGGTCCATTGTGATGTGTTGTCGCCCTTCCTCCCCAACATAACCTTTTGATAACTCTTTAACTTTATTTATCCAAACTCCTTTCCAGAAAATAAATTCATCAGGTGACAATATAATGTTCATACACAGTTTTAAATTTTGTGGTACCATTGTGTGGGCAGTAAATGGCATGTGCAGCAAATTGTTAAAATAGGGAGAACCCCTGTCATAATCCTTGGCAGCTTTTACTAAGTCCTTCATTTCCCTATGGAGGTAGGGAATCCAAGATTCAGGTGGCAACTGTGCAGTAAAGGCAGGGGTCAATACCTAAATGGGAATCTATTCCCTATGGATTCCCAGGGGCCAAAACCTAAATGGGAATCTATTCCCTATGGATTCCCATTTCCTAAATGGGAATCTATTCCCTGTGGATTCCCATTTAGGTTTTGGCCCCAGCTTATACTGCACAGGTGCCACCTGAATCTTGGATACCACCTCCCAGTCCCCCTCCTTTGCAGCTTTTCTCCGCATCCTCTGCCAAAAATCCTTGGGCTCAACCTCACTCTCAGATAAGCTATCACTCTTTTCCTCTGTAGAGGAGGCAGATTTGTAATGTCACAGCCCCTCTGTGATGGCAGAACACACTCTCTGATGTCACAGCCTTCCCTCTGACATCAAACAGCCTCTTCTGTGATGTCACAGGGAACACTCTAATGGCACACAGCCCCCAGAGATGTCACATCCTGCTGTCTGATGTCACAGAGCCGGCCTCTACAATGGCACAGTCTGCTCTGTGACCTCATGGCCCAGTCTGTGATGTCACAATGCACTCTATCACAGCCTGCTCTATGATGTCACATTGCCATGCGACTTCACAGCCTGTTCTATGATTTCACAAAACAAACCAGTGATGTCACAGCCCACCCTGTGACACCACAGTCAGGTCTGTGATGTCATACAGCCACACTGTGATGTCACAGCCTGCTCTGTGATGTGAAAACCTACTCTGTCCTATCACATGGCCAACACAGTGATTTCATACAACCACCCTGTGATTTCACAGCCCACCCTGTGACACCACAGGCTGCTCTATGTCATACAGCCACACTGTGATGTGACTGACTGCTCTGGGATGTCGCACAGACCCCTCAATGATGCCATGGCTGCTTGATGGCCTCACACAGCCCACTCTGTGCTGTCACACAGACCCTTGCTGACATCCCAGATGCTCTGTGGCTCTGTGACACAGCCACAGAGGAGCTGCTGTGACACAGCCCCCTCTGGCCATCCCACAGCCCCTGCCAGTGCTGAGCCCCTGTGAGCTCTGTCTGTGCCCTGCTGGTGTCCCTGAGGGGCCCTGGCAGTGCCCCAGCCCTGCTGGGCTGTGCACAGGAGCTGCTCCTGGCCAGAGCTGTCTCTCTGCAGCGCTGCCCTTGCCAGGAGCTGCCTCTGTGTTCTGGTTTCAAAGCAAAACAAGTAAGAGATTCCAAGTCAGAAATACAATTTATCAGGAGAGGGGATAAAACCATATACATGCAATAACACAAAAGAAAAATCAGTGACAGAGTAAGAATACAACCTGACACCCTGCTAGTTAGGGGGGTGGTAGCAGTCCAGGTGAATGGTCTTGTTGAAGTGGTGATCCTGTAGAAACAATCTGGTAGCTCTTGTCCTCTGGAAACCAGAGGACAAGGGCAGCAATTCCTCTGGGAATCCAGTGTAAAGCCTGACTGCTCTGTCCCAAAGCCCAGATTATATTCAGGCGGGGATGCCTAGCTCCTCCCCCCTGGGCAGAGCATATCACAATGGGCTGAAATTGTTTTCAGTCATGGGGGGGTCCTTGGTTACCCGATAAACAGAAATGGCTCCAGAGGGAGTTATCTCTGAGTCATTAGGCAAGACATTGATGGGCCCGTTAACAGGAGATAAGGAAAAAAACCAATGTCCCTCCTGGTTTCAGCAGCTCTTGAGGATGGGAATAGAAGACATTTTTATATTGTAACCTAGGACACTCTGGGCCAGCAGCCCAGCCCAGCTGAGCAGCACAGACACAGCACAAGGACTTCAATGACCCTCTCGAGGCTTTGGTGCTGTTTGCATCAGACTTAGTGACTCAGAGTGTGCTCAATGAACTTCTGAAGAACTCAAACTCACATTCAAAGTCCAAACTTTTATTAACTTTTAATGGGTCCAACTGAGGGATGCAACTCATGTGAAAGTGTCCCCAGGTTCCAGGTAGAGCAGAACCCTGGAAGCACTGATGACAGGCAGGGACAAGCAAGGCAAAGGTGTCTCTGGTGCTGAGCACACCTGGATGTGTTTGAGGAATGCAAAGGACCAAGGCCTGAGCCCCAGCCCCGCCAGGCACATCCTGTCCCTCCCTCCTTGCTCAGGGCTCTTCCCGGGTCTTCCTGGGATGGGCACTGGCATGTGGGGATGTGCAATGCCAGGGGCAGGAGCATGGGGCGGCCCCTGCCAGGCTGCTGAGCAGGGACAAGGAGGCAATGAGGCCCCAGCCCTGCAAGGGTCACTTGTCCCCTCGTGGCCTCAGGCCCAGGCCCAGCAGCCATGGCCAAAGTGCTGCCCAAGGTGGCTCTGGCAGGGCTGTCTTGCAGCTGCTGCCCATCCCTGTGCCCTGTGCAGCCCAGGCTGTCCCACGGTGTCCCTGCCCTGCGCCTCTGTCCCTGCAGGCTGTCAGCATCCCCCGGCTGCTCCACCTGGCTGGGCCCTTCCTTTGCTGACAGCTCTGCCTCCTGCCTGCCTCTGCCTGCCCACACAGAGCCTTGGGCTGCTCCAGGCTCCTGCTGGGGACGTGCTGCACCGCAGCCCTGCCCTGGCAGGGAAATTCCTTTCTGCTCCTGCCTAGGCTGGGCCTGCCCAGCTGCCCTTGGTGCCATTATTTCCTTCTCATGCTGATATCCTCTAGGAAGAAAAGCTCCAGCCTCTCTGAAACCACCCATCCATCCCTCCCAGACTATTCCTGTACTGTCCTCAGTCTCCACCCCACTGAGCCCAGAGCCCGCAGCCTCTCCCTGCTGGTTATGTGATGAGGCCTCCAAACCCCATTTTGGGAGATTTTGGGTCCTCTCTGAGGTTTGTGAAAATGGAAAAATAGTGGTCAAGTTATTTTCTTCCAAATACTTCAGAGAAAGAATAAGGGTCAATATGTCTAAAGTGAATGAGGCTAGATTTACATTTGTTAGAAAAAGGAAATATTTTACAGTGATGAGAGTGGAACAAAACTGAAACTGTTTCTCCAGAGAAGTGGATGTGCCATCCCAGGAATTGTCCAAGAGCAGGAGCTTTGTGCAACTTGACATAGGGAAACTCCATCCCCTCCCCAAGGATGGAATTCCTGTGGTGTGCATTCTTTGCTGTGCTGGGTGCCCTCAGAAGGCTTCTGGCCAGAATGTTTGCTGAGGGCAGCCAGGCTGCTGCAGGGGCAGTGACCTCACAGCCATCACCATGGCAGCCCTGTCCCCTGGGCCTGGCTCTGCCCTTTCCTCTGCCCCTGCCTTGGCTCTGCTGCCATGAAGAATTTTGTCATTAATATCTCGTCCCCAAGGTGCTGGAGCCAATGGCCTCCTAGTCAGGCTCCTGGAGCAGAAGTGGCTTTTCAGAGCCCAGCCAGGAATGAGCCCTGAGGCAGCAGCTCTGCAGGGGTGGCCACCAGGCCGGGCTGCCAAGGGAGGCTTCTGGCCATGGCCTGCAAGCAGCTGCTGCTGCCAAGGTGCCTTTGGTGCCTCAGGCTCTCCTTGGCCCAGCTCCCAGCACAGCACTCTGCCCTTGTGCCCGAGCCCTTCCCTGTGCTGGGGCTGGCCTGGGGCTTTTCCTGCAGCGGGACCTGCCCTGCTGATGGCAAAGGAAAGGCAGTTCCTGCTGGAGCAGGAGGCTCTGCCTGCAATGGGCTCCAACAACTCCAGCAAGGCCCTGTTTGTAAAGCCCCCAGTGGGAAATGAAGGAGGGGAGTCACACTGCTTTGGGAGTGAATAATGCTGAAACCAGCCTGACTCCTCCATCCCAAAGTTCAACATCCTCAGAGGGAGCTGAAGCTGTGGCAGAGCTGGAAAAATCCCCAGAGAAAGGAACAACCAAGTGACACCACTGAGAGCTTCTGCAGAGCTGCTGAGCTGGCCCAGCCTGGGCACATCTGACTGACAGGGCAGCACCTCAGACTGGAAAAGTCCCATCCCAAATTTTAATGGCAGCATCTCCTGACATTTCCTTTCTTGATGGGTGTGGGGATCCCTCCCAGTGGTGGGGACACCCTCAAGGTCACTGCTCCAGGCTGAGCCAAAGGGAATTGCCCTTGGTCATTGGTCTGGGGGAGTGACATCAATCTCTGCTTAATTACAGGTTTTGCTTAACACAGTTGGTGTGAAATAATTTCCTAGTGCTCTGTATAATACATTTTATGTCTCTTACATCCTGGCATAAATATTTCTGATTAAGGCAATTTTGTCTAATCATTACCATAAGAGAGAATACATATTTATATAAATATACCTGCCCATGACAGGAACCCTGTGAGTGTCTGGGACATCCCGGCTCTTTGGCAGCCTGGGGACTCCTGGGATGTCACCGTGGAGCCCCCGTGAGTGCCTGTGACAGATGGGTGCCTTTGCAGCTCAAGGTCCCCTGGGATGTCACCATGGAATGGCTGAGACTGCCTCTGACCACAGGTGTCATGGTTTGAGCCTGGCACAGAGCCAGTGCCCCCATGAAAAACACCCTCTCCCTGGTGTCGGCTGTGAGATGTGACCAGAAATAAGCAAAACAGGCTCCAGCTTAAACATAAAGAACACTTTATTACCTAAACTACAGGAAAATAGGAAAAACTATAAGGAAAAGAAAAAAAAAAAATTGAAAACCTTACAAAAAACACTTTCCTCCTCCCCACTACCAGAATTTCCCAATGCGATACATTCTCCCAAATCACCAACTGCCCAGTCTGGCACCACCCTTTAGAATACTCAAACTTCAGTTCATCAAGAGGAGACGAGTCCTTCTCGCACCATAGGCTTTCCCTGGAAACACGCTGAAACCTTGTGTTCTTCCAATGTCACTCGGCACCGCCCGGAAAGTCCTTTTGCCGCTTGTGACATCTTCCCTCCGTGCCCAGTGCTCTCACCACTGTGCATGGACCAGAGCTGCTTTTAGGGCTGTCTTTTAAGGATGCCTTGTCTCACTCCAAAAAGGCACAGTCTCTGCTTTGGGACATCTGTCCCCCCCATATTTTTCCAGCCCCCTTGGGCCGAGGGGTCCCCACGATGAACCCTCCTGGTTCTGAGGCATGCTTCCCCCCAAGTGCAGTCTCTGTGTCACAAGAACACACTGAGTCCATGGCCACACAAGAAAAGTCCAGCCAAAAGGCCACTCCAATCATCTCTCCCCACTCAGTTAAACTTCTCCACGTCCTTCAGGCCAGGTCCTTGTCTCATCTCATCTCCTATCTCCCTTCTTATTCAACTCCGAGGAGGATCAGCATTTTTGCAAGGCCCCAATCATGTAAGAAAGGGTTAAAAATTTCAGTCTCTGTCTGTCCTGGAACGCCAGTACTCCCACAGGTGCTGCTGCTCTGGCCGGCTGGGCTGCACTCTTCCCCCCCATTCTCCTACTGGGCCGGCTGCTATCACATTCAGACGCCGGCTCTCCTCTCTCTCCCTCCTGGGGGGGGGAATGGCTGCCCCATGCCTGTCTCTTGGGGCTGCTCCTCCACCCTTCCATCCTCGAGGGCCTTCTCACCCCCATCTCTGTCCAGGCCCCGGGCCTACCGCATGGCTGCCCCTCCCCCGCCCAGCAGCAGCGGCTGGACAGGGGAGGGAGATCTGACCTCTTCGCCTCGACATCCCCAGAGAACCTCCCAGGGCCGAAGCTCTGCTTTTTAACCCCTGTGTATTCTCGGAGGTGTGTCCAAACCCCACTGGCTACACCAGGTGCCAGTATCAAACTCTGAACATCCATTGGTTTGACCACAGCATCCCAGAATTCCCACTTCTTCCTGGTCAAACCACCACAGGGAAGAGCTGTTATGGATTTTAAACTGTTCAAATGTTTAATTTGTGTTTGTTGGCAAGAAACCTTTCTGTGCCTCTGAGTGTCACCAGGCCCTGAGCCCAAAGGAGACAAACCTGATGAGTTGTGGCTCCCACTGCAGGGGCACTTGGACCTTGGCTCTGCACAGGAGAGCTCTTCATCCCTTTTCTCTATTTTCTCCCTCTGGGCATGCTGGGAGGTCCTGACTTCAGCCTGTGACTCGTGTGTGCAAAGAGCAATTCTGGGCAGAATTGGGGCAGGAAGGTTTTGGGGGACCTTGGCATCTATGCTGGGCACAGAAGGTGTTTTCCTTTGCTCTGAGACTGTCTGCTGTGGAAAGTAGATTTTATATCCAGCAGAGGAATCACTTTGGCATTTGGTGGAGCTGTGCCTTCCCTTGGCTTTGTTGACTGACAAGAAATGAACATCCCTCTGTGTCTCAGGCAGCTCCTTCTCCAAGGAAAGCAGGTGGGAGTTGGAGCCAAGGAGCTGAAAGCTGCAGATGCAGCCTGGGCTGGAGGGAGCTCAGATTTGCACAAGGCTGCTCTGAGTGCCAGGTCTTGGATGGGGCAAATGGTGGGGTGGGGGTAGGGACAGAGTCTGATTGATTGTCAGCCATGAAGGGTCTTTATTTTCATATCTACTCAAATTTATGAGGAGATACTTGGATTCAGTGTCAATTGGAGACTGCACATATCAATAAATTAAAAGGAAACTAAACTAAACTTGACCTAAAAAAATATTTTCTGGCTGTCTTTTCAAATATCATGTGTTCACTTTGAATACACTACTGAGAGCTACTTAACTACAAAATTTTTTGTAACTTTAATGAAAATATTCCCAGTGGCTTGGCTTGTTAAGGTGTTCTGAATGTTAATGAGCCCTGGGAGACTGAATTCCTGCACTGAAGAGCTGAAGGCTGAACAAGCCTCTGAAGCAGGAAAATTCAGCAGCAGCCTCCAAGGTGCTGAGGATTTCAGCAGCCCCCACTGAGGCCATCCCTGCCCAGAGACCGTAGGGGAATGGGCAGACAAGGAGAGCGTCCCTGGGGCTGGGGCAGCACAACTCAGAGGCAGCAGCGGCTCCAGCTGGGCAATGGAGTGTGGAATGGGGCTGGGAAAGCCCTGCCTGGGCTGGGCCAAGCAGGACACACAAGCCCTGACTGCCATCCCCCAAACAACTCTCTCAATGAGACATTTAAAAGCAATTACAATTGTTTGTGTACTCTGAGTTGGACGCACTGGAGAAATACCAATAAGAGATCCTCAGGAACTCAAAACAATACAACAGCCTTTACTGGCAAACTGGAAAATCAAGAAAATTTTTGCAAAATGTTCAATACGACAAACAATCAACAGAAACACTTCTCAAAGCAATACCTTGGCCCATCCAATTCCACAAATTGTAATCCTGTTCTATTTTATGTCAACTAAAATTTACAAGAGAACGAAATTAGAAGAAGACACAGAAACAGAGAGAGAAAAAAAATATACAGAGAAGCACACACAGAGCTGCCAACTCCTGGATTCCAATGGTGTTAAAATAAATAGAAATTCTAAGAGGAGGTAGGGTCAAGACGTGTACTTGCCTTGTGGTCAGCCTTCAATACCCCTTGGTCTTCCTGGGCTCTTCCCCCAGGTGGGGCTTGGGCTCATTTGGTCCCTCAGGAGCTGGGCTGGGGCTGCAGAGGTGGCTGTAGAGCATTGCCTGTGCTGTGCCAGGGACTGGCAGCCACTGCTGGGCTGGCATAGAGGCTCTGGGGGGATTGGGGTCATAGGACAGGGCAGGGCTGGGGTTCCAGGGCAGGGCAAGGCTGGACCTGCCCCTTCCTCCCCCACACGCAACATGTTTCGATCCAAAAATCTTCTCCAGTCTGTCACAACAGGCAATGCTGGAGGTGAAATCCCATTCTGCAATGAAGTGTTATAAATCTTTTTATTTTCTGAGCTGCTCTTACTGGCAACCTTCTCCCAGTGAGCCCCTCCTAAAAGGGGCTAATTTAGGAACCTCTTTGCTCTGGTCAGTTCTCATTATCTCTTTCTCCTTGCCCTATCTCGCTTCCACTCAAACCTCTTTTCACAGACCTTCACAGTAGTTTCTCAGTTTCCCTCCTAAACACACACAGCTCCAGGTGGCAGGTATCAGATGTGATTCCCACACACATCCTTAAGATCTTAGGTTCTGAATCAGCTTGATCAGAAACCTTTAATTTACACTCGGGCATGTGCCCTGACACTTATTAGAACAGCAATACCAGCATTCCTCACAAACACCGCACTGCAACAATACCTGCACATCCAGCTTTTGCCCACAGGTCATTCCCGTGTTCCCTGGGGAGACAGGGCAGCCAGAGCTGTCCCTGTGCTCAGGGGACAGCCACTGTCATCTCACACAGCGTGCTAGCCTCTCGATGCACCAAAGGCTCCCCAAAATTGCCAGCAAAGGCAGGCTATTCTGTTTGTTACAGAGAACTTTAAATCCCTACAGCAGGCCATTCCCAGCCCAGACTTACTACAGTACCAGCTGAAGTCTCATAAGTCTCATTCATCTCTTCTATGTAAACTCTGCTTTCCAAAATATCAGTCTTTTCTAATTCTCTTCTTGCACAATCTAATTAAGCACTGTGTCTACTTACACTTGTTTTACTGCCTTGCAAAAAGGCTGTGCTAGTCACAGCCAAAACTCTGATATGCCCACAGACACAGACACACATGCACCGCCCCCCCCCTTAATCTCAAATTCACTAGAGCCAAGGCTTGAATTGCTGTGAGGGGGAGAATTCTTGGAATTCCTTTAACTCGCTTTACCATAGTTAAGCATAAATCACCATACTATAGTTCTCCTGTGTAAAATGCTACTCTTGTTGCAAACAAAATCTTAAAATCTCCAAAAACACTAGTATACAATCTGAGAATCAAATTACCACAATGCAGTGGAAGAAAATCACCACACAAAATCACTAGGAAAGGGCACATCTCTCAAAGTGCTCCCTTTTCTCAACACAACACAGCATAACATAATTCGGCATTTACTCACATCAGTTTTTCCTGGACATAATCAAAACAACAGCACACAGTCTAGAGATCAAGTCCAAACATCCAGGGCAAAGGAACTCTCTGAGCTCATACTCATGGTTAAAATGTACCACTCTACACAAATCACTACATTTAAACAAAATAAATACCGTCACTGACGTTCTGCTTCTCCGCAGGGCACTTCTCTCTCTGCCCCCACAGCCTGCTGCAGCCGGCGCCTCTGGCCTCACTCGGCTGCTTCAAACACAGGTAGTACTCACCTCCCCGCACTGCAGAGCACTGTAGATCTACTCTCTTTTATACACCATACACTTATACACTTGCATGATTACAAACACAGTGCACTGACCACACAATGCATTAACCATACAGCGACACAGTGTCCGGACACCACACACACACACACACACCCACACACACAAACAAAACACACACGGGCCCACCAGTTCTGCTCTATCAGAACAATGAACCCCCAATACACACATACACGGGTTCACCCGACCCACCCCTAGGGTTGCTAGTGGTCTGCCCTATGAGAATGATGAACCCCGTCTCTAATAAAGCTGCTCCATCAGCTGAACCCAGACGTCTCTGAGTGATTTACTCCCTTGCTCTCCTTTCCCTCCCCCGGGAGCCCCTCAGTACATACCGTATCTTCCTCTGCAGCCAGCAGGTCCTTGTCTGTCCTTGCAGGAGGCAACTTGGGACGAGCGGAGCCCCACCAGGAAAAAAAATCCTAGGGCACGCCTTGGAGGTCCGTCTATTCCCCCTGCCCCTGCGGGGACAGAGAACTCCTGGCTTGGCTCGCCATAATGTTTTGCGGAGAAAAGAAGAAACCTCACAACTTTATAAAAGTTGTAAAACTCGGTATGTTTCATTACGGCACCGGACACATGCAGAGAAAACTCTCTTCAAAAGGCATGCGTACCTCTGAGAACTTCAGATCTCCTTTTATCCCCCTCTCAAATACATATGCATACAGTTTCACAATAGGTTCATACATATTCATTTTTATGGGTTTTGTGTGACTTTTACCACTAGTTTCTTTTTTATCAGAAAGAATTCCGAGGTCAGGTTGACTTGCCCTTACTGCAGTCCCTGTCTCTCTCTATCATCTTCTGCCTCCTCCCCTTTATCTCTGTCCTTCGCTGAAGTAACTTCACTGAGCTTCGGCCTTGCAGTCTGGCTAAAAAACTATGATTTCTAACCAGACTCAACTCAAAAATGTACATTTCACCTAAATTAAAATGGATTTCTATCCTGGAAAATTTTCACTTTGCTTCAGTTCTACCTGCGTGATTGTGGAGAAGACATGGGGAGATGGCATAGAAAACCTACCCCTGCTCTGGCGCAATGGGTGCGACAACTGAAGACTCCGAGAGGAAGTTCCAAAAGAGAAGCAGCTCCAGTGGCCAGTAACTGAACTGTCACATATGATGATAATGGCAATATTTTTGATCCCCTTGAAGGAACCTCCAAGATATATGCCCAGGGAAAGAAGGATAACCAGCCTTAGAGGGGGCCTGCCTCTAGCCAGGTGTTCCAGGTAGAGGTTGGAGAAAACCGTATTTTTTGGACTGTGTGGATTCGTTTGCCTGGCACATCTGAACCACAAGAATACAAAGCTTTGGTTGACACTGGTGCACAATGTACATTTATCCCATCGAGACATGTGGGGACAGAGTCTGTTTCTATTGCTGATGTGACAGGGGGATCACAGGATTTTACTTTTGTGGAAGCTGAGGTGAGACTGACTGGAAATGAGTGGAAGAAACACTCTATTGTGACTGGCCCAGAGGCCCCATGTATTTTCAGTATAGACTACCTTCAAAGTGTGTATTTCAAAGACCCAAAGGGACTCAGATGGGCATTTGGAATAGCTGCTGTAGAGACAGAGGGTGTCAAACAGTTAAACAGCTTGCCTGGATTGTCAGAAAGCCCATCTGCAGTAGGTCCCCTGAAGGTGGAAGAGCAACGAGCGCCAATTGCTACCTCAACAGTGCACCGCCGACAATACCGAACGAATCAAGGTGCTGTGATCCCCATCCACAAAATGATCCCTGAGCTGGAGAGCCAAGGGGTGGTCAACAAGACCCACTCACCCTTCAACAGCCCCATTTGGCCTGTGCAAAAATCTGAAGGGGAATGGAGATTGACAGTGGACTATCATGGCTTGAATGAAGTGACTCCACCCCTGAGCACTGCTGTGCCAGACATGCTGGAACTCCAGTACAAGCTGGAGTCCAAGACAGCAAGGTGGTACGCCACTATAGACATTGCCAATGCATTTTTCTCCATTCCTCTGGCAGCAGAATGCAGGCCTCAATTTGCTTTGACCTGGAGGGGCGTGCAGTACACCTGGAACCGACTGCCGCAGGGGTGGAAGCACAGGCCCACCATCTGCCATGGACTGATCCAGACTGCACTGGAAAAGGGTGAGGCTCCAGAACATCTGCAGTACATTGATGACATCATTGTGTGGGGGAAGACAGCAGCAGAGGTGTTCAAGAAAGGGGAGAAAATCATCCAGATTCTCCTAAAAGCTGGCTTCGCCATCAAGAAGAGCAAAGTCAAGGGACCAGCTCGTAAGATTCAGTTCCTGGGAGTGAAGTGGCGAGATGGACAGTGTCAGATTCCAACCAATGTCATCAAAAAGATCACAGCAATGTCTCCACCATCCAGCAAGAAAGAAACACAAGCTTTCCTAGGCACCATAGATTTTTGGAGGATGCATATTCCCAAATACAGTCAGATTGTGAGCCTTCTCTACCTGGTCACCCGTAAGAAGAACACTTTCCACTGGGGCCCTGAACAGCAACAAGCCTTTGTCCAGATCAAACAGGAGATTGCTCATGCAGTAGCCCTTGGTCCAGTCAGGACAGGACCAGAGGTGAAGAACGTGCTCTACTCTGCAGCCGGGAACCATGGCTTGTCCTGGAGCCTTTGGCAGAAGGTGCCTGGGGAGACTCGAGGCCGACCACTGGGATTTTGGAGTCGAAGCTACAGAGGGTCTGAAGCCAACTACACTCCAACAGAGAAAGAAATCCTGGCTGCCTATGAAGGAGTCCAGGCTGCCTCAGAGGTAATAGGCACTGAAGCACAACTCCTCCTGGCACCCCGACTACCGGTACTGGGGTGGATGTTCAAAGCAAAAGTTCCCTCTACGCACCATGCCACCAATGCTACATGAAGCAAATGGATTGCTGTTATCACACAGCGTGCCCATATTGGAAAACTGAATCACCCAGGGATTCTGGAAATAATTACAAACTGGCCAGAAGGTGAAAACTTTGGTCTCGCTGATGAAGGGGAACAAGAAGTGACACGGGCTGAAGAAGCTCCACCATACAACCAACTGCCAGCAGAAGATACACAGTACACTCTCTTTACTGATGGTTCTTGCCGCATTGTGGGAATGAACCAGAAGTGGAAAGCAGCCGTATGGAGCCCCACATGACAGGTCGCAGAGGCCACTGAAGGAGAAGGTGGATCAAGCCAACTTGCTGAACTCAAAGCTGTTCAACTGGCCCTGGACAATGCTGAGAGAGAGAAGTGGCGAAAGCTCTACCTCTACACTGATTCATGGATGGTAGCCAGTGCTCTGTGGGGATGGCTGGAGAGGTGGAAAGAGGCTAACTGGCAGCATAGAGGAAAACCAATTTGGGTTGCTGAAGAGTGGAAAGACATTGCTACCAGGGTAGGGAGGCTACCTGTGAAAGTCCGCCATGTAGATGCCCATGTACCCAAGAGTAGGGCCAATGAGGAGCACCAAAACAATGAGCAAGTAGACCAGGCTGCAAAGATAGGGATGTCCAAAGTAGACCTAGATTGGGAACATAAGGGAGAGTTATTCCTAGCTCAATAGGCCCATGATGCCTCAGGCCACCAGGGCAGAGATGCAACCTCTAAGTGGGCACAAGACCGAGGGGTGGATCTAACCATGGACAGTATTTCTCAGGTTATCCATGACTGTGAGACGTCTGCTGCCATCAAGCAGGCCAAGCGAGTGAAGCCCCTCTGGTACGGTGGGCAGTGGTCCAAGTACAAGTATGGGGAGGCCTGGCAGATTGACTACAGCACACTGCCCCAGACACGCCAAGGCAAAAGCTACGTGCTGACCATGGTGGAGGCCACCACTGGATGGTTGGAAACCCACCCTGTGTCTCATGCTACGGCCTGGAACACCATCCTGGGCCTTGAAAAGCAAGTTCTGTGGACACATGGCACCCCTGAGAGGGTGGAGTCCAACAACAGGACTCATTTCAAGAACAGCCTTATCAACACCTGGGCTAGGGAACATGGCATTGAGTGGGTGTACCATATCCCCTACCATGCACCAGCTGCAGGCAAAGTGGAGAGGTACAACGGACTGTTAAAAACCACACGGAAAGCATTAGGTGGGGGATCTTTCAAAAACTGGGAGTGGCATCTGGAAAAAGCCACCTGGTTAGTTAACACCCGAGGCTCTACTAACCGAGTGGGCCCTGCTCAATCTGAGCCTTTGCAGAGAGTAGATGGGGACAAAGTCCCAGTGGTACATGTCAGAGGTTTATTAGGGAAGAGAGTTTGGATTAATCCTGCCTCGAATACAGACAAACCCATTCGTGGGGTTGTTTTTGCTCAGGGACCAGGTTGCACATGGTGGATAATGCAAAAAGATGGAAGAACACGATGTGTACCTCAGGGAGATCTGATTGTTGGATAAAACCTGTGTAAATATCACTGTTTGCTGAATGTTATTACCATTGTCTGTGTATTGCTGTATAATGGATGTATCATGTATGTACTTGTAGAGTTAGAATTTATATTAGTTTTAATAGTAAGCAGACAATATGGGGATAAGGGGTGGAATGTCCTGGGTTGACCATATGATGCTTTTATCCCAAATCGTCTCATTCTGTTTATGTTGAATAATAAGTTTTGTACCTTTAAGACTGTTCCAGAGAGTGAAAGGGGGCAGAGAAGAAGTGCACAGTGTGTTTTCAGACACTGCACTCACTCCTCCACATTCCTACTCCTGGACTGTGTTGTCTGTGGATGAACAGACAGCAGGACAGAGCTCTTCTTTTGCATTTTCGTTAATTTTAGCGAGCTGAGGCAAAGAAGTTCTCTGGACTGTTTTTTTTTTTCCTTTTTCTTTGGACCTCTTGAAACTGCTCTGGACTGAACACCCAGGAGAGCACCGCCAGCTGCAGCTGTGGCCCACCGGGCCAGGCCTGGCCTGCGACAATTCCAGCACCGGAGGGACTGAGCAGAGACTGAGTGAGCTGAGCTTCAACCCGGCGTTTTATCAGTTTGTCATCTCTTTTAGAGTGGCAAGGGGTCTCATTGTTTGATATTGTTTTGGTTTTATTGTTTAATAAACAGGGTTTTTCCCACCTTTCTCCAAGGAGATATTTTTTCCCTCCTGGACCAGTTGGGGGGAGGGGCCGATTGGATCTGCTTTTCCCACCGGAGCTCCTTTGGGGGATCCTTCCCCAAAATTTGCTCTAAACCTGGACACTTGACAACACTGAGGGGCGTTCGGGGCCGGGACTGGGCTTGCCAGGGAGAGAATTCATAGGAGACTTGCTCAGGCCTTTTACAAGATTTACTGCAAAAAAACTTAAAATCCCAGGCTAAACCGTGGGGTTTAATGCCTGGGGATTCCTTGAAGATGCTTTGTAACTCCCCGTGGTGCCGGGCCAGGCCGGGTCCCAGCGAGCACCAACACCCAGCAGCTCTCATGTATGTAGCGCGGCTGGGACCGGGGACACGAGTCAACATCCCTCCAGCTGCCCGCTCTGCCTGCAGGCTGTCATGCAACAGCAATGTTCCAGCCAGAACAGGCATTTTTACATCCTCAGTACCACGTGCTCTTGTGGTCCTGCTAGTGCATCAGAGAGAAAAGCCAAATGTGACAGACTAAACCTGACTGTAGGAGAGGGATGGCTTAGCAGAGGGTGGGGACCTGTGGTGCCAGCCAGTACCCGGGCAGTCGGACACAGCCGCAATACCCCAGACTGTCACACTTCACCTGGGAGGGTATCAAAGCCCAGGGGTTCTTTGTTCAGAGTCCCCCAGAGGCACTAGCTCAAGCAGCCACTGTTCCACCACCATAAAATTTTTTTAAGGATACAGAGGTCTGACACTCTGCTATGGAGGACATTCCACGTTTCCAATCTTTTGGGCATTTAGGACCTTTTGATTTTGCTTTGCACCCAAGAAAAATAAATCTCCAAATCTGCACAAATAACTCCTTTAGCATTTCCTCCTTTTATTTTCAGATGATTTTTACATTGTTCTCTGCTACCTTGTCCTCGTCTTTCCAAAATTCCTGTGCCTATTCAAGCCCTACCTTGGTGCACACATTTTCTTTAGTTCTGTAGGGATTTATCTCCAGCAATCCTGCTGACCACACCCATTTCACTGTTGCACAAACCTAACTGTGGGCTGCAGTATGTGAATCCCACTCTGGTGTGGGAGATGGCAGGGCACCAGAGCAGGCCCTGAAGAAGGGACATTCGGGGGATTAGTGAAGAGACTGTCGGAACCCGGTCTAACTCTTAGAACTCCGGCACCACCACAGGAGTAGGGAACTGCCCCAGGATAGCGATTTACCAGAGGCAGAACATTTAGAACCAGACACCAGCCATGACAGGGACCAGGCAGAGGAGAAAGGAGGAGGGCCTCTGAGGTTCCACAAGGAAGAGTTTATTCCAGGTGAAAGAAATAGGATAAAAAGCCCCTAGATTTATTGTGCAAGGGGTTTTATACAGATACAAGTCAGGGGGTGCATACAAACAGCTGACCAATAGGGAATCCTCGGGGGAGCAGTGAGGGGATTAGTCAAGTGTCTGGGGCCCATTGCGGTAGGAGAGTGGAGAGGATGGCTCACATGGGCCCACGGGGCCTCCAGAATAGGGGAATTCCAAAGGGCTGTTGCAGTCAGAGATTGGCCTGAAGGTTCCTTCGGGAACCAAGAGGCTGGGGTGCCGTGACAGGCAGGGAAAGAGTTGGAACAAGGGGCGGGGAATGGCATGAGGGACAGCTTTGAGGGAGGGTAAAACCCATGGGTAAACCATGAACCACTTAAACAGGAATCAATAAAATAAATTCAAACTGCAACAATCAAGAGCATCTTCAGAGACACAGCCTGACTGACCAGCAATGGAAGCAGGAAAAAAAAAACTTTTGCTGAGCAATGGCCCTTTGATGAAGCACAACATTTACAATCAGGGCAGCCCACTTGTACAGATGTGGGCACACTCTGGGGGTACAGCTGAGGCCATGAGGGCACAGCAGGCTCAGGGGTCACAGCAGGCTGAGGTCACAGCAGGCTCAGGGATCATAGCAGGCTGAGGTCACAGTTGACTCTGAGGTCACAGAGGTGCCAGACCTGGTGGTTGCACAGCAGCACAAGGAGCGAGCACTCAGTCCTTGAGCACAACTGTTGCGGCAGCAGCAGCGGTGGCAGCAGTGGTGCTGACATTGGGACAGCAGTGTCAGGACAGCGGTGGCAGCAAGAGCTGCGGGACTGGCAGAGGGCAAGGCACCATGGCCCTTGCTCTGCGCCTCTTCCTCCTGCTCCTCCTGGCCATGGCCCTGCCTGCCAGGGCTGCCCAGGCTGCTCCGCTGCAAGTGCGGCGAGCAGGTGAGCCGGCAGCCTGGCTCCCCTTTCCCGGGACAGCGCTCCCTGCTCCCTGAGAAGCGCTGGGGATGGTTTTCCCCAGGCCTTTAGGGAGGGTTTCCTCTGGGGGAGGTAGAGAGCTCCCATGGCCCTGGGCAGCCCCAGTTTCCTCTCCAGGGATGTGTCACAGGGCCTGCAAAGAGGATGCAGAGCGACCAGGAGCCAGCCCAGAGCTCCCCAGCCCCTGTGCAGTTTGGCCTTATCCATTCACATCTGGCTCCCATAGCCTTAACCAACCCCCTGGCTGTGCCCAATTCCCAGAGGCAGAAGGGGATCCCAACACAACACGGAACTGCTTCTGATCTGTGCTCTGTTCTAGACTGGAATCATAACATGGATTATTTGGATGCCCTGCTGGAAAGTGGGTGGAAATTCCTGGAAGATGCTGGAGGCAAGTTCTCAGTGTGCCTTTCCTGAGACAATAATCACTGTCGATGTGGCAAGAGCTCGCTCGCCTTCCATTTCCCTTAACATAATCTCATGGTTGAAGGAATCTGGAATTCTTGGCCTGCTCCTTTCTGGAGCCCTGAGTGATCCCATAGGATCGCTGTCAGTGGGAGAAAGGAGCATTTAGCTGTCCATCCTCCTCCCATGTGCAATGGCTGTGTGTCCTTCTGTGTGCTCTGTGCAGTCACAGAGAAGAGTAGAACGGGGAGGGGCCAGGCCCAGGACTGTGCCCCGGGGCTGAGCCTTGCCTGCAGCCTGAGAATCTCCTACAGTGCCATGGGTACTGTTCTGTCCTGTCTTTCTTTGCAGCTGAACCTGTTGGTGAAGGTGATCTGGCTTCCCAACCCACATTAAGGATTGAGCCTCAGGGAGATGGTGAGGGTAGGTCAAGGCCTTTCCCCTGGGAGAGCTGCCAGCATAGAGCCCAAAGCTCGGCCAGGGGGGCATCGCTGCAGGTGCCAGGACAGAGCCATGCATGTGTGTGCCCTCACCCTGCACGATCCCCTCACTCTTCCTGGGACTCAGTGGTGCCCGTGCAGCTGAGCAGAGATGGCAGAAGCTTCTGTGGCTGATGTGTTACAGATGTGTCTGCATGGAGGCCTTTTCCTGTCCCTGTGATCATTCCTACACGGAAGCCAGGATCCCGTCGCAGGGGTGAGTAGTGTGTCCCTGCTGAGCCCACAGCCTGAGACCTGCTTTTGTGGCATCCATTCATGGGAAATGGAAATATAGTGCTCCAAGGACCCCCGACAGGGAAGATCAAACACACAAGAGACAAGACATCCCTGCAATCATCGAAACACGTGAAGCAAATGCTGAAGGGAATACTTCAGAGAAGTCAAGGTGGGTGCATTCCCTCAGCCGTGTCCTGGGGCTCAGCAGCTGGGGGCTTTGGCTGCACATCTGGACACGCTGTGCCCGGCACAGCTGGAAGGGATCCATGGTAGCCTCGCTGCCCCGCTGCTGCTTCCACACCCTGCAGGGCTGTTTCCTAGCCTGGCCTGGCTGCAGCTTTTCCCAAGCCTCTGCAGGAAGGCATTGGGCATCAGCTGACAGACAGCCCAAACCCCACCACAGGCCTGAGAATCTCCTGAAATTTCCCTGTCTCCACAGGGCACATCAGGTGTAGGGGCTGTTTGGAGAAGGGACCCGTCTGGGACAGTCCCAAAATCCAGGGTGTTTTCTGATCCTTATCCATGCCTTTCACAACTATTGCCACCTGAAGCTGTCATCTTCCCCATTCCCAATGAGGAATGCTTCCATCTTATCCAGCGGTCTCTTTTCCATTCTTCAGAAATGAAAGGAGCGCCTGTGCTGAAAGCTGAGTTCCCTGGAGGAAGCAGTGATTCTGTGCCAGCCTCTGCTGCAGGAAGGGAGGCGATGCCAGGCACAGCCACAGGAGGTAATTGCTGTGCCTCTGGGCCTGAGCCCTGCTGAGGCTTGAGCTGCCCTCTCTGCTGCTTGGCACTGCGGGCAGGGCCCAGACAAGACGGGCACAGCCCAGAGGAATTGTCCCGAGCAGGCTCAGGGCACTCGGCTACTGAGCTGTCCTGCTGGGCTCCCTCCGTGGGAGACACGTCCCGAAACCTGGGAGCGGCTGCACGGGGTGAACATGGTGGGGAAAGGGCAAAGGGGGAGAGCAAGGCTCCAGTGAGTCATGACAGGGCCTGGCCATGTGCCCTCAAGGACTGGGCAGTGTCCCAGCAGAAGCAGGGCAGGAGGGACAGAGGGAGGCAGGGATAGCTGTGGCACTGCCTGCTGCAGATTTCCCCAGGGCTTTAGTGAGGATTTCCTCTGTGTTTGAGTTGGAGCCCCTAGGGCCCTGGGTTACTCCCGTTGCCCCTTCCAGAGATGTTGCAAAGGACCTGCTAAGTGGGTAGAGAGTGACCAGGAGCCTGCCCAGAGCTCCCCAGTCCCCTGTGCAGCTTTGGCCGTGTCAATTCACGTCTGGCTCCCATGACTTTATCCGACCCCCACATAGCTCATTTCCCAGGGGCAGAATGGGATCCCAGCACGCCCTGGAAAATGTTGTCCTCTCTGCTCTGTTCTAGATGAGGTTGCTGGGAAGGTTTCGCCATTAGATTGGCTGATTAATGTTTTGAAGCCCTTGGAGCCTCCTGCAGGTATGTTCTCACTGTCCCACCAAGGATTAATCATTGACAACCTGGCAGGACCAGGTGACAGAAACTTCTGTGTCTGTTGAGTTACAGGTGCTTCTGCAGGGAGGACTTTTGCTGCTCCTTTTCTTGTTCCTGCACGCAAGCGCAGCGCCCATTGCAGGGGTGAGTAGTGTGTCCCTGCTGACCCCACAGGCTGAGCCCTGCTTTTGTGGCATCCAGTCATTGGAAATGGGACTACTTTCTCTTAAGGTCCTCCGAGAAGGAAGAACAAACCCAGAGGCGAGACGAAATCGCTTAAGTCAAACAACGTCTTGAAACAAATAGTGGAGGAACTGCACAAAGGGAATGGTGAGAGCATTTCCCTCAGCCTTGTCCTGGGGCTCAGCAGCCGGGGACTTTGGCTACACATCGAGACATGCTGAACCCGGCACAGCAGGAAGGGATCCATGGCAGCCTCGCTGCCCCGCTGCTGCTTCCACGCCCTGCAGGGCTGTTTCCCAGCCTGGCCTGGCTGCAGCTTCTCCCCAGCCTCTGCAGGAAGGCATTGGCCATCAGCTGACAGGCCGAACAAACATCAACAGGCCCTGAAATTCCCCACAATATCATGGTCTCCAGATTAGGAAAAGGAGGTGGTTTGCAGCAGGGCGTGATCTGACCCAGCCCCAATAACCTGGCCATTTTCCTGGTCTTTAACAAATATTGCCTCCTATATATGCCAGCACCCAAATAGCAAACAGCTCCCTCTGATGAAGTTGTCTCCATTCCTTTCTCAAGAGATGGACATAGAGGTTCTGTGGAAAGCAGCATTTCCTGAAGGAAGCAGTCGCTCTTTGTTGCCAGCCCCTGCCACAGGAAAGGAGGAGATGCCAGACACAGGCACAGGCACAGAAGGTAATTGCTGTGCCAGGCTCAGCCCTTGGCAGGGCTGTGTGGCAGCAGCTCTTCCCCAGGGCCTGCCCTGCACAGGCCCGGCAGCAGCCAAAGCTGGAGGTGCCTCTGGAGCTCGTTCACAGCCCCGGGGAAAGGGGACTCGTGCACCAACGTCCCGCCCGCTGCAGCTGTTCCAGAGCTGGCCCTGAGTGCCCAGAGGCCCAAGGCACAGGAGCAGCCCCGAGCGGGAGCCCTGCCGCGAGCCCAGGGCCAGAGCCAGCCTTGGCACAAAAGGAAACAGTTCTCATCTTGGTTTGCTTCCAGACTGGGATACTGGGAAGGCTTCTCCATTCACCTGGAGGTTTGAAATTGTGAAGCCCACTGAGGGTTCTGCAGGTGCGTTCTCACCGTCCCACCAAGGCGTAATCATTGACAACCTGGCAAGAACCCAGTGACAGAAGCTTCTGTGGCTGTTCAGTTACAGATGTGACTGCAGGGACAACTTCACCAACTCCTGGGCTGGATAATGAGCACCAAACCAGCTCCCATCACCGGGGTGAGTAGTGTGTCCCTGCTGGCCCCACAGGCTGAGCTCTGCATTTGTGGCATCCATTCATGGGAAATGGAACTACTTTCTGTCAAGATCCTCCAACAGTAAAGTCAAAACACACAACAGACAGGAAATTCCAGAAGCCATTTGAAGTCATGTGGCAACTGCTGAAGGAAGAGCTTCAGGGAGGACAAGGTGGGTGCTTCCCTCAGCCTTGTCCTGGGGCTCAGCAGCCAGGGGCTGTGGCTGCACATCTGGACACGCCGTGCCCAGCACAGCGGGAAGGGATCCATGGCAGCCTCGCTGCCCCACTGCTGCTTCCACTCCTAGCAGAGCTGTTTTCCCAGCCTGGCCTGGCTGCAGCTTCTCCCCAGCCTCTGCAGGAAGGCATTGGGCATCAGCTGACAGGGAGCCCGAACAGCACCACAGGCCATGCACACCCTGACATCCCCTACAATTTCCCTGTCTCTGAGCAGATCAGGAGGCGCACAGTTGTTTGCACAAGGGAGTGCTCTGGACCAATCCCAAGAGCCTGGGCCTTTTCCTGATTCTTATCCATGTCTTTGAGAAGCATTGCCTCCTGAGCTGCACCCTTGCGGATGGGAAACAGCCCCATCTGATCCAGTGTTCCTTTTCCTTTCTGCAGAAGTGGATGCAGAGGTTGTTCTGAAGGCGGCGTTTCCCACAGGAAGCAGAGATTCTGTGCCAGCCTCTGCTGCGGAAAGGGAGGCGATGCCAGGCACAGCCACAGGAGGTAATTGCTGTGCCTCTGGGCCTGAGCCCTGCTGAGGCTTGAGCTGCCCTCTCTGCTGCTTGGCACTGCGGGCAGGGCCCAGACAAGACGGGCACAGCCCAGAGGAATTGTCCCGAGCAGGCTCAGGGCACTCGGCTACTGAGCTGTCCTGCTGGGCTCCCTCCGTGGGAGACACGTCCCGAAACCTGGGAGCGGCTGCACGGGGTGAACATGGTGGGGAAAGGGCAGAGGGGGAGATCAAGGCTCCAGTGGATCCTGACAGGGCCTGGCCACGTGCCCTTGAGGACTGGGCAGTGTCCCAGCAGAAGGAGAGCAGGAGGCACAGAGGGAGGCAGGGATAGCTGTGGCACTGCCTGCTGCAGTTTCCCTCTGGGCTTTAGGGAGGATTTCCTCCCTGTGTGTGAGGGAGAGAGCCCCAGGGCCTTGGGCTACTCCAGCCAGCCCACCAGGGACATTGCCCAGAACCTGCAAAGATTGTGGAGAGTTACCAGGAGCCAGCCCAGAGCTCCCCAGGCCCCTGTGCAGCTTTGGCCATGTCCATTCACACCTGGCTTCCATGGCCTTAACCGAGCCCCTTGCAGTGCCCAATTCCCAGAGGCAGATGGGGATCTCAGCACAGCATGGAAATGGTTCTGATCTGTGCTCTGTTCTAGACTGGAATCGTAACATGGATTATTTGGAAGCCCTGCTGGAAAATGGCTTGAAATTCCTGGAAGATGCTGGAGGCAAGTTCTCAATGTGCCTTTCCTGAGACAATAATCAGCGTCTGTGTGACAAGAGCTCACTCGCCTTCCATTCCCCTTAACATAATCTCACGGTTGAAGGAATCTAGAATTCTTGCCCTGCTCTTTCTGGAGCCCTGAGTGATCCCACAGGATGGCTGTCAGTGGGAGGAAGGAGCATTTAGCTGTCCATCCTCCTCCCATGTGCAATGGCTGTGTGTCCTTCTGTGTGCTCTGTGCAGTCACAGAGAAGAGCAGAGCGGGCAGGGACCAGGCCCAGGGCTGTGCCCCGGGGCTGAGCCTTGCCTGCAGCCTGAGGATCTCCTACAGTGCCATGGGAGCTGTTCTGTCCTGCCTTTCTTTGCAGCTGAACCTGCTGCTGACAGAGATCTGGCTTCACAAACCACATCCAGGACTGAGCCTCAGGGAGATGGTGAGGGTAGGCAAGGCCTTTCCCCAGGGAGAGCTGCCAGCACAGAGCCCAAAGCTCGGCCAGGGGGGCATCGCTGCAGGTGCCAGGACAGAGCCATGCACGTGTGTGCCGTTCACCCTGCGCGATCCCCTCACTGCTCCTGGGGCTCAGTGGTGCCCGTGCAGCTGAGCAGAGATGGCAGAAGCTTCTGTGGCTGATGTGTTACAGATGTGTCTGCAGGGAGGACTTCTCCTTCAGCTCAGCTGGATTCTTGGCACCAACCCAGCTCCCATCGCAGGGGTGAGTAGTGTGTCCCTGTTGACGCCACAGCCTGAGCCCTGCTTTTGTGGCATCCATTCATGGGAACCGGAACTACTTTCTGCTAAGGTCCTCCAAAAGGAAAGACCCATGATAGTGCAGCCAAAACGTCTCTTGACTCAAATGAATTCCTGAGACAAACACTGAATGGGGCACAGGCAGGACAAGGTGGGTGCATTCCCTCAGCCTTGTCCTGGCACTCAGCAGCCGGGCCCTTTGGCTGCACATCTGGACACGCCGTGCCCGGCACAGCAGGAAGGGATCCATGGCAGCCTCGCTGCCCCGCTGCTGCTTCCACGCCCTGCAGGGCTGTTTCCAAGCCTGGCCTGGCTGCAGCTTCTCCCCAGCCTCTGCAGGAAGGCATTGGGCATCAGCTGACAGACAGCCCAAACCACACCACGGGCCTCAGATCCCCTGCAACATCCCTGTCTCTGAGCAGATCAGGAGGCACAGTAATTTGGAGGAGGGAGTGTTCTGGCCCAGCCCCAACAGCATCGGCATTTTCCCAATCTTCACACTGACATTTACAAGTGTTACCTCCTGCCGATGTCACCTCCCCAATGGGGAATGTGTCCATCTGATCCAGCTGTGCCTCTTTCTTTTTCAAGTGATGGACCAAAAACCTGTGCAAAAGGAGCCACAACGCGGAGCAAGCAGTGGGTCAGTGTCAGGCTCTACTGCAGGAACAAATGTGATGCCAAGCACAGGTGAAAGCACAGAAGGTAATTGCTGTGCCAGGCTCAGCAGGGCTTGGCGGGGCTGTATGGCAGCAGCTCTTCCCGCAGAGTCTGCCCTTGCACGGCCCGGCAGCAGCCAAAGCTGGAGGTGCCTTTGGAGCTCGCTCGCAGCCCCGGGGAAAGGGGACTCGTGCACCAACGTCCCTCCCACTGCAGCTGCTCTGGAGCTGGCCCTGAGTGCCCAGAGGCCCAAGGCACAGGAGCAGCCCCGAGCGGGAGCCCTGCCGTGAGCCCAGGGCCAGAGCCGGCCTTGGCTCCCAACTGGGCAGGGGTTGCACTGGGTCCTGACAGGGCCTGACTCAGTGCCCTGGGGTTGGGGGAGCTGTCACGGGGTAGGGAGGGCCAGGGCTGGCAGTGGCTGCTCAGGGATGGGTTTGGCCCATGTCCCTCAAAGCAGCAACTGCCCAAGCAGCTGCACTGCCCCTGGGCTCTCCTCCCGGCCTGCTGGGCTTTGTTGAGTGGCACAGCCTGTGCCAAGGGGCGGCAAGGTGCCTGCAGGCCCCAGCTCTGGGGAAAATGCAGAACGTCCTGCCCGCATCCACCGTGCTGCCAGCTCAGCAGTGCAGCACCTCACGGTCTCACGCTCCCCATTGCTCCCACAGGTGCAGCTGGAACCACTGCGCATGTTCCTGATTCCCAGAAGGGCCCTGGAGGGGGTTTCTGTCAGGGAACAGGCTGCTGGCTGGGGTTACTGGCAGGCCTACTTCTTTTGGAGCTTGTCTTCATGTTGTGCTGCTTTGGAATCTGGTATTCCTGGAAGAGAAACGGGTGAGTGTTTTGTTACTCTCCCCCTCAAACAGCTTCTTTTGAAAGTCAACTGCAGACAGGAAACATTACCAGTGAGGCTACGGTGTAGGTGTGGCCAGTCCATGATTGTCCAAAGAACTCTGCTGTGGGTTCTGCTGCTGCCCAGAGCTTTCATTGGCCTCCTCATTGCTGGGCCTTGTCCTGGGGGGCCTGCTGGGGCTGCAGCCAGTGCTGGCTCCCACTGAGGCTGCCTGGCCCAGAGCAGCCCCAGGGGCACAGGGCAGAGGCAAAGCACAGTGGGGAGGAGAAAGAGCAGGGATGAGATTGCCCTTGAAAGAGAGAGGCGCTCTGGGGCCCGCTCCTGCCCAGGGAGCCTGCCCAGAGCCGTGCCCTGCTGGCTGGGGTCTTGAGGGGCAGCTGTGCATCTGGGCCGAGCTGTGCCAGCAGCTCCAGCCATGCTGGGGAGCCTTGCCAGCTCTGGGCCCTGCTGTGCAGGAGGCTCCCTGTGTGCCACTGGCAGCTGGGGCCTCAGCCACCTCCTCTCTCCACAGTTCCACCTCTGGACAGGAGTTTAAAGGCGGCAGCACCTCACACCTGGAGGGCCTGGGCAGACCTGTCAAGAGTTCTGAGAAGAGGATCCCGGAACAGCCATCTAAGACGAAACCTGCTATTCTCCCATTGTAGATCCCAGTGCCACCTCCTCTCCCCATGTGAATCCCTGAGCTGCCCTCATCCCCTTTTTCATCTTCCTCTGTCCCGTCCCAGCCCATTCCCGAGTTCTTCCATAGACCCCAGCAGCATCCCAGCACCCTCCAGTCCCTCCTGCAACCAACATGTCCCTTCCTCTGCCCCGGAGCCCCCTGGCCCTGTCCTCTAAACTACCCTGTAGGTTACACCCCTGTTGAAAACACCAATCACTTGTTTTTAAAATTTTAAAGTTTAATAAAATGGTTATATAGGTAGTAATACAATTAGAGTAATGATAATTTGCACAATTTGAATTAGGACAATATGAGACAATAGAAACAAAGAGTTACGGACGTCCGGGTACCTTTTTCTTTGTGCTACCCTCTTGTCCAGGCAGCACAAGCTCAAAAGAGGACACCTGTTATCAGAGGATTAACCCTTAAAAACAATACCCTGTTGCATATTCATACACTTCATACATGATGCATAAATTCCATTCAAATACAGGATTCTGTCCACTCATCATCAACTTCTACCTCTGAATCCTAACAGTGCCTTCGAGGCGGGAAGAAGTTCGTTTCTTCTGATAAGAGGGCAATGAATTCTTTTTCTCTGACAGATATATGTGTCCGGTGGCTGCTATCCTGCTGTGAGTCCTTTCTTTAAAAAAAAGTATCTTACATACTGTAGCTTCTTTTTTAACATTTTTTATAAGCTAAAACTATATTTAACACACTACTTAAATGAATTAATTCAGCAATAGATTCTAATGCAACACCTATAATATTCATTTTAGTATTTGTGAAAAATCAATTATAAACTACGCATTTTTCACAACCCTCGTCCCCCCCATCCCCACCCAGGTAGCAGACGGCCCCTTCTTCTGATGCAATAAAGAGATGGAGCTGTCACCCCAGTGTCCGGGTGGCAGCAGCAGCAAAGCCCAGCCGGCAGCAGCACTGGCTCAGCTCCGTGCCCAGGAGCAGCCGTGGATGCCCACGGTGTGGGCAGGCAGGAGCCAGGCAGGTCCTGTTGTGACCAGCGGCAGGGTCCCCAGGGCTGGGGGAGCCCATGCTGAGCGTCTCTGGGCTGAGGGCACATTTCCTTCCTCGGCATCATCTGGGCCTGCACCTCCTCCAGTGGCAAGCCCAGGAAAAGAGGGAAGCCATCAAGAGCATCTCCACAGACACAGCCTGACCAGCAATTCCAGCACGCAAAACAAAGCTCCTCCCTAATTAACACACACTTGATAGAACCTAATTGATGGGCCATCACCAATGCAGGGTGCTGCACAGGGTCTGCTCCTCTGGACGAGGGCCAGAAGGGGAGGGAAGGGAAGGGCTGTGTGGCCTTGGGGCCCGATGGGGCTGATGAACAGCCCCAGAGGCACAACAACCCAGCTGCAGCCACGCTCCGTTTCCTGGTCAAAACACTCGGCGTAGCTGCTCTGGCCTTCCCCGTAAGGCACCTGGGGGCTATGGAGGCCCCCATAAGGCGCACGAGGGGCTGGGGTCCCTTGTGGGACGCACAGGGATATTTTAGGCCCCCTCTGAGGCACGGAGGGCACTGGGGTCCACTTCAAGTCATGCAAGGAATTTGGAATTTTGTATGAGGCATGCAGGGAGTTTGGGATCTCTCCCAAGGTGTGCAGGGCGCTGGGGTCTCTGCTGAGGCACATGACGGGGTTTTGGGCTCTCATTTCACATGTGGAGAGGGCTGTGGTCTCTCATAAGCATCCCGGGGCTTTGCGTCCCTCCTGCTGCCCGCAGTGGGGCTGGAGTCTCTGCTGAGGCCCGCAGGGCTCGGGGCCCTCCCGCGCTCCCTCCCGAGGCCCTCCGGGCCCGTCCGGCTCGGGGCTGCCGCGGCCCTGGGGCAGCCGCCGTGCCGGGACGGCGCTGGCGACGAGCCGAGCCGGAGCTGCCCCGCCGGGTCGCGCGGCACGGGCACGGCACGGGCGGCGCTGAGCGTCGGGCAGGCGGCGCCACAGCCCCGGCCCTGCCTCCTTCGGGGCCGGGCACACACAGCCCCGCAGGCAGAGCGGCGGCTCCGGGCTCCGCTCAGAGCCTGAGGGAACGGAACCGATTCCAAAAGAGCCTGGGGAGCCCCTGGAGGCACAGGGCCCTGGCGCTGCCCGCCCGCCTCTCCTGTGGCCATCCCGGGCGGCAGGGGCTCGCTCTGGGCGAGCTGCCGGCTCCTGCCACTGACCTGACAACGCTGAGGGGCTATCGGGGCCGGGACTGGGCTTGCTAGTGTTATGTTTGCCCAATTATCCCATCAAAAAAACCCAAACAATATTTAAGGTAGCAACAATTTTAATTGAATAGTTTAGAAAATATATAAATAAGGGATAATTTGGTTCCAACAATAGCACATAAGCAAAAACAACTGCGGGGTACGGAGTGCAGGGTTCAATGACCCTTGCCACTTCACGTACAAGCTTGCCAAGTGAAAATCACCCCTTATATGCCATGTGTCAATGCCATCTCCTCCTATTTTCGGTTCGTCACTTTTCTGTCTCCGCCTTCATTACCACCTTTACCATGCATGCGCCACCACTCGGTTTGGTGGTCGCACAAGTCTTTGGGGGTCGTCACTGATGAAGGCCCTGTAGTCTTCTTCGTTGTCCTTTAATTCACCTTTGGGTTACACATGCACACCAAGCCAGTACAATGTAAGCCAAGACTAGCGTATCACTGCATCTGCATATCAAAGCAATAAGTCCCTTATAGTTAGCATTTTCTTGGACCCAACCAGGTTCTTGGTCATTTTTAGCAACTGTATCTTCAGCTTCTTTCCTGTGGTCCTTGAGAACATCTGCTGGGAAGGGGGGGTGGGTGGAGTCCCTCCTTTCCCTCTCTTCTTTGGCATTACAACTTTTAACTATTAACTAATTTATTATTCTCAAATATTAATTACTGTATCAATATGGATTACTGTTTCAATTTTTATCAGCACAAATCATACCTATTTATCAAAAATCCCCCATTTCTCTGTTTGATCATTATGATTTGAGCTGTATTTAAAAGGCTGTACCTTGATATCTTTTATATTTTTCAGAATTTTGGTTTTCTTGTTGTCTCTTTTCAGCTTCAAACTTTTCCAGCATTTCTATTACTGCTTCTAGTCTTTCACACTGTCTTTCAAGTTTAGTTAGCATTTCCTGGTCTTTTTCAATTTTAGGTCCTTGTTCTTTTACCTGGGTCGATTTAGCTGTTAGGACCATTATAGATTTTGGTTTTCCTTTTCCTGGGGGTTCGGAATCTTGAGACATAGTTGTTATCTGCATCCCCTGAATTACTGAATGAATTAACCTAATAAAACACGGAATCATACAAGGCAGAAACAGAAGTCCCAAAACTGAACATAACAACACGAACCCCAACTTTTTCCACCAAACACCTCCAAAGAGGTTGTCCCACCAATCTGCTTTTAAAATTGAATTCTACTTTTGTACCGGCACATGAGCCACCCTCTTAATTTCTTCTGCAAGTTCTGTGATAGCTTCCCCATAACCATCAATCTCTACACAGCACTCAGATTCATTAAATCTCCCACAAACTCCTCCTTCTTTTGCTAACAAATAGTCTAGGGCAATCCTGTTTTGATACACAAACGCCCGCATTTGTGTATATTGCTTGGTCAACAATTTTAAAGCATCAGAGGTGTGATTTGACACCACCTCCACTACTGCTTGGAGCCTTATTAATCGATTCAACAAATAAACTGGGGTCCTATATCCCCATGACCCATCCTGAGCCCATGTTGCTGGGTCATAATATGTTATAATTCGTTCTGCAGGCCATTCATCCTCCCCCCATTTTTGGTTCCCTCCTGCTGTTGGAAAGTTGCGACTCAAATCGCTTTTATTCCGCTGCAGGGTTTCATACAGCGGAGTTCCTAACACATTGCTCCTAGACCTCAGTAGAATAAAGAAGGAGGGTTGTATTCTCCCCAAAGTAGAGGTTCCTCCCCATTTTTGAGGTAACTCACTGAATGCTCGTTGCCCACAAATCCAATATATCCCATCTGGGGCTTTCCATTTCTTATCAGTTTTCTCCAATTATTTTCAATAAGACCTCAGGCCATTGATGGATTGGTAGGGGTTAGCTCCAGGACTTCTGCACCAGCATAAATTAATCTGTTCATCCCATTCACAATTTATTTCTTTTATTGGTCCCCAATATCTAGCGGGGTTTTCTGGTTGCCGAATTTTTAAACAATTATCCATATTAATCACCAGTGTGGATTTACAAGGAGTATGCCCTACTATTTTATTAAATTTCTTTCCTTCTCGAGTTATACAAATGATTCCAATTACTTGATGGCTTAAAATCCATCTTTCAGGTCTCTTCAATGTTCCAGAAATTTGCATGTGGTTCCACTTTGAAAATTGCTCTGGAGCTAAGCTCTCACCTTTCCATGGCCATCTTTCAGCCATTTTTAGACCTCCACAAATCCCACATTTCAATAATTCCAATTCCGTAGTAATCTCTTGCATCAATCCCACAAACAGATTCTTATTCGAGGCTGGCAAATCCCAATCTTTGTAATACTGTTTTAGCTGTTTATACAATTCAGCCAATTCTGTTGACTCTTTTTTCCTGTTCTTTCCTCTATTCCCCTTTGTTTCTTTTTCTTCTTTTATTTTCTCTTTCCATTTTTCTTTTAGTGCCCGATTTCCCAGGCCAATACTTGGATCCTTGCCGTTATCATCTCTTTCAAAACAAACAAATCTTTCATATTGAGGGCAAATTTGATCACCATGGGGATAAGGAGCTCGCCCATTATATCCCAAATTTTTCTCTATCCAATACATCTTTCCTTCCTTAATACAAACATCTATAACACTGCTGCAATTGTAGCAGGCAGAACTAACATACAGGTGTGTTACAAACACAGATTCTACCTTGTCCTTAATCCACACAGGTTGATTGCAATAGCCACAAATGTTGAAATTGCTGGGACTTGGTTTTTGCCCTGTTTGCTTTTTCATTGCCGAAACTCTGTCCTGTGTGGCTCTCTGGCTTTGGCCAACTGCCCAGGGTACCAGAATGATCACAGTGAAAATAATCCTCAGGAAATCTGCCTTTCTACCTTTCTCAAGGCCCCTTGGGTTGCAACCAAGGGCCGAGATGCCAGTCTTCTCAGTAGCAAAGGTAATATCCCGGGATTTAGTCACCGGTGCTTGTAGTTTCCTTGGTACCCATAGCCCCACAGAGTTTGCTTGTCTCCTTTTAAATGCCATTTCCCAGTTCTAGCTGGTTAAAAAAAAAAAAAATTAAAACAAAAAATAATTTAAATGAAAAGAACAGGGGAAAAGGATTAAGCCGGAATACCATAAACCTGTATTTTCCAAAATTTCAAGGATGTGCCAACCACAATAAGATTTTCCTAATTTATCTTCTGCTTCAAGGGCAGGGAGTTTACTAAATTGCTGCCTCCAATAGGAAAAATTCACAGCACCAATATGCCCCTGCAATGTGCCTATTATGTGGTATATAAACTTCTTCTCCACAACAACTATCAATTTTGAGACACTGGTCTATAATATTATGAGTTGCTCCTTCTCTTATTTGTGCTATAGCCAATATAAGAAAAACCAATTGATCTAAGTTCTCTATTAATCCAATCGCTGCTGGAAGGGTCCCATCTCCCAATCTCAAAGGTATCAAAAAAAAATCACTAGCAAAACGTTCTATAATTAGCTGACTAAATACATAACCATAGCAAAGCAAGAAAATCAATTGTCTCTCCTTCTCTTCTCTCTTAGTTACTTTCCACCATGAGTTAAAGCAGAGTGTGCAAACAATACATATCCGTGGATGACACCCTAAACCATGTTTACCGCACTCCCAACATTTTTGTCTCTGAGCTCTTTTAACAACAGGTGTTACCAATCTTAGTTTCTGGAATTGCAGTTCTGTAATCAATTCTAATACTGTTGCTGGTGGGTGACCCTGGAGGAGATCTTTGATCTTTTTAGGCTGTTCCTACCGATTCAGAAAGTTTTTTTATTCTTTTTCCAGCGCTTTGATCTTTTTAGGCTGTTCCTACCGATTCAGAAAGTCTTTTTATTCTTTTTCCACCGGCGTTCTTCTGCCTCTGAGCTCAAGGGAATTGCGGTCCGCAGCCACTCCAGGATGCTTAGTTCCTTCTTAATAAATCAGGGTTAATATAAATCATGTTCCACCAATATTTTAGCTACTGTTTGAACTGTAGCCCAAGCTGCTGGAAATGCTTTAACCCACTGAGTTAACTGATCTATTATAACTAACAAATATTTCTACCGACCCACTTTAAGCAATTCTATAAAATCAACCTGGATCTTTTCAAATAGCCTGTAGGCTGTTTTGCATCCTCCAAAGGGAGGGCTTCTTAACACCTTCTTATTTACCTTTTAACAGGTAAGACACCCCTGGGTAATTTATTTTCCAATTTCAAATATCCTTATACACCCATAAAATTTTAAAAAGTGATCACAAAAGGCCCTTGTTTCCCAGTGTGTCTGTCTATACAAATTATCTAAAATCTAATGTGCCACTGGTTTTTGGCATCATAATCCTGCCATCAGGAAAAACTCACTTTCCCTCCTTAAATGTTGCTCCTAATTTCCTTACAGCTGCCAATTCTGCTAGTGGAAGGGAAAGTGTCTCCTGCTACATTTCTATTTTTTTTTTTTTTATAAGGTCATGATTTTAGTATCTCTTTTTCTTAAGGTCGTTTTTTTTGCTTCTTCATTAGCCAAATTATTTCTCTGACTCTAATATCCCTCCCTCTCTGGTGTTCCTTTACATGAACTACTGCTATTTTCTTTGAGCCTTTTAAAGATTCAAGTATCTGAATTATCAATCCCTCGTGTATTAACCCTTTCCTTTGAGTGTTTATAAGTCCCCTCCTTTCCTTCCAAATTTTTCTAAAAACATGTACTACAATAAAAGCATATTTGGAGTCTGTATAAATAGTCCCTTCTTGCCTTTTTAGTATTAATAATGTACAGAATAATGCATAAAATTCACAGGCTTGTGCTGACCTGAAGGGACTAAGGGGATCAGACTCCTTTACCCTAAACTTTTCCTACTTCACCTGAATGCCAACCCGTGTCATTAATTTCTAGATTATCTTCTTCAGTTAATGAATAAATTTTAAGTTTTCCTTCACAGGATTTTATCTGTAAATTTAAGGCTATTATTAGATCTCTGCCTAACATATTATTCTCGGCCTCTGGTATCAACAATAAATCATTTACTCCAAATTTGTCATCTGTTTCAATTTGCACTCCTTTTATTACAGGAACAGGGAAAGCCTCTCCTGTAATTCCGATTACTGAAACTCGCTCACTACTTATCTCACATCCCTGGGGTAATTTTGTCACTGTCGACCGAGAAACTCCTGTATTTACTAAAAATACGACTTCTTCGCTCTGAGGACCTACTTTGAGCTTTATTATCAAGGCCTCTTCTGGGTGTAATTCGGTCCTCTTGGTTAAACAAAGCTCTTGCCCTCTCTGATTCTCCTGAGAAGTTTTCTCATCTTGCTGTTTCTTTCTGCAATTTTTTTGCAGGTGCCCCTTTTTATGACAATAAAAACAGGTGGGTCCTGCACCCTTTAAAGTGGGGCAAGAATTTTTTAAGCGTCTTTTCTTGTGGCGGGAAAAATGCAGAGGTCTTGTGTTCCTAAAAATAGATCCTGACATCCGCTGCTTGTTTTTCCCTGCAGATTTTTCTGCATTCAAAGCTGCCTGCATTTCTTGAACTGCTGCCACCAAAATTCTGGCATCTGCTTTCTGCTTTTTCTCATTTCTCTTTACAAACACCCTTTGTGCTTCTCTCAGTAACTCTTGCAGTCCCCTGTCCTGCCAATCTTCTAATTTTTCCAGCTTTTTCCAAATGTCACTCCAAGATCCGGTGACAAACTGAATTTTTAACAGAACCTGCCCTACTGCAGTATTAATATCTGTACCTAAATATAATTGCAAGTCTCTTTTTAATCTTTTAACCATTCTGTCGGTGACTCATATATTTTCTGATGCTCACTCAAAACTTTTCCTATATTATGTCCTTTAGGCACTGCCCTCTGAATTTCTTGATTTTCTTCCCTTTGGGATTCCCATTCATCCCAAAACCGCATTAACATCCTCAGTGGGCTATCCTGAGGAACGGTCCCCCCCTGAGAACCCCCCTCACGGTTCCCAGATACCTCAAACCACTGCGAATTTTTCACACAATCTGCAGCCCCTGGGTCAAGGAACTTACTCTTTCCCTGACCCATTTCTGGCGGCAACAAACTAAGAAATCCCCGGTACCAGGAGAGTCTTAGTTTCCCACACTCACCTCGTGGCTCAACTCCTCACTAATTACTCTGTCACACTGCTTTTTCAATCTACTTGTTCCACTCATATGTCTCCCTCTGCAATCTACTTGTTCCACTCCTTTCTCCCTCTTTCTCAATCTATTAGCCCCGTCCTCTCACCATCTAATCACATACTAAATTGCCTGCTACCAACCCCTCCAAGGAAATTGAACCTATTCATTCACTCCCTTTCTCAGTCTCCCTACTGAGTAAATCCCTCCTGCCCAAGGACCTTCCCACAGGTGCCTGGACCAGGGATCCCCTCCTTCCCCCTGGGTCAAACCCTCCCGGGGTCCCCACTCATTCACTTTTCTTTCGCTTCCCTCCTTTTCCGGCCGGTCTCCTCACAGAGAACGCGAAAACGCGGTACTGGGAGGTCCCAATCACTTCGGGGGTCCGGGACTGTCCAGCCCCCGTCTCAAACACTCCACACACACTCACACACACATACAGCTGCCCCCCAACCCAAAACCCCGTGATACTCACAGCCTCCTTTTCTCACGAGGGTCTTAGTGCACAAAGCAGTTTTCTATGGGTACTCTCTCTCCTACAAGCCAGCACTCTGATGGGAGCCTCTCCTGCGCGCTTCCAATAACTAATTTGCTTATGCGTTATTGTAAAAGGAACTCTCTTTTCCCAAGGGAGAGTGGTCTAGCCTTGGGACCACTTAAAAGTCTGGTTGGGAGTTCCTTCCCAGAAGCTATCCACCTCCCCGGAGTTAAAAGAGTTCCCGGGTATCGGCACCAAAATTGTTATGTTTGCCCAATTATCTCATCATTAAAAAGAACCAAACAATAATAAAAGTAGTAATTAACAATTTTAATGAAATAATTAAGAAAATATATATATAAATCAGGGATAATTTGGTTCAAATAATAGCACATAAGCAAAAACAACCGCGGGGTACGGAGGGCAGGGTTCAATGACCCTTGCCACTTCACGTACAAGCTTGCCAAGTGAAAATCACCCCTTATATGCCATGTGTCAATGCCATCTCCTCCTATTTTCGGTTCGTCACTTTTCTGTCTCCGCCTTCATTACCACCTTTACCATGCATGCGCCACCACTTGGTTTGGTGGTCGCACAAGTCTTTGGGGGTCGTCACTGATGAAGGCCCTGTAGTCTTCTTCGTTGTCCTTTAATTCACCTTTGGGTTACACATGCACACCAAGCAGTACAATGTAAGCCAAGACTAACGTATCACTGCATCTGCATATCAAAGCAATAAGTCCTTTATAATTAGCATTTTCTTGGACCCAACCAGGTTCTTGGTCATTTTTAGCAACTGTATCTTCAGCTTCTTTCCTGTGGTCCTTGAAAAAAAATCTGCTGGGAAGGGGGGGTGGGTAGAGCCCCTCCTTTCCCTCTCTTCTTTCGCATTACAACTTTTAACTATTAACTGTTTTATTATTCTCAAATATTAATTACTGTATCAATATTGATTACTGTTTCAATTTTTATCAGCACAAATCATACCTATTTATCAAAAATCCCCCATTTCTCTTTTTGAATATTGTGATTCGTGCTGTATTTAAAAAGCTGTACCTTGATATCTTTTATATTTTTCAGAAATTTTTTTTCTCGTTATCTCTTTTCAGCTTCAATCTTTTCTAGCATTTCTATTACTGCTTCTATTCTTTCACACTGTCTTTCAAGTTTAGTTAGCATTTTTTGGTTTATTTCAATCTTTTTAGGTCCTTGTTCTTTAACAGGTGTCAATTTAGCTTTTAATACCATTATAGATCTGGGTTTTCATTTTTCTGCTGATTCTGAATTTAGAGACATTGTTGTAATCTGCATCCCCTTGAATCACTGAGTGAATTAGCCTAATAAAACACAAAATCATACAAGGCAGAAACAAAAGTCCCAGAATTGAGCATAACAACATGAACTCTAACTTTTTCCCCCAAACTTTTCCAAAGAGGTTACTCCACCAATCTGCTTTCAAGATTGAATTGCACTTCTGTACCGGCACATGAGCCACCCTCTTAATTTCCTCTGCAAGTTCTGTGATAACTTCCCCATAATCATCAATTTCTATACAGCGTTCAAATTCATTAAATCTCCCACAAACTCCTTCTTCTTTTGCCAACAGATAGTCTAGGGTGATCCTGTTTTGGTACACAAACGCCCACATTTGTGTATATTGCCTGGCCAACATTTTAAAGGCACCGGAGGTATGATTTGACACCGCTTCCACTACTGCTTGGAGTCTCATTAATCTATTCAACAGATAAACTGGGGTCCTATATCCCCATGACCCATCCTGAGCCCATGTTGCTGGGTCATAAGATGCAATAATTTGTTTTGCAGGCCATTCATCCTCCCCCCATTTTTGGTTCCCTCCTGCTGTTGGAGTATTTAAATTAAAATCTCTTTTATTCCACTACAGGGTTTCATACAGTGGAGTTCCTAGCACATTGCTCCTAGACCTCAGTAGAATAAAGAAGGAGGGTTGTATTCTCCCCAAAGTACAGGTTCCTCCCCATTTTTGAGGTAACTCACTGAATGCTCGTTGCCCACAAATCCAATATATCCCATCTGAGGCTTTCCATTTCTTATCAGTTTTCTCCAGTTTTTTCCAATAAGACCTCAGGCTGTTGATGGATTGGTAGGCATTAGCTCCAGGACTTTTGTACCAGCATAAATTAATCTGTTCATCCCATTCACAATTTATTTCTTTTATTGGTCCCCAATATCCAGCAGGGTTTTCTGGTCACCAAATTTTTAAACAATTATCCATATTAATCACCAATGTGGATTTACAAGGAGTATGCCCTACTATTTTATTAAATTTCTTTCATTTTTGAGTTATACAAATAATTCCAATGCCTTGATGGCTTAAAATCCATCCTTCGGGTCTCTTCAATGTTCCAGAAATTTGCATGTGGTTCCACTTTAAAAATTGCTCTGGAGCTAAGCTCTCACCTTTCCATGGACATCTTTCAGCCATTTTTACTCTGGGGGTACAGCTGAGGCCATGAGGTCACAGCAGGCTCAGGGGTCACAGCAGGCTGAGGTCACAGCAGGCTCAGGGGTCACAGCAGGCTGAGGTCACAGTTGACTCTGAGGTCACAGATGTCCCAGACCCGGTGGTTGCACAGCAGCACAAGGAGCGAGCACTCAGTCCTTGAGCACAACTGTTGCGGCAGCAGCAGCGGCGGTGGCAGCAGTGGTGCTGACATTGGGACAGCGGTGTCAGGACAGCGGTGGCAGCAAGAGCTGCGGGACTGGCAGAGGGCAAGGCACCATGGCCCTTGCTCTGCGCCTCTTCCTCCTGCTCCTCCTGGCCGTGGCCCTGCCTGCCAGGGCTGCCCAGGCTGCTCCGCTGCAAGGGTGGCGAGCAGGTGAGCCGGCAGCCTGGCTCCCCTTTCCCGGGACAGCGCTCCCTGCTCCCCGGGAAGTGCTGGGGATGGTTTTCCCCAGGCCTTTAGGGAGGGTTTCCTCTGGGGGAGGGAGAGAGACCCCAGGGCCCTGGGCTGCCCCTGTTTCCTCTTCATTTCTGTTGCAGAGGGGAGGGAAAGAGGGTGGAGAGCGTCCAGGAGCGTTCCCAGAGCTCCCTAGGCCCCTGTGCAGCTTTGGCCATGTCCATTCACACCTGGCTTCCATGGCCTTACCCAACCCCCTTGCAGAGCGCGTTTCCCAGAGGCAGAAGGGGATCCCAGCACGCCCTGGAAAATGTTCTCATCAATGCTCTATTCTAGATGAGGTTGCTCAGAAGGCTTCTCTATTAGATTGGCTGATTAAAGCTTTGAAGTGCTTGGAGCCTCCTGCAGGTATGTTCTCACTGTCCCACCAAGGATTAATCATTGACAACCTGGCAGGACCAGGTGGCAGAAACTTCTGTGTCTGTTGAGTTACAGGTGCCTCTGCAGGGAGGACTTTTGCTGCTCCTTTTCTGCTTCCTGCACGCAAGCCCAGCGCCCATTGCAGGGGTGAGTAGTGTGTCCCTGCTGACCCCACAGGCTGAGCCCTGCTTCTGTGGCATCCATTTATGGGAAAAGGAACCACTTTCTGTTAAGGTCCTCCAAGAGGTAAGAACAAACCTAGATGTGAGAAGAAATCGCTTAAGTCAAATGACATCTTGAAACAAATAGTGGAGGAACTGCACAAAGAGAATGGTGAGAGCATTTCCCTCAGCCTTGTCCTGGGGCCCAGCAGCCGGGGCCTTTGGCTGCACATCTGGACATGCCGAGCCCAGCACAGAAGGAAGGGATCCATGGCAGCCTCGCTGCCCCGCGGCTGCTTCCATGCCCTGCAGGGCTGTTTCCCAGCCTGGCCTGGCTGCAGCTTCTCCCCAGCCTCTGCAGGAAGGCATTGGGCATCAGCTGACAGGCAGACCAAACTGCACCACTGTAGCAGGCTCCGAGCATGCTAGGGCCCCATGGAGGGCCGAGGCTTAAAGACAGGAATTGCCAGTCATGATGAAGTAGCAAAAGAAGCCCCTTCCTTCTGCCTTTTGGACCCCGGCATATCTCTCTGTAGCCCCATAGGTCACTTACCCTTATCCCCTACTATTGTACAAGTATGGATCCCCTTATACCCCATATAAAGGGTTGTTTTAGCCCATACTGGAGAAGAGTCATCTCTAGAACCCTTCACAGACCCCTCAATAAAACCCTCACTGCGGAACGCCAGGACATTTCTTCTCCACTCTCGCAGTGTCTGCTTCTCGGCTAGCCTGCAAGGTGCCTTAGCAAGCAAAGAGCTAAAACCATAGGAGAGCTGATAATCACTAAAGAGCTGATATCCATTGGGCTTGCTAAGGTAGCCAGCAGCTGAGCACGGCCTGGGTACTCCGACACTCTGTCCCCATGAAGGACTGACGTATCCAGCCCGTGCTGCATGCTCGGGGGCAAATTAGCCCGGCAGGGAACCCGGGATACACCACAGGCCATGCACACCCTGAAATGCCCTGCAATTTCCGTGTCTCCACAGGGCACATCTGGTGTAGGGGCTGTTTGGAGAAAGGACCTGTCTGGGACAGTCCCAAAATCCAGGGTGTTTTCTGATCCTTATCCATGCCTTTCACAACTATTGCCACCTGAAGCTGTCATCTTCCCCATTCCCAATGAGGAATGCTTCCATCTTATCCAGCGGTCTCTTTTCCATTCTTCAGAAATGAAAGGAGCGCCTGTGCTGAAAGCTGAGTTCCCTGGAGGAAGCAGTGATTCTGTGCCAGCCTCTGCTGCAGGAAGGGAGGCGATGCCAGGCACAGCCACAGGAGGTAATTGCTGTGCCTCTGGGCCTGAGCCCTGCTGAGGCTTGAGCTGCCCTCTCTGCTGCTTGGCACTGCGGGCAGGGCCCAGACAAGACGGGCACAGCCCAGAGGAATTGTCCCGAGCAAGCTCAGGGCACTCGGCTACTGAGCTGTCCTGCTGGGCTCCCTCCGTGGGAGACACGTCCCAAAACCTGGGAGCGGCTGCCAGGGGTGCCCATGGTGGGGAAAGGGCAAAGGGTGTTGTATTGCACTAGGTATTGAGTCGGTTGCACTGGGTGTTGGGAAAAAATGTTATTGGGCACGTGGATGGTATATTCCCCCCCACATGGTTCCTCCCTCACCCCCCTGGTCTCTGTATCCCTTATGGTCTGTCCCACGGATGGTCCCTCCCCCCACCCCTCTCGGATGTCGCTCCCATTGACCGTTGCCCTCTTTCCCCGCCCGCACATCCTGGCTCATGAAAGCCCCTCGAAGGTGAGGCACGTCCTCTTTGCTGCCGTGGTGGTCGCCTGCGCTAGGTGATCTGTCCCACACGAATAAACTGGACACTTTGACGCATGTGGCAGGGAGCGCTTTTCGTCTTTTATCTCTTTCATGTGGTTCTGTGTGGGCTTGGGTCCTGAGTGGGCCGGGTTTGGACTCATACAAGCCCAGAGACCGGGGATACTGCAGGTGGCACCCACGTGTTCCTCTCCCACGATGGCCACGAAGAAGCTGGTAATTTCATGCGTGGCTTAAAGTAGCTGTTGGACTTCCACCTTCCCTTGTCTTCTTCGTCGCGTTTTTGCCGGCAAAGAAGGCGTGGGGGCAGAGTCGGGACCCCGCTGCACCCACAGCGGGCCGATTCCAGGACGGGGACTTCGTTTCAGCTGCTCCAGCCAGTCGCGTCCCCGCGCGGGGTGAGTATTACCCGTGCGGCTTAGTGGGACCCCAGGGGGGCCCTCACAGGGTGGGGGTGTGTGAAAAACACCAATCACTTGTTTTTAAAATTTTTAAAAGTTTAATAGTAATAAAATAGTTATAAAAATAGTAACACAATTAGACTAATAACAATTTGGACAAATTGAATTAAGACAATATGAGACAATAAAAGCAAAGAGTTACGGACGTCCGGGTACCTTTTCCTGGGCCTCAGGAGCCCGAAAAAGGACACCCGTTAACAAAGGATTAACCCTTAAGAACAATAGCCTGTTGCATATTCATACACTTCATACATGATGCATAAATTCCATTCAAATACAGGATTCTGTCTGGTCAGTGTCAGCTTCTTCCTTCTAATCCTAACAGCGCCTCCAAGGCGGGAAGAAGTTCATTTCTTCTGATAAGAAGGCAATAAATTCATTTTCTCTGAAAGATCTACGTGTCCTGTGGCTGCTATCTCGCTGCAAGCCCTTTCTTTTAAGGCATCTTACATAGCATCGTTTTTATTTTAACAATTTTTACAACCTAAAACTATATTTTACACAGTACTTAAGGAAATTAGTACAGCATTATTTTCTAGCACAACACATATAATATTCATTTTAATATTAGCGAAAAGCCAATCATAAAACGCATGCATTTTTCACAACCCCTACTCTTATTCTTTGTAAATCATTTGGCTTGAGCAATATTTTTTTCTACTTGCATCTTCTGGACTATCTGGCAAAGTGAAACAGGGGATTACACAAATAAGAAGTATAAAAACAGTTGTAACACAAAATGAAAGATCTTAATTTCTTCTAATACCTTACCCCACCAGCTAGATTTTAACATTGTTTTCTAATTTTTGGACTGGTACCTGGGTTATTATATGCATATGCATTTTTCTTTTTGATTTCTTTTGCTTTTGCTAGAATGACTTTTCTGTGGTCATCAACTTTCAACGATCTGTTATATTGAACTTTCCAGTAACACCCCCTTCTTTGGCCAATAAATAGTCTAAAGCCAACCTATTCTAATACCCTACAGTTTTCCTTTGGCTTAGCTGGCTTAATATTAACTCTTAATGCCTGGGCAGCCTTATTTGCTATCATTTCTGTAACTGCTTGGCGTCTTGTAATACTATTCAGCAGATAATTTGGAGTCAATACAGAGTTAGATTGTTTTGCTGGTTTTACCTTTTCGTTTATTATTTGGTTTTTTTCCCAAATCTTGAACCGTATCTTCAAGATTAAAACAAATCCATCTCTCTCCTTTTGGACATTCAGTTCTAAATCTATTGCCACTTTTTCTTAAGTTTCTTGTAATCTAATAATTTACTCTATTTTGCCTACAAGTTCTTAATTTGGATGGGTCATAACAGTGGCTGTTGACATAGGTGTATGTAATAAAAGAGGAACTTTGGTTTCTTTCCATGTGATGCTTTTGTAGCATTTGTGACACAATCGTGCTGGTATCCCAAAAGGGAAAAGACAACAAATGAGTGCCAGAAACAGGAATAACAGAGGTCCAGTATGGCCTATACTCCCATCTCCCATGCCTGTGAGGCTGCAACCCACAGGAGGTTTATTTGATCTTCTTGGTGGTGAAATACAGAGGCCAATCTGGTCTTGCCCTCTATTTTTTTGTCACTTTCTCTTAACTAATTTCTAGGCAAATTGTTTTTGACACTCTTTAACTGTGGTCTCTTACTGTTCCTCAGGTATCTCTCATTCAACAGGCGCTAATAATTCCCATCCACAAAACCAAGTTATTACTTTAACACTTTTTGCAATAAGAGCATAAATTTTGAGAATTACAATACTAATTACTCTCACAATTTAAGCATTTACTTATAACCCAGCTAGCATGTCCAGTATTGGAATGAATCAAATAAAGTTTACTAACGAAAATGGCAATTCCCCTTCTCTCCTATACAATTCTCAGGCTAAGGTCAGAATACAAAAACAGTCTTGATCCTTCTATCTGAAGTATTCCTACCCCAAGGAGATGTTTTATTCAGGCAGTGCTCAAAACCAGTGATATAAGAATTATCTTATTTCTTAATTCAGTGTTATTCTTTGTACTTTTCTTGTATCATTTGGGTTTTCTCAAACTATTACCACTCAGTCCCCACTGGAAAGTCAGTTCGGTATCACCCGGTTTAAATGTGATAGTCCATTTTTCAGGTTTCTTGACAAGTCTTGATTCTGCTGGCATGAAATTCACCTTCTTTCTGTGATTCTGATCGTTGCTTCAGTAGTACCTGGAAAGGACTTCTTAATAGCATAGTAATAAAAGAAAGATAATACTGCATTAACTTTTACTATTCGCTTTCCTTCTAAACTTTCTGGGTTTAGCTAAAAGCTTTTTCTACAGCCGCCTCTTCTTCTTCAGGAAAAAAACCTTCTCGTTAACAGCAAACAAAACACACAAAAGAAAAAAAAAACAAAAAAAAACTTCTTACTTAAGAAAAACAAACCGCTTTGTGAGGTTTGGAGAGTCATCAATCTTTGCTTTGATTTTTGTCTTTCAGTGCTAGCCCCTCTCGCCCTCTCTTCACAGCCCTGCTGTCAATGCTGTTCTTGGCCCTTGCCCCGGTGCTGCCCCTTGGCTGCAGGGCCGGAGCCGGGGAGAGCAGCCCCGGGCATGGGGACCCTGGGGATCTGCCTTGGGTCTCTTTTGCCCTCTCTCTGTCTCTCCCCTTCTCTCTCTCGGCCCCCTTGCCGGGCCCACGCTGCCATCCTGGGCTCGGGACCCCGACAGTCTGGGAGCCCCCCCGGCAGTTCCGCCCCGGAGCCAGCCCGCTCCTGGCCGCAAACCTGTGTCCTCTGCTGCAGCACCGCCCGGGGCACCTCCATGGATCGGTCCCTGCCGCAGCCCCCGAGACCCCGCCGCTCGTAGGGAGCGCTCAGACACCTCCCAGCCTTGACAACCCCAAACTCGGCGTCCCCAGGTGCTCCTGACATTCTTTTTCTTTGTCTCGTCAACTTACCCTCTTTTCCTTTCAAGCAGGGCCTGTTCTGCTAAGGCTTTTCCGGACCCCAGTGTGGCATTGAATAACCTCCTAACAACCATGTGTTAAGATAGTTCTCTCTTTTCATGCAAAAACCTTCATTCACACTTCTACTCTCTTCTAGCACCAAGATGTCATCACTTCACATTCTAACATCTCAGACTTTCTCAACTACCTCTCTACTTCAACTTCTCTCTTTCTTCTCTCTCAGTTGTAACCTTTATGGGGTCGATATTTAATCTTCCCCTATTTCTTTCTTCTGCCCAAACTTCTATGTTGATTTTTTTTTCCTTCATCCTCTTGGCCTAATTTCAAAACTCTACCTGTCATTTTCCTATTTTCTGATATAACTCTTATTCTGGATTGCACTTGTAAGACTCTTCCCAATAAATTGCTACCTGCCCCTGGGACCAATAACACATCTCCCATCTAAATTTTAGTTTCTTCCTTCAATTACCACATCTTTAATGACTAGAAATGTAAAACTTTCTCTTTTTGCCCCTGTTACTTTCACTGTATGTTTGCTTACACTAAAACCTTTTGGAACAATTAACAGGCAGGTTCTCTTTGCCCCTGTGTCTATTACAAATTCCAATTCTCCCACTTTTAAAGTTATCATAGGCTCCAGATGGTATTTGTCCCCAAAAAAATTAGAACCTATGACTTCATTATTTTTATGTGCCCATTTCTTTAAAGATTTTCAGATCTTCTGCTTACTTAGGACCATTTTCCTTTTTCTCTCAAGTTTGTTTATCTATTTAGTTGGAGTTTCTTCTTTCCCCTTTAAAAGCTGCCCTTCAAAAACGTTTTGTTTTGGCATTTCGCCTTTGATATGCCGTCTCATTTATTCTCTTGGTTATGTAATTCTGATAACAATTCATGTGTTTACTCCCCTCCTCATTATTTTAACCCCACTCAGGAGGTACAGTTGGCATTTTGTCTTCTCTGGGGGTCTCCGCAGATTATCTTTTTCTTAAGCTTTTATTTCCGTTGCTCTCATTAATTGCTTTTCTTCCTGAGAAAAATATTATTTTCATTACCAACCGCATCTCTTCTCAAGTATAAACGTTTGGACCTAAAAGTTGGTCTAATTGTTCAGCTATGCCTATGGGATTCTCCAAATATCCCTTTTATTTATTTCTTAACATTTCAGACCTCAGACGAAGTCAAAGGAGCATTTACAAACTCTGATCTGTCCCCCCCCATGAGAACCTCTCTTAATGGAAATAGACCAATCTCTTTATCTCATTCTTTTTGGATTTTTATCTTCTATAGCCTTTCTCCCGTATTTCTAGGAAGAATCAGGAGAGGGCTTTCTTCTAACTGAACTTTTAGTGTTTCGATAAAGTGATTATTTTAGAAAGTTCCCCTGAGCAGCCGGAGCTGTGGTTACCAAGGGAACGGGGCCCAGGGCATGACGGGGACACTCGGCGTGACTCTGAGTCTCGGTCCTCCAAAGGCGGGGTCGGCAGCCGGCATGGCCCGAGGGGGTCGGCACAACTCAGGGTCTGGGGCCTCCAAAGGCGGGGTCGGCAGCCGGGATGGCCCGAGGGGATCGGCACAGCTCAGGGTCTGGGGCCTCCAAAGGCGGGGTCTGCAGCAGGGATCTCCCCAGGGGCTGTTCCGGTGCAGGCCGAGCTGGAGCGGGAATCGCCCCCACACGGCTGATGGTGGCTGATCTGGCAGAGACAAAGCCGGGACTGACCCCGGCTGCAGCGGCGGTAGCCGACAGAGTCAGGGCAGCCGGGGATGGGACAGACGGGACTCCCCTCGGTGCGGTCAGCGCGGTGACCACGGTGCACAGGGCAGGACAGACCCCCACCCCCTGCACGAACTGCGGAGCGGCCGCGGGCCAGGCGGCCGGACTGGGACAGACGGGCTGGGACACACGGACTGGGACAGACAAACCTCGAAAATAAGTTTCTCATGTACTAATCTTTTTCTTCTTTAATTAATTATCTCCCGTTTTAAATTTCTCTTAAGGTATGTGCTACTCTAAAGGCATACCTTGAATCAATATCTAACTCCTTTCTTTTGTGTTAAATTTTCTAATGCTCTTTTTAAGTATATAATTCACAAGTTTGCATGTTTTGTTTTTTTTTTCTCATCAACTTCTGCATACCCTATATTTTGCAAGGAGTTGTATTTCTGTTTGTTAACATAACCCCCAAAGTGCTATCTTGGGGTATTTCTGTTGGTAATTTTTTTCTGCTTTTCTTTTTGTGGTATCTACCTTACTGGATTTCTGTCTCATTTTTCAATTTTCTATCTATTCGTCTCCTGCTTCCCTTTTTCACTTTTTACTAACAACTTAAATACCACTTTTCTTTCAACAACTTACACCCAAAAAAAAACCCCCAGTTTTCTCACACTGCTTTTCAATACAATCCACCTCCCTCCAAGGAGATATGGTAAGGCTTAAAATGCACAATCGACATTACCTGTACTTTCATTCGTCTACGTTCACTCACTTTTATTTCTCATTCACTTTCACGCATTCCTTCACACTCTCAAGACACAAAGTGGATCCTTATTGCTAGGAAATCACAGGTCCTTGTGGCCCCCTCTTTCGCTCTGGGGTTTACCTCCAGGTCTCAGTGTCACCAGGCCCCCGAGAAGAGCCTTACTCTGCTGCGTCTGGTGTCCGTTCACCTGTGAGGCTGTCTGCGTGTCTTCCACACTCTTCAGCTACGGCCCCTCACACGCCCAGGGAACGCCAGCTTGGTTCGCAGGTCACTCACTCCTCTTCGGCCCAGAAGCCCCCACCTACCCAGGAGCTACAGCCTGGTGTGCAGGTCACTCACTCCTCTTTCCACTGCCTCCCCCTTCCCACCTGCCTGGGAAGTTGAGGCTGACTCTGTGTCTCACTCTCACACACCACAAAACAACAATAAGGTACCTTTTACTTTCACATCACCTATTACAAGTTTAGGTGTTACTGGCCAGTCCCGGTGCTATTGGATATCCCTCAACCCAGCTGTGTTATTCAACCCCAGATGCTCTTGAGTATTTTTCCCCTCAATCCAGCTGTGTTGTTCAACCCCAGATGCTCTTGGGCATTTTCTGTCCCTCAACCCAGCGGTGTGGTACAACTACAGATGCTCTTGGGCATTTCATTTGTTTTGCTGTGTTGTCCAACCCTGGATGTTCTTGGGCATTTTTTTCATCCCTCAATCAGTCTGTGGTGTTCAACCCTGGATCTTGTTGTGGAAAAATTTCATCCCCCATTCTAGCTGTGTTGTCCCACCCTGAGTATTCTTGGGCATATCCTCACTCCGACAGAATTCTGCTCAACCCTGCTCTTGGATGCTCTTAGAATATAAATCCCTCAACCCAGCAGGTTTTAGGGGCCCCTCCTGTCCCGTTTCCTAGTGGATTGGGCTAGGGAACCTTGCTCCCTGCCTCCGAGGGGTCCAACCCCTCCCTGAGACCCAGTCCCAGTTACCCCCGGGGATTCTTTCACTCTCTTATCACTCGCTTTGTCTCTTTACTGGCCGCTTTTCTCGCGAAAAGACGAAAACGCAGCATGGGAGACCCCACACTCACTGTGCAGGTCTGGGACAAGCAGCCCGCCTCTCATTCACACACATTCATCCCCCCGTACCTGCCACCCCAGAAGTACTTACCAATCCTTTTTCCTTCCCGGGTTCTTCGTGCGCACTACTACTCTCAGGGGGCCAATTGCCGCGGTTGTAGGGAGCCTTTTTCCCTTGTCTTTGTTTTATTGCCTCCTTTTGTCCACAGATCGTAACCTGCGTCTGTCGGTCACTTCAGGGGAAACAGAGAAACAGAGCGAGGCTGCCAAAGAGGGCAGGGCGCGCCTTCCCCACTCTGACTCTCCTAAAGCACCGTCCGCGAGGTGTTAGTAACCATCCTCTGCTACCATAATTGTGAAAAACACCAATCACTTGTTTTTAAAAGTTTAATAGTAATAAAATAGTTATAAAAATAGTAACACAATTAGAGTAATAACAATTTGGACAAATTGAATTAGGACAATATGAGACAATAAAAACAAAGAGTTATGGATGTCCGGGTACCTTTTTCTGGGACTCAGGAGCCCGAAAAAGGACACCTGTTAACAAAGGATTAACCCTTAAGAACAATAGCCTGTTGCATATTCATACACTTCATACATGATGCATAAATTCCATTCAAATACAGGATTCTGTCTGGTCAGTGTCAACTTCTTCCTTCTAATCCTAACAGCGCCTCCAAGGAGGGAAGAATTTCATTTCTTCTGATAAGAAGGCAATAAATTCATTTTCTCTGAAAGATCTAAGTGTCCTGTGGCTGCTGTCTCGCTGCAAGCCCTTTCTGTTAAACAAAGCATCCTACATAGCATCGTTTCTATTTTAACAATTTTTGCAACCTAAAACTATATTTTACACAGTACTTAAGAAAATTAATACAGCATTATTTTCTAGCACAACACATATAATATTCATTTTAATATTAGCGAAAAGCCAATCATAAAATACATGCATTTTTCACAGGTGCACTCCCGGTGCAGGAGAAATTGGGCCCTGAAGGGATTGTGCTTCTCCGCGTGGCAGCCTGGGCGGGGCGGCTCCGGCCCTCCGCCGGTCCCTGTGCGCTGTTTGGGGGGTTGTTTTTTGCCGGTAGCGGATGCGCCGGGGCAGCGGCAGACCCCGCTGAGTGGCGCGGACCCGCTCCAGCCCCCACGCGGCGGCCACGTGGTGGTGGGGGTGCAGCAGCTGCTGTTCGCCATTTTGAAACCCGCGCATGGTCAAGGCCGACAGACCTAGAAACAGTGGCAGCTGTATCTCCAGGGAGGAGGCAACAGATTTCACCAGAACAACTTCAACATGTCATTTGCTTCATATGCAAAATAACAGGACACTTTGCACAGGACTGCCCCCAAAACCAGCAACTAAAGACACCCTCCACACCAAAAAACCCCGATGCCAGCGCCCACCCGCCCGGCGCCACGACATAAATGCAGCGGGCTTCCCTGAAGGAGAAACCTCCCTCAAAAACGAAAAGGGGGAGGAAGGGAAGCAGGGTGTGGGAACACAAAATAACCACTTACAGGATAAAATCTGGTGGTCTCACAAGCGTTTCAAGCTTGTGACCGCCAAAGCTTTTGCTTTCAGGTCTACCCAGTGGACAGTCATTGGAGTGGACCTGCCACAGGACTTGCAGAACTTGACAAAAGATTGCACAAGATTGGACGGTGAGTACTTTGTTATTGGGGACACTGCACACACACCCACGGAGATTGAGGTGGCTCCCATGACCATCAAAGGGGACACACCCAACCTCATTCTCCTGGCGCGCTGTCCACAGCCACCCTTCTCTTTGGCCAAGGGGCAAATCATCGCCCAGGCCATTGCTGTTCCAGCAGAAATTTCAGTAGATGACAAGGCACCAGGTGTATACTGGGCAGAAGTGGTTGGCGAGGACAAACCCATTATGGGATGCAACCTAATGCGTGGAACAGAACACCTCCCCGTGGAAGGGTTGCTTGGCACAGGGGCAGATGTGACGACAATCATACCTGAAAGGTTGTGGCCGTCACATTGGGATTTGCAACCCGTGCCTGGTCAAATCCAAGGTGTAGGAGGAGTCACATTGGCAAAGATATCAAAGAGCATTGTGCAAATTGAGGGACCAGATGGAAAATTGGCCAGTGTCCGTCCATTTGTTACTAATTACAAAGCTCCCTTGTGGGGTAGAGACACCATATCCCAGTAGAGGGTCAAATTGGTCATCCCTAAAACACCCCAGGATTTTTAATAGCAGCCACTGTAGAGCACCCCAGCCACAAGTTAACATGGCTGAAAGATGACCCAGTCTGGGTAAGACAGTGGCCACTCAGTAATGAAAAGACAGCGGCGCTCAAGGAGCTTGTAGCAGAACAATTGGCTAAAGGACACATTGAAGAGACATCTAGGAATTCCTCGGTCTTTGTAATAAAAAAGCCAGGGAAGGGTAAGTGGTGGCTCCTTCATGATTTAAGAGAAATAAACAAAAGAACTGTGGACATGGGGTCTCTCCAACCAGGGATGCCCTCCCCAACAATGTTCCCCCAAAATTGGCAATTGTCTGTCCTAGACATCAAGGACTGTTTCTTCCATATCCCCCTACACCCGGAGGACGCACCACGGTTTGCCTTCTCAGTTCCCACCACCAACCGAAAAGCCCCAATGAAGCGCTACCACTGGAGAGTATTACCTCAGGGGATGAAATGCAGTCCATCCTTCTGCCAGGGGTACGTGGCTTCATTGCTGTCCCCAGTGTGCGCCCAGATAAAGGAGGCAATCGTACACTACATGGATGATGTGCTTGTGTGTGCCCCCGATGACATAATGCTCCAAGACACGCTTGACCTAGTGGTTAAAGTTTTAACCTCTGCTGGATTCCAACTGCAGGAAGACAAGGTTCAGAGAATGCCACCTTGGAATTACCTGGGCTTGCAAATCACGGTGCAGACCATTGTTCGGCAAAAATTGGGAATTAAGACTGATCCCAAAACCCTGACAGATCTCCATTCCTTCTGTCAGTCTTTGAACTGGGTCAGGCATTGGCTAGGTCTC